>NC_135572.1:345000130-345625130 GCF_965152235.1 Eretmochelys imbricata
GCAAGATTCTGCCTGGACTTGCAACTGCACTGACTTCAACAGTCTCTCAGGTTGTAAATCAAGCAGGGTTTGACCATAAAGCAGGAGATGTATCCAAGACACTTCCAAGCTGCCCTCTTTTCCTGAGAATTAAATACCATACCAGAACCTGGAAACTTGTCATTCAGTTCCAGGAACTATACAATCAGTGAATTCCCCACATCCCTTTACCTGGTGCCTAACCAGCAGAGGCTGATGTCAGTTTTGTTTGAACATGTGTTCTCTCTAACGACATGCCTCTGAGAAGCCAAAATGAAACATTCACAGTATATCATCCAATTAATACTACATGGCTTGAACACTTTAGAAGCTTATAAGTAAGCATACCTTCACGTATTCCCTTTGCAACATGAATTTAATAATATCTGTTATTGATTCTTTGATGTCTGCAGGGAGAGTCTGAAAGAGGAAAAAACATTAGTTTTACTTCTGAGAAATACATAGCTTTTGAAAGCGATAGTATTTTGCACTTACACAGAGCTTTGCGGCCACAAATCTCAAGCACTTTAAAGAGGATAAATATCTCCATTGTATAAATCAGGGGTTTTCAAAGTGGGGTAAGCAAGTTCTCGTCAGGAGGCACGCAAGGAAAATCCTGTATTGGCGGACAACGCACTTTGTTTAGTAACACTTGGCAATCTAATCGTAGGTATATTGTGACCTTATCTCAGACAGGGATATGCGGCATGCATTATTTGGAAATGGGTACGCAGCCTAAAATGTTTGAAAACCACTGGTACAAATGAAGTAACTGAGGCACACACAGGTTATGTAACTTGTGCCAGAGTTGTGAATAAAACATAAGCAACCCATTGGATCACTGATACACATTATGACATTTGGGAAGGCATCTATTTTAGGCAGGCACTAGAATTCAGTGGTTAAACAAGAGTGCGAGTCAGAGACTGGGTTTCTGTTCCCAACTGCGTCACTGAATGACCTTGAGCAAGTCACTTAGCCTCTCTGACTCCACTTCCCCATCTGTACAATGGAGACAATCAATAAGAAGCACTACGTAGTTAGGAAGCAGAGGTGAAGAGAAGTCTGGCTGGACCCTGTCATTCTGAAGATCCCTCACCCTTTTCCGCAGTTTTCTGAAGAGAGGTCTCAGATAGGATTCTGTCTGCTTTTGTGTGGCACTGTTCAGTTTCCCCTGCACACCGCGTTTCACATAATCCTCTCTGGCATTCAACTCCTTCGCCCAGACACCCAGAAGAAACTGGAAAAGGAAGGAGTAAATTTATGCCACGGTGCCACCTAGTGGCTACACCAGTAAAATGTCTGCATAAAAGTGCAGCATAAATGTCAAAACTAAAAAAAGGGTTTCAGGAGGGACTTGAATGAAAAGAGGCAAGGAACCGGACATGCCATAAGAGGTGGCAGGTACGAAGGTACAAAGAGGAGAGGAAGAAGGAAACTAGGGAGATGCTGAGGTGGACATCAGTGATGGAGGCAAGTTGGACTATAAAATGAAAGCAGAGATGTAGGTGCGAGATGCCAACAGCCGCAGGCTCACTTAGAATGGACACGCGCCCAGCACTCCCTTCAGACCACGGCCCACGGAATGTTTAACACATTGTATGTGAAGCCAAATACATGACTAGGGGCACCACACTTCATAGCTTGTGCAGGTCAAACTCACTGACACACCAGGGGCTCCCTGCATCTGCCTATTTCCCTCAACACACACACACACCTCCCTATGTGCCCCCCTCTTATCCGCCTCTATTTCTGGGACTCCTCGAAATCTCTTCCAATGCCAGAAGCTGTGTGCCACCCTTTCCTCTCCCCATCACCAGGGGTTCTGTGTGCCCCCATCCCAGTTCCACCCTTTCTCCTCATGGTAGGAGCTCTGTATGCCCTCATTTCCCCTTACACCTGCAAACAGCATTCCCTGAAATTTTAAAGATGATCAGATGCAGCATTAATGCATTCCAGACAAACATAAAAACACCATCAAATTGAACGTAGGGCCTCAAAAGCTCAGCCAACACATCCAACTTGCCCTCACTTTAATACCTGAACTGTCGGAGAGAGCCAGGCTTATCTTAAAATTCTTACGTCTGGTTACCATCAAAAAACACTCAATATACCAACTCACACGACTAGTTACAGCTCAAAGGTCATGGGACTTTTGACACTCTAATTAGTTACCTGAGGACCAAGATATATGACTGAATCACCAGGTGGGTTTCTAGCCAGGAAAGCAGTTTACTTTACCCTAGTTGCCTAAACATGAGTTTCTTCAGTGAAGCCATAGGTGGAAGCCAGTGGAATTCTCTTTAATTCCCTTACTAAATCTGGTGAAAACAGATGGAATTTCATTTTCTCCAATATGCACTGCTTTTCTTTTTAAAAAATGGAGTTTTTTGTATGCACCATATTAGTACATAGTGACCATAATCCTGCTTAATCTCTCTAAATTTAAGAACAATTGCTACTGAATTCATTGTCATAAAACAAGGCATAACCAAAACCATGTTAATGAAGACTGGAAAATAAGGACCTATTCTTCAGAAGTGCTAAGCATCCACCAGCTCCTGCTGGAAATAATGAGAGCTCCCGGGCACTGAGCACTTTTGAGAATCCCACCCTAAGTGTGGAAATAAAAACTGACATGCAGAATAACCACAACTGGCATTTCTATCCTGAGTATATTCAGCCACATTTGAATCTTTGCTACGGCTCAAATATAACTAATTAACCAAGTTAAAGTTCTTTACCTTCAAAAATTTGGTTATGATGTCCATGTCTTTGTGATCATCACCTTGTCCTAAGGATTCTCCCAAAGCCTGAAAGAGGGGGGGAAAGCCAAAGCAATTCCTCATCCTTCTGTGATACATACTTGTCAAAAAAGGAAAGTTGTCAGGTGCATCACCAGTGTTTAGAAATGCAATTTTTACAGCCAGTAGTCTCAAACATTTTGGGAACAGAGTGACAATAATCCAGCACATGTCATCAACATCCATGAAACTATGAATGATATCGAGTGATGAAGAACCAGTTTTACATTTCAGAAACCTAAATCATGATTTTTAATCTAAAAGCATCCCTTGACTATTAATAATTGGCCTGATTTGCAAAGATGTTCAGCACCCATAGCTCAAATGGATTTCAATGGGAATTTACAATCACCCTGAAGTTATTCCACTGTTTATACTATTTAGCTTCTGTTTACTTTACATTTCTCTTAACAGGGTCAGTTTTTCATTTTGTTTTTTATTTTAATAGTCAACTTCACTTTCACAGAAATTCTTAAAATGACCCTTTCCCGGTTATATATTTTTAATTTCATGAATTTAATTTTCATCAATTTCCTAAAATTTTTAAAACAAAACCCAAATTTAGAACCTAACCTGTCATGTCCCTTTAAACAACATTTTATTGTTCAACCTCAACTCAGTTTAAAGGCATAAAACTGTGGATGTGTGTTCAGATACCGCTAAAATGGCCAAACAAATATAAAAACTTTCCAAAAATATTCACTTCTTAGCCCAGACCAAGCTGGTA
Source organism: Eretmochelys imbricata (assembly GCF_965152235.1). Lineage (NCBI taxonomy): Eukaryota > Metazoa > Chordata > Testudines > Cheloniidae > Eretmochelys > Eretmochelys imbricata. The sequence goes on from NC_135572.1 coordinate 345,003,680, forward strand.
CAAATACAGACCCAAAAGGTCATATTTGACAAAGTTAAACAATTAAGGTTTTACAACATTAGCCCCATCTCTTTTATCACAATTAGTGATTATTAGAACTCCTATTGGAAAGAGAAAAAACTAGTTACACGAGTGTTTAGGCCAGTAACTGTACGCCTTGCAAAATAATCTTAACAGAACATTTGGAAAACATGCCTCAAGAAGCTCAATCTATTTCGCTTAACAAAGGGAAGGTTAACGGGTGACTTGCTCACAGTCTATAAGTATCTACATGGGGAACAAATATTTAATAATGGACTCTTCAATCTAGCAGAGAAAGGTGTACCGTGATCTAATGGCTGTAAATTGAAGTTAGCCAAATTCAGACTGGAAATCAGGCGTACATTTTTAACAGCGAGAGTAATTAACCATTGGAACAACTTATGGGTTGTGGTGGATTCTCCTCCACAATTTTTAAATCAAGATTGGATACTTTTCTAAAGATTTGCTCTAGGAATCATTCTGGGGAAGTTCTCTGACCTGTGTTATACAGGAGGTCACAATGGCCCCTTCTGGCCTTGCAATCGATGAATGAGCTCCAAGTTATAAATCAGGGTATTTCTCTTTAATAGACCTTTCAAGGGATGTTAAAAGGATTAACTTCTGAAAACAGTTTGACAATTAAGGGAATAAGTCTACACTATCGACCAGATCGACAGGCAGCGATCGATCCAGCAGGGGTTGATTTATCATGTCTAGTATAGAGGCGATAAATCAACCACCGATCACTCTAGCGTCAACTCCGGTACTCCACCTCAAGGAGAAATGCAAGAGGAATCGACGGGAGAGCGTCTCCCGTCGACACGCCGCAATGAAGACACCACAGTAAGTAGATCTAAGTACGTCAACTTCAGCTATGTTATTCACGTAGCTAAAGTTGCGTAACTTAGATCGATTCCCTCCTGTAGCACAGACCAGCCCTTAGGCTATGGCTACACTCAATTGAGTGACAAATACATAGCTGGAGTCAGTCTGGCTCACCTGTGTGCTAGTTTTGTTAAAATAGGTATTACGATTATAAGTATGTGTACAGACTTTATTGAATGCTTGTGAGTTGCTTGCTGCCTCCACTAATCTCACTTGTAACATCTATATCCCATATTGTAAGGCAATATTTGAGCATTTGTATTGTAAGCCTCTGACTGTGTAAGGGACAGGAGAGAGTCATTCACCTACGTGAAGTGCTGGTCTCCAATAAAAGTTATGTCCTGACCCAGAGGGAAGGTCCATCAACACCAGAGTATCATGGAACATTAAAGAGACCAAAAAATGTTTGTTGTTTTGCCCTTCACCAGCCTGTGAAGATGAGCCAACCAAGTGAATTCCTCCTGTCAGCTGAGTTTCCAGTGAGGAAGGGGCTTTACACCCCTAACAAGAAGGAACTGTATCTCTATGCTGTTTGGACTTAGAGGCAAGGTTTTCTAAGCATAAGCAAGGGATCCCCAGCTTGCTTATTACAGAAGCTTCTATTACCTTTTGAAATTTAAGATTGTAACTCATTTGTGTATATATGTTTATCTGCTTTAATCTTGTAGATAACTCTTGTTTTTTTTTCCTATTTAATAAATCTTTAGATAGTTTATGATAGGATTGGCTAAAAATATTGTCTTTTTTGTGAGATCCAATGTGCAACTGACTGGGGTAGGTGACTGGTCCTTTGGTACAAGGAGGAATCTGAGTATTAATGTGATTCTTGGTGGAAGAGAAAGGTACCCTTATCACAAAGGTACCCTTTGATGTTGGTGCCCTAGGAAAGCATCTGTGTTTAAAACCAGCCCTTAAATTTCTCTATAACAGTACAAGGACATAGAACTGTATTGAAAAACAGAGTTAAAACCCCCTCACTGCATACCTCCAATTCTTCAATAGTAGTATTTTCTTCATGGACTTTCAGATCATTCTGGGTGTCTTCTTCTCCTGGTTCCTGACCACCTACAATTTCATTCAGATACTGCTGGTCAATCTTATCCAAAGCTGCTTTCAGGTCATTTCTCAAGCCCTAGGAAAGGAAGAAGAAATAGTTACTAGATAATCACGATCTTATTTTATTTTTGATAATCAAAGGAAGCTTACCACATTTGTTCATTAAGGGCCAAATCCTGCAGAGACAAATATAGGCTTGGCAGAATTCAATTGTTATTTTTTTCTAATTTTGGTTATTTTAATTTTTTATTTTAAGATCTTTTTCTATTATTAACCATTTTTACATTTACAGTTGTGGGGGGTAGGACTGGGATTGAGGTTAGGGCAGTGCTGAGAACAGTGCTGCCGGGGGCTCCAAGACACCAGGGTGCGAGGGAAGCAGAGGTTGTCCCAGGCCAGTGGAGCAGAGATCCCTGGCCAGAACTGTAAAAAGAATGATGACCCCCAGCTGCAGGAGAAGTCACACTGCTGCTGAAGAGCTCCTGCCTGGGGATGGCTCCCAGACTCCTGGCTGGTGACTGAGCGAACAGGGTTGTGACAGCAGAGCTGCAGAGGGTTCCCTTCATGGCCAAACGGCTGATGGCACCAGATCCCTGCAGACATGCCAGCTGTTACTGATGGATATTTTTTTCCCCTATCGATTTCAGTGTCAGCTGAAATCAACATTTACTGACAGTTCTCAATTAAAATCAAATTATGCCAAGCCGACTTATTAAACGGCTTAACTTTAAGCACATGAATAGTTCCACTGGATGCACTCAGTGGGATCACTCGCATGTTTAAAATTAACCATCTAGATAAGTCTCCACAGGATCACAGACTAAGAAAAAAAACCAACCAGCGGACACGGATATTTTCAGGAAAAAAAACATGAAGAACTGACTCAGCTTTCAGGGTTATCAGTATGGTACCTTTCATGAGCAATAAACTCACAAACACAAAAAATACATCAGTGAGGCCTCATCCAGCCGTCTGCTCTGCCCTGAACAAACACTGACATTTATTTACAATGACTCCGAACATCTGTGCACCGTCCCCCTAAATAGCACAGGTCTTTAACTAATACAATAGGCTATAGAGTAACAGTCATGTTAGTCTGTATTCGCAAAAAGAAAAGGAGTACTTGTGGCACCTTAGAGACTAACCAATTTATTTGAGCATAAGCTTTCGTGAGCTACAGCTCACTTCATCGGATGCATACTGTGGAAAGTGTAGAAGATCTTTTTATACACACAAAGCATGAAAAAATACCTCCCCTCACCCCACTCTCCTGCTGGTAATAGCTTATCTAAAGTGATCACTCTCCTTACAATGTGTATGATAATCAAGTTGGGCCATTTCCAGCACAAATCCAGGTTTTCTCACCCTCCGCCCCCACACACACAAACTCACTCTCCTGCTGGTAATAGCTCATCCAAAGTGACCACGCTCTTTACAATGTGTATGATAATCAAGGTGGGCCATTTCCAGCACAAATCCAGGTTTTCTCACCCCCATACACACACAGACTCACTCTCCCGCTAGTAATAGTTCATCCGTGCAGAACACAATGCCATCCACAGCCTCAGAAACAACTCTGACATCATAATCAAAAAGGCTGACAAAGGAGGTGCTGTTGTCATCATGAATAGGTTGGAATATGAACAAGAGGCTGCTCGGCAGCTCTCCAACACCACTTTCTACAAGCCATGACCCTATGATCCCACTGAGAGTTACCAAAAGCAACTACAGCATTTGCTCAAGAAACTTCCTGAAAAAGCACAAGATCAAATCCGCACAGACACACCCCTGGAACCCCGACCTGGGATATTCTATCTACTACCTAAGATCCATAAACCTGGAAATCCTGGGCGCCCCATCATCTCAGGCATTGGCACCCTGACAGCAGGATTGTGTGGCTATGTAGACTCCCTCCTCAGGCCCTACGCTACCAGCACTCCCAGCTACCTTCGAGACACCACTGACTTCCTGAGGAAACTACAGTCCATCGGTGATCTTCCTGATAACACCATCCTGGCCACTATGGATGTAGAAGCCCTCTACACCAACATTCCACACAAAGATGGACTACAAGCCGTCAAGAACACTATCCCCGATAATGTCACGGCTAACCTGGTGCCTGAACTTTGTGACTTTGTCCTTACCCATGACTATTTTACATTTGGGGACAATGTATACCTTCAGATCAGCGGCACTGCTATGGGTACCCACAGTATGCCAACATTTTTATGGCTGATTTAGAACAACGCTTCCTCAGCTCTCGTCCCCTAACGCCCCTACTCTACTTGCGCTATATTGATGACATCTTCATCATCTGGACCCATAGAAAAGAAGCCCTTGAGGAATTCCACCATGATTTCAACAATTTCCATCCCACCATCAACCTCAGCCTGGTCCAGTCCACACAAGAGATCCACTTCCTGGACACTACAGTGCTAATAAACAATGGTCACATAAACACCACCCTATACCGGAAACCTACTGACCGCTATTCCTACCTACATGCCTCCAGCTTTCACCCTGACCACACCACACGATCCATCGTCTACACCCAAGCTCTGCGATACAACTGCATTTGCTCCAACCCCTCAGACAGAGACAAACCCCTGCAAGATCTCTATCACACATTCTTACAACTACAATACCCACCTGCGGAAGTGAAGAAACAGATTGATAGAGCCAGAAGAGTTCCCAGAAGTCACCTACTACAGGACAGGCCTAACAAAGAAAATAACAGAACGCCACTAGCCGTCACCTTCAGCCCCCAACTAAAACCCCTCCAACGCATTATTAAGGATCTACAACCTATCCTGAAGGATGACCCAACACTCTCACAAATCTTGGGAGACAGGCCAGTCCTTGCCTACAGACAGCCCCCCAACCTGAAGCAAATACTCACCAACAACCACATACCACACAACAGAACCACTAACCCAGGAACCTATCCTTGCAACAAAGCCCATTGCCAACTGTGCCCACATATCTATTCAGGGGACACCATCACAGGGCCTAATAACATCAGCCACACTATCAGAGGCTCGTTCACCTGCACATCCACCAATGTGATATATGCCATCATGTGCCAGCAATGCCCCTCTGCCATGTACATTGGTCAAACTGGACAGTCTCTACGTAAAAGAATAAATGGACACAAATCAGATGTCAAGAATTATAACATTCATAAACCAGTCGGAAAACACTTCAATCTCTCTGGTCACGCAATTACAGACATGAAGGTCGCTATCTTACAACAAAAAAACTTCAAATCCAGATTCCAGCGAGAAACTGCTGAATTGGAATTCATTTGCAAATTGGATACTATTAATTTAGGCTTAAATAGAGACTGGGAGTGGCTAAGTCATTATGCAAGGCAGCCTATTTCCCCTTGTTTTTTCCTACCCCCGCCCCAGACGTTCTGGTTAAACTTGGATTTATGCTGGAAATGGCCCACATTGATTATCATACACATTGTAAGGAGAGTGGTCACTTTGGATGGGCTATTACCAGCAGGTGAGTGAGTTTGTGTGTGTGGGGGCGGAGGGTGAGAAAACCTGGATTTGTGCTGGAAATGGCCCAACTTGATTATCATACACATGGTAAGGAGAGTGATCACTTTAGATAAGCTATTACCAGCAGGAGAGTGGGGTGAGGGGAGGTATTTTTTCATGCTTTGTGTGTATAAAAAGATCTTCTACACTTTCCACAGTATGCATCCGATGAAGTGAGCTGTAGCTCACGAAAGCTTATGCTCAAATAAATTGGTTAGTCTCTAAGGTGCCACAAGTACTCCTTTTCTTTTTGCGAATACAGACTAACACGGCTGTTACTCTGAAATTTATCATGAAAGTTGAATTTACAAATGTAGAATTGTGTACAAAAAAACCTGCATTCAAAAATAAAACAATGTAAAACTTCAGAGCCTACAAGTCCAATCAGTCCTATTTTTTGTTCAGCCAATCGCTCAGACAAACAAGTTTGTTTACATTTGCAGAGGATAATGCTGTCTACTTCTTATTTACAGTGTCACCTGAAAGTGAGAACAGGCATTCGCGTGGCACTGTTGTAGCCAGCGTTGCAAGTTACTTACATGCCAGAGGCACTGAAGATTCATATGTCCCTAGATGCTTCATCTACCATTCCAGAGGACATGCGTCCATGCTTCTGACGGGTTCTGCTCGATAACGATCCAAAGCAGTCTGGACCAACGCATGTTCATTTTCATCATCTGAGTCAGATGCCACCAGCAGAAGGTTGATTTTCTTTTTTGGTGGTTTGGGTTCTGTAGTTTCTGCATCAGCGTGTTGCTCTTTTAAGACTTCTGAAAGTATACTCCACACCTCGTCCCTCTCAGATTTTGGAAGGCACTTCAGATTCTTAAATCTTGGGTTGAGTGCTGTAGCTATCTCGAGAAATTTCACACTGGTATCTTCTTTCCATTTTGTCAAATTTGCAGTGAAAGTGTTCTTAAAACGAACAACATGTGCTGGGTCATCATCCGAGACTGCAATAACATGAAATATATGGCAGAATGCGGGTAAAGCAGCAGGGGACATACAATTCTCCCCCAAGGAGTTCAGTCACAAATTTAATTAACGCATTCTTTTTTTAATGAGTGTCATCAGCATGGAAGCATGTCCTCTGGAACAATGGTCGAAGCATGAAGAGGCATATGAATCTTTAGCGCATCTGGCATGTAAATATCTTGTGACACTAGCTACAACAGTGCCATGTGAATGCCTGTTCTCACTTTCAGGTGACATTGTAATTAAGAAACGGGCAGCATTTGTAAGTGTAAACAAACTTGTTTCTCTTAGCGATTGGCTGAACAAGAAGTAGGACTAAGTGGACTTGTACGTTCTTAAAGTTTTACATTGTATTACTTTTGAGTGCAGTTATGTAACAAAAAAACCCTACATTTGTAAGTTGCACTTTCATGATAAAAGAAAAGGAGTACTTGTGGCACCTCAGAGACTAACCGATTTAGTCGCTAAGGTGCCACAAGTACTCCTTTTCTTTTTGCGAATACAGACTAACACGACTGTTACTCTGAAACTTTCATGATAGAGATTGCACTACAGAATTTGTATGAGATGAATTGAAAAATACTATTTCTTTTATCACTTTTACAGTGCAAATATTTGTAATCAAAATATATAAAATGAGCACCATGCACTTGGTATTCTGTGTTGTAATTAAAATCAATATATTGAAAATGTAGAAAAACATCCAAAAATATTTAATACATTTCAATTGGCATTCTATTGTTTAACAGTGCGATTAATCGCGATTCATTTTTTTGAGTTAATCACATGAGTTAACTGTGATTAATCATCAGCCTACTTTTAACCCTATTGAAGTGGAGCTAAACAACTACACGGGCTTGAAACGTGTTCAAAAATTCCTGAAGGAATTTTATTTACTGTCTTATAGCCAGTCCTGCTTCCATTAATGGCAATGGCAGCGTTGTCATTAACTTCAATGGGATGAGACCTTTGTCAGCAAGACTTCTTTCAAACATTTGTCTTGTTTATCCTGCTTCAAGCCTTTAGAAAGGAAAAGACAGACATGGGTACTGCACAAAACCAACGGGTTCCAGAGTGACTGGGCAGACCCCTGTTTAGCAGCCTGATGGAGACCTGAGACAGGCTTGAGAGGGTTTTCAAACCAGTGACACCTAACTAAACAATGCTGATGATGAATGAGAGAGAACAGAATCCAGCTCACTCTTTCTAGTTGTGTTGCAGATACCAACAGGGTACACTGGGAAATATTCAGGGCTTGTCTACACGGTGAGTTAGTGTGCTGCAAGCTGGGATGTGAATCTATAGTGCACAAACCTGCCACACACTAACTCAATGTGTGCACCTTGCTATCAAGCACTAAAAGTTCTGCAGTGTACATTGACACACTCCCAAGTAGACAGGCTCTAAAACACATCTCCTTCCTTGAACGATCATGTCTGATTAAGGCTATGTATGCACTTACAGCGACATACAGAATACAGGCCCTGCACATGTAGCTACACGCCAGAGTAAAAGGCAGGCTGCATCCATACGTGTCACTGTGGTAGATAGTTACCCACGGCAGTGAAAGGCACTGGCAGGGGGAGAGAATGGGGAAAGCTCCGGCAGCCGGGTGCTGCTGGATTTTCCTGCGGCCTCCCCACTGCCAGAGCCTTTCCCCTGCTGCTGGAGCTTTTCACTGCAGCAGGGAAAGACCGTGGCAGGGAACTTCACGCTACTACAAATAGCGCCGTAGAGGTGGGAGGCACTGCTTGGGCAGGTAGAGAGCCCATGTAGGGAATATACCCTGGAGCTTTGGGCATACAAGGCACTCTGCTCTGCTCAACCTGCCTAAGACATGTCTCGCCGTCTACACGGACATTTACACTAGAGCTAGCTGGGCGTGCATTATCTGTACTTTGCATGCCACCGTACGTGTAGACCAGGGATCGGCAACCTTTGGCACGCAGCCCGTCAGGGAAATCCGGTGGCGAGCCGGGACGGTTTGTCTACCTGCACAGTCTGCAGGTTCGGCCGATCACCATTCCAGGCCAATGGGGGCTGCGGGAAGCGATGGCCAGCACATCCCTCAGTCCACGCTGCTTCCCGCAGCCCCCATTGGCCTGGAGTGGCGAACCACGGCCAGTGGGAGCTGCTATCGGCCGAACCTGCAGATGCTGAAGGTAAACAAACCGGCCCAGCCCACCAGTGGATTTCCCTGACAGCCCACGTGCCAAAGGTTGCCGATCCCTGGTGTAGACCTACCCTAACACAGAAGGAACATATCTGTTAATTAAGAAGCTATCGTAAGTCACTTTTCAGAGCTGAACTGTACTTTACATTGGAAAAAAGTTTCGATTTTTAAATCTAGAAGTAAGGAATTTGAAAAAACTATAACTGCATACCAGAAACAGTGCATCCCTCCTGTTAATAATCTGTCGCTGCTCAGAGGCAAGCTATTCAAAATACTCTTCTCCAAACAGGGATGCCTATAGTAGGCTAAAGTTTCAGAGCAAAAGACTACACTGCTTCCCCACCCCCCCCCCGGCCCCATAGTTGGAATGCAACCAACAGCGCAGCTTCTGATGTCACTGCCTTCCAGAGATCTCTTTTCCAACTCAAAGCCCTGAAAACTTTCTTCAAATTAACATGCCCAGTTTGACCATTTTAATAGGGCAAGAGAAAGTAAATCATATTTAAATTATCCTCCCGGAGACTTTATAGGTGGGAACTGAAGGTAATTTTCATTGTTCTATGATTTTTCATCCCTATGAAACGCCTCAGGTGCAGTAAGTGCTCAGAGAAAGCTAGTTACACATACAACTGTTACTTATCTGGTCTTACCTTGTTAACTTCAGGTGCAAGAATTTCTATCTTCCTCAAACGCTGAAATGCATCATAATCTGTTTCTCCAAACAATCTGATTGGTTCACCTCTCTCTCGTAACCTCCTAATCACCTGCAAAGAGTCAACAAAGTATTCCCTTATGCAAAATTGGAGAGAGAGAGAGAGAGAGAGAGAAAAATAAAAATCACTTCATTTACTTAGCATAAAATAGCAACCTAAGCCAGGAGGGAAGGGAAACACTATATTCTAAGCAGCAGCAGCAAAATGTTCCACTTTGTGGTTTAAATATAAAATTCCCACAGCATTTCAGTTAAAGGTCATTTCAATTCAAATATTACTGATCTAAATTCTGTTTAGAATCTCAAACAGACTCCTGGAGTTTCTTACTGACTTATTTTGAACTAATATGCAAGAATATAAACCTTTGATTGGAGAGCGGGATTTTTAAAAGCGCCCAAGTGACTTAAGAGCCCAAATCTCATTGGTTGTCCATGGTACCTGTGCATCTAAATCATTTTGGTGCTTGAGAAAATTCCATCCAGTTTTTTAAACTTTGCAAAATTCTACTCAGCCATTTGACTGGGGAAAGAAAAACCTTTTTCATCAACATGAGTGTGGGTGAGTAGATTTGGTGCTTGGGCTGGTAAGATGTCATGATGTGTTTGCAAGGCTGACTTACATGAAGCCTTTCCAGCCATGGATCTCAGAGCACTTGACAAACATTAATATACTAAGTCTCAATATTCTGATGTGGTACTTACATATCCTCATTTTAAAGGAGGGTATACCGAGGCACAGAAATTAACTTACCCAAGGTCACATACCAAGTGACAGGTAGTGTCAAGACTACAATCCCAGTTCCATGCACTACCTGCTAAATCACACAGCCTCCCTCATCACGTTCACGTTCAGGCCCATTGGTAGCGTACATTTAATATAGGCAAAGCAGCACTCTCACTCATTGATAGGACATGCGACATTTGGCAGTGCCATCACTTTAGGATAGCAACGGACTGTCTGGAAAAGCAGCAGTCTGAAGAGTTTGAGATATTCATTCTGTAACACGGTTCTTTGCACAGACTCCTGTATTCGGACAGGCACTGAACTTTCAGGGCATATTGCAAAATCAGGCCCTGTGGTTCCACGTGGCAGACAGCTAGTCAAACATCAGTGGTTACAGAGCTGGCATGTGGACACTCAAACTCCTCTCAGATGAAGTTACAGTTCTTACGAGGGGAGCTCTGATGCATGGTGATGGGACACCACATTTCATACTAGACTGCATGGATGAAACCAAACATGAGACCAACGGCCTACGATGCACATTTTTGATACTTCACTACAGAAAGAGAAGATAGGTGTCTGGCAATGCTAAGAGGGCACAGCTAAGATGCTCTGGGTATCTTAACTGTGAATTTCCACACTTCCACATGGTTAAGTTTATTGTAAATTTAACTTAATTCTGAATTTCCCAACTGTTTTTTGGGGAGGGGTTTTGTTTTACTAACGATGATCTTGTAAGACTTTTACTCTCAAAAAGATGAAAGAGCATATCAGTAACTTTAGCTTAACTTTTTGGGGAGGATGTAGAAACATTTTTTAAAACCTAGTTTGTGTCTTGATTTGGATTTGGACTCACAAGTCACAGACGCACAAGCTGGAAAAACAGAACTTGAAAAAATTCAGCCTGCAGCCTTCAATCCTCTAATCCCATATTCATCAGATAGTTCAAAAGGTCATCTGGAAGGGTAGTAGAAGCAAGAATTCATGCAGTGATTTGGGGGAAAAGAGAGGCTCTCCACCAAACAACGTCCCTGTGCATTTACCTGCTACTGCTCTCTCTCATTAGTGTTTTGCGCAATGACAAAAGAAGGCCCTTGTATGAGAACTAAATAGAACCACTGTAGTAAGCACTGAGATTACAATTATTTAATTAAAAACTATTATTCTGTAGCAGGACAGATACAACCTGAAATAGAGCGCTACAGATCATTAGGAAATGTAGCCCTAATGGGGAAATTTAGATCCATTTGCTGTAGTCTCAGGTTAGTTTGTGATATTTGATTTTACCTCTTGTCTGGAAAGTGTCATGGGTAACTTCTCTTCTGCCAGTTCTAGCTCCAACCCTGGATTTGATGAAGTCACTGGTTTCTCTTCCTCCTCCTCCTGCTGTACCTACATAATAATAATAATAATAATATCTATTATAACAAATCCAGGGAAGTAAACCTATAGTGTCAAAGGTATACATAGTTAAACTGTAAACTCTCTGGAACAGGGGCTGCTTCTTACTATGCAGTTGTATAGCACAATGGGTCCTGATTGTGATCGGGCTTCTAGGCATACCCACAACACTAGTAAAATGATACAGATAGAATCCTAGGTCAGTATACACTTCTATGGAAGTATGGTTAAGCTTATGACAAGTATCAGTGTTTCCCTAAGTGCACTTCTAAGGGATGGGGAAGGAGACCTCTTTAAGGCAATACAAAGACACAATGGATTTTGAATACAAACAGCAAAATGACTTCTTGTTTTTTGGAAACGCTTCTTTCAGAAGAACCTGTCAAATGAACATAGTTCATTGCAAAAGCATAAAAACACGCCATGCCTTCGTCATAGCTGTAGCATTGTATTGGCAGTTCCCCTCCATCAGAAAAGGAGGTTCTTGAATTAAGTGGAACCACCTCTTATTTGCAAGACTTGGTGTTTTCATAGTGCTGTAAACTTTTATGATTAAAGATATTTAAAGACAGACAGCACTCATGTCAATGCAGAGTCCTTTAAAAGCCCTGCTATAAGTTACACCTGTGAAGCTGCTGAAAATAAATGAAAATCAGATGGGCAGATTGATGCTGGTAATTTTCTGGAACAAAGGGAAAAAAATCAGAGGATGCGGGTGAGCAGTGTAGAAACTTTCTAGATGCTTTCTTAGGTTTTAAAAAGGTACTTTTATTTTCCATTTCATTCGACAGTATATTACATTTTGTTGGCATCTCTGCATCTTGACTGTATGTTAAGCCAGTTCCAGTTTCTAGTTTTCTCTAAAACAATTACTTGATGGATGTCCTAGACAGACTAAAAATGAAGCTTTTATATTGTTGCTGGCCAAGACCCCAATCCTGCAATGAGAAATTAGAAGGACCATAAGGGTCTACCTATTTGGACCTACACGACCAGGGCACAAATCTGTATTTAGTGCTACACTAGCAAATCCAGGGACCAATCTTGCATTACTGATTCACCCAAAATACCCACTGATATCAATGGGAGTTTTGGGTCAGCAAGCAATGGAGAATCAAGCCAATGGTTAGCATCTAAAAGGCAGATGGGGGACAGTATACTTACTGAAAATAAAACTCATCACTGCAAGGGGGGGAAATAGAAAACTCCATAAGTAAAGATAAGAAAGAAACTAGTTGAAGCACATAAAGAGAAATACACCTCAATGTCAGAAAAATTTCTACACTCTCTACAATCATTTGTTTTTTGTTTATAACAAACAGTTAGCAGCACATGAGGGAAGATTTAAGCCATTCGGTCAGCTGGACTCAAAGTTACAAGCAATAACTTTGCTGCAATTATTTTTGCTTTAGTGCTTTCTCTTTATAAGTGAATCAAATGCTTACATGTTACTAATGCAGTATAAGCAAAGCAAAGCACCCGCTTAAAAAAAGAATCAGTCTGCTTTCTACCCCTTAGTAATAAATTTTAAAAGTTCAAATGCAGAAATCTGGGAGGCTCTAGAAAAGCACTAAGTTAACCAGAAAGCTCATTTAAAACCTCTCTACAGATCACGTTTTAATTCAAGAAGATTCCTGTAGCTAAATAGATATTCCAACTCCAGTCCTGGGTAACTTAACTTTTGTTTGTGTCTCCTATCAGCCACATCCTGCATTTAAACAACAAATCTGAAACATGCAGGACTGGATTCAAATGACACATGCGTGCTGGAAACACCTGCAGTTTAAGGATTTAATAAAACCTTTACAGGTTACCTAAAAACCTGCAAGCCTCCCCCCTTTCACATATATGGGGCCTTCTTATCCCGAGGGACTGAAATTATGCTACAACCAATCAATGGCTCCATGTCTAGTTGGCAGCTGGTGTCAAGTGGAGTGCCCCAGGGGTCGGTCCTGGGGCCGGTTTTGTTCAATATCTTCATAAATGATCTGGAGGATGGTGTGGATTGCACTCTCAGCAAATTTGCGGATGATACTAAACTAGCAGGAGTGGTAGATACGCTGGAGGGCAGGGATAGGATACAGAGGGACCTAGACAAATTGGAGGATTGGGCCAAAAGAAATCTGATGAGGTTCAATAAGGATAAGTGCAGGGTCCCGCACTTAGGACGGAAGATCCCAATGCACCGCTACAGACTAGGGACCGAATGGCTAGGCAGCAGTTCTGCGGAAAAGGACCTGGGGTGACAGTGGACGAGAAGCTGGATGAGTCAGCAGTGTGTCCTTGTTGCCAAGAAGGCCAATGGCATTTTGGGATGTATAAGTAGGGGCATAGCGAGCAGATCGAGAGACGTGATCGTCCCCCTCTGTTCGACATTAGTGAGGCCTCATCTGGAGTACTGTGTCCAGTTTTGGGCCCCACACTACAAGAAGGATGTGGATAAATTGGAGAGAGTCCAGCGAAGGGCAACAAAAATGATTAGGGGTCTGGAACACATGAGTTATGAGGAGAGGCTGAGGGAACTGGGATTGTTTAGTCTGCAGAAGAGAAGAATGAGGGGGGATTTGATAGCTGCTTTCAACTACCTGAGAGGTGGTTCCAGAGAGGATGGTTCTAGACTATTCTCAGTGATAGAAGAGGACAGGACAAGGAGTAATGGTCTCAAGTTGCAGTGGGGGAGGTTTAGGTTGGATATTAGGAAAAACTTTTTCACTATGAGGGTGGTGAAACACTGGAATGCGTTACCTAGGGAGGTGGTGGAATCTGTGACTTTGTCCTTACCCATAACTATTTCACATTTGGGGACAATGTATACCTTCAGATCAGCGGCACTGCTATGGGTACCCGCATGGCCCCACAGTATGCCAACATTTTTATGGCTGATTTAGAACAACGCTTCCTCAGCTCTCGTCCCCTAAAGCCCCTACTCTACTTGCGCTATATTGATGACATCTTCATCATCTGGACCCCTGGAAAAGAAGCCCTTGAGGAATTCCACCATGATTTCCACAATTTCCATCCCACCACCAACCTCAGCCTGGTCCAGTCCACACAAGAGATCCACTTCCTGGACACTACAGTGCTAATAAACAATGGTCACATAAACACCACCCTATACCGGAAACCTACTGACCGCTATTCCTACCTGCATGCCTCCAGCTTTCACCCTGACCACACCACACAATCCATCGTCTACACCCAAGCTCTGCGATACAACCGCATTTGCTCCAACCCCTCAGACAGAGACAAACACCTACAAGATCTCTGTCAAGCTTTCTTACAACTACAGTACCCACCTGCAGAAGTAAAGAAACAGATTGATAGAGCCAGAAGAGTTCCCAGAAGTTACCTACTACAGGACAGGCCTAACAAAGAAAATAACAGAATGCCACTAGCCGTCACCTTCAGCCCCCAACTAAAACCCCTCCAACGCATTATTAAGGATCTACAACCTATCCTAAAGGATGACCCAACACTCTCACAAATCTTGGGAGACAGGCCAGTCCTTGCCTACAGACAGCCCCCCAACCTGAAGCAAATACTCACCAACAACCACATACCACACAACAGAACCACTAACCCAGGAACTTATCCTTGCAACAAAGCCCGTTGCCAATTGTGCCCACATATCTATTCAGGGGACACCATCTCAGGGCCTAATAACATCAGCCACACTATCAGAGGCTCGTTCACCTGCACATCCACCAATGTGATATATGCCATCATGTGCCAGCAATGCCCCTCTGCCATTTACATTGGTCAAACTGGACAGTCTCTACGTAAAAGAATAAATGGACACAAATCAGATGTCAAGAATTATAACATTCATAAACCAGTCGGAGAACACTTCAATCTCTCTGGTCACGCAATCACAGACATGAAGGTTGCTATCTTAAAACAAAAAAACTTCAAATCCAGACTCCAGCGAGAAACTGCTGAATTGGAATTCATTTGCAAATTGGATACTATTAATTTAGGCTTAAATAGAGACTGGGAGTGGCTAAGTCATTATGCAAGGTAGCCTATTTCCTCTTGTTTTTTCCTACCCGCCCCCCCCCAGATGTTCTGGTTTAACTTGGATTTAAACTTGGAGAGTGGTCAGTTTGGATGAGCTATTACCAGCAGTAGAGTGAGTTTGTGTGTGTGTATGGGGGTGGGTTTTTGGAGGGGGGTGAGGGAGTGAGAGAACCTGGATTTGTGCAGGAAATGGCCCAACTGGATTATTATGCACATTGTGTAAAGAGTTGTCACTTTGGATGGGCTATCACCAGCAGGAGAGTGAATTTGTGTGGGGGGGTGGAGGGTGAGAGAACCTGGATTTGTGCTGGAAATGGCCTAACCTGATGATCACTTTAGATAAGCTATTACCAGCAGGACAGTGGGGTGGGAGGAGGTATTGTTTCATATTCTCTGTGTATATATAAAGTCTGCTGCAGTTTCCACGGTATGCATCCGAAGAAGTGAGCTGTAGCTCACGAAAGCTCATGCTCAAATAAATTGGTTAGTCTCTAAGGTGCCACAAGTACTCCTTTTCTTTCTCCTTCCTTAGAGGTTTTTAAGGTCAGCCTTGACAAAGCCCTGACTGGGATGATTTAATTGGGGATTGGTCCTGCTTTGAGCAGGGGGTTGGACTAGATGACCTCCTGAGGTCCCTTCCAACCCTGATATTCTACGAGTCTATGAACCACTAGCCCTAGCACAATTTTTAGTTATGGTTCTTCAAACAACTAATACAAAGCATAACTCTCTTCCGAGCTAAAAGAAAAGGAGTACTTGTGGCACCTTAGAGACTAACCAATTTATTTGAGCATGAGCTTTCGTGAGCTACAGCTCACTTCATCAGTAACTAGATTCTCAGAACCATTTCTGATGCACATATAGTGGTCACAACTGTATGTCTATATCTATTAAGGCCAAACATTATATCTGAGCAGGGTGTTGGACTGACTGACCAACTGGGTAAAGCTCTACTAAAAACAAGGCTTTTTATTTCTGACTAGAAAACATTAAACAAGAGTATATTAAAGTATCCAACTTTAGAGTGAAGTGAGCACCTCCCTATCTATTCATACACACACACCTGAAACAAACCACCATGCTGTCAATTCCAGCAAACTAGCTAAACCGATGCCGTTAAAGAGGAAATAAACAAAGCCTTCCAGATCACTCATTTGTTTCAAAATGCACCCTGAGTTTAAGATTGCTTTCTAGTATTTTTGCCTGAAAGAAAGTAAGTGCTGTGTTGAACTCTTTCAAGCACTGGATCGTTTGGGCCAAGAAGAACAATATACGATTCGCGTACGAAACAAGTTGGCTGCGTTTTTCCAAAGCACCCACTCAATGTTATCTCTGCTGATCTTTCTGGGATATTTCAACAGGAAGACCTTAAACTTGTTCTTAGTTTACAAGCTGGCCTTTTTTTTTTTTTTTTTAAAATGGAAGGTGGCTATACCAGATTCAGCGTTCATGCCTAAAACACAATTTAAAAAGAAAAAGGCAAGCTTTGATCCCAAGCCATTTCATGCTTTCCACAAGAAAAAAAGCCAAACCATAACACAAACTTAAATAGCTATATATCATGCATTTTTTTCCTGCATTAAAAATGTTTTAGGAAACTCATACCTCTCCAGGTGGCTTCTCATTTACAGGCTAATGTATAACATTGACAAATTGAACAAAGAACAACAATTATCATCAACAATATTTGGAACGTTGATATTAAATATAGACAAAGTGAGCACACGAACCACTGAAGGAGTAATTACAGTACCTTGTAGCCACATCTTTCATAGTACGCTGCCTCTTCTTTCTTGGCTAGTTCACTGCGCTTGAAATATTTTCTGTTTCCCTAGAGAGGAGGAAAACAATGTTTTACAGTTTTATACAACTTGATTTCAATCTCCGTTCACTAATGCCTCAAAGATTTGACCAGTCCAACTAGATTTCCTTACAGAGGGGAAAATATTCTCAAAGGCACTCCCAATTTACTTTCCTTTCATGCCAGTGACTACATCAGAGTAATATTAATAAGAATCATACCATCTGGTTGGCTGGTAAGTTCAACGGATACTACAATCTCTCCAAAACACCCAGTGGTTTGAACAAGCTGATCTATCTATTATTGCTTTCATATTATCAGGACTTGAAACTGGTTTATATAACTTCTCTTCCCCCGCCCCCCCCCCCCCACACACACACTTTACTGTACATGATGAGGCCATAGCTATACTACAAAACTGAATGTGTAAGAAACCATTTTAATCAGTTTCAACTAGTGTAGCTGGGTCACTACTGAGGAGAAGGCCTAACTTTTTAAAAGTTTCTGAAACCATTTGAGACAGTGAGCGTATCTACGTTAAACAAGGACATTGTTCAGTGATATCATTTGTCTGTAATAGCTAGCTGTTGTATTTCTTCCTAAAAACAGTTTAGTGCATCCACAAAGAAACACTGTTTTTTGACAGGACCATGTAGACATGTCCAAATACAGCTCAGCTTGCAACCGTGATTGTACAAGTGCTTTCTAGGATGCCTGGAATACCCACTGCATAGAACCCAGCTCAAAAGTCTCTCTCCCTGCCTACAAAAAGGCAGTAAATCCTCTGAAGTAAGCTATGTCCTATCCGTGATGGCAATTGATATCATGGTGTACTTATCTCAATACTTAATATAAAGTATCCTCAGCTACTATATAATCTCAGCTCTTCTAACAACAACAACATGAAAGTCTGGATTTTTCAGCATAAAAGCTTATCATCTAAAGAACTAAATAAATCAGATGGCCTGCAAAGTTGGGGTGTTGTGGTTCATGCAACAGCTAAATAAAATTCCCAGATCAGGGTGGAAGTGATGTAACCACGCATTTGCATGGGTATGTGAGACAGAACAAGTTTGATTAAAAGTTCCTGATCTTGCTGTCCTCACTCTGGCCAGACTCCACACTGACTTTAAGGAGGATTTTTGCCAGTCTCAGGACTACACGATCACTCCTCAGAGACTTTAGTTTATAGCTTCATGCAGAGTTCACCAAAACAACTTCCCCCAAGACCATTTGCAATAAACTGAGCAGCAAACTTTAGCTTCTTTTCCAGGTTTGTTACTTCAGCTACTGTAAAAAAAAAAAACAACCCACAGAGCTTTGTTGTTTTCTAGTCACCCATATACTGATGAACACGGAAGTGGGTTTAACTCCCTAATGTAAACGCAAAAGCCTGGGGAGGCAAAGAGAAAAGAACCTGGAGCGATTCTCTTCGTCTCCGTTTCTTGGGAAGCAACCCCAAACTTTACACGGCTGCCAGATCCCCCGGTAACATTGTCAGCACCGGGTCATACAGTGTGCTGGGAAATCATTTTGGGTCAACTGCAAGTGTTGCCACTTCACTGCTCCCCCTGCCCGGATGCAGAATATATCAGACAGCTTGAGGATGGGGGGGGGGGCGAGGTTTTGTGCTCCGCACTGAAGAGGACACGGATTTTCCTGCAGTCCAAGGTGCATCGAGCGGAGGGTGGGGAATGGGGATAAATATGATGGGAACAAGGGATCTCGTGTGTCTCTATCATGGGAAGGGCTGTCGGGGTATCGCTAGAGGAAGAGACGAGGGGCGGGTCACTGGCAGGAGCTGGCTCTGCGCCCTGACCTGGCAACGGCTAAAGGAACTAAATCCACCCCCACGGTCCCGCAAGAACCAGGGTCCATCGCACACTCCCGGGCCCCCACCGCGACCCAACCCCTCCACCTGCCAACGATCCCCCGCCCCGATCCCGGGCCCCCTCCGCGCTGCCGGCCCCGATCCCGGGCCCCCTCTGCGCTGCCGGCGCCGGCCCGCACCCCCACTAGCTCCTTCTCCTCCAGCAGCTGCCGCTTCCTGCTGATCTCCGCCTTGAGAATGTCCATGTCCCGCGCCGAGCTCCGCAGCCGGGCCCCCACTCCAACACCGCCGCCGGAAGCGCCGCCGCAACACGGCTGACGTCAGTTCCGGGCACGCTGGGCGCTAGGCGGAAGTGGGGCCAAGGGAGAGAGCGCCTGGAGCCGAGGGCCTGCAGCGCCCCCTGCCGAGCCCCACCAAGCGGGGGAGGGGAGAGCGTGGGCCCTGTGCTTGGTCGGAGCCGTGATTGTGTGAGCCGGTGGATGTGTGTGCCTGGGTGTGAGTGCGTGTGCCAGGCGTGCGTCAGGCCGTGAGTGCGTGCGCCAAGTCAGTGTAGTCGCAAAAGTAGTCCGCCAGCCTCACGACTTAGAGCCACCCCGTCAGGGTAGCTACTTTTCAAAACCAGTAGTCATGGTTGCAGTCATGGCAAGGCAACAGGCAAGGATCGCTCGTGAACTGATTTGAACGTCCGTCCCCGAGCATCTGTTTTTCCCATTTTTTCTATTCTTTTTGACTCTCGTGGAAAAAAAGAGTATAATGAAGACGTTCAGTTTATGGCTTTTTAAAATGTCTTGTGAAGGTTCTGCGGCTCGTACTAATGCTGATTGAGGAGATCGTAGAACCACAGAATCCTGGAACTGGAGGGGACCTTCATAGGTCTTCCAGTCCAGGCTCCTGCGCTCATAGCGGGACTAAGTATTATCTAGACCAGCGTTTCTCAAACTGGGGTCCACAGACCCCTGGGGGTCCGTGAGGATACTCTAGGGGATCCCCGGGCCCCACTGATCAACTCCTCCCCCTCCCTCCCGCTTCCCTGGCATGCAGGAGGGGTAGGAGCGGGGACAGGGTGCACTCTGGAGCAGGGGTGGGAAGAGGTGAGGTGGGGGCGCGGCCTTGGGGGAGGAATTGGGCGTGGGGCCTGGGGCTGAGTGGTTGGGGCTTGAGTGGGGCTTGGGGGTCTGCGACATTTTTTTAAATCAAAACGGGGGTTCTCGGGTTCCTAAAATTTGAGAATCGCTGACCTAGACCATCCCTGACAGGTGTTTGTCTAACCTGCTCTTAAAAATCTTTGATGACAGAGATTCCACAACCTCCTAGGCAATTTACTGCAGTGCTTAACTACCCTGACAGGAAGTTTTTTCTGATGGCCAACCTAAACCCCCCTTGCTGCAATTTAAGCCCATTGCTTCTTCTTCTATCCTCAGAGAATAAGGAGAATAATTTTGCTGCCTCCTCCTTGTAACGACTTTTTAGGTACTTGAAAACTGTTATCATATCCCTCCTTAGTGGGGTGACCAGACAGCAAATGTGAAAAATCGGGACAGGGGGTGGGGGGCAATAGGAGCCTATATAAGAAAGAGACCCAAAAATCGAGACTGTCCCTATAAAATCGGGACATTTGGTCACCCTACTCCTTAGTCATCTTTTCTCCAGACTAAACAAACCCAATTATTTCAATCTTTCCTCATAGCTCGTGTTTTTTTGGCCTTCAACTATTTTGGTTGCTGTCCTCCGGACTTTTTCCAATATGTCCACATCTTTCCTGAAATGTGGTGCCCAGAACTGGACACAATATTCTAGTTGAGGCCTAATCAGCACAGAGTAGAGTAGAAGAATTACTTCTTGTGCTTACAACACTCCTGCTAATACATCCCAGAATTATGTTTACTTTTTTTACAACAGTGTTACACTGTTGACTCATATTTAGTTTGTGATCCACTATGATCCCTATATCCCTTTCCGCCATACTCCTTCCTAGGCAGTCATTCCCATTTTGTATGCATGCAACTGATTATTCCTTCCTAAACGCAGTATTTTGCATTATCTTTATTGAATTTCACCCTCTTTATTTCAGACCATTTCTCCAGTTTGTCCAGATCATTTTGAATTTTAATCCTATCCTCCAAAGCACCCGCAACCTTTTCCAGCTTGGTATTGTCTGCAAACTTCATAAGTGTTCTCTCTCTGCCATTAGCTAAATCATTGATGAAGATACTGAACAGAACCCAGAACCAGGACTGATCCCTGTGGAACCCCACTCAATATCCCCTTCCAGCTTGACTATGAACCTCTGATAACTACTCTCTAGGAACAGTTTTCCAACCAGTTACGCACCCACCTTATAGTAGCTCCATCTAGGTTGTATTTTCCTAGTTTGTGTGAGAAAAGATCATGTGGGACAGTATCAAAAGCCTCACTAAAGTTAAGATATACCACAACTACTGCTTCCCCCCATCCACAAGCCTTGTTACCCTGTCAAAGAAAGCCATTAGATTGGTTTGACATGATTTGTTCTTGACAAATCCATGCTACTGTTACTTATCTACTTATTATCTTCTAGGTGTTTGCAAATTGATTGATTAATTATTTGCTCCATTATCTTTCCGGGCACTGAAGTTAAGATGGCCTCTGCAGTGTGTATAGGAGAGATTAGGGTTACACTTTTCTGAGTACTCCACCATGTCTTCCAGAGAAGTTTGTAGCTCCATCAAATGCACAAGCAGCCATCTGTTTGGGGTCCAATTTACAAGCATTTAACTTTTCTAAGATGTGAGTTGTCACAGATGCATCCAATGTGTCTCCTATAACTTGAACATCTAGAAATGCATATACTGGCCTATCACTGACATGAAGATAACATATACAATGACTTAAACTTGACACCCATTTGCATCCGTGCATTCATCAGCCAGGTATGAAAATTTTTTGAATGTGATGAGACAGTTCTTCACTTTTTCAACTGCTGTGTAAAAAAATATTGGGATATTAATGAGGTGTTTGAGATTCACATCCTTCAGCTGAATCCAGGAGGCTTCTAATTTGCCACTGTCACTTTAGCATATCTTTGACTTGTGCTGGAGGATCTTGCAGTCACCTCTGCTGTCACACTCTTGAACACTATCCCACCCTTGTCACAATCAACCACATCCATGCACACTCACCATCAGATACACTAACTAACCCCCTGCACACTCACACATACTTATACTCCGACACACTAAGGCACCCCCTGGAACACGCACACACACTCATCCTCAGACATACTGATGCATAATCACATGCACTCACATTCAGACACACTGACACACACCCTGGCGCACACGCATGCAGATACACTAACACACACACCCTGGCACAATAACATGCATTCACACTTAGACAAACTAACACAATCTCTGGCAAGAAACCTTTTGGGTCATAAAACAATGCCATCCAGGCATCTGCTGCAACAGTAGTAGATCTTACTTCAGCAGTAGACACTACACTTGGATCAATCAGAGAGAGATGTCCATTGAAAATGTACTGGAAGAAGCAAAGATTGTATTTCAGAAGTTGACTAATGAAGGCACTAATATTGAATCCTTAAGTGAAGAAGACAAGAAGTGTTTGTTAAGCCAGCTGAAAAAGTACACAGACTTGATTCTTACAAATGTACAACAGTGACTTCTGGATTCTACTCAACTCTATGTAGCTTTTATAGAGGCCTGTCTTATAAAACACTGACAGTTGAGTGGAGTGAGGCACTACCAGCAAAGGGGCTGCCATGTGATTAGGACAGAATAGAGAATTTGAACAATGAGTGGAGAGTCATATGACAAATGAATGAAGATTTGACTTCAACTTCTTTATCATCACTAATGGTTCAGCCCAATCTTGGTGCTATGTTTCCTAGCATGAAAGAAGTAGGAATTCATCCCTTGCTACTCCCAGTCACAACAGCTACAGTTGCATGTTCTTTTTCGTCATTGAATAGAATTTTGTGCTCGAAAAGACGTTGTCTCCTCCCTGATCATGTGTATGAACTAATGAGTATATCAGTTGAAAGACTAGAAGTATAGAATCATAGAACTCGAAGGACCTCAAGAGGTCATCTAGTCCAGTCCCCTGCACTCATGGCAGGACTAAGTATTATCTAGACCATCCCTGACAGGTGTTTGTCAAACCTGCTCTTAAAAATCTCCAATGATGGAGATTCCACCATCTCCCTAGGCAATTTATTCCAGTGCCTAACCACCCTGACAGTTAGGAAGTTTTTCCTAATGTCCAGCCTAAACCTCCCTTGCTGCAATTTAAGCCCATTGCTTCTTGTCCTATCCTCAGAGGTTAAAAAGAACATTTTTTCTCCCTCCTCCTTGTAACAACCTTTTATATACTTGAAAACTGTTGTCATGTCCCCACTCAGTCTTCTCTTCTCCAGACTAAACAAACCCAATTTTTTCAATCTTCATTCGTAGGTCGTGTTTTCTAGACCTTTAATCATTTTTGTTGCTCTTCTCTGGACTTTCTCCAATTTGTCCACATCTTTCCTGAAAAGCGGTGCCCAGAACTGGAGACAATACTCCAGCTGAGGCCTAATCAGCGCGCAGTAGAGCGAAAGAATGACTTCTCATGTCTTGCTTACAACACTCCTGCTAATATATCCCAGAATGATGTTCACTTTTTTTACAACAGTGTTACACTGTTGACTCATATTTAGCTGATGGTCCACTATGACCCCCAGATTCCTTTCCGCAGTACTCCTTCCTAGGCAGTCATTTCCCATTTTGTATGTGTGCAACTGATTGTTCCTTCCTAAGTGGAATACTTTGTATTTGTCCTTATTGAATTTCATCCTCTTTACTTCAGACCATTTCTCCAGTTTGTCCAGCTCATCTTGAATTTTAATGCTATCCTCCAAAGCACTTACAACCCCTCCCAGCTTGGTATTGTATGCAAACTTTATAAGTGTACTCTCTATACCATTATCTAAATCATTGATAAAGATATTGAATAGAACCGGACCCAGAACCGATCCCTGCAGGACCCCTCTTGTTATGTGTCAAGGTTCCTTCCCCACTCTGAACTCTAGGGTACAGATGTGGGGACCTGCATGAAAAACCCCCTAAGCTTATTTTTACCAGTTTAGATTAAAACTTCCCCAAGGTACAAAGTATTTTACCTTTTGCCCCTTGACTTTATTGCTGCCACCACCAAGCGTCTAACAAAATATAACTGGGAAAGAGCCGACTTGGAAACGTCTTTCCCGCCCAAAATCCTCCCAAGCCCTACACCCCCTTTCCTGGGGAAGGCTTGATAAAAATCCTCACCAATGTGCATAGGTGAACACAGACCCAAACCCTTGGATCTTAAGAACAATGAAAAAGCAATCAGGTTCTTAAAAGAAGAAGTTTAATTAAAGAAAAAGTAAAAGAATCACCTCTGTAAAATCAGGATGGTAAATACCTTACAGGGTAATCAGATTCAAAACATAGAGAATCCCTCTAGGCTAAACCTTAAGTTACAAAAAGACACAAAAACAGGAATATACATTCCATCTAGCACAACTTATTTTATCAGCCATTTAAACAAAACAGAATCTAACGCATATCTAACAAGATTGCTTATTAACCCTTTACAGAAGTTCTGACCTGCATTCCTGCTCTGGTCCCGACAAAAGCAACATACACAGAGAGAACCACTCTCCCCCTCCCCCCCCTCCAGCTTTGAAAGTATCTTGTCTCCTCATTGGTCATTTTGGTCAGGTGCCAGCGAGGTTATCTTTAGCTTCTTAACCCGTTACAGGTGAAAGGGTTTTTCCTCTGGCCAGGAGGGATTTAAAGGTGGTTAGCCTTCCCTTTATATTCATGACACGCCCCCCAAATCACAGATAGGATGAAACACTGGCTGTGATTTCTTCCTGGAGCTCTCGGAGAACACAGTGTTAATTAGATACATGCACCTCTAAATATACTACCAAGTATATAAAGACTAACAATATTTTCCATATCTCAAGGACGATTTTAACCAGTTGAGTCTGGGAAACTTTCACAGGAGAGTGCATCAGCCACTTTGTTAGAAGCTCCTGAGATGTGTTGTATATCGAAATCAAAATCTTGGAGAGCTAAACTTCATCGAATAAGTTTTTTGCAATTTCCCATGGCGGTATGAAGCCACTGTAGCGCAGCATGGTCAGTTTGCAGGTAGAAATGCTGTTCTCAAACATATGGGCGTAGCTTTTCTAGAGTGTAGACAATGGCGTAACATTCTTTTTCACTGACTGACCAGTTGCTTTCCCTCTCAAACAGCTTCTTGCAGAGAAACACTACAGGCTGGAATTCTTGCTCCCACACCACGCTCGGACGCATCTGTGGTTACTAGGAATGGTTTGTCAAAGTCTGGGGCCCTTAGCACAGGGTCAGAGATGAGTGTCGCTTTAAGCTGGTTAAAGGCCTTCTGACACTCTTCGGTCCACTGAACAGCATTTGGCTGTTTCTTTGTGGTTAGGTCTGTCAGTGGGGCGGCGATTTGGCTGTATTGCGGTACGAATCGCCTGTAATATCCGGCCAAGCCTAAGAAGGATTGGACCTGTTTCTTTGACTTTGGGACAGGCCACTGTTGGGTAGCATCCACTTTGGCCTGTAGGGGGTTGATAGTTCCTTGACCCACCTGGTATCCAAGGTAAGTCACTCTGTTGAGGCCTATTTTACACTTCTTAGCCTTAACTGTTAGTCCTGCCTCCCTTATGCACTCGAAGACTTTTTGTAGATGTTCCAGGTGTTCTGCCCAGGAATCCGAAAATATGGCCACAACGTCAAGGTAGGTGACTGCATAGTCTCCTAATCCCGCTAGGAGACCATCTACAAGTCTTTGGAAGGTGGCGGGTGCATTCCGCAGTCCGAAAGGGAGTACATTAAATTCATACAGCCCAACATGTGTGATAAAGGCTGACCTTTCCTTGGCGGATTCATCTAGCAGTACCTGCCAGTACCCCTTGGTTAAGTCCAAGGTAGAGATGAAATGGGCCCGTCCCAGTTTCTCTAATAGTTCATCTGTGCGTGGCATTGGATAGTTGTCTGGGCGAGTCACAGCATTTAGCGTAGGGTAGTCCATGCAAAAACATATCTCCCCATCTGGTTTGGGAACTAGAACCACTGGAGATGCCCATGCACTGCCAGGGGGCAGATTACCCCCATTTGTAGCATATCCTGGATCTCCCGTTCTATAGCAATTTTAGCTTGAGGAGACACCCAGAAAGGTTGGACTTTAATTGGGTGAGCATTTTCTGTGTCAATGGAGTGGTATGCCAGTTCAGTCAGTCCTGGAGTGGCTGAGAACGTTGGCGCGTAGCTAGTGCACAGCTCCTGGATCTACTGTCGCTGCATACGCCCAAGGGTCATGGAGAGGTTCACCTCTTCCATGCCACCATCTCTTTTCCCTTCGTAGTAGACACCTTCAGGCCACTCAGCGTCGTCCCCTCCCTGGGCTGTAAACTGACAAACCTTTAATTCTCTGGAATAAAAGGGCTTTAGAGAATTAATATGGTATACCTTAGGCTTTCGGTTGGAGGTGGCAATGCTATGAGATAATTAACAGCTCCCAGGCGCTCCTGGACCGTGAATGGCCCTTCCCACAACGCTTCCATTTTATGGGCCTGGAGCGCCTTTCAGATCATGACCTGGTCCCCTACTTTGAAGGAACGCTCTCTGGCATGTTTATCATACCAGGCTTTTTGCTCTTTTTGAGCATCCTTTAGGTTTTCGTTAGCAAGGGCTAAAGAGGTTCAGAGGGTGTTTTGTAGGTTGGTTACAAAGTCCAGAATGTTAGTTCCTGGGGAAGGTGTAAACCCCTCCCATTGCTGCTTCACCAACTGTAATGGCCCCTTAACCTCGCGACCATATACAAGTTCAAATGGTGAAAACCCTAAACTGGGATGTGGTACAGCTCTGTAGGTAAAGAGCAACTGCTGCAACACTAGGTCCCAATCATTGGAGTGCTCATTTACATATTTACATATCATGGCCCCCAAAGTCCCATTAAATTTTCCACCAGCCATTTGTTTGATGATGGTAAGGGGTGGCAATCACGTGATTTACCCCATGAGCTTCCCAAAGGCTTTCCATAATTCCTGCCAGGAAATTAGTTCCTGCATCTGTGAGGATGTCGGAGGACCATCCTACCCTGGCAAAAATGTCTGCTAGTGCCTGGCACACACTTTTAGCCCTGGTGTTGCTTAGAGCTACTTCTTCCGACCATCAGGTGGCAAAATCCGTGAAAGTCAGTATGTACTGCTTTCCTCTGGGTGTCTTTTTCGGAAAAGGATCCAGAATATCTACAGCTACTCGCTGAAATGGAACTTCAATGATGGGGCGTGGCTGGAGAGGGGCTTTGACCCGGTCTTGGGGTTTTCCCACTCTTTGGCATACCTCACAAGACCGGACATAAGTAGAAACATCCTTGCCCATTCCCTCCCAGTGGAATGACCTCCCCAAACGGTCTTTGGTCCTGTTCACCCCAGCATGGCCACTAGGATGATCGTGGGCTAAGCTCAAGAGCTTTACCCGGTACTTAGTTGGAACTACCAACTGTCTCTGAGGATGCCAGTCTTCCTGGTGTCCACCAGAAAGAGTTTCCTTGTATAAAAGTTCTCTTTCTACAACAAATCTGGATTAGATCGATTAGAAGACCTGAGAGGCGGTGGGTTGCTCCGTGCTGCCGTCCAAGCTCTCTGGAGGCATTCATCTGCTTCCTGTTCAGTCTGGACTGTTCCCTTGATGCTGGAGACATCAGTTCCTTATTGGAGTGTGGACCTAGGTGTGGCCCTCTGGAAGCGATATAGGGGGTGGGGCTGTTTCTGTTGACTGTGAACTACTCTCCGCTGGTGCAATATGTTGGGTTTCAGGCTCTGGCTGAGTCTCTTGTGTAGGGTTATCAGCTGCTACCAGTTCAGGTTCGTTGGGGCCCTCTCGGGTTGGGGTTGCAAGTACTGGATTCAGTGCTGGCAATGGGTCTGGTGCTGGTTGTTCTGCCGGTTCCGGTTCTGGGACTAGCTCTGTCTGGGTCTCTGGGACTGGATTCACTACTGCTGTTGCTGACGTTGGCATGGGGTCTGGTTCCATCACCTCTGACCGTGTCCTGGTAGAAGTTTCTGGAACAGAGCTAGGCATGATGGCTTGCTTAGCCTGGCTGCGGGTGACCATTCCCATCCTCTTGGCTAGCTTCACATGATTGGCCAAGTCTTCCCCCAATAGCATGGGGATGGGATAATCATCATAGACTGCAAAAGTCCACGTTCCTGACCAGCCCGTGTACTGGACAGGCAACTTGGCTGTAGGCAAATTGAAAGGGTTGGACTTGAAGGGTTGAATTGTCACTTGGATCTCTGGGTTGATTAAATTGGGGTCCACTAAGGAAGCATGGATAGCCAACACTTGTGCTCCGGTGTCCCTCCACGCGGTGACCTTCTTCCCCGCCCACACTCGCATTTTCCCTGCGCTCCAAGGGTATCTGGGAGGTATCTGGGCCTGAGGACCTCTGATGTGATTCCAATGCAATGAACTGTAATCTGTTGGGGTTCTTGGGGCAGTTGGCCTTCACATGCCCCGGCTCGTTACATTTAAAACATCGTCCAGCTGACAGGTCACTGGGGCGAGGTGGGTTGCTGGAGAACGGTGTGGCAGGATGATAAGGTGTCTGGAGTATTCCTTGGTGTGTAGTTGGGGCCTTGCTGCCCCTGGTAGTAGGGTGTGGTCTGAGGATGTCCCTTCAGGTAACCACTCCAACTGCGACCAGGGTTGTTCCTCTCTCCTCCCTCCACCCGTTTTGTTCTGGCTTGCCCTGCCTCTCTGGCAGTCTGGGACTGCTCGTATCCATCAGCATAAGAAGCAAGACTTTCTGCTGAGTCCATTTCCTTATCCCGTAAACACTGTTTTATTTCCTCCTTGGACGTATTCAGGAATTGCTCCTGAGCTATCAAATCACACATGCCATTAAAGCTAGTGACACCCCTTCCTTGGACCCATTTATCTAACAGATCCTTCATCTGGTTTAGATAAGCCACATTACTTAGTCCAGGCCCTCTCTTAAGGGTTTGAAATTTTACTCTGTACATTTCAGATGTAATTTGAAATTGCTTTAAAACCAAATCCTTGAACTTATTATACTCAGAATCCTCCTCTATAGGCATCTTATTGAATATGTCCAGAGCTCTTCCAGTCAATTTTGTGACAAATGTGGTCATCTTGTGAGCTTCAGGAATTTTATGGAGAGTGCACAGTCTCTCAAAGGTGAGAAAATATTCATCATACTGTGGACATACTCGCTCCCATTTGTGGATTGTTGGGGAAGGATGGTTAGGGTTATCCAGTAGATTCCGCTCAGCCCTTACCTTCTCCATCTCCAGTGGTTGGCTTCCTCTCTTTTTCCTTCTTTTCTAGTTCTTTTTCCCTTGCCTCCATAGCTCTCCTGTGGGTAGCCTATAGGGCTTTTTCTGCCTCTTTCACTGCCTCCAGTCTGGTTAACTCCAATTTGTGTTGTGCCTTGGTTTCTGTCATATTAGCCTCTCTGTTTTTAACTAACTTTACACCCAAGAGTTAGAAATAAAACAAAACAAACAAACAAAAACTTGACTTGTCAAAAATATATATATATAGGTTGTGCTGTAACTGGATACCTATGTTCTCTGATAGTGATTGTCAGCCTACAGAAAAATCCTTAAAAAAAAACTTGTCTCCAGGCAAATAGACAGAAAACCCCTCTAGTTGCTCTTAGGTAAAAAAAACAACCTCTTCAGGTCTGTGAAGACTTGTGAATTTCTCTGCAGGAGGTTAACTACCCTGCCTTTAGGTAGAGAAAACTCCAGCTCACAAAAGACAATTCCCTTTTGTCTCTGCTGTGGCCCCCAAGCAGAGACAAAAAAACTCTAACTGCTTTCAGCTTAAAACCTGCTTTCCAGCAGCCCAAAAGAAAAAAATTCCTTTTTAAAATCTGTGCTTCTGGTTCAAAACATCTCAAATTGATCTCAAAATGATTTCAAGTTAATCCCACCGCTCTGCCACCATGTCAAGGTTCCTTCCCAACTCTGAACTCTAGGGTTCAGATGTGGGGACTTGCATGAAAAACCCCCTAAGCTTATTTTTACCAGCTTAGGTTAAAACTTCCCCAAGGTACAAAGTATTTTACCTTTTGCCCCTGGACTTTATTGCTGCCACCAGCAAGCGTCTAACAAAACGTCTTTCCCCACAAAATCCCCCCAAGCCCTACACCCCCTTTCCTGGGGAAGGCTTGATAAAAATCCTCACCAATTTGCATAGGTGAACACAGACCCAAACCTTTGGATCTTAAGAACAATGAAAAAGCAATCAGGTTCTTAAAAGAAGAAGTTTAATTAAAGAAAAAGTAAAAGAATCAGCTCTGTAAAATCAGGATGGTAAATACCTTACAGGGTAATCAGATTCAAAACATAGAGAATCCCTCTAGGCTAAACCTTAAGTTACAAAAAGACACAAAAACAGGAATATACATTCCATCCAGCACAACTTATTTTATCAGCCATTTAAACAAAACGGAATCTAACGCATATCTAACTAGATTGCTTATTAACCCTTTGCAGGAGTTCTGACCTGCATTCCTGCTCTGGTCCCTGCAAAAGCAACACACACAGAGAGAACCATTTCCCCCCTCCAGCTTTGAAAGTATCTTGTCTCCTCATTGGTCATTTTGGTCAAGTGCCAGCGAGGTTATCTTTAGCTTCTTAACCCGTTACAGGTGAAAGGGTTTTTCCTCTGGCCAGGAGGGATTTAAAGGTGGTTAGCCTTCCCTTTATATTTATGACAATGCCCTTCCGGCATATCGGACACATGAGAAGCTACCAAAGATGAGCACACTGCATTTGAGAAGTTCATTAACAGAATTGTGCAAAATTACAACAAGAAACCAAGAAGGATGTAGATGTAGTGCTTCACAGAAGGCTTGAATAGCCAACTTTAATTTGTGTGATAATTTTAAAACATGAGTTAAATCTAATAAAATGGTGGTGAAACATGTTTTAGTTTTTACTGTGGTGCCATACAGCCCACCTTCACCCTCATGGTCTCACCCTCACCCCTCACCTCCCTATACATTTGAACCACTCCCCCGCCCCCATTCCAATTTCTAGGGAAAATACTGACCCTCACCTCTCCCTGGGAAGAGACCGGGGATAGACCCCACTAAGCTAATGCATTTTTTCAACTGACTAATCTGCTGTCTGCCTTCCTTCCCATCTCTCTTACTTTAAGGTAACTTATACCTTGATCCTGCAGTGAGGATCCATGTGGGCACAGGGGTTTCTTTAATTCTACTCCGGGTGGAATCTTTTTTGTTGTCTATATTGTTACAGGCATACTTCCTGACTGGTATTTTGAAATAAATTATCAATATAATTGAAACTGGCATGATTTTTTGTATTTATTTTGACAAATACAATTTGCAGAATTTTAAAATATTGTGTGCAGAATTTTTAATTTTTTTCCAAAGAATTCTCCCAGGTGTAAATGGTTACTACATCATGAAGGTATGGAACATTTGATGGGTCCTGTAGCGACAACTGCAGATGGACTCAGAAACTGAACTCCAAAATGAGGTGTGCCCAATACACCTTGTAAATAAGGATCCACTCACGATGTTAGCTTGATTCATTTTTGTGATTTTATTTTCTTATTGTCTTGATTCAGTTAAAGTTTCATAAATGAAAAAGGCATGATTGGCTTATATGGAGTTGCAGATGTAACATTGTTCAGAGACAGTTTCAGAGTCTCCCCACCCGTATTAAGCCTGATGATGCTGCAAGCTGTTCTGCACAAGCACAGGGCTCCCATCCTGTGGGCAGGTTCTGGGATCAGGGCCTGAGCTAGTCAGTTTCTCCTAACTGTATGGGTCTTTCACACAGCAGCAGGGGGAGAAAACATAGGAAACTGAAATTGTAAAATGTCACACCCACAACATACTGACTGCTGGACAAACAAAAAAGAAAATGTGGATGGTACCTTCCCCAAAGATCTCCCAATGTAAAAAAAAAGGGCAAACAAATAGACAAGGCTAGGGGAAAAAGGTATAACAAACATGGAAAGTGGGCGAGGTGACTATGCCTTAGTAAAACAGTTTTGACTAGATTTGAAGCTAATGGTGTCCCTTTTTAAGAATATTCTTGTTTTGAAAATCCATCTAAGATGAGGACCTCTTCCTGCAATTGATGAGATTAGGCACTCATACTCCACTCCTCCCAGCACTTTCAGGACAATACCAGTTTCCCCAGGACAGTCTCGCATCCGCAATTCTGATTTCACTTTTGTGATGTCAAGAAACGTTAACACATGGCAATGCTGTGTTATGCCACCAAAATGTCATGATGCCTGACTTTGTCTCAAAAATCTCAACCCCTAAAATCCCAAAGTGCTTTGCAAACTATGGTCCCAATCCTGCAGTCTCCAACCCCGTCTGTTAGCTGCCAGTAACCTGGATCCCTCTCAGTCAGGCTTCGGGCTAGGGCACATTAAAAAGCACTCATTGCTCTGATGGATAGCCCACAAACATCGGCGTACATCCATACTCAGCCTGTTGAACCTCTTTGCCCTAAACTGGCTCAGGTCCTTCTGCTCAGACTGAACCCAGAAGGTTGTTCCTTTACCTCCAAAGCCCTCACTTGATGATCCCTCAAACTCATTTCCCCCCCACACACAGTAATATTCATGCCTATAAAGAGAACAGAAAATGACAGCAATGCACAGATGACATTCACAGCCTCATCACATGTAACAGCATACATCCTATGTAATCGCTCCTTTTCCCAGCTTTCTCAATATCTGTCAGAAAGCTGCACCCAGATGAAGAGCAGTTGGTTAGAGCTGACCCTAGCTGCAAGATTCAATCAGATGCTGATAGATATAATCATAATAATTAGCTCTTCTATCAGGGCTTAGAAGAACTCTCTTTCTCCATAATAATCTCATCCATCAAAGATATCTATAATTTGAAGTTCAGCGGAGTAGAAGTGAGCGCTGGGTTCCAATGAAAAGCCTGGAATCTCCTATTTCCAATGGGATAAACCTCTCATTCAAGTTCAGCGGGGCCATGATGAAGGCATAACATTTTTTATGTACAGAAACACTATAATTGGCTAATGACTGAATTTTGTCTACCCTATGATAATGAATTGGATGAGATTTCGCATCTTCGGGAGAAGGAAGAAACATTTCTATAGCAGGTTTCTGTGACACTGCACCCCATGTTCTTCGCAGTGATCTGATGATATGATGATGACATAATTATAACATATTTTATGCAAGAAAAGTCATGTGAGGTGTCATCGGAAAAGTTATGATTTGCTTAATAGGATTATCCTATTTCTCTGCATGTATCATTTGTGTATCTAAAGTTATGAATATTGACTATGTGTCTGTATTTCAAATGTAGTTACACCTGGGTAACGCTGACTAGACAAGATGCTTTCAGTAGAGATAGTGAGTGGGGAACGGTATTTAGGGCAATGGGTC
Source organism: Eretmochelys imbricata (assembly GCF_965152235.1). Taxonomy (NCBI): domain Eukaryota; kingdom Metazoa; phylum Chordata; order Testudines; family Cheloniidae; genus Eretmochelys; species Eretmochelys imbricata. Next base: position 345,037,328 of record NC_135572.1, read on the forward strand.
ATTAGGAAAAAAAATAGGCCTTAGGAGAAGCTTATTTCCTACCTGGGAAGCCTTCCTGAGAACACTAGAACTCTGAGTAATGGCTGCTATGACTCTACAAGGACATGTGATCAGACCATATGATGCTGGACTCCATCTTGGGATGCCAGTATTTTTCCACAGACTGGTCTGGGAACCAAGCTTTGAAACAAAGGGTTCCTGCCATATACAAAAGCTATATATCATCTGGTGTTCTTCACTCCCCACCCAAGAAGACTCCTGCAAACACCTGTGGAAAAAAAACTGAACTGGGGGAAGTTCTGGACCCAGGCTAAAGGCATTTCTAGCCAGTGAATGAAACAGCTGGGGATTCCAAGCTGTAAAGCAAGTGCAGCTTTCCCCTTAAGAATCTGCAGCCTGCTTGTATCATCTCTTAGGATGAGAGTCTGCTATTCATATCCAATCTATGCAGTATATTAAGCTTAGTTTGCATTTTTAGTTTATTTGCTAGGTAATCTGCTTTGATCTGTTTGCTATCACTTAAAATCTATCTTTTGTAGTTAATAAACTTGTTTTTGCTTTATCTAAACCAGTGAGTTGGAGTGAAGTGTGTGGGAATAATAACTTAGGGGCGAAGACTGTTGCATATTTCTCTCCACATTGAGGGGGGGGGTGAATTTTATGAGCTTACACTGTACAGTTCGCTGTGCAGCACAAGACAGTATAATTTTGGGTTCATAGTCCAGTGAGTCTGGAAAGCTGTCTGCTGCACGTATTTGAGTGGCTTGGGTGAAGCTACTCTCTCGGATAGCTCAGTTTTGGGTTCATAGTCCAGTGAGTCTGGAAAGCTGTCTGCTGCATGTATTTGAGTGGCTTGGGTGAAGCTACTCTCTCAGGTAGCTCAGTTTGGGTGTGTGGCGCCACCTGCTGTCATGTTGGGTGATAACAGGGCCTGGGTAAGACTGGCTGTGCTCCGAGCATTGTGAGCAGGGCCAACACAACTGCATGGTTAGAGGACCCCAGCAGTTCCCACAGCTCCCAGACTGCACCGCAGGAGTGACAACCTGTCACAATTTCCTTCCTTTTAATTTTTTTAAATGGTATCCGTTTGAAACTAATCAGGGAGATGGCAGGTGTGTCTTCATTTATTAGAGGTGGTGCTGTTAGTGGTGCCTGTAGTTAGGGTGCCCCAGCACTTCCTGTTACAAGACCCTATTTTCACTTGCATATAACTTTGCCAGATTAACAATTTAGGCTGAAATTTCCTATGCTGTGTCTGCTTTGGGCTGAATTTTTTAAAATTTCAGCTAAAGCAGTTCAGTTGTTTCTGAAAATAAGATTAGGGGAAAATACATTGTTCTGCCCACGTTAAAAATTTTTTGCATGCTTGGGAGCAATGAGATTAAATTTGGTGGGGTGGGGGGAGATGGAGGAGACACTCTGGTGTCAGGGATGTGCCTTTTACTGTCCCCATGAAAAATCTGTTTCATATGCTCATTAGAGACTTGTTACAGTTTGATAGCTAAATTATCTAATATTCCATCTGCACTGAGCATGCTCCATCCCCTCATAGCACCTTTATGTGACTGGACTGAACATGTCTGATCTGCACAGAGTGAATGAGCATGCTCCATCCCAGGGCTGCAGGGGCTGAGTGGGACTTTCCCTGGAATTGCTCCACCTGGCTGCCAGGAGGGCACCATAAATGAGAACAAGGAGGCTGTCTCTCTTGTGCCCTCAAGGTTCCCCTGCTGGCAGTCAGGCAGTGAGGAGGAGAAAGAAGAAGCAACGTGCCTGGAATGCAGAGGGTGAGAAATGATGATGGGGATACAGGAAGAGGAATTGTAGAAGCCAGAGAGTGGGAGGATGCTGAAGTCGGAGGACAGAAGCCCAGGGTCCAGTAGGAGAGAGGGGAGGGAGCTGGGTAGATGAGGAGTTGGATGGGAGCAGAGTGATAGGGGGCAGAAGCCTGGGTGGGAGAGTGTTGATAGAGCAGAAGGGGCACAAAAATAAAGGTGCAGGGGACAATAACCACTAGAGCACAATTCTATGCAGAACCTGGAATTGAACCAGGAGTCCTCTACATTCCTCTATTATCAGCAAATAGCTGAGAAACCCACTGGCACTCATCTGAGAAACCCACTGGCACTCAGCTGAGAAACCCACTGTGTGTCTCATCCCCCTTCCACTCTCTGATCCCCTAGAGGATAACAGCCTACTACTGCTACTATTTATTCATAAATGTTAAGGCCAGATGGGACCATTAGAATGAATCATCTAGTCTGACCTCCCGTATAACCAGACCACAAAATTTCACCCAGTTACCCATGGATTGATCCCAATAATTTGTTTGACTAAAGCCTATTCTCTAGAAAGGGATCCACTTCCCTTGGTAGTTTGTTCCAATGCTTAGCCAGTCACCCTCACTGTTTAAAAAACTGTGACTTATTTACTCTACTAGTTCCAGGAGTAGACATCTGTGCTGTGTATCTAAAGCCCTGCTGGCAACCCAAGTCTGGGGTCACTATGTACTCAAAGACTGTTATCATGTCCTCCATCAGTCTTCTCTTTTCCAGACTAAACGAACCCAATTTTTTCAATCTTTCCTCATAAGACCTGTTTTCTAGACCTTTAATCATTTATGTTGCTCTCCTCTGGACTTTCTCCAGTTTGTCCACATCTTTACTAAAGTGTGGTGCCCATAACTGGACACAGTACTCCAGCTGAGACCTTATCAATGCTGAGTAGAGTAGAAGAATTACTTCTCGTGTCTTGCTTCCAACTCTCTTGCTAATACATCCCAGAATGATATTTGCATTTTTTGCAACAGTGTAACATTGTTGACATTTAGTTTGGGATCCCACAGATCCTTTTCTGCAGTATTCCTTCCTAGCCAGTCATTTCCCATTTTGTATTTGTGCAATTCATTATTCCTTCCTAAGTGCAGAACTTTGTATTTGTCCTTATTGAAGTTCATCCTATTTATTTCAGACCATTTCTCCAGTTTGTCAAGATCATTTTGAATTCTAATCCCGTCCTCTAAAGCAGTGGTTCTCAAAGCCGGTCCGCCACTTGTTCAGGGAAAGCCCCTGGCGGGCTGGACCAGTTTGTTTACCTGCCGCGTTCACAGGTTTGGCCGATTGTGGCTCCCACTGGCCGCGGTTTGCCACTCCAGGCCAATGGGGGCTGCAGAAAGGGTGGCCAGCATGTCCCTTGGCCCGCGCTGCTTCCCGCAGTCCCCATCCCCAGTGTCGGTCCGGCCCCCCAAATGCCGGCCCCCTTGGGCACAACCGCCGGCCCCAGTGCCCGGCCAAGCCTCCTCACTCCCCCACTCATCGCTGACTCTCTGCGTCCCTCCTCACACCCCCGTCCCCAAGGAGGAGGGATGCTGTGAGCAGTGGGGACCTCCAGAGGGTGGATGGAGTGGAGGAGACATGGCAGGCAGGCAGCAGCAGCAGGTGGTGGGGGCCTCGAGGAAGGGACGGGGCAGGGCCACCATGGTCCAGGTGTCCGGCGGCGGATGGGTGGCAGTGCCAGGCCAGACTAAGCCTTCCCTGGTCTATTATACCCACCGTCCATGACTAGGATGCATTTCATCAGGCTTTGCTGACTTGAATACATCTATCTTGCCAAAGTAGTTAAAGCTGTTGTCTGTAAGACCCCTCACTTGTTACAGAACTTGGAAGGTGTACGGTGAGTGAAGCAGCATTGGACTGAAGGAGGGATCCTGACTGAAGGTGATTCAGCCAGTAAGACTGCTAAAACATGTCGTGAGAGAGACTTTGCCTTGAATTCACTTAGCTTGTTAAATTAGGCATTAGTTACATGTAACTTTTATTTTCTAGTAACCAATTCTGACTTAAAATCTGTAGTTAATAAACTGGTTTTACTGATTTATCTAAACCAATGTATTTGGACTGCAGTGTGTTTGAAACTCCATTTGGGATAAGAGGATTTGTGCATATCATTTTCTATTAACAAAATGATGGACTTTATATGAGCTTGTATTGTACAGGAGAGAGCTGGGCAGTACAAGACGTAAATTTCTGGGGGAAAGTCTGGGACTGGGTATTTGCTGGTGTTGCTCTGCAGTTCGATCGAAGAGTGACTAGCCATAGCATTCATATGCTATAACTGGGAGGAACTGGAAGCTGTGTGAGGAGACCAGGAGTGGTAACTCCAACAATAAAGCAGTGTAAAAGGCACCCCAGGTGGGACAACTGAGGGGACACAGATGTTCATTGGTCCAGAAAAACCGTATGCTGGGTAACGTCACAGAGCTGTAACACCTACCAAACTTACAGGAGTGTTGTGAGGACTCATTAATGTCTGTAAAGTGCTCTAAATATATGAAGTGCTAAGTATTACTGTTACTTAGAAACAATCAGGAGTCCGGTGGCACCTTAAAGACTTACAGATTTATTTGGGCATAAGCTTTCATGAGTAAAAAACCCTACTTCTTCAGATGAATGTTACTTAGGAGGGTCAGAAGATCTCTAAGTAAAACCTGCTTGCTTTAGGAAATGGTATTGGTGATTCAATTAGTGGAACTCTTGTCATCTGAGTCCCTATTGAATCAGTACTCCACAGCTTATAAATAATCGAATACATTTAACTAAAAACAAATAGCTGAAATTGAATTGCTAACCCACTAACTAGTCACCTATGCAACTCCGGATGCTCTCATTGGCCTCTTCAACTGTCTCTTGGTCTTTCATTTCACAGTGAACTTTTCCCATCTCCAAGAAAAGTAATATTAATATTGCAACTGACAGCCACTTCTGCTTGCACAAACCTGGCAGATTCCTTTATACATGTGAATGTAATACTTTGAACTGAGTCTGGAGATTTGTAAGTCAAGGCTTTTTTTAACATACAATTTTCAAACTAAATGGCCGAGGGAACATAGTGCTCCTGTACCATCACTCTCCTTTCCTCCTGTCTGCCCTGAGCTATCCTGCCTTCATAATAATTGTTTGCACACAGCGACATATTTTAAATAGCTGAACGTTCCCGTTTTTAGGATAAGCCTTAGAGCAAAGAAGCACTGAGTGTCTAGAACATCCTGATGTAGAAAGCATTATTATTTAGTACTGGAGTAATAATACCTAGCTTTTATACAGTATTTTTGATCAGTTGACCTCAAAGTCCTTTACAAAAGAGACCCGTATCATTATCCCTATTTACAGGAGTGAGTGAGAGAGAGAGAGTGTGTGAGTGTGTCAGACCCGGAAGGACGAGTATTGATTCGGGAAGTTGGTTTTGAAGTCAGAGTAACTCAGAACATAGTAAGTAGGAAGGAGAGAGACTGGGTCAGGGATAGAACTGATCAATGTCAGCACTGATCCTGCCTCCATATGGAGCTTATTGTGAGATATGGCCTTGGCTTTATTTTAATGTAATGACTTTTGTAAAAAAAACAAATTATTTAATGAATATTTTAACTGAGCAAATAATTTTGACTGTTTGTGAATATATACAAATTTCAAGTGTTATTTTGAAATAAAACATTCCCAAATAAACCTTGACTAGAACTGGATAAATAATACTCCCATGTTTCCACCAAAGAGGAACGATATTTTCTTAAAATGTAATATTCATGCAGCCCTAAGATTTAAATTGAATTAAAAGGTGAAATTAAAAGCTTTCTACCCCTTCGATCCAGTTCCCTTTATTACAGTCACTTGCCCACCATGGAAGAGCAAGGGTATGTAGGGTAGAACATGGCAGCCATGGTAACAGAATAAAGAAGACTTTTATCTGTGGGTCTCTAGTTAGAATAATCTGATAGCGGCCTGTGACAAATGAGCTGATTGTCTGAGTCCAGTTCTAGCTATGTGCCATAACTAGGCCAGCAACAGAAAGGGTTTTTCCATCACCGTAGGTAAAACCGCCTCCCTGAATGATAGTAGCTAGGTCAACAGAAGCATTCTTCCAGTCAAGCTAGCTCTGTCTACACTGGGGTTAGGATGGCATAGCTACAGCGCTCTGGGGTGTGGATTTTTCACAACCCTGTGCGCCATAGCTATTTCAACATAAATTCTAAGTGTAGATGAGGCCTAGTTGTCCAGAGCATAAAAATACCAACCCAGTCCCAACCCATAGACCCAGGAAGGTACATGGAGACCAAACCACCCTGTGATCTCTCAAGGAGGTCCCATCAGGTCATGGTTGAGGCACATTGTCAGTGTACCAGAGTAACAGCCGTGTTAGTCTGTATTCGCAAAAAGAAAAGGAGTACTTGTGGCACCTTAGAGACTAACCAATTTATCTGAGCATGAGCTTTCGTGAGCTACAGCTCACTTCATCGGATGCATACCGTGGAAACTGCAGCAGACTTTATATATACACAGAGAATATGAAACAATACCTCCCCACACCCCACTGTCCTGCTGGTAATAGCTTATCTAAAGTGATCATCAAGTTGGGCCATTTCCAGCACAAATCCAGGTTTTCTCACCCTCCACCCCCCCACACAAATTCACTTTGGTCACTTTGGATGAGCTATTACCAGCAGGAGAGTGAGTTTGTGTGTGTATGGGGGTTGGGGGGTGAGAAAACCTGAATTTGTGCTGGAAATGGCCCACCTTGATTATCATGCACATTGTAGGGAGAATGGTCACTTTGGATGAGCTATTACCAGCAGGATAGTGAGTTTGTGTGTGTGGTTTTTGGGAGGGGGGTGAGGGGGTGAGAGAACCTGGATTTGTGCAGGAAATGGCCCAACTTGATTATCATGCACATTGTGTAGAGAGTTGTCACTTTGGATGGGCTATCACCAGCAGGAGAGTGACACTGCACACTGTGGGAGGCACGGGGAGTGAGGGGGAGGTGCTGATCAGTGGAGCTGCCAGCAGGCGCTGCGGGGAGCTGATGCGGGCTGCTAATGTGGTATTTTCCACTGCATGCATCCGATGAAGTGAGCTGTAGCTCACGAAAGCTTATGCTCAAATAAATTTGTTAGTCTGTAAGGTGCCACAAGTACTCCTTTTCTTTTAACATATTACTGTGGCTCTTTGGCAATGTACATTGGTAAATTCTGGCTCCTTCTCTGACGCAGGTTGGCCACCCCTGGCCTAGAGTCTCCCGGAATCAGCATCAATCTCCTGGTGACTATTGAAAGCAATCCAGAAGATTTTAATAGGATATTTTAAGAAAGTGACATTACGTCATGTTGGGGGAAAAAAATCTCCCAGAATAGTTTCAGTCAGAGTTGGCAACAACTACAACAAACTGAAAAATGAAATCAGTTTATAATAACTTTCTGTGACAATAGCCTTAGGTGTTACTTGTAACTAGTGTGTACACAATTTTCAGACAGAAAATTTCAAATTGACAGTTTCCTTTCAAGGAAAAAATATAACAAAGGGAAAGAACAAAAAAGGAAGACAACAGCCAATACAACTTTATCTTGCGTATCTCTTTCACAAATTGTATCCCCAAATGCTTCACAGAAATGAAAAACACAAGACATAGAACCACAGAAATACTAGAAAAGATCTCTTTGGTCTATGCCACATCCCCTGGGCCACTGCAGGATCCTACCATGTGATTAGAATAGCAGTGAATGAGGGACTTATGCTTCATAAAATTCCTCTGTTGTCCTCATTAATGATGAGTGCTAATCATAGCAGTCCCAAATGTTTTAAATCTTTTGTCAGGTTAGCAGAACAGAATCAGCAGTAGTTATTAAACAGTTAACCTGATTTTTGCAAACAAAATTAAGGTACAGCACTGCAGAGTTTGAGACCTGACTTCAGTGAAGTTACAGTGGGTATTACTTTGGCCCATTTAATTTAGCTCGCAGTTTACAACATCAACCTACCACCATTGCTTCAGCATCCACACCCGAAATATGATGTAGGACTTAAGATGGTATGTAAGTTCAACTTTCTCTGACAAAGTCTAGCACTGAAGTTTAGAAAATTCCCCAAAGTAGCATACTGATTGCCTTTTGGAATTGTCCCCATAGCAATGTAATATGAAATGACAACCCTGCCCAAGCTATGAGGTTTCCATCACTTCCCTTAGGAGTCTAATATTCTAGATTTAAAGCTCACCATTAGGCATATTTCCTGATATTGTGATTTGAGCCTGGCACTGTCTTTTACTTTGTGTTTGTACATCGCCTAGCACAACAGGAACCTGATTGGAGTCTCTGGGCACAACTGTAATAAAAAATAATAATGGTAATATTCAGGCTGTTTTTCTTTTTTTCATTTCACATCATAACTCTTAAATATGGGTTTGATCTGTACCACTGAAATCAACAGGAATTTTCCTATGGACTTTGATGGGAGCAAAGAACGTATTTCTTCAAATACCTGTAGATAGGGTTGCCTCTCATCCGGCTTTTACCCGAACAGTCATTTTTTGGCTTCTGTGTCTGGGTACCATTTAGGTTTGCCAGGTGCCCAGTTTTCAACCGGAAAGTCCAGTCGGAAATGGGACATGGCAGTGTCTGGTCACATGTACTGACCAGATACCAAAAGCCCAGTTACTGCAGGGCAGTGGGAGGTGCTGAGTCATTAACCCATACCAGCCCCAGCTCAGCCGAGGCCACCTCCTACCTGCAGGAAGCCTCCTTGTCAGGCTGCAGCAGCTCCCGTCCCAGCCCCGGAGCAGGGGAGGTGGAGGTGGAGGCAAGTAATGGGGGAGAGGAGCAAGCAACAGGGCCAGGGCCTTGGGGAAAGAGACGGGGCAGGGCCTTGAGGGTCTGGTTACCAGCAATTAGAAAGGTGGCAACCCTACTTGTAGGCAAGTTATTGTGTGCCCTTTTGTTGTTATTTCACCAAGTGACTGAGAGTGGGTCTGACCCATAAGATTCTGATCTGCCCTTCCCCAAAATTTGGGAGTTTTTGGGTCCAGGATTGTATGTCCAGGCTGTTCTCTGCAGACAATACACTTACGCTAAATGCACCCCTAACATATCAACTGCAAAGAAGTTACACCAGGGAACAGTTTAGCCCTTCTACTTTAGCAGACAGCATGCGATGTAAAATACCAATGTGTGAAGGTGTCAATTGGTGAATAAATTAAAGCATTAATTTCAACTGTCGGTTATGTAAACATTAAACTGGGCCTTCTGTAATTCATTACACAAATTGCCAGCTATGCCAAGACATGTTCCTTCACTGGAGGAGACTCTTTCTCTTACTTTGGGTATTTACGTTAAACTAAGCTGCATGAAATTTGTCAGCCTTAATTCACAAAAGCTTGTGCAAAACTTTTTTTGATCTTGGTTTGCATCCCCCCAAAATTTGATATTATTCTGATGGGTAATTTAAATATGCACATTGTAAAAATATGATAAAATAAACATTTAGCTTTTAGTTTTAAGTTTCAGCAAACCCAGAAATGGAGTTTGTCCACACACAGAAGTTGTACTACTTTAACATATACCTACATAGTTAAATGCAGTGTTGTAGCCATGTTGGTCCTAGAATATTAGAGAGACAAAGTAGGTGAGATAGTATCTTTTATTGGACCAACTTCTGTTGGCGAGAGGCAAGTTTCGAACGTAGGAAGAGAGCTGTAGCGCTTAGTGAAGGCATTCCTTATGCCGATAGGACAGTTTCTCCCATCAGTGTAGGTACTCCACCTCCCCGATAGGCAGTACCTATGTCAAAGGGAGAAGCCCTCCCATCAACATAATGCTGTCTGCACCTGGAGTTAGGTTGCTATAACTACGTCGCTCAAGGATGTGCATTTTCCACACTGCTGAACGATATAATTATACCAACATAAATTTGTAGTGTAGACCAGGGCAGAGCTTCTCTTCTGAAGAAAAGCTCTGTGTAAGCTCAAAAACTTGTCTCTCTCCATCAGAGGTTGGTCCAATCAAAGATACTACCTCACACACCTTGTCTCTGTGAGGTCATGTCTATACTCCAAAATTATGTTGACCTAACTTATGTTGGCATACAGCCACTGCAGATACTAAATCACTTGTGTGTGTGCATACTTGGCTCCTTGTGTCAGCAATGCGTGTCCTCACCAAGAATGTATGTATCGATTGTACAGTCAGTGTGGGGCATTGTGGGGCAGCTCCTGAAAGCCAGTAACAGTCATCATAAGCAACTTGTTGACATAATTACATCATGTGACAAAGTGAGGATTTTCCCTTGTTTTGCATGAATACTGTGTGTGACTTTTGCGGAGGCTGCTTTAGCTGCCTGCATGGATGCTATGGCTGCCCCTTCGTAACCTGAGATCCAGGAGTGAAATGCGACCAGGTGATTCTGGCCCGGGAAGCAAGACAAACATCAGAGAAGGAGCAACGGGTAAGGCAGGGGCCAGGCAGCTGGAAGCGAGGCAGTCTTGGCTGGCTTGGGGCACAGGAGGAGGGCCAGAGCCCTGGCTCTGGGCTCCCCTCCCCCCAAGATGGACTTGGCTGAAAGTCACTGACTTCTGTGCTAACAAGTTCTTCCCTATGCTGTGTTCCTGTCGACTAATAAACTTTCTGTTTTACCGGCCGGCTCAGAGTCACTGCTGACTGTGGAGTTGGGGAGCAGGGCCCTCTGGCTTCCCCAGGAGCCCCGCCCAGGTGGACTCGCTGCGGGAAGCGCATGGTGTGGAAGGAGATGCTGAATGCTCCGAGGTCAGACCCAGGAAGGTCGAAGCTGTATAAGCTTCTTGCCCTGGAGACAGTCTGCTCAGAGAAAGGAGGCATGCTCCCCCAGAGTCCTGACTGGCTTTGTAGGGAGTAGTTCCAGAGAATCATCCCGGTGACTCAGTGACACATTACTTTACTCACGAAAGCGTATGCCCAAATAAATTTCTTAGTCTTTAAGGTGCCACCAGACTCCTCGTTGTTAGAGAGGCATTTACATCAGCAGAAGCCAAATTCAAGTGAAGAACACTTACACAGCTAGTTTGACGCAAGGCAGCTTACATCAACCTAACCCTGTAGTGTAGACCAGGTCTCATGCACTTAAACGTGGTTTAACCCCCAGTGTGGATCCAGCTATGTCATCATAAGGCACCTCTATACTGGCATAGTTGTATCCACACTAGGACTGGTAGCAGTATAACTATTCTGGTTAAAGAAAGATGCCCATGAAAGCTTATGCCCAAATAAATGTCTTGGTCTTTAAGATGCCACAAGTACTCCTCGTTCTTTATTCTGGTTAAAAATCCCACCCCTAACCGAAATAGTTGTCCTGGTACAAACACTGCATGCAGACCAGGCCTAAATGAAAATCAGGCAGAATCATCCACCTTTTTTCCTTGCTTTTAATTAAAGCCTGGTGTCAAGGTGTATGCCGCTAGTCTTAAAGGTGATGCCTTTTTCTGATCCAGGGCCTGACCTTTGCTTACATGACAAATCCTTCCTTGAGCAGAGCTGTGGCCATGGGGGGAGAGAGGCAGGATCCGACCCCCATGGAGGCTGCTTGAGGGCAGAGTCTGCCTCTTCCTCTCTGGGCCCAACCCCCTTTGCGTTGCTCCCCAGCGAAGCTCCACTGCAGGCCATTGCTCGCCCTCTCCCGAGCAAAGTTTGCGGGGCAGGAGGGTGGGATTTGGCCCCGGGTGTGCCCAGCAAGCAGCGCGCCAGGCCGTGCAGAGAAGCGGGCTCCAGGCCCGGCGGGGGGAATGCAGCCCGGGGGGCGATGCCACCTGCCTGCCTTGATGTCACCCAATTCGGGATCAACAGAGGCGCTGGCTCGCCCCCGAGCGCCCTGCGGGGCCCCCCGCCCCTGCCTCCCTCGGGGCGCAGCCCGCGGCTCTAGGAGGCAGTAGCGGGAGCCAGCCCCGTGCGCGTGAGGGGAACTGCACCGGAGACCGGGGCACAAAATGGCGCCGCCCCTGCGTTCCCCTCCCCCTCCGACAACCAGACCCCGATCCGTTCCCCCCCCCCCCGCCCCCGAGACCAACCGCCCCCCATTCCCGGGCCGGCAGGGGAGGGGGAGGCGCAGAATCACCTCGCCGCCCTCTCCCTTCACTAGCATGAGGCTGAAACCACTGCCCCCCGCTCCCTTGGGGCCCGCCGCCGCCGCCGCCGCCTCGGCGTGGCGTGGGGCTGCGGGCCGGCCTCGGGGTGGCGGCCTGCGGGCCAGGCTCCCTCAGCCACCACGGGGCGCGCTGTGGTGCGCGCAGGCTTCCCCCAGCAGGTGGCAGCGGGGGTCCCAGGCGCCGCTGAGGTAGCGACACACGCCAGCCGCGGAGCGCTTCCCTCGGCGGCGGCGGCGGCTTCCCGGAGGCGGCCCGGCCGGCTCCCCGCACACAGCGAGGGCTTCCCCCGCGCCGGGCGAGCAGCCCCCCGCAAAGTTTGGGGTTGGATCCGCGGGGCAAGGAGGGAGCCCAGAGCCAACTTGTCCCGGCTCGCCGCCGACCCGCAGTTGGAACTGAAATCTCCCAGCCCCGGTTTATTTTTGCTGATTAAAGGGACGGACCTTGGTCCTGCGGCTGGGTGGCTGTTCAGCCTCCAACTCGCTCTGTGCCATCCCCTTTCTCCTTCCTTTCTTCCTCCTCCTCCCTTCTGCCCACACCATGGAGTTTACTGAGAGGAAGAGGAGCAGGAAATCCCAAAGCTTTAAACTGATCAACCAAGGTAAAGTGGCGCTGGTGGGGGGCGGCTGGGTGCGTGACTTTTTGTTTATTTGTCCCTCGAAGGGACTTTCGGCTCAACGTGTCTCAAAGGAGAAGAGCAGGGTGTTATGAAATGTGGGCTTCTCCCTTCCCTCTGTCTCCTTCAGCGTCTTTCTGCCTTCTGCTATTTATTATTTAACTCCTTGGATCTGTTTTAAAAACCCTCTCCCCAGTGAGGGCATGGTTTTCAAAGCAGATGCGATCCAAAATAAAGTTGAATCGCAATTTCCTTGTAAGCCCAGTCAAACAAACAAACAAACAAACAAAAAAGCGAGTCAGGAAATTATCAAAATAATGGGTACTTGGGGAACAGAGAACCCTTTCGGTATTCAAGTCCTCTGGGTTGTTTTTTTTCCCCCTCCTGTTGATTGCGTACATACACGTATGTCAAAGAAAAGCCTAATAGAGGTTGCCTTTCAAATAAAATAAACGCAGCTAATTAATTGTGCATGGGTAAGGAAGAATTCCTGGCATGTAACTTGTTCGCTCGGTGTGTGTTTGCTTTACGAAAAGAAGAGGATGTTTTAAAAGGGATGGTGAAGAAAATGCTTGGATTTTTGTCGGAAAAAAACCAGACAGATCAATTTCGATCTTTTAAAAAATAAGACAGAGTCGCTGGTGGTCATTTTAACAGGTGGACTTTGCAGCCTTAGCGTTTTATTTTGGTGGGGGTATGTACTGCTACTCCAGCTGATTAGATCTTTTACTCTCATTGATTTGACTTCCGTGTTTTAAAGTATTGAGCTGAAATATCTCCATGGAATGCTGTGTGTGTCCTGCATGCTAAGTTCAAGGCAAGTGACTTCTTTGGTGTAATGTCACACTTTTTTTTTTATGTGACGGTTCTGCACTTAGTATATTTAGGCATCCCTTTTCAGTCAACGTTAGATGAAAACAAACGGGAAGCAAAGGAATTAAACAATGAAAATAACCTCACTTTGAGGAAATATTGAACAATTAAATATTTTCATTTTACCATTGCAGTAGAATCTTGAGCGTTGCACATAACATTTTTTAATCTAAAGGAATACTGTCAGGTCAAAATTGGCAAAAAAAATTACTGTAGGTTTTGTAAAAGCAAGCAGTTCCAAACATGTTGCCAGTAAAAATGTATCTGGGGTTTAACGTTCCAAAAGAAACAGGTTTGGTTATTTTTACAATTATATATTCTCTTGCATTGCTTATAATATAAGCCTTGCTGAATTGTGCTAGTATGAGGATCTGAAAATGAAACTGATTAGTTGTTCATATTTCCAAGTTGAGAAAACTGTAAGATGTGAAGAATAACACAAATAGTCAAAAGTAAATTAATATTTTACAAACATTCAGTCTTAAGATGTCATTTGTAATGTAGATTAATAATTTTTTGAATAATACTTTTAACTTTAATTCAGAGAGAACTAATTTTCACTAGTGAATTCTTAGCTATTTTTGGTTTGTCTAAGAACCCCTCTGGTTATAGAAATTTAAAGAGAACAACCACACTAAACACGATTTCTGAAAAAGTTGTATTTTGATTCTGGGAGAATGGAGAAGATAAAAATTGTATTTTAACAAAGTAAGATTCAGCTTTCATGTACCCCCCTCCACCCCTTCCCCATTTCCTATGCAAGTTGATTACCAAGATAATTTTGTATAAATAGGTGTCTCTGCTACTCAGCTGGTGCTTCCTGCTTAAGTCATTCAGTAATGTCATAGTTTAGTGTTTACTGTGAGGAAATTGATAGGGATTTCATAGGCCCTGGTCTACGACATCGCAGGCAGAAGAAAGGACTAAGGGAGACACCCACTGTTATATTGACTTATATTATGTAAACTATTGTCATGTTTACTGTATACTGTAGCCTCTCTCATCCCAAGAAATCTCAAAGCACTTTATCATCATAACGAACTAATTCAGACTACTGTGTACATAAAATTGTGTATACCTCCAATGCAGCCACCTCTAGGTGAAATGCAGAAACTGTCATTCAACAAATTTATTTGCTACTCTGAAACCTGTCATACAACAGTTAAGGAACAGTGAAGGGTACCATATCTAACTGAAGACATAGGGAAAATTTTAGAGAGATAGCATGCAGTCTGTTTCTCTGAGCATTATGAATCTGCCCCTCACTATAGTTCTTAAGCGCTATTACACACTTTTGCCCAGATTTTGACAATCTTCATCAGGAGGTATAAAAATATAGGAAAAAATGAATAATGTATCAGATTCTGGTAAATCCTCTTTTTTTTATAATTCTCACAAAAGAGACTCTAGCTTTTCCCACCTGTGTACCTGGAACTTTATCTGTGGTTCCATGTGCTGTGCAACTTAATTCTCCTTCATCCATCTGCCTGCCCCCATCCAAAAAAACCAAAACTAAACCCCATTTTTTCTGACTTACCTATCATCACTCACTTCTTCACCTTTCCTTCCTTACATTCATAGTCCTCATCCTTCCCTTATAGCCCTTCTGTCTGTCATGTTGCTGTATTATGTGTGATTTTGGTTTGCTGCAGGAGAGAGTCTTTTTTTATTATTTTTTTTTTTGAGGTAGTCACACTAGTAGTTCTTTACAAATAATAAGTAACAATAGAGTTCGTATGTTAGGGGATCTTTGAATTCTGGACCTGATTATTTTGTCAGAGAGGCAGGTGCCTTTCTCATAAAAAGAGTGAACATAATACTCCTAGCTTCTGTTGTGCCATTTTTCTGAATATCTCAAAGCACTTTCCCACACATTGATTAAGGAAGTCTCACAACACCTTTATGAAGCAAGTGAATGTTATAAAAACCTGAGAAACTGAGACATCTGGAATTAAAGAACCCAGTCTTGGTGAGGTGCTGAGTATGCTCAAGTCTCATTAAAGTCAGTAGGAACTGAGTGTGCACAACATCTCACAAGAGCTACTTAGTACCTTATTATTCAGTCCAAAGTGATTTTCGCAGGTCATACAGTCATGAGGTCACGGTCACTGTCAGGTTTGTCAGTAGCAGAGTTAGAAATAGAATCCTGGCTTGCTGTCTCCAGTATTCCCTGTTGTAAATGCTACTCTCTTCTTGTGTGCATGTAAAGAGTTTAGTTGTTTTTACTAAATGCACACTTGTGGTCAGAGCTCAGACTGTTTATCCAAGTTGCATTTCATTTGAAATAGAAAATCAGTGTTTTTATGATAGCTGTGGAAATCAATTGCCATGAGTCAATATCCATATATAGTGCCCAAATCTGGTCCCATAGGAATTCAATGGCCAAATGACATCAGCAGCACAGGATCAGGCCACAGAACTAAAAATTTATCCCATAATGTATATCACTAATTTTGTTTTGAGATAAAGTGTGAAAGTTTCCCTTGGCCTATAAGAGGGTAAAGTTTTCATTTACATTATACATTTGCTTTCCATCTGTAAGGCAAGAATCCAGATAATAGGCATCTGGTGAAATAATTTACTGTGAAAATGAACATAGTAATATAAGCCAGGCGTAGCTTGTCCCTAAAATGTGTGAAATATTTCAGTTCTCTTCAGTTTGAGCAAAGTTTTTTAGGGAGTGCTGATACAGAGCACATTTTCTGTGGTTAATTTGATGTACATGGAATAAACTGCAGATATATTGATAAATGATGTAATAAAGCTGTAGCAATGTGTTCAGTGTTCATTTTTTCCAGATCACTTGAGTTCTAATTTTTTTTATACTTTTTCATTCCAGATTATCATCATGAGGTATATAAGATCTCTGACTACAGCAATGATGTTAATGGGGAGACCAAAGAAACACAGTCGGTTTTTTTAGGTATGTTCTTGTGTCGATTAATTTACGAGCAACACAGCGTAGCCATTTTCAATTAGGGGGCAGTGTAAAGACAGGAGTTGTATGCCATTGTTTAATATGGACATTCTCTTCAAGACGTTTTTATTTTACAGATTGCCAATATATCCTTTATTAACATTGCTAAAAGTTGTAGTTTCAGACATAAATGTTTATTAGAGTCTACACAGAGTGCTAATTATCATTCACTCTCAGGGCCAGATGCTGACTGGGCAGTTTTGCAGCTCTCTGTTCACCCCATTTATATTGCATATTCACTGGCATGCTTCACTGGCAATAGTTTGTGTGATTGGGGTATTACATCTTTGACATCTGGATAACAGAAATTCAATTTCCAGGAAGCTGCTATTTGTTTGGTGTTGCTTCTGCTGTGGGTGGGACAGAGGATTAATGTAATGTCTTAATGTAATGTCCTTTCACCTCTGTAGCCTGGCTGCTAACACTGCCATCACAAAATTGAATTAAATCAACAGTCAAAAATGTGTAAAGAAAACAGAGATGTAATATATAGTCTTCCTTAACTACAGCTTGATAGAACTGGTTATCACTGAACTGCTCATCATTTTTGTGGCTGTGTACTCTTCCTTTTACATTTCCACTCCTGTCTTATCTAGAGCCTGATCTTGAGAGGTTCTGAGCCTCTGCAGCAAAGAGCTAAGTGTCTTAACCAATGGACTTCAGCAGGACTTGAAGATACTCAAGACATCACCTCATTAAAGGCCTGATCCACCTCCCAGTGAAGTCAATATGAGTCTTTCAGTTGACATCAATGAGAGGTGGATTTGAAAGCAAATCCAATATCTCTGATCATGAATAGTCCCATTAAATTCATATAAGTGAAGGTTGTCAGGCTCAGGCTCTGGGTCTGATGTTTGAATCAGTAAAGCCCCATAACTGTCTGGCAGATACTGACAGCATGTCTGTTTTAGCACAAAAATGTTAGCTCAGAGATGAGCACGCAAGTCCTTGAGAGGATTGTACTACTGTATCATGCAGACAGTACTGTTACATATAGACACAATGGCTTTTAAAAAGTTGATTGCATACATAATTTCCTTTCTTCAGTCTTTGTATTTTATTATCTTCACAAAAATGTTAAAGTATAATGTAAGGTACCTCCTATCCGAGTTTTTTTACAGTGCTTTTGACTTGAAATTCATGCTCTAGTTTGAAAGGTTAATGTGGAAAACTAATTATTATCCTGGTAGCCAAATGTGTGATGAGACATTTGTCTGTGTAATTAACAGTGAAGAACTTTTATAGTTTCATAAAATCGAATGCCACATACAGTATGCTGTGTGCATTTGTTTTGAAGAGGTGTCCAAAACAGAGATGTTTATGGCTGATATAAAGTGGAACTGAAATGTACTGTAATGCAGGTGCCTGTGCATTTTACAGCATTTCACATTGTTAAAATGGAAGTCAGCAGATTAATAACTTTATTTTGTCATGATAAAATAAATAATGTGTACTTGGAACGGTGGAACAGTGCATAAATTACTCAGTAATTCCAAGAATATATTCTGTTCCAGGAATAATATCTTCCACAATTTATTCATACAGAAAAAGTTGACTTTACATAAGTCTATGAAGTTATTTATTAGTTTTAATAGAATTATATCCAAGTATGATTGTTTGTCAGCAGCTATTACTGTATAGTTAAACTTGAAAAAGGGTTTCTTTTATCTAGCTCTGTTTTCAAATAAGAACATAAGAATGACCATACTGGGTCAGACCAGAGGTCCACCTAGCCCAGTATCCTGTCTTCTGACAGTGGCCAATGCCAGGTGCCCCAGAGGGAGTGAACAGAACAGGTAATCATCAAGTCATCCATTCCCTGACACCAGTTCCCAGCTTGTGGCAAACAGAGGCTAGGGACACCATCGCTGCCCATCCTGGCTAATGGCCATTGATGGACCTATCCCCTATGAATTTACCTAGTTCTTTTTTGAACTGTTATCGTCTTGGCCTTCACAACATCCTCTGGCAAAGAGTTCCATAGACTGAATGTGCGGTGTGTGGGAAAAAATACTTCCTTTTGTTTGTTTTAAACCTGCTGTCTATTTATTTCATTCGGTGACCCCCTAGTTCTTGTGCTATAATAACATGTCCTTATTTACTTTCTCCACACCAGTCATGATTTTATAGACCTCAATCATATTCCTCCTTAGTCATCTCTTTTCTAAGATGAAAGTCCCAGTCTTATTAATCTCTCTTCATACGGAAGCTGTTCCATACCCCTAATCATTTTTGTTGCCCTTTTCTGAACCTTTTCCAATTCCAATATATCTTTTTTTGAGATGAGGCGACCACATCTTCACGCAGTATTCAAGGTGTGGATGTACCATGGATTTATATAGAGGAAATATTATATTTGCTGTCTTATTATCTATCCTTGTCTTAATTGTTCCTAGCATTCCTAGTGGGGGGTGGATTTGAAGTACACTTTTTCATTTTAAAAAATTCATTGTAATGTAGCATGAAAGTACAGTAGCCCTGCTCCAGAGGAAAATGTTTTTGATCTGACTGATTATAATCTTTTGGAAATCTTACACGAAGCACACACAGTAAAGGGTGCTTTTTTCCCCCTTTGCTAAGCTCATCCAGGGCTAACTGCTGCTCCTGTTGAAGTCAATAGCAAAACTCCCACTGATGGAGGATCTGACCCTAAGAACCTGATCCTTTAAATTGCTCTGCTGAGCTGCATGTCTGCACCCATGTGGACCTTTGTTAAATTCACTGGGGTTCCACCTGGGCTGAGGGGTTGGCCCATGTCCTTGCAGGACTGGGGCCAAAGAGTACAAGGAAGGAATGTTGTTATACCAGATGTGCATAATTTAGCTATAAAGTGAAATGGCTAATTCAAGATAGCTACAAAACAGCCAGGACAACTTTTCAGTTATTTTGGAAAACCTATGATGTGATAAAAAGGGTCCCCCTCCTGCCTCTGCTTTCTCAGCCAAAATACTTCCTTAATCTAGGGAAATGTGCACAGATCAGGGAGGCATGAGGTTGGCAGTCCTATTCCCACTTTTTCTACTTACTGGCCTTCATAATTGCCTGTACTTCAAAACCCTAATTTGGTGATGTCTGAAGAGGATTACAGCAGAAACAGCTGGAGTTTGAAAGTTATGTTTTGGTATGGAAATAGTCCTTGCAGAGGAGGGTTGCATGTTTTTGTGCAAGGAGAAATTCACTTTCTTTTGACCAAGTGTTTGTAAATCATATAGCCTGAGTATGAGAGTTTTGGCTGGTTCATTACCGATGAATGTAAGAGAGGATGCACTGCGCGTGTGTGTAGTTGTGTGCTTTAAACCCCCTGGTCCCCTGAAGTGCTTTGAATTGGTCCGTGTAAATTCTTCAAATACGGCAGCTGAGTTTTGCTGGCCTTTGTCCAGGAAGGCAGCATTCTGGTGATGTTCTGAAGGGAAGAACTTGAATGCTGTCTTGCAATTATTTGTAATTCAGCAAAACTTTGAAGCTGTGTAAAGTAAAAGGTAAAACTGACTATATTTTTAAAATATTTCCTACTTTTTATTTAAAATAAAAAATGGGAAGTTAAATTTAAAAAGCTGTGCTAAGAGAACATTAAGTTTATTTGTTTAATTTATGCACTTTGTCAGGAAATGCCAAAGCAAAGGATGAACGTGTAATCTCAGTAGAGATTTTCATTTCATGATAACATACCATTTCTTAGCTACTACAGTATAGTCATATAATTTTTTTTCACAATGTGGGGTATCAAAATTACATAGTTCTATGTAACACTGTGATAAAGACAGCCCATGAAATTAATCTATATGAAAAGTACACAGTGACCTGCATTTAGATAACATACTACATACAGGTAAAGTATAACAATAAAGAAAAATAGTGAAAACATACTGGTGAAGTAGGGGTTTAGGCATTACGTTACAACATTACCAGTGGTGTTTCATTAATCCAAGTTGCTATAAATACACTGTTGTTACTTAATACAGTTAAATATTTAGCACCTGGAAGCACATATGCATTTGTCAGTGGGAGAATTCAGTTTGTACCTGTTTTAATTTGAAGTATTTTGATGATTCTCAAAGCAGTATTGTAAATTCTGTACACAAATTCTCACTCATTAAAGACACAGTTCAACATTATTTTAAAGAGAGCACATCCGTTCCTCAGAATAAGTAGTATCTGAACTTTATTAAGACAGCTTGAAGTTAGGCCACTTGAAAATTACAAATTAGTTACACTTTGGCATAAAAGAGTTATAGTTGAACTAGAAATAATAAGTATATTTTGTCATACACCTTGGTTATGAGCATTTCTCTTGAAAAATGCTTGTGATATATTAAAATAGGGCTAGATTTTGCCACTTTTACTCACAGCTCTGCAGTGGAGCAGAGCCAGCCATAGCAATGTTGAAGCCAGGTCAGATGGGAGATGCATTGATTCTCTGGAGATAGATTTTGCAGCTGTCCTCCCATGTTTATTCCCCACTCAAGACCAGAGCTCTCCTTCAACATAGCTGGCCCCATGGGCACACTGGGGTTGCAGGATGCACAATTACAGACCCATAGTGTGTATTAGTTTAAAAAAAAAAATAGGCTCCAGTTCAGCAAGGTACCGAAGCGCACAGCTGCTATTATTTGTATTGTTGTGTCACCCAGGAGCCCCAGTCATGGAGCAGGACCCCACTGCGCTGAGTGTTGTTACTTCTGGGGGCAATCTGTGCCAAAAAATTAAAGTTTCTGCACCAAAAATTTAAAAGTTCTGCACACAATATTTTAAAATTCTGCACATTTTATTTGTCAAAATAACACTACATAATCGTGCCAGTGTCAATTATTTTGGTAATTTATTTCAGAATACCTATCAACAATACAGACACACACAAAAATTCCCCCGGGAGTAGAGAGTTAAAGAAACCCCTGTGACAACCCAGTTCCTGTTTCTCTGCCATGTTCCCATCTGTCCCTCCAAGCCCACCCAGGGGGCCAGACACCCACAACCCCTCCCTTCCAGAGCCCACCTGTTGCTAGGCCCCCCCCTGCCAGCCAATACACCCGAACCCCCTCCTCCCCAGAGCCCAGCTCCGGCGCCCCCCTTACCCAGACACCCGTCCCCCTCCCCTCCACAGAGCCCCGGATCCAAGAGGGAGAAACAGCCTGATGCTCAGTCCCAGGCTTGCACAGAGTTTCCTGCATGCCACCCTCTCCTTCCTTCAGGATACGCTGGAAACTACAGCTGCTAGGAACCCTCTAGCTCCCTCTCCCTCCCCCCAGCAGTGTCTTCTATGTGCAAGCTGGGCTCTGTCGAGTCCAGTAGCCTCTAGTAGCGGCTAGCAGCACTGCATCCCATTTCTGTGGGGGAAAGGAAATTCTGCATGCACAACGTTAATTTCTGCAAAATTCTGCACTGTGCAGTGGCGCAGAATTCGCCCCAGAATATGTTGTGTAGAAACAACAAAAAGACAGTCCCTACCCCCAAAGATCTTTCAGTCTATAAGACAAGAGACAGCAAATGGATACAGACATACAGATGGGGGAGTACAAGGAAACAATGAGACCATGTTGGTCAACATGATGTGCTGTGTTCTCAACTGTCTAACTGTTATCAAGTTATTTTAGGCATCACAACAGCCGAATTTTCATAGATAGTCTCATTGAAGTTGATGAGACTGGCTATTTACATTCCTGAAGTTGTGCATGTGTTTAAGGACCTTGCTAAAGTGGAGCCATTACACATTTTTTTCTCAAAATCTGTTTTGTACAGCTATTTTTCCTGAAAATGTTTTAGTTTGGGGGTGGTATGTAAGAATGGAAATTGAAATCTTTTCTAAAGAACAGATGATGCCAAGTAGCACCGTCTTAAGTGTATTCTAAGAGGAGGATTGATTTGATCAGTTCCTTGATCTTCATTATTCCTCTTGCTTATGCTGTTTGATTTTTTTTCCTATTACCAGTAAAAAATAGAAGCTTCATATTTCAGTAGTTATGAATATTTCCTTATTACTAATGAAATGTAATGCCTACTTTAATGAGCAAAATAGCTACTATCTGCCCCAAACATATATATTCATTGTGCAATCAGTAGTTTCATACATAAAATTAATACTTAAGCGGTGCTGAGAGCATTAAAGTATGTAATTGTTATTATTTAAATGTGCTGAATTTATTTGAAACAGTTACATTTTTCTTGTACATATTTTCTTTTTTCTCATATAATCTGCATTTTAAGGCGTCCAGAAGTTTGGCTATATAAGGTTGTATAGATATTAGCTGTTTTTTCATTTATTTCTATGTATTTATTTCTATGTATGTATTATTATTATGAAATTCTGCGGACCAGGGGACTGATCCTCTTCCCATTAAAGTCAATGGCAGCTATGTTGTTGATGTCAACGGGAGATGGGTCTATCCCTTAATAGGTATCTGGCTTCTCTCTTTACAGTCTGATCCTGCACCCTTCAACTCAGATGAAACTCCCATTGAGGTCAATGTCTGAATAGGATTAGGCTCATAAAAGTATTTGAAACAGCTATACCCATTGTTGTTTCCTTCAGCAGAAAACAGCAAACCAAATACCATTGTATGGTATATGTAAGAGCTTTAAAAACCATGGGATGGTATATAAGAGCTTTAAAAACAGTATTAGGAAAGCCAAGATGAGAGGGTTTTTTAACCATGGATATCCCAACTACTGTTTTAATACTGCTGTGTATTAAAGCATGGCACAATACATAACTACCACTCGAGTATGTCTTTTATTTTTATTTATTTGTTGCTTTGTAGTCCAGCAGCTAGAAACTCTTATTGGCACCTAAATCACTAATCTCTCTATCCATTACCATTTTTGCTAATTTACACTGATAACTGTGGCTCTGTTTTCATTAGGAGATGAAAGCCGGGAAATTAAAAAACAAATTACAGGGATGAGAAGATTACTGAACGACAGCACTGGAAGAATCTATCAGCGAGTTGGCAAAGAAGGAGAAAAACTGAAGGAAGAACCCCAGGATTTAGATATAGCATGGGCCCAGCGCCTGACTGCCCTGGCAGACTCCCAGGCGAGCCTCCATCCTTCTCAGAATGGTGCATGGAATGAAGTGTCACCTCAAACTAGCCATTTTTCAGGGCAATATGGGACTCGGTCTAAAAGCTTCCAAAATGAAACAAGAACTGTAGGATCCAATGGTATGATCTAGATTAGATATTCCAAATACCATTTTTACTATACTAAATATCTACCTATGTTCCGATAATTATAGTATGTATAAATAAATTATAAATGATACTTCATAATTAACAACATTAAATACAGTTATCACTTTGAAAGACTGTGGTTGTGGACCTGGTGCATGCTGCTCCCATAGGTCTTAAGTTTTAAAGTGGATTCCTAGTGGTAGGGCATAATATTAATATTTTATTCTATAAACTTTATTTCTGTACTTATTAAAACCATTGTTACTGAATTCGTAGCTCCGTAAGGGCCAGATTCTGTCACTCATACTCACACTGAGTAGCACAATGAAGTCAGTAGCACAAAGAGATCAGAGGACTGCTTGTGGAGCAAAATCCAACTCTGTGTGAGTAGGGGTGGCAGAATCGGTCTTAAATTACTTTTTACCTCCAGATATGAAATACCATTGTAGCCATGATCTAAAATGCCAATTTTTTCAACACAGGGCACATGCACATGTAGGCTTTTGTTCTTATGGGACCGTTAGGGATAAATTGTGCTGGAATCTGGAGCATGTTGTCCATCCCGCTTCCAATGTAGGCTTGTTCTCTGAGGTGGATGTTCCAGTGCTTTTAAATGTATTTTTTCTTAGTGCTGTAAATGTCACAAATGAGCTTTCTCTACTCCCTTGGGAGATTCTTCCGTAATCTGCTAGATCTTTCTTTCTGTCCAAGAAATTTCCCTGACATTCAACCTAAATTCCGAATTTCTAATATAAAACCTGCCTCAATTCTGATATCTTGTTTATCAAAATTTTAAATGGCAATTGTGAGCTTCCATCCAAAAACATTGTCAACTAAATTGTAGTTGTCCCCAGAGATATTAATAATTGCATAGAACGATATCTGTTGTGTGTCTTATAAGGACACACGTATTCATCATTTGTAGCGGATGCAAAAATTATGACTGTTGTTATTCCCTATGCTGTACAAGAGAAAGTACTATCCATGTACTCAGAAGCTTAGGTTTCAGTCCTCCTGGATTGACTATATCCCTGTATAAACAATGATTGGTCTCACATGTATTGGCAAAAAGAAAAGGAGGACTTGTGGCACCTTAGAGACTAACAAATGTATTTGAGCATAAGCTTTCGTGAGCTACAGCTCACTTCATCGGATGCATGCAGTGGAAAATACAGTGGGGAGATTTTATATACACAGAGAACATGAAACAGTGGGTGTTACCGTACACACTGTAAAGAGAGTGATCAGGTAAGGTGAACTATTACCAGCAGGAGAGGGGGGAAAAAAAAACTGCACACCTTTTGTAGTGATAATCAAGGTGGGCCATTTCCAGCAGTTGACAAGAACGTATGAGGAACAGTGAGGGGGGGGAGGGGGGAAATAAACATGGGGAAATAGTTTTACTTTGTGTAATGACACATCCACTTCCAGTCTTTATTCAAGCCTAATTTAATGGTGTCCAGTTTGCAAATTCATTCCAATTCAGCAGTCTCTCGTTGGAGTCTGTTTTTGAAGTTCTTTTTGTTGCAGAATTGCGACTTTTAGGTCTGTAATCGAGTGACCAGAGAGATTGAAGCTGTAGATCACGAAAGCTTATGTTCAAATAAATTTGTTAGTCTCTAAGGTGCCACAAGTACTCCTTTTTGTGGATACAGACTAACACGGCTGCCACTCTGAAACATATATTGGGAAATCCAGAGGATGGTGTTACAGTAACTCAGGTTTTGTGGATTTTTGTTTTAGTGTGACAGTATATTTTAGAGCTACAGTAATTTAGGTTTCAGAGTAGCAGCTGTGTTAGTCTGTATCAGCAGGGTTTATGTATCAGCCGTGTTAGTCTGTTTTTGGGTTTATGGGCCTCACAGGGTTTTGTTTATTAAGGAGAGATTTGAATGAATGGAGGATGAGTGCCCTGCTCAAGGGGATAGGGTGGGAGTTCCAAGTGTAGAAGACAACAGAGACGAGTGGAAGAAGAAGATGAAGGGGGAGCAGGGATTATTGTAACCAAAGGAAAGAAATAACAAGCATAATTACAAAGCAAGGGCCTGATCCTGCACCACTGAAGGCAGTGGGTGCTTTGATTAGGTCAGGCCTTAAGGCACTAATCCTACAAGCTGACCAGGATGGGCAGATTCCTTTGCTCATTTAATGCCCACCGATTTTAGTGGAGGTCTGTCTGGCACAGGGATCTGGGTTAACATTCCAATCCTGCAAACGCTCATGCATGTAAGTGAAGTATTTATAGAATTTGGGCCAAAATTATTTTTTTAGATTTTTTTTTTATTTTATTTCTCTGATTCTTTAGAGGATCTGGCAGCAATATGCCATCTTAATTGCTTTTTGGTTACACTCAGATTGTTTTTGATGAATTGTACTAAGTGCTTTTCAAGAATAAATATGTTAATGTGGTAATGTTGTTACACCAACATGATTTACTCTCAGCGGATCCATTTGTAGAGAACCATTCTGGGGTACTTGCTGATTATGCAGAGAGAACCACCAAGCAATGTATTTGTGTCTCTTCTGTCATATAAGTCAGTCATCAAATTCAAATAAGTCATCAAATTCGCATGCTGGCTTGCCTGCAGAATGGAGGGAGATGGGTCTTTAAAGACTCCTCCATAAAAATAAAAAGTCTGCTCTCTTTTTAAAATTAAAAATTGATTTATAACCAGTAAAAAAGAGTTGCTTTTGTCCTCTAAAAATGATAAAGGTAGTGCTTGGAACAATGATTGAGACCATTCTACAAGATGTTTCTTACTCCACTATTGTAACTGATGGAAGAGAGATGATGGAAGAAAAATAAAAACTCTTCATGAATATTTATGAAGTTGGCAAAAGTCTGCTTTGATTTGAAATACTGGTGGTCTCTCTTCCCATTTACAATACATATGGTAGATTTACATGGGTAATTTCTATCAATGCTAATGGGAATTATAATGTAAATCCCACATGCCTCAATGGGAAAACAGACCCTTTGGTTTTCAGTCAAGGCCTCTGTACCTTCATTAGGAATGTATTACATTTGTACCAGGAAAGAAGAACAGGTATTTACTGGCAGTATTTGTTTAGTCAAAGTATCTATGTTCTAGAGACAAATATGCAAAATCTGAAAATATCTACTTTCAAATATTTTTTATTTGCTAAGCCCCTGCAATATGCTGGATGCCATACAAGCGAGAAAGTAAGACTGGGCCTGTCCCAAGGAGCTTATTGTTCAAAGAAGATAGAGTAGATAGGTTGACCTCGAGAAGCCCAGATGTGGGGTGACTGGGATTTTTTTTGTTATTGTTGATCATATAACTGACTCACTTTTTTTGGACACCTAGTATAGCTATTTACCTTACTAGAGGCGACAGGGAGTGGTGGTGGTGTTGCTGAATTTTTATACCAAGCGCGTACACATTTGGAAGCTGCCTTGAACCTAATTTTCTACTGACCTTAAGGCTTTGTCCACACTACACAGCTTCTAGCGACATGGCTGTGTCGCTAAATCTCAGGCAGTGTAAACGCTGTTTGTCGGCACTTTTGCAGACAAAATAATTCCACCCCCTCTGAGTGGGGTTCGTGTTCTCAACAGGAGAGCACTCCTGCCGACAACGACAACGAGCTGTTTACACTGCCTCTTGTCGTGGCAAAACTTTTGTCTTGGGGGGGGGGGGGGGGGAGCTTTTTTAAGTACCTGTGAATGACAAAAGTTTTGTCGTTTGATTGGGTGTTGGTGGAAGTCTCTTCAGGGACTTGGAGGGCTGGTCTGCACTGGGAACTTATGTAGGCGTAGGTATGTCTCAGGGATGAGAAAAATGGACACCCCTGAGAGACATAGCTACATCAACCTAGCCCCCATGTAAACCATTCTAGGTTGACAGAAGAATTCTTCCATCTGCCTAGCTACTGCCTCTCAGGGAGGTGGATTACCTACGCTGACAGGGATCCCCTCCTTTTGGTATAGGCAGTGTCTACACAGAAGCTCAGCTGCAGCGGTTCAGCTGTGCTGCTATAGCATTTCAGGTGTAGACAAGCCCTGAAGCACTAAGGTTGCTGTGTGCCACTCTAGCTATTTAAGTGTAGGCATACCCGGAGCGATCTGCCACAAGACTAAAAATAAAAATCTTCCTCATGTGGTGTTTGTGTAGCTCTAATACTGTCCTGAGCATTTTGTGAACAATTGGGAAGACAAAGTCCCATTCCTCCCTTTAAAGAACCTTAAGGCCATGTCTACATCACAAAATTATATCGACCTAACTTATGTCAGTATACAGCCACCGCAGTTATTAAATTGCTTGTGAGTGCACAGTTGGCTCCTTGTGTCGGTGGTATGCTTCCTCATTAGGAGCACTTGTGTCAATTGTATTGTCAGTGTGGGGCATTGTGGACAGCTCCTGAAAGCCAGTAACAGTCGACATAAGCAACACAGTGTCTACACTGACATTGCATTGACCTAATTACATCAACTTTGACACTGCCACTCAGGAAGGTGGTGTTATTTTTTTATTTGAAAAAAGCAAAAACAAGTTGCTACCTTTTAAGATTGCAAACAAAACCATAAAACGTGACTCAAGTTAACTGGTGCAGTTGTGTTTGCTAAATTCACAGAGAGCCTGAAACAGCAGTTCTCGGAAGTGTGAGGTTCCCCAATTCATCGCAATGTGGTGTTAACAGTAAATTCCCAGGGAGAGAATTTTAAATGGTGGCATTCTTAATTACTTTGCCAAAGGCAATCAAAATATATAAGAAAGGAGAGGAAGGGTCATATTGTGAAGTTCTGTGCAAGCTACTGTGTTTGACATTTCACTTTGGTACCACAATCGGGAGGCTCTTGGGAGAATTACCACTGCTTATTTCCCTCCCCAGTCTGATCTATGGGGATGTCACACAAAGCAGTGTGATTGAAGAATTAAATTTTCCATTAATCTTTGATTCCCAGTCTTTGTTTTGATTTTTTTGGTGGGATGGTGGGAGATTCAGTTGTTTAGTTTTGCCAGTACTTCTCTCTGGGAAGGACTAGTGCTTACAGGACTTTTGGAAGAAGACACTCTTAGGAGAGATGTGAAGGAAGAGAGGGGTAAAACGTGGTGGGCCACATCAGGCATGATTTTCCAGGGGTTGGGTGAATTGTGGAAGATGCTCATTCACTATAAATAAGGTGACTCCATTGAAGCCAGTGGAGCTGTGCCAGTTTACACTTGCTGAGGATCTGATCCAGAAGGTACGAGCTGAAACTAGAAAGTTATTAACAAATAGGAGGGAGTTCTGAGAAGAGCAACAAAAGTAATTGAGGCTGGAGGGACTTCTGAGAGAAGATTAAATGAGTTAATTACTTGTCTGTACTTCCACTTGGCAAAACTTGTTGCTGAGGGGCGTGAAGAAAAGACATTCCCCTGAGTAACATAAGTTGCGCTGACATAAGTGCCAGTGTGGACAGCGGTATGTCAGCAGGGGAGCTTCTCTCGCTGACATAGCTACTGCCGCTCCTTGCGGGTGGTTTAATTATGTCAACAGGAGAGGTTTCTCCCGTCGGTGTAGAGCAGCTACACGAGAGATCTTACAGTGCCACAGGTGCGTCAGTACAGCTGTGCCACTGTAAGCTCTCTAGTGTAGACATCCTTAGAGTTTGCTAAATGAGAACTAAAGGGCACATGATAACTCTACTAGTCAGGTTAGAGAAAAAATAAACAATGGTACTCTCCCAGTGTCCGCGCACCTGTGATACAAAAATGAAATGACTTGTATTAGGTTGTTCAGATCTTCATAAGATGATCATCCTTCTTCTTTTGTGCTTTGCAAAACAGTAAAATAGTTACCAATTTAAATAATCATCGTTAGTCTTCAGTATTAATAGTCATTGAAATGAATAGGGGCAGTTCATGTCTGGTTGCAGGTTCAGACAGATGTCTTTGCAGCTGTTGACATTCTATTTGTATTTTGAAGGTTTTCTTTGCACCTTTAAAGGCTAGAAACTTAATTCTTTTTTAACAAAAACTTTAGATTCTCCAGCACAAGATACAGCTAGCAGAGGAAAGTACCAGCTCTCTGAGCTTTTGGGAGCCACCCCATTTCAAGACCTGCAAGTATGTGAAAATAGTCTGGAGACTGAGGCAGTGTTAAGGGTTTTACAGGGCGGGGTAGAACTAGAAGTGAAAGAATGAAATTAAGAAAAGGAAAATGAGGCTGAAATATCCGTAAGAAATTCTGGACAAAGCAATCTATTGGATTGTTGAATAATCTCCCAAGGGGAGTTGTGAGAACACAATCTCCTGGGACACAGCATGAGAGAACGTGCTGTAGGAAACAAACAAGTACTGGCAGAAGGATGGAGCAGATTATGTAGGTTTTCTTGCCGATGGTTCTTTCCCATCAGTAATTTCTGTGATTCTGTGACCAGAGGATGTGATTTTCATTCTCTGCTCTTCATGTTATAAAGCAACATGTGTAGGTAACATCCAAGAAATTTTAGAATTGGTAGGCCCTATTTAATTCTTAATATAAACCTTTATTACACAGACGCTACCCATTCTTTGTAGGGCTGTTCTAGGAGATGGGGGTTTTTTTGTCCATGATAAAGTGAGTATGTTTATAATGAGATTTGGAGCTATTGTTATCTGAGATGAACTAGCCTGACAATAGAGAGCCCTGCTGTGAGAGTGCATTGTGTTCACAGTTTTGTGCAGTTCTCATCAACCCCTGTAATACCATGTCCCCCTGAATATGTAAGCACATATACTGGTAACTGGATAAAACCCAATGGCCCCCTTCTCCCAAAAATGAATGTTTTGGTAATTATTGGCTATGCTTTCCTTGGGTCCAGTTTCACAATAGTGTACATTGTTAGCTTCAAAATCCTGTCTAGCTCTTTTGATTGTATCCTTATTTTATTTCACTTCTTCTTCAGGAGAACTTCCAGGGGTCAGTTCATCAGCTGGACCAAACTGTTGTACCTGTAATTGCCAGTCAACTTTGCAGGCCATTCTCCAAGAGCTGAAGACAATGAGAAAGTTAATGCAGATTCAAGCAGGTACCATGATCTCTCTCTCTCTCTTTCTCCTTTAATCTGTGTCTGATATCTTTAGTCAGGATATTTCTAAAGTGTTTTCACTATGAAGAATAGTCAGGGTTAGAGAATCTAGCTTGGTAGACCAGGGTTCAAGTCCCTGCTTCTTGGGGCTCAATTTTTCAAAAGTGCCTAGGTGCCATAGGAGTCCACTCAGCCCATTAAGGACTTTATGACCCCAAGGTTTGGATCCACAAAGAGACTTAAGTGTTGCTATGCTAAGCATCACAATGCCTAACTTTTAGATGCCTGGAAAATCACTTGAACAACAGTGTGATCCACAAAGCCTGAGTTAGGCACCTAGGCTTTCTGTACAACAAATGGGGAGAGATAGGTACCTTAGACTGCAGTTCACAGAAGCCAGCATGCTAAGTGGGGAGATGACAACCAGCTGCTTGTGTCCTAAACCCTGCCTCTCTCATGGAGATATGCTCCTAAATCTGGGCTGCAGAAAGGCCTCTCTCTGCTTGTGGTCCACTAATGGGAACCCCTCTTAGGCACCCCGAGTTATTTCTTATAGGAATAAATTAGGCAGCTACCTAACTCCAGATAACATGGACTGGGAGCAAGGGGAGAAGGAGGAGGAGTCGCAGCTCCTTTGTAACTTTTAGCTCAGTGGTTAGGGTATTCACTTGGGATGTGGGAGACCCTGGTTCAGTTCCCCACTCTGCCTCATGGGGAGAAGGGATTTAAATGGGTTCCCCACCTCTGACGAGTTATGCTGTTCATAGTCTCTGAGGAGAAGGCAAAACAGGCCTGTTTAGGCCATCTATCATGCTGGAGAATTCACAATGTAGGCAGGGAACTGTGCAGCCTGGAAATACCCCAGTCAGGAGGAGGAGAAATGCAGGTCTCAGTCCAAGAGAGGTGACAGCTGGGAAGCCAGAAGTCTGAAAGTGGGTGCCCTTGGTGAACCATGAGGGGGAAACACAGGAGCAGTCATCTGAAATATGACAGCCCTCAGTTAGAATTTGGAGGGGAGGGGAATTCTTTTAATTGAAATGTGGTGGAAATTGAAAGGACAAAGAAGGTGATTGTATGCATACAGTATCATACTTGAAATAATGTTACTATGAACTAAGGATAGATGAGATGAGTATTGAAATGTCAGCTATCGCGAGTAAAGGTGTTTGGGTTTCAAAGAAGTGTGAGGGTCCTCAGCCTTTACACAAGTAGTTACATTGACTTCAGGGGGATTATGTGCATCAGTAAGGATGACTTGTGGATAAAAAATGCAGGACTAGACCTTCTTCAATAAAAACTGGAATCCAGGATAATAGGAGTGTTTTTCTTTCCATGCTGTGTATCTGTAATGTAAATAAGTTGGTAAGTTAATGGACCTCTTGATGAAAAGCTTTGGGAAATAGTTTATAGTTTGTGGTATGTAGACACTTGTTTGGCACTCTTGTTATTAAAAAAAAGAATTAACACCTAAAATACAAACGTGTACTTGAAAGTATAATGATTTATTCTGATAGTTAAGCACCTTCCTATTTAAATGACGAAGTACAAATTGCAGCCCTTGTAATCGTTGCCAGAAACCTCTCCAAAATCCATTAAGTAAATACCACTGTGAATGGGGTTCCTATTAAGAAACCTTTGCAGAGGATGGCAGTTTGCTGTTCACTGGAAGCTGTAGCATTTTCAATGGGGCTTTCAATTGCCCATGGATAAAAATAAGGCCTGTTCTACATTAAAAAGTTACATTGACCCAGCTACAGTCTCTCTGGAGTGTGAAAAATCCACACCCTTGAGTGATGTAGTTAAACTAATCTAACCCCCAGTGTAGACAGTGCTAGATCAATGGAAGAATTCTTCTGTCAACCTAGCTACCACCTCTCAGGGAGGTGGATTACCTATGCTGACAGGAGATATGATTGATCTCTATAAAGACATCAGAGGGGTAAACACCAGGGAGGGTGAGGAGTTGTTTCCTTAAAGGGCCAATGTTGGCCCAAGAACAAATGGATATAAACTGGTCATCAACATGTTTAGGCTTGAAATTAGACTATGGTTTCTAACCATCAGAGGAGTGAAGTTCTGGGACAGTCTTCCAAGGGAAGCAGTGGGGGCAAAAAACCTGACTGAACTTTCCAGACTGAGCTTGATAAGTCTATGGAGGGGATGGTGATATGAGATTGCCTACAATGGCATGTGGCCCATCTGCAGCTGCTAGTAGTAAGTATCTCCAGTGATTGGAGATGGGACACTAGATGCGGAGGGCTCTGGATTACTATAGAGAATTCTTTCCCAGGTGTCCAGCTGGTGGGTCTCACCGACGTGCTTGGGGCCTAACTGATCACTATATTTGGGGTTGGGAAGGATTTTCCCCCCAGGTCAGATTAGCAGAGACTCTGGGGGGTTTTCACCTTCCTTTGCAGCGCGCGGCAGGGGTCACTTGTTCATAGAGTAAATGGTGAATTATCTGTAACTTGAAGTCTTTAAATCATGATTTGAAGTCTTCAGAAAGTCAGCCAGAGGTTTGGATTTATTATAGGAGAGAGTGGGTGAGGTTCTGTGCCCTGTGATGTGCAGGAAGTCAGCCTAGATGATCACAATGGTCCCTTCTGTCCTTAAAGTCTATGAGATGGGAGAACCCCTCCCATTGGAATAGGTAGTGTATACACTGAGGTGCTGCTGCAGCTGTGCTGCTATAGTGTTTCAAGTGTAGACAAGCCCTGAGCTGCTTGATACTGATTATTTAGCCCTGATTCTGCAATCTGATCCACGTGGCTGGACCTTTACATCTGCAGAAAGTCAATCCAGAGAGATCCGATTGCAGGAGTAGGGTTTTAATTTGTAAGGCACGTATGTGTCCTTGAAAAATGCTGTATAAATATAAAATATTAATATATGTCAGAAAGAAGAACCATTAGGCTTCAAAAAAAGCCAACTGGTATGAAGTCCAGGTAACTGTTTCCCAGAATGTAGAAATTAAACTGTTAAATATTTTTTACTAATTCTTGATAAAATAGTTTTTTAAATGTTCTTTTTGAGCCAATTTTCTTTAGAAAAGAGCGTGATTGCTAATGCATCTAGAGTTTTCTTATTTATGTCAGTAAAAAATGTTGAAAGACCATAAGATCTTTGATAATGCCAGAGGATATACAATTTCACACAACTGTAATCATTGTTCAAGTACTTTTTTCAATATTAAGGGTTAATTATGCAAACCTGAGAAAACAGAAATGCTTCATATGCACAAACTGTATTGTAAACAGTGCTGCTTAGTCACAGGATGAATACAGCAAGTCAATAACTTGGTTTAACCTGCAGTGGTGTACGTGTTTCTATAAATATATTCACAGCTGTTTTCCCTTCAGTTGGCACCCAAAACAGACAGCAGCCTCCGATTCCCCTGATCTGTGCACAGAAGTCAACAATATCAAGAAAGAGAAATAAAAAGAAAAAATTGCCCCAAAAGACTCTTGAGCCCATTACTATGAATAAGAAGCCCAGCACTGTAGAGAAGGAAAAGAAGCTGTCAGCAAACTCTGAAAGATCCAGCTTGCAAGCAGCTGAACATACTCTAAAGCCAGAGACCCATGTTTCAGGATTTGGTATCATTCTTGAATCATCTTCCTCAGATGTAAGTTGATATTTCAGTTGCATAAAATGCCAGAGAACTTTACAGCACTATCACTTAGGGATCAATGATGAAGTCTACTTGAGGCTATATTGTTCCCTCTACCTCAAAAAAAGTGAGGATTTGGATTTGGAGTCATGAAAGGGGAGTGCTGCTTCCAAAGCCTTGTATTCTCTTTCCCTGACGGCATAGAAACCACGCTGTAGGTGCTCTGTAGGGATCAGGAGCTCTGTTTGCCCCTGCAAGATAAACTTGCTGTCCCCATCTGCCATGCTACCCAGGGCCAAAGTAAGTCCAGGAGCCCCTGCAAGGAGCAGTGTAAGGAATTCACAACCCTAGCCTTTCTTGACTAATGTAATTATTCCACACCTAAGCTTTGCTCCTGAAAAAACATATTTATTTACTTAATTTTACACACTTGAGTAATTCTATTGGCTTCAGAGGGACTGCTCACATGAATAAAGTTTAAGTATGTGTTTGCAAGATTCGGGTATTTAACTTTTATCCGTGTTGTATCCAAGTAAAGGCCTTGATCCTGCTGTTGAAGTCAGTGGGGCTCTGTATGAGTGCAAGAGGCTGCCCAGGCAGATCCAGTTGCAGGATTAGAATTAGCAGCTATTAGAGTATATGACTGGGTCATTGGAAGGTTGCAGGTGGCATTGTCTCCTTACTTCAGTTAATATGTATATTTTGATTAATGAAGTGTCTATCTGGTGACCATAGGGGTGTCTGATTGGCTTTGTTTAATGAGCAGATGGGTGATGTCTGAAAAGTTCACTGATGAATAAGCTGATCATTAATTTCTTTAATATATTTTTAATTTTGAGAAGGCAGTTTCCAATTTCCTAAGTACAGTGAGCTAGAAGAACATAATTAAATTTTGTATCAATGAGCGTAAATGAAAAGAATCCTGTAGATAATGTTGTACCTTTCTAGAAGTGCAAACTAATAATAAAAAAGAGCAGTCATGATAATTCAGTTATATAGATGCAAGCTACACCACTAATTAGATTACAGTGTCATGCAAGAGAGTCTGTGTAACGATATATAGCAACTACAGTAGTTTAATGCTTTTCAAAGGTTCTTTTGTTGCAAGTATTGTGATTAGAAATGTTTGAAGCTACAGTAGATCGTAGACTCTGCAACAGTAGATATTGGGTAACTTCTGACTCAAATATGCAATTTACATTTATAAGACTTCTGTGCTTGTGGCTTGATTTTTAGATTGGATCTCCAGTTTTTCAGGAAGCTTTGTGTGTGCAATGGAATTTTATCCACAGTTTCATGGGTTCGTTTCATTCACACTAGTTCTGTGGTGATTCATTCTGGCCGCAGTTCCTTGTAGATGGCAGTTTTGCACCCTGAAAATGGAAGCTTGGCTTAAAAATTGGGCCTCATCTTGCTTCCATTGTTTGGAACGACCAAACGCTATCTGCCACGCTTGTTGGTTCAGTATGTTTCCAGCATCTGAACCTTCCCCACCACCAAAGCAGCTTCGGACAGTTCTGAAAATAAGCAAGATTTTTTTATTATTATTTAAACCGTATGGGTTTTATTTTCAAAAGAAGACAGCTGAGGTTTGGGGGTGGTTATATTTACCAGTGGAAATAAAATGAAATCTCTAAAAATTTTGAATGGATTAAATAATATCACTTTTTAAAAAGAATGAATAAGGACATTGTTTTATCTTTTCCTTCTATTTATTTATAGGCATTTCTGTTGCACTCATGGCCATCGTGTCTGAGCGCCTATGAAAACCGAAAGGCAGTTTTGAAGTACAGTATATAAATACTCTCACTGGAAAATTGTACAAATTGCGCCTTGTATGTACTGATTAATACAATTACTAACCAATGCCAATATTATTTTCACTACATCTTTGCCTAGAAAGCGATCCCCATTCGACTTCAGTAAATCAAGGATAACTTCACTGAAACCAATGTTAAGGTTTCAGTTGAGGTACCCTGGAGTCACATCAGTGGATCAGAGCTCAGAATCTGGCCCATGAACCAGATTAGCCCTTTTGAAATATAATGATCACTTACTTATAGTTAAACTTTCTTGTCTTTGCTTTACTGTTAATGCAGATAATTTATATTACACTGTACATGAATAGTTACCCACCAGTTCTTTATACCCTGATTATTATCTGTTAACAAGAGCTATTCCATTTGATAAATTACATTCAAAATTGTCCATGAAATCTCAATTAAGTACTGATTGCCTTTGATTGAAGAATAATTTGCTACTAAAGGAATGCAGTGATAAATCAGCATTTTACCTTCAATTTATGTGTCTGAGGTACAAATTGATTAATTTTATTTTAAAAAGCCTAAATTAACATTACATTGACTCTGTTCTCTCCCTTCCCCCTCCTCCGATGCACAGGTGTTTTTCACAGGTAATTCACAGCAGTATTAATTAGATTTGTTTATGGCATTTCCTCCTTGCATCACTGGGATCTTGTTAGACCATATCTACACGAGCACTTACGGTGGCAAAACTTTTGTCGCTCATGGGTTTGAAAAAAATCACCCCCCTCAGCGACATAAGTTTTGCTGGCCTAAGCGATTGTGTGCACAGTGCTGTAGCTCCTGCTGATTGATGAGCTGCTTTTATTATGTCGACAGGAGAGCTCTGTCCCATCGGCATAACATGGCATAACATATGCCGCTGTAAGCTTGTACGTGTAGACATGGCCTTAGATTTCTACGGCTATGTCTACACTAGAAAGCTTACAGTGGCATAGCTGTACTGATGCACTTGCGCTGCTGTCAGATCTCTTCTGTAGCCCTCTACGCTGATGAGAGAGAGCTTTCTCGTCAACATAATTAAACCACCCACAACAAGCAGCAGTAGCTATGTGGGTGAGAGAAGCTCTTCTGCAGCATAGCGCTGTACATACTACCACTTATGCCTATGCATGCATCTTTGAAAACATATCCATAGTATTTGCAGGTGGACGTTTGCATTAATAAAACAAAATGTTGCTTGAGCAAACCTGCCCAAAATGTGTAATTGTACAAAAATACACATTGTTCGTGCCCAATGTGTATTGGGAGGTGGGGATCCTCTCCGAGACCTTTGGGAAATGTTAGACCTAAAAGTGCTTAATAAGAGAGTCTAGCTGTGTAGGAAATACAAGGCAGTGATATTTTCCTCCTTTTCTTCTGGCGGTGTCATTTAGCTGTATGATTTACCACAATTTCTTTTTGCTATAATAAGATGTTAATTTAATGTCGTCATATTCTAAGGATGCACTCAGGCTACATGCTAACAAGAAGGAGAGTGATTCGCAAGCCAACACAGGATTTGGGAGCAATCATTTACTCAGTTTCTGCCGTCTTTCACACACACGAGTTGTCCTTGCACTGCGAGGTCCTACTGACTTGACTTCCTGTGGAGCTTTGAATAGAACTTAAAGCCAGTACCCTACTGGAAGATGGTTGCCGTACAACCACCTGTCCTCCCTGGGAACATATCCCTTCTGTGGTGCCCCATGAGTGAACTGCTCCATTAGTGCAGAAAGATGCAGATTGTACTCCCTGTGCTCATGGGAGTGAATCAGATCCACTAAAGGGTCATATAAACCCTATTTTAAAAGGCTATTTGGCCTTTTCCAAATGACATTGTTCTGGTGGTGACCTTCTGGGCCCTACCATATTGCAAGGTATCCTTGCCCTTTGGGTTTTTGTTTGGTTTAGTTTTTTGCTGTGTACAAAGAAGTAGCATAGTAAGTGTTGAGTAGCTGCAATGGCACATAAAGATGATAATCTGTATAATTATTTGACTTGCCTTTTAATGTGCTCATTCACTGGTTACTTTTATTTCAGTAAAATAAACTGTTCTTAGAGTGATTGCTTGTATAGATTCCAATTAGGTGTGTCCGCCACACGTGCACAGTCGTCGGAATGTTTTTTCCCCTAGCAGCACCCGTCGGGTTGGCTGTGGAGCCTCCGGGCATGATGTCTTCATGGCGCTCAATATATGACCCTGTCGACCCGGTGCCTCCTCAGTTCCTTCTTACCGCCAGTGATGGTCGTTAGAACTGTGGCATCTTGCTTTGCAAGCTCTCCATGTTTCCCTAGCTTCTCTTTCAGACTGTATTGTGTAGTAGTTCAGTTCTTAGTTTGTTCTTAGCTATTGTAGTTCTAGTTAGTAGTTAGTTAGCTGTTGGGCTGGAGGGTTTACCCTTCACCCTGACTGTGTTCTCTTTGTGGGACTTACATGCCTAAGTCTCAGGGGTTCAAGCCCTGCAAGTCCTGTAACAAGCCCATGCCAATGGGCGACCCTCATGACGCTTGTTTAAAG
Organism: Eretmochelys imbricata; assembly: GCF_965152235.1. Lineage (NCBI taxonomy): Eukaryota > Metazoa > Chordata > Testudines > Cheloniidae > Eretmochelys > Eretmochelys imbricata. The sequence continues at coordinate 345,075,836 of NC_135572.1, forward strand.
TGTCTGGGGAAGCACATCAGTCAGAAGAGTGCAGGATTTGTAAGGGCTTTTGTCCCCGAACCAAGAAGGAGTGGGACTTTAGTTTGAAACAGCTCCTTATGAAGGCAGCACTTAGACCACAACCCACGTCGGCGCGGCGGGACCCAGTCTTCCCCCTCCCCCCATCCCTCTTCAGGGACGCGTCTCATGAGCATCTCCTTATCCAGCAGATGCAGGCGCTCCTTGCCATACGAGTGGTGGAGGAGGTTCCTCACTGGCAAGGAATTCTATTCCTGCTATTTCCTAATCCTCAAAGCCAAAGAGGGTCTCAGACTCATTCTAGGCCTGCAAGGACTCAACAAGTTCATGGTAAAGTTGAAGTTCTGCATAGTTTCCCTCAATATAATTATCCCTTCTCTGGATCCAGGAGACTGATTCTCCACCATCAACATGAAAGATGCATACTTTCACATAGTGATTCTCCCTGCTCACAGACACTTTTTCAGGTTTCTGATTGACCAAAAACATTATCAGTTCACGGTCCTTCCCTTCGGCCCGTTGACAGCCCCACAAGTGTTCACCAAGTGCATGTCAGTGGTAGCAACCTTCTTCTGAAGGAGGCAGATGCAGGTATACCCTTACTTTGAAGACTGGGTGCTCAGGGAGCATACCAGAGAACAGGTGGAGTCACAGGTCTGTCTGGCCATATCCACGTTCGAGAGACTGGGTTTCCTCCTCAACATGAACAAGTCCACCTTGTCTCCGACCCAGAGGATAGAGTTTGTCGGAGCCCCAATTCCAAGCCATGGCAAGCATCATTCCATGCATGAGAGAATACCTGACCGCTACAGCAAGGAATTGCCTCAGTCTCCTTGGTCGCATGGCAGCCTGCACACACGTGGTCCAACATGCTAGGCTGAGACTCAGATCTCTGCAGACGTGGCTCACTTCGACATATCGCCCGGGGCGCGACAGCCTGGGACTAGTGGTCACAGTGACATAGCAGGTGCTAGAGTCACTCCAGTGGTGGCTTGATGCTCGAATAGTCTGTAAAGGAGTCCCCTTCAGCAGCCCTCAGCTGTCCTTGTTAAGCCCTCAGCTGTCCTTGTCAGCTGTCTCTAGTTAAGGATGCATCAGCAATAGGTTGGGGTGCACATCTGGGATATCTGCGAATGCAGGGCCTCTGGTCACAGGATGAGCTTTTTATCCATATCAATATCAAGGAGCTCAGAGCAGTGTGATTCACATGCCAGGCCTTTCAGTCTTGTCTGCAAGGCCAGCCACGTGGCGATCATGACAGACAACACCACTGCAATGTTTTACATCAACAAGCATGGTGGAACCTGGTCCTTGCCCTCTGTCAGGAGGCTCTCAGTCTGTGGGAATTCTGTATAGCCCACTCCATTCACCTGGAAGCATCATATCTGCCAGGAGCCCAGAACTTACTGGCAGACCACCTCAGCAGGTCCTTCCACAGCCAGTCTATCTGGCTAGACTTTACTCCATCTTCCAGAGGTGCGGGTTTCCCCAGGTCGACCTTTTCACCATTCAGAGCAACAGGAAGTGCCCAGTTTTTTTCCTTCCAGAAAAGCAGCCCGGGCTCAATCGCAGACACATTCCTGCTACTCTGGGGAGGCCGTCTGCTCTATGCCTTTCCCCCGATCACTCTTGTGCACACGGTCCTGCTCAAGGTCCGCAGAGACGGGGCAGAGATCATAGAATCATAGAATATCAGGGTTGGAAGGGACCTCAGGAGGTCATCTAGTCCAACCCCCTGCTCAAAGCAGGACCAATCCCCAATTAAATCATCCAAGCCAGGGCTTTGTCAAGCCTGACCTTAAAAACTTCTAAGGAAGGAGATTCTACCACCTCCCTAGGTAACGCATTCCAGTGTTTCATCACCCTCCTAGTGAAAAAGTTTTTCCTAATATCCAACCTAAACCTTCCCCACTGCAACTTGAGACCATTACTCTTTGTCCTGTCCTCTTCTAGCACTGAGAATAGTTTAGAACCATCCTCTTTGGAACCACCTCTAAGGTAGTTGAAAGCAACTATCAAATCCCCCGTCATTCTTCTCTTCTGCAGACTAAACAATCCCAGTTCCCTCAGCCTCTCCTCATAAGTCATGTGTTCCAGACCCCTAATCATTTTTGTTGCCCTTCGCTGGTCTCTCTCCAATTTTTCCACATCCTTCTTGTAGTGTGGGGCCCAAAACTGGACACAGTACTCCAGATGAGGCCTCACCAATGTCGAATAGAGGGGAATGATCACGTCCCTCGATCTGCTGGCTATGCCCCTACTTATACATCCCAAAATGCCATTGGCCTTCTTGGCAACAAGGGCACACTGTTGACTCATATCCAGCTTCTCGTCCACTGTCACCCCTAGGTCCTTTTCTGCAGAACTGCTGCTGAGCCATTCGGTCCCTAGTCTGTAGCTGTGCATTGGATTCTTCCGTCCTAAGTGCAGGACCCTGCACTTATCCTTGTTGAACCTCATCAGATTTCTTTTGGCCCAATCCTCCAATTTGTCTAGGTCCCTCTATATCCTATCCCTACCTGCCACCGTATCTACCACTCCTCCTAGTTTAGTATCATCCGCAAATTTGCTGAGAGTGCAATCCACACCATCCTCCAGATCATTTATGAAGATATTGAACAAAACCGACCCCAGGACTGACCCTTGGGGCACTCCACTTGATACCGGCTGCCATCCAGACATGGAGCCATTGATCACTACCCGTTGAGCCCGACAATCTAGCCAACTTTCTACCCACCTTATAGTGGTAGTGGTATCCAGCCCATACTTCTTTAACTTGCTGACAAGAATACTGTGGGAGACCGTGTCAAAAGCTTTGCTAAAGTCAAGAAACAATATATCCACTGCTTTCCCTTCATCCACAGAACCAGTAATCTCATCATAGAAGGCGATTAGATTAGTCAGGCATGACCTTCCCTTGGTGAATCCATGCTGACTGTTCCTGATCACTTTCCTCTCATGTAAGTGCTTCAGGATTGATTCCTTGAGGACCTGCTCCATAATTTTTCCGGGGACTGAGGTGAGGGTGACTGGCCTGTAGTTCCCAGGATCCTCCTTCTTCCCTTTTTTAAAGATGGGCACTATATTAGGCTTTTTCCAGTCGTCCGGGACTTCCCCCTATCGCCATGAGTTTTCAAAGATAATGGCCAATAGCTCTGCAATCACAGCTGCCAACTCCTTTAGCACTCTCGGATGCAACGCATCCGGCCCCATGGACTTGTGCACGTCCAGCTTTTCTAAATAGTCCCGAACCACTTCTTTCTCCACAGAAGGCTGGCCACGTACTCCCCATGCTGTGTTGCCCAGCGCAGTAGTCTGGGAGCTGACCTTGTTCGTGAAGACAGAGGCAAAAAAAGCATTGAGTACATTAGCTTTTTCCACATCCTCTGTCACTAGGTTGCCTCCCTCGTTCAGTAAGGGGCCCACTCTTTCCTTGGCTTTCTTCTTGTTGCCAACATACCTGAAGAAACCTTTCTTGTTACTCTTAACATCTCTTGCTAGCTGCAGCTCCAGGTGCGATTTGGCCCTCCTGATTTCATTCCTACATGCCCGAGCAACATTTTTATACTCTTCGCTGGTCATTTGTCCAATCTTCCACATCTTGTAAGCTTCTTTATGTTTAAGATCCGCAAGGATTTCACTGTTAAGCCAAGGTGGTCGCCTGCCATATTTACTATTCTTTCGACACATCGGGATGGTTTGTCCCTGTAACCTCAATAGGGATTCTTTGAAATACAGCCAGCTCTCCTGGACTCCTTTCCCCCTCATGTTATTCCCCCAGGGGATCCTACGCATCAGTTCCCTGAGGGAGTCAAAGTCTGCTTTCCTGAAGTCCAGGGTCCGTATTCTGCTGCTTTCCTTTCTTCCCTGTGTCAGGATCCTGAACTCGACCAACTCACGGTCACTGCCTCCCAGATTCCCATCCACTTTTGCTTCCCCTACTAATTCTTCCCCGTTTGTGAGCAGCAGGTCAAGAAAAGCTCTCCCCCTAGTTGGTTCCTCCAGCACTTGCACCAGGAAATTGTCCCCTACATTTTCCAAAAACTTCCTGGATTGTCTGTGCACCGCTGTAGTGCTCTCCCAGCAGATATCAGGGTGATTGAAGTCGCCCATGAGAACCAGGGTGTGGTGGCACCAGCATGGCACCAGTATAGCCTCAACAACACCGGCACACCACGCTTCTGGATCTGTCGGTCGACACTCCGATCACGTTGCCGCTCCTCCCCGACTTGATCACTCAGGACCACGGTCATCTTCGTCACCCAGACCTCCGGTCCCTCCTCCTCGTGGCCTGGAAGCTTCATGGCTGAATCCTATGGAGCTCCTGTGCTCGGAGCAGGTAAGGGAGGTCTTACTCTGCAGCAGAAAGCCCTCCACGAGGATCACATATCAGGCGAAGTGGAAGAGGTTCACTTGCTGGTGTGACCAGCGTCATATGCCCCCACTTCAGGCACCATTACCTCTTATTCTGGAGTACATTCTGCATCTGAAATAGCAAGGCCTCGGAGTGTCATCCATAAAGATATACCTAGTGGCTTTCTCGGCTTTCCACCCCGGAGCCTCTGGACGCTCCGTCTTCGCCAACCCCATGGTTGGATGGTTCCTCAAGGGTCTGGACCAGCTACATCCCCAGATTAGACAGCCTGTTCCTGCGTGGGACCTTAATTTTGTCCTCTCCGTTGGTGACTTGCTCCCTTCTATACCTGTCGTAGAAGGTGGCCTTCCTAATTGCCATCACATCAGCAAAAAGTGTGTCTGAGTTAAAGGCCCTTACCTCCAACCTACCTTACACAGTTTTCCACAAGAACATGGTGCAGCTCAGCCCTCACCCGGCCCTCTCTGCCTAAAATGGCATCACATTTCCATACCAGCCAAGACCTATTCCTGCCTGTTCTTTTGTCCGAAGCCTCATACCAGGAGCCATGAGCAGAGGCTGCACTCCTTGGATGTTTGACAAGCATTAGCCTTCTATATTGAATGCACCAAGCCATTCAGGAAATTGAACCAGTTGTTCATAGCAGTGGCTGACCGCATGAAAGGCCTACCAGTCTCATCTCAAAGAATATCTTCCTGGATCACGTCCTGCATCCACACATGCTACAAGCTGGCCAAGACACCAGCCCAGGCACTTACTGCACACTCCACAAGGGCACAGGCCTCATCGGTGGCATTCCTGGCCCAGGTCCCAATCCAAGAAATCTGCAGGGCAGCAACTTGGTCCTCCGTTCATACGGTACCTCTCATTACGCCATTGTCCAGCATGCCAGAGATGATGCAGCTTTTGTCAGAGCGGTGCTCCAATCTGCGATTCCATAACTCTGACCCCACCGCCTAGGTAAGGCTTGGGAGTCACCTAATTGGAATCGATATGAGCAATCACTCAAAGAAGAAAAAACAGTTACTCACCTTCTCGTAACTGTTGTTCTTCAAGATGTGCTGCTCATATCCATCCCAAACCCACCCGCCTTCCCCTCTGTCAGAGTAACCAGCAAGAAGAAACTGAGGAGGTGCCGGGTCAGCAGGGTCATATATTGAGTGCCATGAAGGCACCACTCTAGGGGGTTCCACAGCCAACCCAATGGGTGCTGCTAGGGGGAAAACTTTCCTACGACTGTGCACGCGGCACACACGCACCTGATTGGAATGGATATGAGCAACACATCTCGAAGAACAACAGTTACGAGAAGGTGAGTAACCGTTTTTTATCCTGACTCCTGGATAAGCTTCATGGATGTGATCGCTAAGTGACAATGAAGCTTGCTGGATGTGCATGTAGAACAACATGTGTGAACACTATTTTAATTAAAATATTTGTTTTCCTTTGGTAGCCAGAAGTGCAACTTGCTGAAGGCTTTGATGTCTTTATGCCCAAATCTCAGCTGGACTCTATATTGTCAAACTATACTCGCTCAGGAAGCCTGCTGTTTAGAAAGCTGGTGTGTGCATTTTTTGATGACAAGACCTTGGCTAACTCTTTACCCAATGGCAAGAGGAAAAGAGGACTCAATGACAACCGAAAAGGACTAGACCAAAATATTGTGGGTGCAATAAAAGGTATGTTTCTGCTTTGTTTCCTGTATATACATATCTCCATCCTTAGCTGAGAATATGCTCTAGTCATTGAGTAATGCCAGGACTTTAGAATCCTTGGGTCAGAAAAATGTGCATTCTTCTTTTTATAATTTTTCCATAATTTCTGATTAAGCTAGAGGCTCATGCCTAGGTCCCCAGCCCCTGAAGACATGTGATGAGATAAGAATCTCAATTTAAAATTTTTTTTTCTGGCCTTCATGGATGTAAAGAAAAACACTTGATATCCATTTTGAGTCAGAAGACAGCCTGAAACAATTGCTGCAACTAGAGAAATGCACTGCTCATTCATTAGATTGAAGCCTGCTGCCACTACATGGAGATGTGGGGTCATGGGAGAACTCTCCTGAGTTTTACCTTGGGTCCTGGATTGCCATAATTCTGCCTTGGTCCTTCCAGATCAGGGTAGAGGCACATTGGCAGGGTAGAATGGAAAAGCTTGCTGTGCACCTGACAGTGTCATATCTGGTCTATGAATAACTGGATTAGTAGTTTGTGGCTGGCAGTGAGGTGGGAAATACCTTATTGAGGAAAATCTAGTAAAGGAAATGAGTTTTGTATCTAATTCTGATGTCAGTGAGGTTGTGGTCCCGCTTGTCTTGTGAGAGTGAGCTCCATAGTCTAGGTCAAGCTACTGTGAATGTTCTGTCCACCTCTGAGTTGTCTTCCCCCATTGACAATCAGTAGAATATAGCTGCAAGAGGAAATTATGGTCCAGGGCTTTGAGTATTAGGACAGAGACTCTGTATTCAACTTAATCAGGGATCTAGTGCAGAAAGGGGTGATCTGTGGTAAGTGGACAGGCTGCTACATTTTGTACCATCTGGAGCTTTTAAAGTACATGTGATTCATTCCTAGTTATGAGTGGCTATTAGCTAATCTGGAAGTTAAGAATATATGGACTATGGAGACCTGGGAGAAGGGTCAGAATCTGGGCCATTATAGCAGGGACAAGGGAGAGACAAGAGGAAACATAGAGGGGAAATCAAATCAGCGTCTTAGATATCTATATACTAATGCAAGAAGGATGGGGAATAAACAAGAAGAACTAGAAATGCTAGTGAATAAACATGACTATGACAGTTGCATCACAGAGACTTGGTGGGATAATACACATGACAGGAATATTGGTATAGAAAGGTACAGTTTGCTCAGGAAGGACAGGCAGGGGAAAAGGGAGGAGGTGTTGCCTTGTATATCAAAGATGTATGCATTTGAACTGAGGCGGAGATGGAAGTAGGAGACAGACTTGTGGAAAGTTTCTGGGTAAGGATAAAAGGGGTAAAAACCAAGGGTGATGTCATGGTAGAGATCTACTACAGACCGCCTAACCAGGAAGAAGAAGCTGGATGAAGCTTTTTTTAAACAATTAACAAAATCATCCAAAGCACAGGACTTGGTGGTGATGGGGGACTTCAGCTACCCAGACATCTGTTGGGAAAATAACACAGTAGGGCACAAATTATTCAACAAGTTCTTGGAATGCATTGCAGACAATTTTTTATTTCAGAAGGTGGAGAAAGCAGCTATGGGAAAGCCTGTTCCAGATTTGATTTTGACAAATAAAGAGGAACTGGTTGAGAATTTGAAAGTGGAAGGCAGCCTGGATGAAAGTGATCATGAAATGATAGAGTTCATGATTCCAAGGCATGGTAGGAGGGAAAACAGCACAATAAACACAATGGATTTCAAAAAGGCAGACTTGAGCAAACTCAGAGATTTGGTAGGTAAGTTTCCATGGGAAGCAAGTCTAAGGGAAAAAATAGTTTGAGAGAGCTGGCAGTTTTTCAAAGAGATATTATTAAGGGCACATGAGCAAACTATCTTACTGTGTAGAAAAGATAGGAAGTCTGGAGAGAGACCACCCCGGTTTAGCCAGGAGATCTTCAATGATCTGAAACTCAAAAAAGAGTCCTACAAAAAGTGGCAACTAGGTCAAATTACAAAGGATGAATATAAACAAATAACACAAGTATGTAGGGACAAAATTAGACAGGTCAGGGCACAAAACTAGATTAAACTAGCTGTAGACCTAATGGGTAACAAGAAAATATTCTACAAATACATTAGAAACAAGAGGAAGACCAAGGATAGGGTAGGTCCATTACTCAGTGAGGGGGAACAGACAATAACAGAAAATGTAAATAGGGCAGAAGTGTTAAATTACTTTTTTTTGTTTCAGTTTTCACCAAAAAGTATAGGAGTGATTGGCAGTCAAACATAGTGAATGCGAGGGAAAATGAGGTAGGATCTGAGGGCTAAAATAAGGAAAGAAAAAGTTAAAAATTACTTAGACAAGTTAGATGTTGTCATTTCACCAGGGCCTGATGAAATACATCCTAGAATACTCAAGGAGCTGACTGAGGAGATATCTGAGCCATTAGCGATTTATCTTTGAAAACTCATGGAAGACAGGAGAGACTCCAGAGGACTGGAAGAGGGCAAATATAGTGCCAAATCTATAAAAAGGGGAATACGGACAACCGGGGGAATTACAGACCAGTCATCTTAACTTCAGTACCCAGAAAGATAATGGAGCAAATAATTTAAGTAATCAATTTGCAAACATCTAGAAGATAATAAGGTGCTAAGTAACAGTCAACATGGATTTGTGAAGAAAAAACATGTCAAACCAACCTAATAGCTTTCTTAGACAGGGTAACAAGCTTTGTGGATGGGGGGAAGCAGTAGAAGTAGATGTTATATCTTGACTTTAGTAAGGCTTTTGATACTGTCTCGCATGACCTTCTCATAAATAAACTAGGGAAATGCAGCCTAGGTGGAGATACTATAAGGTGGGTGCATAAATGGTTGGCAAACCATTTCCAGAATGTAAATCAGCGGTTCACAGTAAAGCTTGAAGGGCATATCGAGTGGGGTCCTACAGGGATCGGTCCTTGGTCCGGTTCTGGTCAATATCTTCATCATTGATTTAAATAATGGCATAGAGACTACACTTATAAAATTTGCTAACAGTAGCAAGCTGGGAGGGGTTGCAAGTGCTTTGGAGGATAGGATTAAGATTCAAAATGATCTGGACAAACTGGAGAAATGGTCTGAAGTAAATAGGATGAACTTCAATAAGAAGAAACGCAAAGTACTCTACTTAAGAAGGAACAATCAATTGCACATACAAAATAGGAAATGACCACCTAAGAAGAAGTACTGCAAAAGGGCTCTGGAGGTTATAGAGAATCTCAAGCTAAATATGAGTCAACAGTGTAACACTGTTGCAAAAAAAGCAAATATCATTCTGGGATGTATTAGCAGGAGTGTTGTAAGCAAGACACGAGAAGTCATTCTTCCACTCTACTCTGCGCTGATAAGGCCTCTACTGGAGTATTGTGTCCAGTTCTGGGTGCCACATTTCAGGAAAGACGTGGACATATTGGAGAAAGTCCAGAGGAAAGCAACAAAAGTAATTGAAGGTCTAAAAAGACGTGAGCTATGAGGAAAGATTGAAAGAATTGGGTTCGTTTAGTCTGGAGAAGAGAAGACTAAGGAGGGACATAACAGTTTTCAAGTACATAAAAAGTTGTTAAAAGGAGGAGGCAGACAAAGTATCCTCTGTGCTCTCTGAGGATAGAACCAGAATCAATGCGCTTAAATTGCAGCAAGGGCGGTTTAGGTTGGACATTAGGAAAAACTTCCTAACTGTCAGGGTAGCTGGAACGAATTGATAGTTGGAAGCACTGGAACGAATTGCCTTCGGAGGTTGTGGAATCTCCGTCATTGGAGGTTTTTAATAACACATTAGACAAACACCTGTCAGGAATGGTCTAGTTATTACATAGTCCTGCCTTGAGTGCAGGGGACTGGACTAGAGGACCACTTGAGGTCTCTTCCAGTCCTACTCTTCTCTGATTCTGATTGTGACCATGTCTAAGTCCTGTCTTTTATTTCTGATGGAATCTCTGGTGTTGACTCTGAACCTGGTTGTGGTTTTACTAGGTTTCTATTAGAAGGTTGATTTTAGATTGCCTAACTCAGGGGAAAAAATTGGTTATTTCATGATTTGTCCAGTGAGGGGTTTCTTACACACTCTCCTCTGAAGAATCTGGTACTGGCCCCTCTGCAAGAGACAGAATACTGGACTAGATGGACCACTGATCTGATCTGTAATGGCAGGTTCTATGTAATGTTCATTGACTCAGTGCCTCCATTCACATCTTATTGATTCTTTTGTCCCAATGCATTGACAATATATTAGCTTTGAAAGGTCCCGTAGAGAATACTGTATTGCTGATAAACATTGGCATACAAGGAAAACTTATTTTTTTACATGGTATCCTTCATACAAGTCCCAAAAAGCTTTACAGGGCAAGTTGGTCATAAACTCGAGAGAACAGTAAGGTTTGAATATGAATTTTAAAATCTGCTGACATGGAGGAAAGGGAGCAGGGGACAGATATTTCCAGTAGGTGGGGCAGCACCATTGAAATAGCAAAACTCGCCCCACTGTAGAAAGCAGCAGTCACAAGTAGTTAAATAAAAATGACCACATTTCAGTTGAAAAGCCTGTGTTATAAACCCCTCAAAAATAGAATTTGTAATGGAAATAGAAATGTGTCTGTGGTGGTACTACTAGGCACTGGTATAATAAGAGGATTGCATTCACTGCATTTAGAGTATCAACCAAATGATAGTGCATGACCTTTGTCATGTTTCATTAGGGGAGTTCTTTCCTAGGGGCTAATGCAGCGAGTTGCCAAGGGTTGACACAGCGTGGAACTTTACTCAGCCTGGCTCCAATAGCACTGGTTTCCCCAGAGGAGCTATGCTCTAAGACACTGTGGTTTCATTTATTCCAAGTAACGACTGAGCCAGTATGAAATCTCCACAAGAACAACATCACGTTGTTTGCATTATCATTGAGACATTACTCTACCAAACTCACAGATATTGTTTAGTGGTGAGTTTTGTCCTTTTCCATGACATAGATACAGAAATGGAGAAAAAGCTACATTCATTGGAGAAATTAGCTGAGAACTTAAGGGCACACTGTCAACTTGAAAATCATCCTTCTGTCTGAAAACATTTTACCTACCATCATTACAAGTTATATATAAGATTTCTATACCTGAAAATGATTAGAGGAGAAATTCTCTCTTTCTACTTTGTCCACAGTTCGTGTAGCGACAATTTCACTGTTTTCCCTGTGTAGTCATTTCCTCCTGTTGTGTGTGTGTGTGTGTGTGTGTCTTTGTCTTTCACACAACATAGAGAAATCTTGTTTAAAAATAAGCAAACGTGATCGTAAAATCACAAAAATTGGCAGAGGAGTAGAAGCTGAAACTACTATCAACTTTTTTTAAATTTACTAGAATTCAAGTTGATGCCTGTTTCAAAAGACAGTGTAATCTTTCACCTCATAGACTCTCTGATATTGTAATCAGTTGATTATTATTACTTGTATTATTTGTATTATGGTAGCACCTAGGGATCCACAGGCATGGACCACGACCCCATTGTTCTAGGCACTGTACAAACACAGAACAAAAAGACAGTCCCTGATCCAAAAAGCTTTCAATTCATGCAAAGCTGACCACCGCATCTATGTGAGACCCTGTTGACATCTGTGGATTCCAGTTGGGCTACCCCATGCCCACATTGATCAGACTGCAGGATTGGGGCCATAGATTGTAAACAAACAGCTGTATATTGTGAATAGTGCCTTACATTATTAAAACTGAAATAATTTTTAAAATACATTATTTTTTTGACCCTTTATACTTATTTATTAATATTTTGAAGAGAGTGTGTGTGTGTATTTTATTTATATATATATATATAAAATCCTTCATATATCACTTATCCTCTTGGATTGTAAGCACTGTGAGCCAGAGACCATGTCTTCTTGTGTATTGCCCTAACATATTGATGCTCCAGATTTTGAGAGATCTGGCCACTACTGCAATAGTATTGTTAATCATAGTAATACTTTGACTATTTATGTTCTGATTTACTTTTGTCTCAGATGGACAATGAAAACAATTTGTCAGTTTCACCTTTGTTGATACTCAGTTTCATTTCTTGCTTTCAATGTTCAATGTGTTAGGGTTTGCAGACACAGCAGGGGAATGTTTTATCTGTTTGTCATTGGAATTACAACAATTTTTGAAAATATATCTAGTATTTTAGGCTCTGTAAAAGCTTGTTTTTTTACAAAATCTAAGTTTTGGACCTGATTGACATTGTCCCCTTTAAAGCAGTTTGTTTTTATATATGTTTATAAAAGTTCAGGGTCCTCTTCTATTTTGCCAATATGATAAATGCCCACTGAAGGTTTAGGACTTCTTCATATCTCCTGTTTGCTAGCAGCCTGACAGACAAGATCATGGGACCAGAAGGCCCAGGAGGAGACCTGCAGTTCTCCACTAATGCCAAAATGAATATGGTGAACCGGCAGTTATAAATATCTACCACTCATGAGGCTTAGTTCAAAGTTCACCATTTATTGTACTGCAGATTTTCTGTATGTGACATAAATGAGATGTAGACATTCTCTCTCTTTCTCAGGTTTTTTTAGGCAGTTAATCAATATAGTATCTAGGCACAAAATAATATTTTTAAAGATAAACACACAGAACATTGAATTGACCTCTGGCCTTGCCCTCCCAGTTTTGGCCACTTTAACTTCAGTTTTTTGTTGTTGTTGTTTTCATTCTCCTCCTCCTCTTTCCCCTCTCCTTCTCAATTTTGATAAGACACTTTAAAAAAATGGTACCTCTTATTTTAGTCTTCACAGAAAAATATTGCACTGCTAACCACGTGGATAAACTTCCTGGCCCCAGAGACTGGGTGCAGATTCTACAGGATCAAATTAAACTGGCAAGAAGACGGTTAAAAAGAGGCTCAGGTGAGCATGACAATGTCCGAAATAGCAACTTAGCATAAGACTGAAGTCATAGAGCCTGATGTTTTTCAGAGGTCAGCTGAGCACCCACTGCTCCCTTTGACTTTAATTGTCGTTGTGAGGGCTCAGTACCTCTGAAAATGAAGCCTGTACGCTTTTGGCATGTTACCGCTAGAATGCAAGATGTGGTGTTTTGAATGGTAATAGTCTTAAAGTATGTCTTCACTCTAGAGTTAAGTCAGACTCTTTCTCAGGTGTTGCCTCTAAGCCCTTCCTGTCCACCATACACACAGCCATCTCACCTGAGTTTAGTGGTGCTTTAAGCTAGCTTCCCAGCTGGGGCTATAGACTACTAGAGGTTAGGGGCTGCTTTCACTCGTGCTGGTAACCTGCCCACTTCTCAGTGAGGACACAGGCTAAATTTCTCAAATGCTGAGAGTCCTCCAGTACCTTTCCACAATTCTCCCCCATGCGCCCAAAGGGACAGACAAGTTCTCCCACAATTCACTGAGAGAATCATAGAGCTCAGTTTACTGCAGCCCAAAGAATCATAGGATCAGAGGTGGATTACTGTTTTATGGGGCCCTGGGCCAGGGCAAGTGGGGACCCCTTCTCACCCCTTCCACTTGCAGTCCCCCCTCCCACTGGCACTCCTGCTGGGGAAATGGGTGTGGGGTTTGCCCCACCCAGCACGGGGATTGGGGCACGGGGGCTTGCCCCGCTCCGCCCGCCTGGTGCTCCTGCCGGGGAGCGGGGTTGGAGGGCGCAAGCTTCCCCCACTCCCCGGCAGGAGGTCCGGGTGGGCGGAGCGGTGCAAGCCTCCATGCCACATACCCGCTCGCTGGCAGAAGCGCCTGGCGGAGGGGGTTGGGACACGGGGGTGCCCAATTGGCCTGGGCATGGGCCTCATTGGCTTAGTGGCTAATCCGCCACTGCATAGGATATGTCCCCAGAAATCTTAGCACCTGACCCCCATTGTGTGAGGCACATCATTTGCATCACACCAATAACCCTTCCTTACAGCCACCTTTCTTAGGACATGGCTACACTGGAAACTTCAAAGTGCTGTCGCAGGAGCACTCCCATGGCAGCGCTTTGGAGTGCGAGTGTGGTCGCGCGTGAGCGCCGGGAGAGAGCTCTCCCAGAGCTCCTGGTAATCCACCTCCACAAGGGGTTTAGCTCCGAGCACTGGGAGCGCGGCTTCCAGCGCTCGGAGCCTGTTTACACTAGCGCTTTAAAGCACTCTGACTTGCTGCGCTCAGAGCGGTGATTTTTCACACCCCTGAGCAAGCAAATTAGAGCGCTATAAAACATAAATGTAGCCAAGCCCTTAGTTTGCTTTCTTTTTTTCTCTCTTCCTGCTCCTCGCTGCAAATAAGTGCATTGTTTCTGCTGGTTTAAGGAACAAGGAACTAGATGAGGCACTGAACCCAATTGTCTGATATGACAGTATAAAGCTCTAGGCTTCTGGGCCAACTGGAGTTATTCTAACCTGTTGAAATTGTGTGTGTTTATGTATTACCCTTTTTTTAAAAAAATTCCATAGTGAATTCTAAAGGTTGAATATTCAGCTGGCCAAAGAGTATGAGATAGATCATGGCAGATGAATGAACTGTTGCCGTTTGCTGGATCCATGCACCAAAGAGCCAACATTTTCAGTCCTGAGCTTTGTCTGTAGCATTCGGTTAGGCAAGTATCTGAGGTAACTGTGCAAAAGCTGAGGCATTCTTTTATCACACAGTTCTGTCAACACCATGGGAAGTACACAGAAAAGTGTAAGGTTGTAAAAGAAAGGAGGAGGTGAAATAGAAGCAAAAAGGAGGAAAGAAGTGCAGATCATTTGCTAGCATAAAATAATGCCCCTCTTCAAAAAAGGTGAGTTTACCAAATCCCCTAGACTATCAAGCCGACTCTCTGCCCTTGAACATGAGGTTATGAGGTGAGCTTGCTAGTGAGTATCATCAGATTGCTTGTTGTTGTACAGCAGCATCCTTTCCTACCATTGATGGAGGCTTCAGAAGGCTACCTATTCCTCCTCGACTGGAAGAAATATACTATGGTGCAGTTCTTCAGTGACATGAAGATTCATAGATTCATATGTGCAGTGAAGGAGGCAGGCAGGGAGAGAGACAGGGGGCCCTTGGGGTGTCTGCAGAGATGCAGAACTTTGTGGATAACTCCATTGACCTAATTTGATTTAGTTTGTTTTGAATATATTTTCAACATTCTTGTTTGCTTTTTTTCGTGTGCCTCTCCAGGATGTTAGCTAGTGCTGCAGCTCTACCGTGGGAGTTAGCAGTGACTGTACAGGTTTTCTTTTAAAGAGGGGCCACCAGGAACCGCCTCCACCTATGCTCTTTCCCCAGTATTGGGGAGCCTAAGTGGAGAATGCTGCATCTCAGCCTTAGCGGTAATAGGCTTCCTATGAAAAGATGAGTGAAACTGAGGCCAGTATACTAAACTAAGTGGGATACTAACTATGCCTGCCGAGAGATGAGAACCAATCAACCCAGTGTGTGGCTGGACAATGAAAAGAAATACGGTAACCCATTAGTCCCATTTTCCAGTTACTATACGGAAGCTGAATTGTTGTAAAGGCTCTTTATTTTACATTGTTTCTTATATTCTACTGTATTTTTTTTCTACTGGCCCTTCACCTACATCCCAATCTCTCTGGGTCTGGTTGTCCTCTCGCTTAGGCCTTGTCTAGACACAGGTTGTACCAGTATAGTTAAAGTGGCGCTATCTCCCCAGAGTGGATGCAGTTATATTGGTATAACGATGCTTTATACAAGTTTTTAGCTATTCCCGTATGGAAAGGGGAATAATATATACTGGTATAACTTCATCCCTACTAGGAGTTGTGCTGTAAAACAATTTTTTTTTTAAAAAATTACACCCTTAATTGACATACACTGGCACTAAAACTAAAAACTGTCTGTAGATCTCTAAACTTGTAAATCAGGAGTAATTCCACTGAAGTCAATGGAGTAGAAGTAGAGTAAGTGAGAGGAGAGCTAGGCCGGGAGGTGAAATTCTGGCCCTTTCAAGTTAATGACAAAACTTCCATTGACTTCAGTGAGGCCAGGATTTCATCTTCCATATGTGGTTGCTTTTTTTTCTTCCTTGTTTACTTCATCCTCAGTTCTGACATCATCACAGAACTATGTAATAATCTTCCTAGCACAACATGCTAACAAAAGAGTTCTCAGAGCAGAGCTGTAGCACCTTGGGGCTAATTTCTTTCTTGCTTCCAAAATGCTGCTTCATGTTTTAAAACCAGATCTCTATTCTCGCTTTAAAACTTTGCATAATGAACGTAGTGCCTGGGAAAAGTGCTGGTCTATTTGGCGATCCCAGAGACTGACATTCATTATTAGGGAGCACAGATATGCAGCTGGTGTTGGCCGTGCAAGCTTCCCCCACACTCCACCTGCTGTGGAGAGACCAAGGTTAGCAGTCTGTACTCTCCAGGAGTGAGAGTATAGGCTGCTAACCTAGTACCAAAGGCAATGCTTTGTGATGGGGATGCTTTGCCATTAGAACACAAACTGGAGTTTGGTCTGAATTCTCAGGCCCATATCCACAAACGTATTTAGGTGATTCATTCCCATTGACTTCAGTGTGCCTCAGTTGCACCAGTTTACTTAAATGTGTGATTTTTAAATGTACAGTGTTGTTGTAGCCATGTTGGCCCCAGGATAGTAGAATGACAAAGTGAACGAGGTAACATCTTTTATTGGACCAACTTCAGTTGGTGAAAGAGACACGCTTTCGAGCTCCGCAGAGCTATTCTTCAGTACTGGGAAAGGTAATCAGAGTGTCACAGTTCAATATAAGGTGGAACAGATGTTAAGCATAAGGAGTTTACACAAGTTGCAAGAAACTGTTCAAAATGAAGTTGGCAATTAAGATCTTTGTGGCATAGGACAAAGGAGAGAGAGTGGGTTACAAACTGTTGTCATGAGACAGTGTCTCTATTGAGTCCATGATTTTTGGTGTCTAGCAGAGTTATGAATTTAAGCTCCCAGGCTTGTGTTTTGAAGGTGTTATGCAGCTTTCCTTTGAGGACAAGGACTGAGAGGTCAGATGTAGAGCGATCATTTTCTACAAAGTGTTCGCCCGGGGGCGGGATAGGGTGTTTTTGTCTTTTATCATTTTTCTCTGTGAGGTCATTCAAGAGTGTAGTGATTGTCTAGATTCACCCACATAGTTGTTGTTCTTGCATTTGATGCACTGGCTGAAGTACACCACCTTGTGATAGTCATGTGTAGGACCATGGATCGTGAAAGGCATGTTGTGGGAAGTATTGATCATCACAGCAGTGGAGATATGGCTGCAGGTTTTGCATCTATTGCTCTGGCAGGCTTGACTTTGAATTGGTGTGTCCTGGTCTTGTGGGTAGCTTACTTCTGATGGTAAGCTTAGTGAGGCTGCGGGTGTTGTTTGAAGGCCAGAAATGGGAGTTCAGGAAACCCTGGTTTCTTGCAACATGTGTTCTTTCATCAACAGAAATTGGTCCAATAAAAGATATTACCTCACCCACCTGATTTTTAAGTTAATTTATGCAACTTCTAGTGCAGACACTCTTAAATCAGTTTAAGCTCTGGTCTACACAGTTTTTGTAGTGCTTTAACTATACTGGTATAGAAACAGATTTAGTTACACTAGTACAACCCTATAGTTATAGCTGTATACATGTGTAGGAATAAACTGTAAGACACCTTTTTTATTGGTATAACTGTGTCCACCGATGTAACTGTTTCCATACAAAATCACACCCCCTACTGAAATAGTTGGATCAGTCCATAAACAGTGTAGTCCAAATCAGAGGGATTGTCTACATAGAAAAATTTATTCAAATTGAGGTAGTGTGTGTAATTAATTAAAGAATGACTATTCCTGATTAACTCTATGTGTGGGTGCTCTGATTCTGGAATAACTCCCCATGTATAACTCCCTAGACGTATCCTAAGGGCATGGCTACACTTGCAGATGTAGAGCGCTGGGAGTTAAACTAGCCTTCCGAGACCGCAGCAGGGAAAGTGCTGCCCTGTATTTACACTGTCAGCTGGAAGTGCACTGGCATGGCCACATCAGCAGCTCTTGCAACGCCACAGAGAGCAGTGCATTGTGGTAGCTATCCCAGCATTCAAATGGCTGCAACGTGCTTTTCAAATGGGGGGGAGGTGGTGGAGTGTGACAGGGAGTGTGTCGTGTGTATGTGGGGGGAGAGAGAGTTGGTTTTTGGGGTGCTGAGAGTGTGTCAGCATGCTGTCTTGTAAGTTCAGAGAGCAGCAGACCCCCGTCCCCCTTGCCTCTCTCTCTCTCTCTCTCACACACACTCACAGCAAGCAGCATTCCACAGTAATGGTTGCTTTGTCCTGGAGCAGATAAGCAGCCGGCTGTCAGAAACAGAGCTTTGAAAGGGGATAGCCTCATTCCTATAGCCGAATTCAAAACAATGACAAGAGTGGCCACTTGACTTAAGAGGATTATGGGATGTTTCCGGAGGCAGATCAGAGCGCAGTAATGCAACACCTCGTTCACACTGACTCCCAGGCCTTTCAGCCAAGGTGCAGCAAACATGCTTCTCATGGAGGTGGATTACCAGGAGCCCTCCAGCTGCAGAGTCCAGGTGCTCTACATGCCTTGCCAGTGTGGACGGGTTGGGAGTTAGGGCGCCTGGGGCTGCTTTAATGTGCTCTAACTTTCAAGTGTAGCCAAGCCCTAAGTTCCAAGGTGCCTAAAGATCTTATTTGCAATTGAGTTAAGCTAAACTGGTTTAAGATTTTGTTAAACTGATATAAGAGTGTCCACATTGGTGGGTTGCACCAATTTAACTAATTCAATTTCTAGCTAAGCTGGTGCACAAACTGTGTGTGGACAGGCTTGAGACCACTGTTTTTTTTTCACAAATGCCACCAAAAGCCGTTTGGCCCCTTCTGAGTTGGGCTGAATTTGAACTGCTGACTTGAAAGGGAAAGGCTCTCTATTCCATTACCAATCCTCTGATGCATTCAGTCCACCCTCTGACTGGGTTTTCTATTTAGGCCAAGTAGCTATTTGCATGTCCAAATGATGACAAATTATGTTCATGTGTAATCTTCCATGCTCAATCCTGTGGTTTAATAATTTGATAAGATAATGATGTAAACACCAGTGTATTCCCCTAGCTGTCTGTGGCAGTAATACCTTGAGAACTCCAGCAAATGGATGGGGAGGATCTGCTTTAGTGCTGCTTTCTTTAGTATTTACCCTCTTGAGTATTTTCAAATTAAATGATATTCTGATCACAGGATCATAGATGTTGTCCAGCTTCAACCTTATTTATCATATTTGGCTCATTTCCTAGAATTAGGTACAGAATAGTCTCTGACTGGGAAGGCTAATCAACAAACTGTTTTTTAAAAACCCCTGTTCTCTCTCTAGAAAAAACTTCCCCTGGGTAGGTTTTGAAAGGTTGTTATCCTAATACAAATAGAAATTAATTTAAGGTTAGCATCCGCTATAACATTTTTTCATAACTGGAAGTAGTCTTATTTTGCTCTGGATTTTTCTCAGTCCCATTAGATTATTGCCCTAGATCTGAGACTTGGGTTTTTTCTTTTAATTTGCTAGATCTGAGAATAAAGCTGTCATTGCCATTAAATTTTTATTGGCCTTGTTCAGTCTTTTCAAATTTCACAAGTTGGCTGTCACAAGGGAGGAAAAAAGACTTTGAGATTAATGTTACAAATAGAAGTTATAATTAAAATAAAATAGCATGATAATATTCTTCACCTTTGACTATTGGTCCCACTTCATACAATTGGCATGGCCAAAAAAAATCCACATGTTTGTATGCATTCTGGGGCACTGGATCATATTGCCAGTTTTATCCCCTCCACAACATCTAGGCTCAGCTCTCTGCAGCTGCTGGAGAAGAAGAAAGCTTCAGCTGCTGGCCAGGGAAAGAGGGACATGAAGTTGAGGGAAAATCAAATGTATACATTTCCCTTTTTAGAACAGGATAAATTACAATGCAAATTGCATTGTGATTTACAGCTGCCCTGACCAGCAGTAGCTCCCATCGTGTAGTCTTGCCATGCTACAAAAGGGGAATATGGCTAGGTGGTTAGTGGACCAGCCAGCGACAACACAGCCAGAGACGCAGCTGTTGGCGCAGAGATTTAAGGAGGGCCATGAATGGGCTAGTCTCAGCAGGAAACAGCCCTGCTGTTCTCATCATCTCTGCATCGAAACCTTCTGGCTATTCCACTCTATCTCCAATAATAAAAAAATGGGGCATGAGCCACACATCTCTTGTGATAAGTCCTCTCTCCCTTTTCATGCCTTGAAAAGGATCTGAGCCATTATTTAATGGCAGTATGTTGCTAAAAGCCTCCATATAGACAGGAATGCTGGTACAGTATGACTAAATGCTCCTAAAGCACAGCGTGAGTAAGAGCTCTTCATGCAATATGATTTTACTGATTAACTCAAAAACCTTTAAATACCGTACATAATAAAGGAAAATGAAGCGGCACTATGAAATCTGCTCAAACTTTTCAGGTGTGATTGGCGTGAAGTAGTCACCTGACATGATGGTAGTAGTTGCATCATTGTACTATTGTTTATTTTAAACATTGCCTGATTACAATGGAAAATGCTGGGGGCGAGAGGAGAAATTTTTTTAACAATATTAAATCCATGCTGGACTGTGCTGTCTCTCCCACCCATGTGTTGAGACCTCCACTCCATCATTACCGCATCTTCCTATGTCTCATGTGGTATTCTTCTCCCCTTCTGTTTGTGTCTTTGCCCCTCCTCTCAGTCCTCTGCTTTCTCTGGTCCTCTCTTCATGATATAATTAATACACAAGGCATCTGTGTCTTGTGAGATAGCAGATTCTTGCTAGTGCTGATTTATGTTTAGCAGCAGACGCAAGGGCAGATAGTATGTTGGATGGTAATCACAGGAGTAACATTATGCATTCCCGGCCAGTATTTTATCTAGATTAAGTAGAATAAAGACAGCAGAACTAATAAGGGCAACCTCTCTATTAACCTCTTCATTCCTGCACATACATGCTTCTGTGCAAGCAGCAAAATAGCAGGTGCACATTTACCAGACAGGTACATTCCGCAGTAGCAAAGTGATTTTGGAAAAAGGTCTGAAGGACATGGCTACAGGAGTGTTTACAGCAGTTACCAAACTATTTCTAAACAAAGAATATAAGAGAGTTTCAAAATTCCAATGAGAGGGTCTAATCCTGCTTGCCTTGTCATGCAGGTAGGCTCATTGAAGTCAAGACAAGTATGATTTGGCTCATGGCCAATGGATGTGGTGTTTGAAGGCAAACCACATCTTCCTGTTTAGAATGGAATGTGGAAGGGTGATCTGCCTCAGCATTTGTAGGGTCAAGGTGTTCATTACTAATTTGTGAACTTGAACTTAGCTTGACATGCTTCCCCAATAGTCATCTGAAACATCTTCTGTTGGGAGCCAAGGGAGCTCACTGGATGAGGGCTCTGAAATAGACTGTTTAATGTTGGCTCTGAGCAAGTCATAGTGCTTTAATACCTTCAGCTATTTAAAAAGTAAACTAATTCTTGTTTTCAGTGAGTTTGGTGCTGTTTGACAACACTGTTAAGTAGGGTGACCAGATGTCCCATTTTTATAGGGACAGTCCCGGTTTTTGGGCCTTTTTCTTATATAGGCACCTATTACCCTCTACCCCGTCCCATTTTTTCACAGTTGCTATCTGATCAACCTACTGTTAAGGGTAATCAGCACAAACGACCCAGTTAAGGACCGTGCACTGAATTTGGTTATTCAATATATCTGTATTACTTTGGCCAGTTTTTGATATCTGCGAAGTCGGGGGCACACTACAGTGGGAATGTACCCATTGCTTTATGACCATGATCCTCTTGGGGAAAAAAAATATATAAATATCAATATATAAGGAGTGGTACATGAAATAATAGTACAGAGATGGTGTATTGGAGCTCCTGCTTACTCTTCTTGCCACTAGAGATTAAAATCTTAGCAGTGTTCAAAAAAGATGTAGAAATTTGTGTGTGTAATGAGAACATCTGAAGTTACATTAGATGGGGTGTAGAGCCTGATCCAAAGCCCACTGCAGTCACTGACAAGACTCTCTTTGGCTTCAGTGGGCTTTGGATCAGTCTTGTAAATTCTCATGCTTCAGGACATAAGCCAGCAACTAAGGGCCAGATTTACAAAGGGATTTAGGTGCCTAAAGATGCTGATAAAACCTACTGGGTTTTACAAAAGTGCCCAAGTGAATTTGACACCTAACTCCCATTGACTTTCAATGGGAATTAGGGGCCTAATCTACCCAAGTAGGTTCCAGTCTGCATCTTTAGGTGCCTAAATCTTTTTGTAAATCTGGCCCAAACTGATTAGGGTTAGGAAAAAAATCACTTTGGGCAGGCTATTACATAGTGGTCACATTCGGGGATTCTTGCACCTTCCTGTGAAACATCTGATACTGGCCACCATTGGAGACTGAATACCAGGGTCAGTATTACCACTGGTCTGATCTGGGATGGCAATTGTTATGTTAAATTTACAAAATTATTGTAAGCTTCCTATATCAGCAGGAGTTTGAGTTCTTCAAGGGGGCAGTGTATTACTCCCATTCAATGGCCAGCACAACTGCAAATTAATACCCAGACTACCTTTCCTAAGTTTGCATTTTTATTATATGACATTTTCGCACAAGCAGTGACTGTTTAGCTGGATGCTAGCAAATTGCACATGAGAAGTGTAGATAGAAAATGCAAAAGCACTCTATGTAGCTTTTTAATCATATTCCTTTATTCAGTAAAAGTAATGAGATTTCTTGTTTATATTTGTAATCAGCAGAGACGACTGACTGCGATGAGAAACTGGACATTTCTCTACTGCAAACAGGTAAAATGCATTAAGTTTTTTATCAGGTTCCACTTCTTTATTTATTTATTTTGCATAAAGCAGTTTTCAATATTCTAGGTATGGCATATACAGTCTGGGTAATCTGCATACAAGGCCCAGATGTCTAAGATTTGAATGCCTAGTGGTTGAAAAAAAAAAAAAGAGAGGGAGAGAGAGAACATGCACCAGAATTTCACTATTTTTCCCTTGATTTCCTATTCATAAAACCTCCAGTTTGACAGTAACGGCTAAGTGACACAAACCAGTAAGTGATCTTCATGACTCCAGATGGCAACTTGTGCTCATTCATGATATTTCTGGGTACTTTCAAAATTCTTGACACAACATTACTTCCAAGGACTGGCAAAGTAATTTGTATCATAGTGTATTTCAGTTCTGCATTGGTGTACTACTAGCAATAATATCTTGGGTTTACAAAGAGATTGCAAAGCTCTTTATCTGATATGGAAGGATCACTTTTAACCCCACCCCATTCCCTCAAAATGCACCCACCCCTTGAGTCAAACATGACAGTTTAACAGCAAACAGCAGTACTATGCAACAGTCTAGGGCAGGAACTGATGAAGATTTCCATGTGCAATTGAAACTTCTAGTTGGAATTTAAGTAGGTAGGCCAAGATTTTTTTTGGTGATTTTTTTTGAGTGCTGCACTTGAGATACCCTACCAGGACCTGACTGTTAGAAAGTGCTGAGCACATATCCTCCGAAAATCAGGTGTTCCAAGTTGGGCATTCAGAATAACTAATCATTTTTGAAAATCTTGACTATATAGATGGTAATTACCTATGTTTTAAAATTTCACCAAGATGCAGCTTAATACCGCTAGACCCGAGAAAAATGTGGTAAAAGTCTTGAATGATCAGGACCTTGGGCTTACAGTTTCTCCCTCAGATTAATACAATATAGTGAATACTAATGAAAAAGACTCCTTGGAAATTAGTCACGCAATGTCTGTAAAGAATAAGTGTAGACTGTTTACTGCTAGCAATTGCTATATCCAGGGCAGTACTTTAACAGCAGCTCCCCACAGTGCTGTAATGTACCCTACAAACACTCTGTGGTGGTCATGAGAGCAGTATTGCGACACTTGACCCAGCCCACTATCTTCCCAATAACTCTACATAAGGCTTGTGATGGGTCTTCAGACATCCTCAGTGCTGAGGTGCTATGGGTTGGAGCATGAACTGCTAGCAGTGAGGCACTGGTGGTTGAAATCCTGTTGTCAGACCATGTGGAGTTATTCAGGAGCAGGACCAGGACCAAGCAGCTATAGTCTTGTTCATGGGGGGCTGGGAGCACATGCTACCTGATCGGAGCTGCAGTGCTGCTTTCTTAGCTACCGACTGAGCATTTCATGGTACTAGTTTGATAACAGATGCAGGAAGCTCTGGTTTTAAAGGTCTCTTCCAAGTGACATCCTGTTTGTTTCTGTTATCAGGGATGGAAGCAATTCTAGTAAAGGAGAACCCTAATAAATGTTATGTTATTATGCAGTGTTATCTTTTCATTGCTCTGGTAAATTTATTCAGTACCAGAATTATTTTATTGGAGCCTAATGTGGTTTCTACAGTATTTCACATCTTACATTATTGGTGAAAATGAATGTGATGCATTGAGACAGCCAGATTAGTAAAGAGAGAAGATTTCCATCCTGGGGATCTTATATTCTCTTTTCTGCAGGATTTCCAGTGTGTATTTTTGAATGTGTGCAGACTGCATGCCCATATACCTTTGAATATGCATGTGTGCACAATTCTAAGGCTTAATATTTGTCTTGCAGTATATATATCTCCCTGGGATCTGTGGGAGGATGCCTAAATTGACAGTGGAATAGTCATTTTCTTTTTCAGATTGTGTGTGTGGAAGGAAAAAAGGTGAACTCCAAAGGCTTTCAGCCAAGCATTTGAATTTCACACATTATTATATATGTACAAGTGACTTTTATAGAATGACAGGTTTCAGAGTAGCAGCCGTGTTAGTCTGTATCTGCAAAAAGAACAGGAGTACTTGTGGCACCTTAGAGACTAACAAATTTATTAGAGCATAAGCTTTCATGAGCTACAGCCTAGTTCGTCGGATGCATAGAATGGAACGTATAGTAAGATATAGATTTTTTTCTCCTGCTGATAATAGCTCATCTTAACTAATTAGCCTCTCACAGTTTGTATGATAACTTCGAACGTATCTTTATGTCAGGTTTCAGAGTAACAGCCGTGTTAGTCTGTATTCGCAAAAAGAAAAGGGAGTACTTGTGGCACCTTAGAGACTAACCAATTTATTTGAGCATAAGCTTTCGTGAGCTACAGCTCACTTCATCGGATGCATACTGTGGAAAATACAGAAGATGTTTTTATACACACAAACCATGAAAAAATGGGTGTTTATCACTACAAAAGGTTTTCTCTCCCCCCACCCCACTCTCCTGCTGGTAATAGCTTATCTAAAGTGATCACTCTCCTTACAATGTGTATGATAATCAAGGTGGGCCATTTCCAGCACAAATCCAGGTTTTTGATTAAGTGAGCTGTAGCTCACGAAAGCTTATGCTCAAATAAATTGGTTAGTCTCTAAGGTGCCACAAGAACTCCTTTTCTTTTATCTGTGTGTGTGTGTGTGTGTGTATATATATATATATAATCTTACTATATGTTCCATTCTATGCATCTGATGAAGTGGGCTGTAGCCCAAGAAAGCTTATGCTCTAATAAATTCGTTAGTCTCTAAGGTGCCACAAGTACTCCTGTTCTTTATATAATGTATCAGTAGTTAATATTATACCATTCTTGGGACTAAATCAGTTTAAGTGATATACAGCCAATATAATTATGGTAGTTATAATAAAGGTTACTGAAGTAGGGAGCCAAAATAGATGCCTTCCATCGAGGAGGCTGGTAAAGGAGGTCGATATAACCTTTATAGCGATCCTCACCTGTAGATTAGATTCCCTTGTACAATAGCTGGTTTTCAGCAGGGATGTCACTGGCGGATCATTTAAGGAGAGTCTCGGATGTGATCTTTTCAGCTGGCTTGTGTGTTTAAATTGCAAGCTCTCTGGGGAAGAGGCGCTCTCGTACTGTGTGTTTGTTCAGTGCCCTGCACAATGGGGCCTTGATCTCTGGAGGGGCCTCAAGGCAGTACCATAAGACAAATAATAAATCAATAATGGTCAAGGGCAAACTGATTATGTTAGTCTTCCATGATGTAGAGAAAACCTTTGACACAGAGTTTGAATAGGATTACTTGAAGGGAGTGCTGCAGGAAGTGGGACTGGGAGCAAGAATGGGATGCTGAATCTATTTATGGTGTGTATATTTAAAACGTTTATTACCTGGGTATCCAAGAACTGGACAAAATTGGGACACAAGAGAGTCCAGAGCAAGTGAATTGAATAAGGTTTGGATAAACATGGACAAATCAGATGTCTTTAAGCTGCATAGAGGGATGACTCAGAGGTGCCCATCACCCCTTTCTTTGTCCCTGCGGAAAAAATAAAAAAAATCTGAACATGGGGGATACAGGCTGAGGAATCCCAGTATACAGAGGGGTTTAGATCCCTTAGCCTTTGTGCATACAGTTAGGGAAATCCTGGACGTACGATTTCCTGTGTTAAGATAATATGACATCCAAAGGTTTCATTATTTTTCATTATTTTTAAATCCTAAAACCAAGGAAGGATTTTTTGCCTAGCCATATTTCTGTGTTTAGGAGCACAAATCGTGTTGTGGTTAAAAAGTATCTTTGATGCTAATTATTCCCTTCTGCTTAAAGGATTTAATGAATTGGGAGACCTTGAAAGTGAACCAGAAGAATTATGGCTGTTAAATTTTAACTTATCAAAAACTTGGGTTTTGTTTCAAACTTTGTGATTAGGGTCCCGTAGAAAATATTGGTAGAGTTACATATTCGCTTCAGCATAGGCAAAGACTGCCTAGGACCTGCCAAAATCCAAACTGTAGGGACCTGTATTGAGGGAGACCAGGCAGCCAGTGACCCTGATTGGTATCTTGGTGGTGTGGAGACCATGACAGATGTTGGATAAACATTGAGCAGAGTGAATATAGGGCACCCCATTAGGATCTTTAACTTTCCTACTTAAGGAATAGTGGCTATGACAAAAGAGTTTTGATCCTGTCATATGATTTACACTGCATATTTGGAATTAGTGAGGATTAACGCCAGTCTGACTCACTTTCCTAAAATATCAAACGGGAACAAATCTAAGCCAACCTCAGCACTGGTGGTTATATATCTTTAGCCAAAACATTACACACTAAGGATGTGTATGTCCAGGGATGCTACAAGGTCCTCTTTAAGCCCCAGCACTCTGCACTGGAGTGAATTTCAAGCTGTGAAAGAATTTGAGACCACTAATAGGAGTACAAATCCCAGTCTTTGGGTCCCAGGGAGATACAGCTTTGTGAAAAGATGGGAACAATCTCTTGCTAAAGAAACAGATAAGAAAATAACTATGAGCCAATCCTGTAAGGTCTGCCTCCTTTTCTCTTGGAATACAATGTGAAGAAAATGCTTAGAAACCTCTTCAAACCCTTAAATATAAATCCCTTTATTGTAATATAATTCTTTATCCTTTCAGTGCATGATTCTACAAGTCCTCCCTTTTCATCTTGTTGTATTTGCCTCTTACACTGATTGATGTCTGTCTCGTATATACGCTGTGTTCTTACTTCTATAGTTGTAATTCTTCTGTCCATCTTCCATTGTTCTGTTTAAAAATATACTTTAATGTGGTTTAAAAAAAGATGTGATATAATCATGCAACTTATCTCTGGTTTTTATTCTACCATATGCATTTACAGTATCATGATTTTTCAAGTTTTCCAAAGAATAACCCAGAGTACATACTGTAGGCTTAAAATTCATGTGGTGCTTTGTTCACCTCTTTAGAGCCATATAACTTCAAAGATCTAAGCACTGTAGTGCAGTTTGTACGATATTCTAACACTTTACACCTCACTTCATGTGTTCTGCATTTTGCTAGCAAAACCTCTATTCACAAATTCAATATATAATAGGATCTTTTTTTAGACAACTAAACTGATACCCAACAATGGCCATCTAAACACACAGATAATTCAGCAACCTCACAAGTACTATATTTGAGTCTCTGACTACTTATCTCATGTAGGTTAATTTGGAACACAATTTTAGGAAATAACTGAATTGGTATAATTTTTTCTAATTTATTTAAATCCTCTCTTTCTTCAGGTAGCATTCTTGAGATCACAACAGATAAGCTGGTCGACTCAAAACCAGATTTTTCTGCTTAAATTTTACTTTCTGCCTCAATGTTTCATTAGCAGATATAAACATCCTTCAGTTTGAATGGCATTCCTGCAAGATCCGTGTAGGCATTTCAGCATACTTCAAGGTGTGAGATGTTCCGTGCAGTTTTCCCTTCAAGTTTGCGTTTTCACCTATTTTTAATGAAACATGGGATAATAAAGCCACCAAATTGTTTCAAGATTTTCCATCATAATTAGAAATGATTTTTTTTCAATATCCAGTACATTGTCTAATTAGTGTGGTATCCACTGCAACTGAATAAATTCCCTTGCCTTTGTTTTTCTTCATGATTGTATTTTCCCACATGATTGTATGCATGCTAACTGTATTTCATCTTCAATTATACAGAAGTAAAATAAAACAGTTCAGGGAGCTGTGATGGAATCTCCCCCCTTCATGGGTCCAGGAAGCTAATAAGAATGTTTGGTTAGGGGGATTGGTTAGTCCTCTATTGTTCGGAAGACCCACTTTTCCTTTTTGCTCACCATTTGACTATGTTTGAAGAGAGATGGTACAAACTGCCTGTCCTACACTGTCTAAATAACAATGCTCACACTGTATTTGACCACAGGGAGACTAGAGCAGGGTACATGCTGATAATGTCCGTTCTAGTGGATAGTATACAGAATGTGTTTGTGAAAGGAGTTGGAGTTCCCAGCCAGTTTCTGGTGCAGTGGTTCTCCAGCATTTTCACTTCATAAAATCTTCCTGCCCCACCTCCTCTCCAGCCTCTCCGAATCCCCCACTGCCTGGTTCTCAAAACATTTTATTTTGTAGACCACCAGGAAAAGGGTTCATGGAGTCTACTCATCCACAGACCAGGGTTTGAAAACCTGTACAAACCACTGCCATTTACTGGCACTCTATTGTCAGTCTCAGCAGTTAGGATGAGTGAATTGACCAAGTGATTGAACTACCCTCTCACCCTATAAGCGGCCCCTTTAGGTCAGGACTGAGGCTTACTGATGTGGCAGGGTGGGGAAAATTGCACTGCTGCTTCTTATGCAACATCTCCTGCTGCCCTCTGCACCTTTAACTCTGCACCTTCACCAGCACTAAATTCACTTTAAAAAAAAAATAGAGAGAAAAAATATAGAACATATCTTATCCCACAGATAGATTGATCACCAGCCAGTTAACTAATAGCGTGCATTTTCCTGGAACGCTACAGAGTGCAGTAGCCTTTGCCTTCGTGTTTCGTTTTTCCTTTGTATATTTTCAGCCCATCATGATGCTTGGTCCTTGAAACTATTTGGTCTTTTTTATCGAGTGTGTTAACAGAAGTGCTATTACAGAGAGTGGGACTGTTTTCAAAATATTTAAAGTTTTTTGCTGCTTTTCGCAAAGAAATACTTGTCATGATCATTAGCTAGCATAAAGACAGGCGGCCTGATTGTCACAACTGCTGAATGCCTGCAAATAACACTGAAGCCAACAGGAGCTACTGATTCTCAGCACCATTGAAAACCAGGCTTTTGATCTTTCCCCTCCCATTTAAAAAAATGTACGATTAAAGGTGATGATGTTCTCTTTAAAACTGTGGACTATATCGAATGTGCACTGCAGACCTTAAAGAGCATTTCCTTCAAAGGCTGATGTGACTGCTTCCCTCCTGGCCTGGATTTCTAAGCAGGGCTGTGGCAATCTACAGCCTGGGCAGCAAATCTGCCAGGTACATGTCACAACCCTTAGCTGATGGAATCAACATTTTGTAAATTTTAAAAAATTGCATTTTGTGTTTACTTACTGTGACTACTGTTCAGACTTTCTTCAGCAATCTTTTTATGGGGTTTATTAGAAAAATCATTCCATGTTTAGGTAAAGCATCTCAATCTTCTGTATATATGTTTTATTAATATGTAAATATTTAGATATTTTTAAATTACTATGTTCTTAATAAAACAACAAGGGGCTAGTTGTGAAATGGTGTATAATGTTGTGTTGTGTTACCAATCTCTGGGAAAACCCTCTTTGTCAGTTCAGAAAAGAAAAACCCACAATAAATTACTTTAATTGAACATGTGTCTTCTGTGTTATGTACTAGATGTCCGTATTTCAGAAGGGGGTACCCGTTAATTCAAAGATCTTTATTAATATTTTAACAGCCTTGTACAAAAAAATGGCATTTGCAGGGAAGCTTATGGAAAAACCCATAGCAATCAGATTTTCCCAACTACCTGAATTTTGAACTATTTCGCCTGCCAATCAGAAAAATGGCTATATGAAATCTCATAAGTATTAAGTGCTGATATGCTTGAAGTCTAATTTTAATTGAATTAGTCGCCTTTATAATCTTCACTTAAAAGGTTAAGATCCGCTTCTATGGAAACAACACATAGGAAAGACAAACCACTATTCGTAATGCAAAAGTAGTGGCTACAACATATGTCTTCATAACTTATTACAGTAGAACACCAGAGTTATGAACTGACCGGTCAACCACACACCTCATTTGGAACTGAAAGTATGCAATCAGGAGCCAAGACCCCACCCCCACCCAAAAAAAAAGCAAAAAAAAAAAAGCAAGTACTGTGTTAAATGTCAACTTCTAAAAAAATAAAGGGAAAGTTTAAAAAAAAATGTAACAAGGTAAGGAAACTGTTTCTGTCTTGTTTCATTTAAATTAAGATGGTTAAAAGCAGCATTTTTCTTCTGCATAGACGTTTCAAAGCTGCATTAAGTCAATGTTCAGTTGTAAACTTTTGAAAGAACAACCCTAACATTTTGTTCAGAGTTACGAACAACCTCCATTCCCGAGGTGTTCGTAACTCTGAGGTTCTACTGTATCACACCTCATCAAACATTGTTTAGCCATAGAAAATATTTCCTGTGAAAACATGTTCATTAGTAATAATCAATCAATTACAATGGCCTATTGAAATGAATGTGCAGCCAGCCACACCTTGTCTGTTTTATATAGTAGCACCTGTGAGGAATTGTATAGTAAAACGTCTCATGGTCATTCTGTTATAGATCTCAGAGGTTGCATTGAGCTTCTGAAATCTTGCATGCCTGTACAGAGCTTGAATCCGTTAAATGACTTTTAATTGTAGAATATCTTTTTAAAAATTGTTTAGCTGTGTTCACTTCTGTCTTCCAGGTAATTAAATTGGTTTCCGATCCAAATGTATTTCATAACTCCTACCATGAATGCTCATCGAGCTTGATGGAACAAATCACAAACACATTAGTAACTTTGCTGAACTGCCCTGTGCTGTACTACTTAGGTTGTCTCAGTGTGATTTGAGTTTGTTTTAATTTTGTCATCTTTTGTTTTTAAATGTATCTAAATATGAAATGTAAACTTCTAAAAATATTTTTACAAAACCTAAATTGGAGCTTAAGCTACATGACCAGTGTTGTCATTATACCATCAAAAGCCAATGCATGGTCAATCTTGCTATCTACTATACAAATAAATATCAAATGTTATTGTAGGGCTGCCATTTCACACAGTTGAGACAGCTATGTAAGTGCTAGCAAACAAGCTAGCCACCTGTGCTTCAATTAAAACGTCAGCGACCAGTGCCTTGTTATTTGACTAATATGTTCATCTAAGCTATTTACAGGACACTAGAGATTATTACTTTGGGGGAAAATCCTTGTGCAGCTTAACAGGAAAAGGATATCCTCTCTGTAACATAAAAGGAAACGCGAGCCTGAGCTTTATAAAAAATGTATTAATTGCAAGACCAGAAGAAAACCATCTGAAGTGTAAATGCCTTTGGCGTGTTGGTTCAGAGGAAAAGGCTGTCTGAGCCTTTGGGATATTAGAAAAACTGTATGAAGATAAACTTTCACACTCTTCGGATCTGCTCCACAGCACCTGAGAACAATTCAAGAGCTGGACCAAAGAAAACACATCAGTCGTAAATTTCATAGAATTAATTTGTGGCGGGGGCAGGAGGGTTCAGAACTTCCCACCAGCTCTACCAAAATCTGATGATTTCATATTGGAAAGGGAATTTCTTCTTAGCTGGGAAAAGGAGGTGATGAGGTCCAGGGGATAAAGCACTGCACTGGAATTCAGGAGATCTGGGTGTCATAGATTAGGTCATCTGCACCTGCATTTTTCTCTCCATGGTCCAGCAAGGGCACCCACTGTAGGCTTCAGACTCCCCAGCTATCACCTCTCTTGGGTGAAACCTGTTTCTCTCTCCCTCCTGACTGGAGTATTTTCCAGGCTGCAGTTCTCTGCCTACAGTGTGATATTCCCACCAAGCCAGACTGCTGGAGAGGCCAGCGTCTGTGCTTTGCTTTCTCTCGGAAGGCTCTGAACAGTGTAATTGCCAACAGTCACAGGTTATCTCACAGCTCTTTCTAAGCAAGCATATTTATTCCTAAGGTGAAAGCATTACAGAGAAAATATATCAAAACAAAAGAACCTAAAAGTAT
This sequence comes from Eretmochelys imbricata, assembly GCF_965152235.1. Taxonomy (NCBI): domain Eukaryota; kingdom Metazoa; phylum Chordata; order Testudines; family Cheloniidae; genus Eretmochelys; species Eretmochelys imbricata. The sequence continues at coordinate 345,108,444 of NC_135572.1, forward strand.
GCTAATGAGATCACCCCATCTCCAACAAGGGCTCTGATAGGAGTCAGTCCTTCAAACCCCACAAAGGGGTTTCTCTGTGGTCAGTTCATGCCAGCTTTAGCTCAGAACTAGCACCTCAATGAATAGCTCAGTTTTTCCTTTATACAGGTTGGCCTCTGATATTGAGCCTTTGGGAACAAGTAATCATCAGACTATGGTCCTCTTCTCCAGGTCTAGCTCTGAAAGGGGCTGGGTTTGCTTAACAAGAGGTGGGGAATTTGCATTCACCTCCCTCTAGAGGTTCCCCAGGCAAATCACTTGACAGTGTCCCAAAACTCCATTCTTGTCTGGCCCATTGTTCAGGACAGTCCTTTGAGGTTCATAACACTTCCCTGTGTTCACATCACCTCTCCTCCCTAAAGAGACACATAATCCTGGCCCACAATAATAGATAACCTTTGCATTAAATACAACGGACCCCTAAAATGTTTCAACTTAACTCAATAAGGGTTTTTCAAGGATATTGCAGGAAATTGCCACATCTGGCACAATGGGTTCAAGTTCCAGCTCTGCCACTCCTTTGCTGGCAACATTGGGCAAGTTATTTTCTGCTCTGTGCCTCAGTTCCCCATTTGTTTAAAAAAAAAAAAAAAAAAGGGGGGGGGGGGAGATAATGATACTGACTTCTTTTGTAAAATGCTTTGAGATCTACCGAAGAAGTGCACTAGCTAGAACAGCCTGGTATCATCATAATTATCTTCCTTTTGCAGACTGCTGTGAGATCTCCGGTTGGAAAGCACTAAATAGGAACATTAAATGGTGGTGATGTTGCTGTTATTATAAGAACTAGTGATTATTGCCATAGAACCAGACCTGACGGTGAGGAGATTCCTTCACTCACTGGAACAAAGGCAGAGCTGTCAGTCAGTAGGGTGGCCATTGGAGAGACCCCCTTTCATGAAACACTCCAGAGCAAGCCAATTCCAAAGCTGTAGCAACGATGAACTCCTGCTCTGTCAGCCCCGACCCTGTGCAAAGCCTTAGCTATTCGAGGAAATCAATGGTTTTGTCGCAGCTGAGACTGGGTGCGCAAACAAAGTCTGGCCACACAGATGCTCACCAAAACCCAGACAAATGGCGGTTCACGCTCTGGGGACGTGTCAGCAAAGAATGGGGGCTTGCGTTTGGCCTGGTGCTCCTTGCCACCCAGGGAATCTTTCACAGCCTGGCTAGCAGAGGCAATACATGGGGGGGAGGTGCATGCGAAGTCACGTGCCCCACCCCCACCCCCCGCAGTTGCTGCTTGGCTTGTACTGAGCATGCTCACACCAACTGAGCATGCTCAGTAACAAATGCTGAAGCTGCTGCCCTCGTTCTGCTCCCCAACTACCTGCAGGTACGGGCAGGGCCAGCCCTGGACTAAATGGCACCCCAGGGGAGGAGCGTCTTTGGCACCCTCCCCCTTCCCCCCCGAATTCATTAAACTTTTGAATTGCTTATTTTTAACTGCATTTGTAGCTCATTTTACAACTTTGATGCCCGATTCGCATGCGTGATTTATCCCTGTCATATAAGAGGATAAATTTGGATGCTAGGATCTGTACATCTGTATTTTATTCATGCCATATATAAGCAAATAAAAAAAAATGTTTCCTCTAAGCTTATAGAAACTTTTTAATTTTAAGAATAACTGAAATGTACTAACATCAAGATATTGGACTGTGTCCCGACATTGGGTGGACCAATCTTAAATAGTGCTACAGTAGGTGACAGCGTTAATATGTTAACCCTAGTCCTTAAATTCAAAAGGTCGTTTTTCTCACCTTTGCCTTGGCAAACTGAAGCACAGCATCCGAGAGATCCAAAGACTGGCCAATGGCATTTTCATGTGATAAAATAGCGAGTGACGTCAGTCCCTTGTTGGCCATCGTAGATCGAAGATGTGTTTTAATGAGCCTGAGTATGAGCAAAAAGAAAAGGAGTACTTGTGGCACCTTAGAGACTAACAAATTTATTTGAGCATAAGCTTTCGTGAGCTACAGCTCACTTCATCGGATAATAAAATGCATCTGATGAAGTGAGCTGTAGTTCACGGAAGCTTATGCTCAGCACCCGGCCCATCAGCATAATCCACTGGCGGGCCGCGGGACATTTTGTTTACATTGACCCTCCAAGGGCACAGCTAACTGCAGCTCCCAGGGGTTGTGGTTAGCCGTTCCCGACCAATGGGAGCTGTGGGAAACCACGGGCCACAGGGATGTGCTGCCTGCCGCTTCCCACAGATCAGGTTGGCTGGGAATGGCAAACCACAGCCACCTGGAGCTGAAGGGGGCCGTGCCTGCGGATGGTCAACGTTAACAAAACATCTCATGACCCACCAGCAGATTACCCTGATGGGTCGTGTGCCAAAGGTTGCCAACCCCTGTTCTAGACCATTCCTGACAGGTGTTTGTCTACCCTGCTCTTAAAAATCTCCAATAATGGAGATTCCATAACCTCCCTAGGCAATTTATTCCAGGGCTTCACCACCCTCACAGTTAGGAAGATTTTCCTAATGTCCAACCCCAACCTCCTTTGCTGCAATTTAAGCCCATTGCTGCTTGTCCTATCCTCAGAGGTTAAGAAGAACAATTCTTCTCTCTCCTCCTTGTAACAACCTTTTATATACTTAAAAACTGTTATCATGTCCCCGCTGTCTTCTCTTTTCCAGACTAAATAAACCCAGTTTTTTCAGTCTCTCCTCATAGGTCATGTTTTCTAGACCTTTAATCATTTTTGTTGCTCTTCTCTGTACTTTCTTCAGTTTGTCTATATCTTTCCTGAAATGTGGTGCCCAGAACTGGACGCAATACTCCAGTTGAGGCCTAATCAGCATGGAGTGGAGTAGAAGAATTCCTTTTCATGTCTTGCTTACAACACTGCTGCTAATACATCCCAGAATGATGTTGGCTTTTTTTGCAACAGTGTTACACTGTTGACTCTTATTAAGCTTGTGGTCCACAATGACCCCCAGATCCCTTTCTGCAGTACTCCTTCCTAGGCAGTCATTTCCCATTTTGTATGTATACAGCTAATTGTTCCTTCCTAAATGAATTACTTTGCATTTGTCCTCATTGATTTTCATCCTATTTACTTCAGACCATTTCTCCACTTTGTCCAGTTTATTTTGAATTTTAATCGTATCCTCCAAAGCACTTGCAACCCCTCCCAGGTTGGTATCGTCTGCAAACTTTATAAGTGTACTCTCTATGCCAATATCTAAATCATTGATGAAGATATTGAACAGAACCAGACCCAGAACTGATCCCTGCGGGACCCCACTCGTTATGCCCTTCCAGCATGACTGTGAACCACTGATAACTACTCTCTGGGAATGGTTTTCAAACCAGTTTTGCACCCACCTTATAGTAGCTCCATCTAGGTTGCATTTCCCTAGTTTCTTTATGAGAAGGTCATGTGAGACAGTATCAAAAGCCTTACTAAAGTCAAGATATACCATGTCTACCGCTTCCCCCCTATCCACAAGGATGGTTAACTTGTCAAAGAAAGTTACCAGGTTGGTTTGACATGATTTGTTCTTGACAAATCCATGCCGACTGTTACTTATCACTTTATTATCTTCTAGATGTTTGCAAATTGCTTAATTATTTGCTCCATTATCTTTCCGGGTACAGAAGTTAAGCTGACTGGTCTGTAATTCCCCAGGGTCTCCTTATTTCCCTTTTTATAGTTTGGCACTATATTTGACCTTTTCTCGTCTTCTGGAATCTCCCCCATCTTCCATGACTTTTCAAAGATAATCACTAAGGACTCATATCTCCTCAGTCAGCTCCTTGAGTATTCTAGGATGCATTTCATCAGGCCCTGGTGACTTGAAGACATCTAATTTGTCTAAATAATTTTTAATTTTTTTCCTATTTTAGCCTCATTTTCACTGGCATTCACTACGTTAGACATACAATCACCACCAACCTTCTTGGTGAAAACTGAAACAAAGATATCAAGCACCTTTGCCATTTCCACATTTTCTGTTGTTGTTCTCCTCCCCCCCCCCTTCCATTGAGTAACGGGCCTACTCTGTGTTTGGTCTTCCTATTGCTTCTAATGTATTTGTAGAATGTTTTCTTGTTTATATCTCTAGCTAGTTTGATTTTCATTTTGTGCCTTGGCCTTTCTAATTTTTATCCCTACATACTTGTGTTGTTTGTTTATATTCATCCTTCATGATTTGACCTAGTTTCCACTTTTTGTAGGACTCTTTCTATTTTTAGATCATTGAAGATCTCCTGATTAAGCCATAGTGGTCTCTTGCCAGACTTTCTGTGTTTCCTACACAGTGGGATAGTTTACTCTTGTGCCCTTAATAGTGTCTCTTTGAAAAACTGCCAGCTATCTTCTATTGTTTTTCCCCATGGGATCTTACCTACCAACTACCTGAGTTTGCTAAAGTCTGCCTTCTTGAAATCCATTGTCTTTATTTTGCTGTTTTCCTTCCTACCATTCCTTAGAATCATGAACTCTGCCATTTCATGATCATTTTCACCCAAGTTGCCTTCCACTTTCAAATTCTCAACCAGTTCCTCCCTATTTGTCAAAATCAAATCTAGAATAGCCTCTCCCCTAGTAGTTGTCTCCACCTTCTGAAATAAAAAATGGTCTCCAATACATTCCAAGAACTTGTTGGATAATCTGTGCCCTGCTATGTTATTTTCCTAGCAGACGTCTGAATAATTGAAGTCCCCCTTCACCACCAAGTCCTGTGCTTTGGATGATTTTGTTAGTTGTTTAAAGACAGTCTCATCCACCTCTTCTTCCTGGTTAGGTGGTCTGTAGTAGATCCCTACAATGACATCACTCTTGTTTTTTACCCCTTTTATCCTTACCCAGAGACTTTCAACAAGTCTGTCTCCTATTTCCATCTCAATCTCAGTCCAAGTGTATACCTTTTTAATATACAAGGCAACACCTCCTCCCTTTTTTTCCCTGCATGTCCTTCCTGAGCAAGCTGTACCCTTCTATACCAATATTCCAATCATACGTATTATCCCACCAAGTCTCTGTGATACTAACTATGTCTTAGTTGTGTTTATTTACTAGCATTTCGAGTTCTTCCTGCTTATTCCCCATACTTCTCACATTAGTATACAGACATCTAAGATACTGATTTGATTTCTCCTCCACCATCTCCGCCCAGTTCTGTCTTGTCTCTCCTTTATCCCTGCTATAACAGCCCATGCTCCCCCCACATTACGACCCTTCTCCCAGGTCTCCATGTTTTTGACTTAGCCATGGGCTTTGGTCACCTGCCACCTTCAAACCTAGTTTAAAACCCTCCTCACTAGTTTAACCAGTCTGTATGCAAATATGCTCTTCCCCTTCCTCGATAGATGGACCCCATCTCTGCTTAGCAGTCCTTCTTCCTAGAACAGCATCCCATAGTCAAGAAAGCCAAAGCCCTCCTGGTGACACCATCTTCGCAGCCAGGCATTCACCTCCAGGATGCATCTGTCTCTGCCTGGGCTCCTACCCTTGACCGGAAGCATCGAAGAGAACACCACCTGCACTCCGAACTCGTTCACCCGTACTCCCAGAGCCCTGTTGTCACTTCTGATCTGCTGAGGGTCATACCTTGCAGTATCATTAGTGTCCACCTGGATGAGTAGCATGGGGTAGTAGTCACAGGGCCAAATGATCCTCAACAATCCCTCCATAACATCTCGGATACGGGCCCCTGGGAGGCAGCATACATCCTGGGATGCCATGTCATGATGACAGATGGGTGCCTCCGTCCTCCTCAGAAGAGAGTCACCAACCACCACTCCCCTACGTTTCCTCCTGGGAGTGGTGGCTGTGATCCTCCTAGCCTTGGGGGTACATGGCTTCTCCTCCTCCTCCTTTGGGGGTGATTCCTCATCGCTCGTTGCCAGGGCAGCATATTGGTTTTCTATCACCATGATGGGTACATTGGGAGTAGGGGTGGAGCACTGCCTGCAGCATCAGCAGCCAGTATCCTCCTTGTGACAGAGCCACGTCCTATTCCCCTGGTGAAGTGACAGCAATCCTCTGTAGCTGGATAGCTTCCTCAGCCTTGGATGTCTCCATATGAATACTCTTGAGGAATTCCTCGTGGGCACGGATGCTCCTCAGCTTAGCCACTTCCTCCTGTAGCTCTCCCACCTGCTTCCTGAGAGATTCCACCAGCAGGCACCTTTCGCACTGGATGGTCCCCCCCACCACAACCACCACCCCGCCCCCCAGCTTGGCTTTCTGTGGGTGGGAAATGCAGGCCACAGTCTCTGCAAATCCACACCAAGATCTGGGTAGAGGCATCATGGTCAGGTTGTCTGTCTGGATAAAGGCACAAGTGGAGGAGACAGGAGCAGCATTGGCACTAGCGATGTGGCCTTTCCTAACCATAACAACTGTATTACATCTCCCTCTCAAACTCCCCTGTTTGTGGTCTCCTGTTTACTAGGCACAATGGCAACCACAAGGCACAGAGAAAGCTCTTGGATTCGGTGCAAGAATCCTTGCCTGGATGCCACTTTTTCTTCCCTTCGTGTTCACGCCGTTGTCGTAGCCTTGGCCGATGCAGTCGTGAAGCTTTATTTTATTCTCATTCAAAATGTTCATAAACAATCTGTTAGGCATTTTCCAGTAGATTACTTGGCTACAACCATCCTCATAGTCAACAAATCTTACTGTAAATGACATCTTTTTCACTGTGATCAATGTCGGGAGTGCAGTCCATTATTAAGGAGTAGTACTTCATTTTTCTGAGCCACATCAATGTGTTATCAAGCACGTTCCTTACTATAAGGACAGTACATTTGTTTTTAATTGTTTTGGTGCAGTAACGGTCCATAGCTTCTTTATGAATTTAATGTAGGTGCTCACGCATGGCATCCTCGTATTTCCCAAGGAGCTCTACCAAACTGAGGAAATTACCGTTCTGCTCAGTGAACAATTTATGCAACGCATCCCAGAAAACCAAATTATTCTTTGCGAGGAAGAGGGTGATTGAGATCAGACACTTGAGCACGTTCTTCCAGTGCTAGGTTTCTACATTAATAATGCACTGGTTTTCTGCATCTATGCATTTATTCAGCTTGAGCATGGACTCAACCTCCATCCATTTGGAGTAGGTCATAAAATGGCCAAGTGACTTTTCATATTGCTTCAGAGCATCAGCTAGAATTATGCCAGTAATTGTACCCAGACAGCGCAAGCAACGATTTGGCATTCTTGTCAAATATTTTGCTACAAAAACAGAACACTTTGTCAGTTGATTTCAATAAACTAGCCTTTGCCAATTCAGTTTCTCACTATTTTCAATGACTCTTTTGCAGTGTGACTTTGAGAAGTGTCTCTTCAGCTCATTTACTGGAAACGTCATATCCTCGATTTTTCCCAACCCATTCAAAATTACACAATCAATATCGGCAGACTTTAGGATTACTGGCCATAAAACAGGATCTGGTGTATCGATTTGTGGTGTGCAGTTTTTCTCACTGCTGTTTCTGTCATCATGCGAGTCTCATTCTTCTTCATCATTTCTCTCCTTTTCATGTCAGCCAGATTTTTCTTTATCATCACTCCCCTTTACACCACCAGGAAAACTGGACAATTCTCCATCACTTTCCTCGCATTTCCATTCCTTATCCTCAGGTAAATCTGCTAATTCCTTAGTAATAGGACTTCCATCATTTACACTTTTCTCCTCAATTTCTTCTGCACTGGGACAATCGCTACTGCCTAAAGCCTGGTCTAAGTTGTTCTGTTTCAGATATTTTCCCATCAAATTTGCCTCTTGCTGCAAAGTAGATTGTAATTGAGCTTTTCGCATCCTATACTGAGCTCCTGAAGGCTTCTTCAGGAGTATCTTTTATTTTCTGCAGGGGAAAATAGACAGTATGTGGAACATAGACTTTTTCTCTCCCTAAGTCTTAGAAAGTCACACATTACATGTTAAGCATGGCAGAAGATGTGACAGTATTTCTTTTATATTGTTGCATAGATAGGGGTTCAATAGATATATCTGGCATTTCATTAATATATGTCCTTTATTAGTCACTACTTACACACTTCAAGTCTAAAACACAAGTACATTTTCACAATGACACAATAAAACAAGGTTCACAGCATTGCAGCTGGGCTGTCCTCTCACTTCAGTTCATTCTTATATCTCACTGACTAACTGTCGACACCCCGCCCCTTATATACCCACAAGAGCATGACTGACAACATCCTAGGAGGTTCGAGGAAAATGTCGTTTTCAGAAAGTCTAGAAGGTTCCACGAGATTCTACAAAGGTCCAGAACATTCTAGGAGGTTAGTGAAAAATGAATCCACATACAGAATACCTGAAACTTGTTACTTCAAACATTCTATTTTCCCTTTTGTCACTAACAACAAAAACAGCCCCCCAAGCCCAGAGCCCCCCACGCCTGGCACCCCAGATGATTGCCTGGGTCGCCTGCCCCTAAATCTAGCCTTGGGTATGGGTTGTCTCTCATGGCTAGAGAATGAAGGTTCATCACTAGCCCCTTCCCTGTGTATCCTATCTTTGTAGAGAGAGACTAGATCATTTTTCATAAATAGGTCAGGTCTGATTTCTCATACACTGAATGTTAATAAATGCCACTGATGTGAAACCTATAACATTATAGGTATAAATAATTTAGCTAAGCTGTGTAAACATTGATTCTGTGCTTTAAGAAATGAAATAATTTCACTGCCTTTCTCTCTGTGGAGGTGTTATTGTGCGCCAGTGCAAACAGGGACTGTTTATAAAAATGGTCAGCACTAAGGAAGACTGAGAAACCTCGGCAACAAGCCTGTTGTGTTTCTATTCTAGTTCCTTTCTTTGTGGAGGCCTTAGCGGCTTTGTCAGTCTGAAACCCACACGGCGGCACAGGTGCTTTGTGTGTTTCCAAGAGCTGTAGAAACAGCTTGATTTGTAATTGCCTGACTTCTACCTATTTCTCTCAGCATCTGGCCTTGTTGGATCTGAGGTGCACGGTTAGTTAGAAGAAACTAGCGGGAACTTCTTTGGGGGGATAGTCCCTGCTTACTTCTAGTGTTTTCATGAGTTCATTGGGAGTTTTCCAATGATGTCAGTAGAAGCAGAGTTAGCCAGTGCTGAGTGCTTTTGAAAGTACCATGATCAATGTTTGGGGAGGGAGATGGCTGCTGCAGATAAGGCCACTACCTCAGCCCATGGAGCTAGTTGGTGTAACAAATAGGGTCTCTCATCTACATGTGGGGGTTATCACTGTACTGTAACCTACCGGGGTCCTGTAGGAGACATTCCGCTGGACAAGCTCCATTCGCAACATGGCCCTTCCTCGCCTCAGCTGGGGGGCAGAGCCTTGCACTGAAATTGTGAGCTCCATGAGGGCGCTGTACATGGCAGAGCCTGCTGTCGGCATCCAGTGAAGACAAAAGTGGGGCATTGAGAGACTTAACTGCATGCGTGTAGAGATGCCACGGCAATCCAAAGGGGCAGGATGGCGTAATGATCACAGCCCTAGGTGCCAAGGCAAAGCAAAGAAGAAAATGCAAACTCGAAATAATCAAATAGAAAAACAACAAAGTGAACATCAAGTTAGCCTGCTCTTTGTTGCATCACTGAATGGTCATTTTGCCTTTCCCTCTGCCTCGTCCTATTGTAACTTTGTCTTAAAGGGTTTACGTACTAGCAGTCCCCTTGTATAGCTAACGTCCTGCATCATTTTCATGACAGATGCAGGATAAGTCTGTGAGATTTGTCTTCCATGCCCTTGGCCCAGCACTTGCAGATGCATTTACTGCACCAAGGGATGGCATTTCCCAGCGTCCTGTGCCCCAGCCTGTGTCCGTGACAGATTAACTCTTTCTGCAGCCCTGAATGGAGACTGTTAAACAGTCTCGTTCTCCACAGTGCTGTGCAGGAGCCCTAGGATGAGGTCCCACCGCTGGGCTTTGAGCCAGTGGGAGCTGGGATTCTTCAGAGGAACCATGCTACCTCAGCCCCTCAGGATAGGGAGCGTCTCATGTCATTCAGCAAAAGTGTCCAGTGCTCCTAGGCCTGGAGACTGATGCTCTCCGGAGCTCAGGCTGCACTCCTTGTCGCAGACCGTGCATGGCCAAGATGAGTGCCCGAGTCTGTCTGGGGTTTAAAGATAATGTAATACCAGTGAGAGGAGCCAGCTTGACAGCCCTGGAGGCTGCAGCCCTGTATTTCTCCACAGGCTCGATTCAGTGTGGGCAGCTTTGGCCTGGCCAGGAGCTTCCCCCAGCATCCTGTGGCATGAGGAACGGTCACAACAGAGTCACGTATTGATGTTCTCTAATCACTGACACTGTGCTAAATAGACAATTCATACCCTAGCGAGTTTAACAGCACTTGCCCACCTCACAGCGGTGTTGTGAGGGTAAATGCACTGAAAGACTCTCAAGTGGTTGTAGGGCCCTGGGGGTCTCAGACCCAGGCTTGCAGAGCTGCTAAGCAGCAAATACCTCCAGGCTGCCACTCAGCAGCACCTGCAACCCGCTTGCACTCTGCTACCCACGACACACTGTAGACACAGACCAGGGGAAGTCCTGTCCCAAGGAGTCTAACAGGCAGCAGCCTCATGGCTGTTGATTGGCTCCTTGCCCTCTATAATCCCAAGGGCTGTTCCAGGAAGCGTCCAGGCAAAAATGTGTGTCTCCTGTAGCTGCTCTGACCAATCCTGCACTTCACCCCCTGGCTTCAACCTTGGCTTGATTTGAATCTCGCCTTCTGACCCAGTCCTTAAAATTTGACTTGGACTCTGATCCTTGATATCCACCCCAGCCTGGAACTTGACTACAAACTTCTCTGCTACTCTCAGTCTCAGGTTTGACCCTGCTCCAACCCTTGGTCCTGACTGCCCTTTTCAGACTGTTGACATTCATCTTTTTTGGTGCTCTGGCCTGGGACTAAAAATGTTGCCCCTGGTCCCACTTCATCGAAGAATAGAAATTAACATTTTCCCCAATCCCCATAGGCTGTCTAAGGGACTAGAGCCAAGGGCACCAGGCAGACAAAACTTCCACACAAGTGAAAGTGCATTGGATGCATTCGCCACTAGATCCCACGGATACCGATTGTTTTTCTTCTCGCAAATAAGAAGCTTAGCGTACTCCCATTCCTTGCACAGTTTTTGGGAATAGAGCTCAGCCAAGGTGCCTGATAGGAGAGGGACAGGCATCTCAGTTTCATAATGAGTCACTGGCAAAGAACTGATATCACAGGAGGTTTTCAAAAGCACAAAGGGCAAGGCAATCAGTGTGAAAATCAATGGGAATTAGGCAACCACCTGCCTCATTCGAGAGTTTTGGAGGGAAGGCACTCTCTGCCCATCTATTGGTGAACCAGAGTAAGAGACAGAATGAGCAGGCCTTATTTGCATGTTGGTTACTTACCATCCTGGTCATTTTGTTTAAAAGTGATTAAAGTTTTGGCTATGGGGTAATGAAATATTGTTGTTCTGATTATGTGACACAAGGGGAATAGAGCTGTAATTAATATGTCCTGAGTGGGGAGTCACGATAACTAAATTCTTGGTCTTGCATGGCTGGCTATTGGAGTTTGGCTAGGCAAGGAAGATATTCCAATTTTGTAGAAAGGACTCTGCTTTGAGGTTGTATATGTTGCTGTACTCTGGTAATGATATTAAACTGATAAGAACAGGTATAACTTAAGAGATAATGTTTGTACTTCACAGTCCAAGAGACACAGACGAGGTTTTCATCTTGGGGCCAAAAGACCAAAAACATCAAGACACTTGATCACAGCCTTTGATAGGCCGAGAGACTACTTACACTTGATCTAAGCTCTGAGGAGCCGAGAAGTGAATTCACGATAGCTATATCAAGTGAAAGAGCCTGAGGACCCAGGCTTGGCGTTGTGATAAGACATAGTAGTGTGATGAGAGATGGTGTGGAGGCTACATTGCAGTGAGGGGTAGCAGCATGGCAAGAGATGATGCAGAGAGTGGTAAGGCATCTCCAACCCAGTACCACTAGAGCTGTAACCTCTCTACCTGGGTTAGGAGGTGGAGCCATTGGGCTGAATTGCTGCAGAGATGGTATTGCAGCTAGAGGTAGCAGCCAAGCACCCCACAGAAGCGAAGTAGCACTTTTTCCTAGGAGCTGGAGCCGGACCTGCCTGAGTGCACTTTTGGACTTTGCTAACCACTCATAACATCCCATCAGTGGGATGCAGCTGAGGGGAAAAAGGGAAAATGGTACATTAAAAGCACATCTGTTCATCAGATGGTTACCGCATCATATGGGGAAACTGAGGTGGGTGTTTTACTCATTATTCATATAAACATGTTGATTTATTGTTGCTGTGGTTGTCCCAAATTAATGCTCTGTCCCCTTAATACAATTTTCCAGTGGTACATTGTTAATTTTAAGAGGAACCCCTAGATCAGTGGTGGACAAACTCTTTGGCCCGAGGGCCACATCGGGGTTGCGAAACTATGTGGAGGGCTGGGTAGGGAAGGCTGTGCCTCCCCAAACAGCCTGGCTCCCGCCCCCTGACTGCCCCCCCTCAGAACCCTCAACCCATCCAACCCACCCTGTTCCTTGTTCCCTAACTGCCCCTTCCGGGACCCCTCCCCCCACCCCTAACTGCCCCCTTGAAGCCCCAGCCCCTATCCAACCCCTCTGTCCCCTGACCACCACCCCCAATCCAACCGCCCCTGCTCCCTGTCTCTTCACTGCCACCCCCCATCCAACAGCCCCCTGCCTGCAGCCCGGGACCCTCTGCCCCTTATCCAACCCCCACCCCCTTACCATGCCGTTCAGAGCGGCAGGAGCTCACAGCTGCGCTGCCCACGTGCCGCCGTGAGGTGAGGCTGTGGGGGAGGGGGAACAGCAGGGGAAGGGAGGGGGCTAGCCTCTTTGGCCAGGAGCTCAGGGGCCGGGCAGGGCAGTGCCACGGGCCATAGTTTGCCCACCTCTGCCCTAGATATTGAACCCCACCGTTTTTGCTACTGGCAACCCGGTAGAAGAGTTACACTAAGAAATAAAAGTGGCAAAGAGTCCTGTGGCACCTTATAGACTAACAGACGTATTGGAGCATCCATGCATCCGATGAAGTGGGTATTCACCCGCGAAAGCTTATGCTCCAATACATCTGTTAGTCTATAAGGTGCCACAGGACTCTTCACTGCTTTTAGAGATCCAGACTAACACAGCTACCCCTCTGATACTAAGAAATAATGTTTCATTTCTTTCATTGCCTAGACATGCTAAAAAGGGGGCAGAGATACATGTTCTCAGCCCCCATGACTTAACTGAAAAAATAGAAGGGCAGCAATTGAAGAGAATTCACCCCACATCCCCCTCAAATGATTCCTTATGCCAACTCTTACAATCCCCACTTTCAAATAGCAGTAATAACATGACTTGGAAATCTCGGCTAGAAACAATAATGTTAAATGGTCTGTTCCTCTGCCTGTGCTCCTGAGAGTATGTCTATACTGCCATGAAAAACCCACGGCTGGCCCGTGCCAGCTGATGCTGGGGCTCAAGCCTAGGGGCTGGTTAACTGAGGTGTAAGTGTTCGGGCTCGAGCTGGAGCCCGGGCTCTAGGACCTTGCAAGGGCTGAGTCTGCCTGACCCCGGGAGAGCATCAGAAGGCCGGGGACCTGCAGTGACACCATTTTATGTGGGTGCAGCTCCCTGGTAGTAACAAAGAAGTTCTGCTAGTTGGAGCAGAAATCTGGGGAATAGGTACTCAATGTTTAAATGAAAAACCACATGCATTGGCTACAGTGTCCAAATGATCCCGTGGACCTTAGTGAAATAACTTCTCCAGTGGACTCGACACAGAGAAATTTTTTATTATTATTCATTTGTATTACCATACCACACAGGAGCCCCAAGCATGGACCACAGCCCTATTGTGCTAGGCAATATACATCCCCACATCAAAAAGAAGCCCCTGTTTCAAAGAACTTGCATTGTTGTGTCTCTTTTAATGCTGAGATATTGTTCGGTGTTTCCCTGGTGCATGTGACTGCTCTCCCCCCCTGTTTGTCAGGCATTTGGTTAAAATGATCATAAATAATGATTTTTATGTTTGTCTGAACACATCAATGCTGTTCAATCAAGTACAAAATCATCAGCTTGTAATAAAAGTACCTTGGAAGAATGTGCAACTGATCCCATATATGGATATTTCTAATAGCAAAGGAATAGAAAAAGAGATTGATTTAATACTTGTGAAACTGAGCCCAAGAGAGTTTTAGGACTTGATTCTCCACTCTCATTTATCTCATGTCTTCATGTGTAGCTGTGCAGAGTGAGCATAAAGTGCCCGTGTTTTTACCTGTATTTCCATTCCATTCTCTCTTCCATGTTACACAAATATAAATTACGATTTATTTACAGACAGGCTGCTGGACTAGAGAGACCTTGGCTCTGATCCAGAAGGGTACCTCCTGTAACACGAGGTGGTGGAGAATCAGGCATTTAACACGAGGCCATATTTTCAGCTGGTGCCTGGAGCGTGGCTCCGTTGATGTTGCTGGAGCTATGTCAATTTACCATTTACAACTGCCTCGGATCTGACTCTTAATTTCCAGCACAGTCCTGCGAAAGCAGTTTACACCGCCGTGCACCGCGCTTCCCAGCTCCGTTGTAAAGATCCAATGAGTGGCAATGGACTGCCACACTCTGAGTGTCAACAGCCAAAGTTGGAAAGGACCAGATCAACGTTTTTTGCAAGATTAAAGAAAACAGAAGCAGTGATGACCACGTGTAAAGACAGCAGAGTTATCAGTAGTGGAGTTAGGAAGGATGTTAAATCCAAGCAATTGAGGGGAAAACTTTACATTCACCTGGAGATGCGAAACAGTTGTGTTAAAAACAGCAGCATAAAGGATGTTGAAGAGAAAACAGAATCTAGAGTAAAACAGTAGCAGAATGTCACCAAAATGGTACAGAGGCACAATTAAAGGTTCCTAATAGGATGAGAAATGATTTGGCATATGTGTTGTCTGTTTATTCACACACACACAACGGGGGTGGTGTTTGGGGCTGTGTGTGTGTGTGTGTACACACAAAGACCAGCAACTAGATTATTATCAGGCCTGCACAATATTTGCCATCCTCGGCCCAGATCCTGCAGCTCCTTATGCACATGTTTAGCTTTACTCACATGAGTAAGGGCTTTTGCAGGATGTGTGATTCTCAAACTTTTCGGTCAGCTCGAGCACTTTACCACACTAAGATCTCAGCTGTCCCAGCTATTCCCTGCCATATTCTAATCTGTTGTCCTTGTTCAAACACACTTTGTAGTGTAGATCCCAAAATGGGTTTAGAGCAGCCTCTAGCTTCATAGTTGGTAAGAACAGGCATGTTTGAATGGCAGGCAGACCGCAGTGATGCCCAGAGACAGCAAAGAGGCTTATTACTAAAGCAAGGAGCTGAGATCACCAGACACAGAGCCTGAACCAGTACTGACGCCTGTGTCTGTGGTGGGATTTACTGATTTACCCTACAACAAGATAGGATGCAGCAAGGGATGCAAGACAGGATGAATTTTCTTCTGTAAGGAAAAGGAATGGGAAAAGAACACCCTCAGGCAAAGAAGGAAATGAACAAGCTTTCAAGCATGAGAAGACCATCTCTGGCCTATGATTTACATTCTGCCTTTAACACCAGCACTGGAAAGAGTTTTTCTTTTTTTTCAGAACTGCCTTTCTTGAGATTTTCATAGTTGACAACGTACAGTGGCAGGAATACTGGAACAATCTTTATAGTGGGGATGCTGAGAGCCGTTGAACCACACTGTATACCTTGAACATGATGGAAACCACTTCAACCTACAGGGTGTAGCAGCACCCCTAGTTCCAGCACCTATGCGCAGCAGCACCCCCAGCACTGTTACCAGGTTTGCCCATTACTTTGGGGTATGCTCATTTATTAGGAAAAAGAACCGATGCATCCGATGAAGTGAGCTGTAACTCACGAAAGCTTATGCTCAAATAAATTGGTTAGTCTCTAAGGTGCCACAAGGACTCCTTTTCTTTTTGCGAATACAGACTAACACGGCTGCTACTCTGAAACCTGTCATTTATTAGGGTTACTCTTCTAGGGAGGGGGGTTCTGTAATTCTATCAATGTGCTGCTTGTGTCACTTGTGTTCTCATACGGAGCTCTACTTCTCCCTGCTGAAAGTTCCCTCCCAGTGGAGCGATCCTGCAGGACCTAGGTTCTCCAGGGCTGCGTTCTTCCAGCCCCAGGATCGAACAAACACACACACGCACACACACACCCCGCATCGGAGAGGACCAGGTTAATCAGCAATCCCAAGCTGACCCTTTATATGACCCTGGGCTCAGCAGGCTGGGTCGAACAGCACCTCCAAGCTGTCACCCTCGTATGCCGTGGGCACCGCACTGGAATAGAGTACGTCTGAGCAGGCTGGATCAAGCAGCACTTTCAGTCTGCCACCCTCATATGCCCCTAGACTCAGCATGTCCCTACCCCACTTTCACGTTACAGTTGTTCTGGTAGTAACCCACTTCATTAGCAAACCCCACAGGATTTTTTGGTTCTGCAGGGATCTTTAGCTTAAATACGAGGAGCATTGCTGCAGAGCGAATAGGGAAGCCAAAAAACACCCACCGGAGGAGGCGGGAGAGAGAGAGAAGCAACCAGCTTAACCATGAAAGTTATTTATTGCCAGGTAATAACCATACAAGGGGAGCCAAACAAACAAAATAGTGATAATATTAAATCTAACTTAAATTTGATTATAAAAGTCAGGTTTAGAAAACTATAACTGATCACACAAGTCAGGGTCAGAAGGCTATACCGAGAGCGAGAGAGAGAGAGAGAGAGAGAACTGGGTTCTCACCACTCCTTGAAGCTTGAATCGATTGGGGATCCCAGATGGTCGTGGTGGCTGTGGGTCCGGAGTGCTGGAGACAGGCAGAGCCCCCTGCATGATCAGGCAGGAGAAGATGAAGTCCTAATGGAACTGATACAGATTTTGGATCCAGGCATCACAACACTTACTTGAGCATGGGTAGGGGTTTTTGTAGAGAAACAACAATGGTTCAAGGGAGAACACTAGATTTGTTTATGGGTAAACTGATGGCTCAAGGGAGTATACCAAAGTTGTTTTGTTCAGGCTAGACATATAGGAACTGATCATTCCTGGCTATGGGCCGTGTTCCTTGGAGGGAGCTCACAATGCAATTAGGGACCTTCAGTATTTTGGATACCAACAAAGGATTTATTACTAGAATTGGTCTGATAACTACTGTGCAGGCATGGGTTCATTTACATCTGGAGCAGAGATTCCCCATCATGCAGTGCTTTCCTGCTTTTCTGGTCCCAGAGTTCCATGCAGTTCTTGCCTTGGAATCTCTGTTCTCCATTCTGTATGTTAATGAGGCAATGGATGCAAATGAGGTTAGGGAAGTTTCCTTAATCCTGTCACCCTTGTCCGGAGGGGTTTAGGTGTGTCTCTCCCTGCCTTTTCATTGCTTTTTGTCTTTCTACTGATTGGCTTTGGTTCAAGCAGAGGCTGAGGGGGGAAGGTCTTTCGTGAATCAGACAGGCTGGGTACTGCACCCTGGTTCCCCAAGAACACAAAACTGATAGGTAACAGCACTTCTAGTTCCAGCACCTATGTACAATGAGACAACAGCAGCAATCATGAGGGGAGGTCAACTCTGAAATACATGAAATAGAGTACATCAAAGTAGGGTTTGATCAGTCTTCTTCTAGAAAGCAGAATTGGGCCTTAGCCATCATTAGCAAGAGAACGTTGGCTGAGAGAAGCAAACAAGATGGTCCAAATTTATCCTTGGTGACACCCCATGGACTTTCCTGGAGTCACACTGGAGGTGAACTTGGCCTACTGAACTGAGCAAGCATATTGAACTTATGGACAGGATCAGCCTATGTGCTGAGAGAGAAGCATACAAGTATAGCCCATGTTCTCTTGCCCTAAATAAAGAGAAGGCAAATCAAATGTCAAATTATGTGTCAGTAAAAAACAAAGCAAACCTTTAGTGTCATTGCCTGTGTTCGATCCCGGCTGTGGACAAGGCAATGATGATTTGCATGTATTTTTTTCTGGTTAATCTTTATTTCTCTTTAAATAAGAGGTTGAACTTTTATTTTCAGGGCCAGGTTGTGCACCCCTTGTTTGTGCTGGGGAGCACTAACTCATACGACTACTCCCATTTACGTCAATGGGTTTATCTGGGTCAGTAAGTGCTCACCAGAGCTGCACCATAGGGCCATAGAGAAATTGTGAAGAGGGCGGTTTCCCTGATGGAAGTTGATAGCCTCTTCTAGCTTTGGGAGAGTGTGTGTATGTGATATAATTAATACACACGGACAGTATGATGTCACAGTAAGTACTACTTGAGTTTTGTCAGAGAGTAAACTGGATCTTCAGCAGCCTCTTTACTAACATTTCTCATGGCATTTGCAAGAGCTCCCATTTGAAGCACACTGTGTATTCTAATACTACTGCAAGAAGGGACCACCACTCTAGGTATGCAGCCATTCTGAACGGCGTGTCCCGCTGTGTTTCATTAGGACCTCCCATCACTAGCACTGCACATTCTCCCTGCCAAGGATCACACCTGGCTTACAGAAGACAAAAAAAGGGCTCACATTTAATGCAAGACCTCTAGGTTTGATGTAAGGAGCGGGATTGGCTAAAGGCGCTTATAATATTCCACCCACCCAAGGCAATGGTGTTGAGGATGCAATTTGAAAACTGCTGGGGTTGCACATGTGTAACATTGTGGCCATAATTTGGCCTGCAGAACATTTAGTGCTGGCATGGCTGCATGAGAAAGAAAGAACCTAGCCTGCCTCTCAGCTTAGCATGACACAAATGTAGCCTTTATTCAATGGGTTTAAAACTGTAGCTAATAGATCACAGAAGTGATTGTACATAAGGAATCATCATTTGGGGGGGGGAGGGGTACTGCCCAGATTTCTTCTTGGCCCTCTGCTATTCAATGTCTTTATCAATAATCTGTAAGAAAATAGAAAGTTATGGGTAAAACTTGTAGCTGGCACAAAACCAGGTAGAATGGTAAATAATAATGGGGACAGGTCAGTTATGCAGGCTGAGCTAGATTAGTTGGTAAGGTCAGCTCATTTAAGCAATATGCATTTTAACACAGCCAAAGGCAGGGTCAAGAACAAAGAACGTGGGCCACACTTAGAAGATGGGAGGGACCATATCCTGAGAAGCAGTGACTCCGGAAAGGACTTGGGGGTCATGGTAGATCATGAGATGAACAGGAGCTCCCCTGCTGTAGCTAAGTGGGTGAATGAGATCCATGGATGTTTAAACAGAGGACTATGAAGCAGGAATAGGGAGTGGTATTACCGTTATATACAACATTAGTATGACCATTGCTGGAATGCTGTATCCAGTTGTGGTGTTCACACTTCAAAAACGATGTTGACAAATTGGAAAGGGTCCAGAAAAAAGTGACAGTAATGATGCAAGGTGTAGAATATGGTCTGTGTGTATATAAATCTCCTCACTGTATTTTCCATTTTATGCATCCGATGAAGTGAGCAGTAGCTCACGAAAGCTTACGCTCAAATAAATTGGTTAGTCTCTAAGGTGCCACAAGTCCTCCTTTTCTTTTTGCGAATACAGACTAACACGGCTGCTACTCTGAAACCGGTGTAGAGTGTCTATACTAGAAATGACAGGTTTCAGAGTAACAGCCGTGTTAGTCTGTATTCGCAAAAAGAAAAGGAGTCCTTGTGGCACCTTAGAGACTAACCAATTTATTTGAGCATGAGCTTTCGTGAGCTACAGCTCACTTCATCAGATGCATACCGTGGAAACTGCAGCAGACTTTATATATACACAGAGAATATGAAACAATACCTCCTCCCACCCCACTGTCCTGCTGGTAATAGCTTATCTAAAGTGAGCATCAGGTTAGGCCATTTCCAGCACAAATCCAGGTTTTCTTACCCTCCACCCCCCCACACAAATTCACTCTCCTGCTGGTGATAGCCCATCCAAAGTGACAACTCTTTACATGATGTGCATGATAATGAAGTTAGGCCATTTCCTGCACAAATCCAGGTTCTCTCACTCCCTCACCCCCCTCCAAAAACCACCCCCATACACACACAGACTCACTCTCCTGCTGGTAATAGCTCATCCAAACTGACCACTCTCCAAGTTTAAAACCAAGTTAAACCAGAACATCTGGGGGGGGGGGGGAGGAAAAAACAAGAGGAAATAGGCTACCTTGCATAATGACTTAGCCACTCCCAGTCTCTATTTAAGCCTAAATTAATAGTATCCAATTTGCAAATGAATTCCAATTCAGCAGTTTCTCGCTGGAGTCTGGATTTGAAGTTTCTTTGTTTTAAGATAGCGACCTTCATGTCTGTGATTGCGTGACCAGAGAGATTGAAGTGTTCTCCGACCGGTTTATGAATGTTATAATTCTTGACATCTGATTTGTGTCCATTTATTCTTTTACATAGAGACTGTCCAGTTTGACCAATGTACATGGCAGAGGGGCATTGCTGGCACATGATGGCATAAACCACATTGGTGGATGTGCAGGTGAACGAGCTTCTGATAGTGTGGCTGATGTTATTAGGCCCTGTGATGGTGTCCCCTGAATAGATATGTGGGCACAATTGGCAACGGGCTTTGTTGCAAGGATAAGTTCTTGGGTTAGTGGTTCTGTTGTGTGGTATGTGGTTGTTGGTGAGTATTTGCTTCAGGTTGCGGGGCTGTCTGTAGGCAAGGACTGGCCTGTCTCCCAAGATTTGTGAGAGTGTTGGGTCATCCTTTAGGATAGGTTGTAGATCCTTAATAATGCGTTGGAGGGGTTTTAGTTGGGGGCTGAAGGTGACGGCTAGTGGAGTTCTGTTATTTTCTTTGTTAGGCCTGTCCCGTAGTAGGTAACTTCTGGGAACTCTTCTGGCTCTATCAATCTGTTTCTTTACTTCCGCAGGTGGGTATTGTAGTTGTAAGAAAGCTTGACAGAGATCTTGTAGGTGTTTGTCTCTGTCTGAGGGGTTGGAGCAAATGCGGTTGTATCGCAGAGCTTGGCTGTAGACGATGGATCGTGTGGTGTGGTCAGGGTGAAAGCTGGAGGCATGCAGGTAGGAATAGCGGTCAGTAGGTTTCCGGTATAGGGTGGTGTTTATGTGACCATTGTTTATTAGCACTGTAGTGTCCAGGAAGTGGATCTCTTGTGTGGACTGGACCAGGCTGAGGTTGGTGGTGGGATGGAAATTGTTGAAATCATGGTGGAATTCTTCAAGGGCTTCTTTTCCAGGGGTCCAGATGATGAAGATGTCATCAATATAGCGCAAGTAGAGTAGGGGCTTTAGGGGACGAGAGCTGAGGAAGCGTTGTTCTAAATCAGCCATAAAAATGTTGGCATACTGTGGGGCCATGCGGGTACCCATAGCAGTGCCGCTGATCTGAAGGTATACATTGTCCCCAAATGTGAAATAGTTATGGGTAAGGACAAAGTCACAAAGTTCAGCCACCAGGTTAGCCGTGACATTATCGGGGATAGTGTTCCTGACGGCTTGTAGTCCATCTTTGTGTGGAATGTTGGTGTAGAGGGCT
Source organism: Eretmochelys imbricata (assembly GCF_965152235.1). Lineage (NCBI taxonomy): Eukaryota > Metazoa > Chordata > Testudines > Cheloniidae > Eretmochelys > Eretmochelys imbricata. The sequence goes on from NC_135572.1 coordinate 345,130,051, forward strand.
TCTACATCCATAGTGGCCAGGATGGTGTTATCAGGAAGATCACCGATGGATTGAAGTTTCCTCAGGAAGTCAGTGGTGTCTCGAAGGTAGCTGGGAGTGCTGGTAGCATAGGGCCTGAGGAGGGAGTCTACATAGCCAGACAATCCTGCTGTCAGGGTGCCAATGCCTGAGATGATGGGGCGCCCAGGATTTCCAGGTTTATGGATCTTGGGTAGTAGATAGAATATCCCAGGTCGGGGTTCCAGGGGTGTGTCTGTGCGGATTTGATCTTGTGCTTTTTCAGGAAGTTTCTTGAGCAAATGCTGTAGTTGCTTTTGGTAACTCTCAGTGGGATCATAGGGTAATGGCTTGTAGAAACTCGTGTTGGAGAGCTGCCGAGCAGCCTCTTGTTCATATTCCGACCTATTCATGATGACAACAGCACCTCCTTTGTCAGCCTTTTTGATTATGATGTCAGAGTTGTTTCTGAGGCTGTGGATGGCATTGTGTTCCGCATGGCTGAGGTTATGGGGCAAGTGATGCTGCTTTTCCACAATTTCAGCCCGTGCACGTCGGCGGAAGCACTCTATGTAGAAGTCCAGTCTGCTGTTTCGACCTTCAGGAGGAGTCCACCTAGAATCCTTCTTTCTGTAGTGTTGGTAGGGAGACCTCTGTGGATTAGTATGTTGTTCAGAGGTATTTTGGAAATATTCCTTGAGTCGGAGACGTCGAAAATAGGATTCTAGGTCACCACAGAACTGTATCATGTTCGTGGGGGTGGAGGGGCAGAAGGAGAGGCCCCGAGATAGAATTTGTGTGGGGGGGTGGAGGGTGAGAAAACCTGGATTTGTGCTGGAAATGGCCTAACCTGATGCTCACTTTAGATAAGCTATTACCAGCAGGACAGTGGGGTGGGAGGAGGTATTGTTTCATATTCTCTGTGTATATATAAAGTCTGCTGCAGTTTCCACGGTATGCATCTGATGAAGTGAGCTGTAGCTCACGAAAGCTCATGCTCAAATAAATTGGTTAGTCTCTAAGGTGCCACAAGGACTCCTTTTCTTTATACTAGAAATGCTACAACTGCATCACTGGAGCATAAATCACTTACTATCGTGACCGAAGGGGTTCTTCAGCCACTGTAGTTAATCCACCACTCAGAAGGCAGTAGCGAGGTTGACTGAAGAATTCTTCTGTTGCCCTAGCAGTGTGAACACCAGGGCTTAGATCAGCTTGACTATGTTGCACAAATTCAGACTAGAAATAAGGAGTACATTTTTACAGTGAGGGTAATAAGCCATAGGAACTAGTTATCCAGGGATGTGGTGGATTCTCCATCACTTGAAATCTTTACATCAAGACGGGATGACTTTCTAAGTGAGAGAGAGGCTAATGCTCAGATAGACGTGATAGGCATGATGCCGAATTTCCTGGACAAGGTACAGTTTGCAGGGTTGGCAGTTAGAAAAAGTGAGCTGGATCCTCAGCTATTGTAAATCAGGGTAGCTTCATTGAGCTATGCTGATTTACCCCATCAGAGAATCTGGCTCAGTGTCTTTTGCATGTAAAATAAAAGTTGCTTGAGATGGAAATCCCTGAGACATGATGGAGGAAGAACAGGTTTCAGAGTAGCAGGCGTGTTAGTCTGTATCCGCAAAAAGAACAGGAGGACCTGTGGCACCTTAGAGACGAACAAATTTATTAGAGCATGAGCTTTTGTAGGCTACAGCCCACTTCATCAGATGCATAGAATGGAATATATAGTAAGAAGATATATATAGACACACATACAGATAAGTTGGAAGTTACCATACAAACTGTGAGAGGCTAATTAATTAAGATGATTATCAGCAGGAGAAAAAAAAAACTTTTGTAGTGATAATCAAGATGGCCCATTTAGACAGTTGACAAGAAGGTGTGAGGATACTTAACTTAAGGAAATAAATTCAATATGTGTAATGACCTAGCCACTCCTAGTCTCTGTTCAAACCCAAGTTAATGGTATCTAGTTTGCATATTAATTCAAGCTCAGCAGTTTCTCATTGGAGTCTGTTTTTGAAGCTTTTCTGTTGCAAAATTGCCACCCTTAAATCTTTTACTGAGTGGCCAGAGAGGTTGAAGTGTTCTCCTACTGGTTTTTGAATGTTATGATTCCTGATGTCAGATTTGTGTCCATTTATTCTTTTGTGTAGAGACGGTCTGGTTTGGCTAATGTACATGGCAGAGGGGCATTGCTGGCACATGATGGCATATATCACATTGGTGGATGTGCAGGTGAACAAGCCCCTGATGGCATGGCTAATGTGATTAGGTCCTATGATGGTGTCACTTGAATAAATATGTGGACAGAGCTGGCATCGGGCTTTGTTGCAAGGATAGGTTCCTGGGTTAGTGTTTTTGTTGTGTGGTGTGTGGTTGCTGGAGAGTATTTGCTTCAGGTTGGGGGGCTGTCTGTAAGCGAGGACTGGTCTGTCTCCCAAGATATGTGAGAGTGAGAGATCATTTTTCAGGATAGGTTGTAGATCTTCGATGATGCGCTGGAGAGGTTTTAGTTGGCGGCTGAAGGTGACAGATAGTGGCGTTCTGTTATTTTCTTTGTTGGGCCTGTCCTGTAGTTGGCGACTTCTGGGTACTCTTCTGGCTCTGTCAATCTGTTTCTTCCTTTCGGCAGGTGGGTATTGTAGTTGTAAGAATGCTTGACAGAGATCTTGCAGGTGTTTGTCTCTGTCTGAGGGGTTGGAGCAAATGCGGTTGTATTTTAGAGCTTGGCTGTAGACGATGGATCGTGTGGTATGTCCTGGATGGAAGCTGGAGGCATGTAGGTAAGTATAGCGGTCAGTAGGTTTCCGGTATAGGGCGGTGTTTATGTGACCATCGCTTATTAGCAGAGTAGTGTCCAGGAAATAGACTGCTTGTGTGGATTGGTCTAGGCTGAGGTTGATGGTGGGATGGAAATTGTTGAAATCATGGTGGAATTCCTCAAGGGCTTCTTTTCCATGGATCCAGATGATGAAGATGTCATCAGTGTAGCACAAGTAGAATAGGGGCATTAGGGGATGAGAGCTGAGGCATTGTTCTAAGTCAGCCATAAAAATGTTGGCATACTGTGGGGCCATGCGGGTACCCATAGCAGTGCCGCTGACTTGAAGGTATACATTGTCCCCAAATGTGAAATAGTTATGGGTGAGGACAAAGTCACAAAGGTCAGCCACCGGGTTTGCCGTGACATTATCGGAGATACTGTTCCTGACAGCCTGTAGTCCATCTTTGTGTGGAATGTTGGTGTAGAGGGCTTCTACATCCATAGTGGCCAGGAGGGTGTTTTCTGGAAGATCACTGATGGATTGTAGTTTCCTCAGGAAGTCAGTGGTGTCTCGAAGGTAGCTGGGAGTGCTGGTAGCACAGGGCCTGAGGAGGGAGTCCACATAGCCAGACAATCCTGCTGACAGGGTGCCAATGCCTGAGATGATGGGGCGCCCAGGATTTCCAGGTTTATGGATCTTGGGAAGCAGAATACCCCTGATCAGGGCTCTAGGCATGTGTCTGCACAGATCTGTTCCTGTGGTTTTTCAGGGAGTTTCTTGAGTAGATGGATGAAGTGAGCTGTAGCTCACAAAAGCTTATGCTCTAATAAATTTGTTCATCTCTAAGGTGCCACAAGTACTCCTTTTCTTTTGGTAACCCTCAATGGGATCAGAGGATAATGGCCTGTAGAATGTGGAGTTAGAGAGCTGCCTAGCAGCCTCTTGTTCATATTCTGACCTATTCATGATGACGACAGCACCTCCTTTGTCAGCCTTTTTGATTATGATGTCAGAACACTTGTTTCTCAAAATGCAACACTATGATTCTCTCAGTTACAGTAACTCACCTGCACTGCACAGGCAAATCTCTCTGAAGACACGCAGTAACAGCCTAACTAATCAGCACATTAACTTACCTAAACTACATACAATAATGTAACCATGAGAATATTTTCATTTCCTGGCTTGTGTGTGTTTAAAGTCATTGCCTTCCTGACAGCATAACCTCAATAGCATCCACTGTGCCTAACCCTAGTGCGCGAACTGATTTTGCATCGAACATTTATTGCAGTACTATGCTCACTGTCAGCCCTTTACTGAAGGCGATCAATAGCAGTGTACCTTTCAGTTAACTTCTCCAGAGTCCCCCGGGGAAGTTGTCTTGTCTAGCAGCTAGAGCACAGGGCAGCCTCAGGATTCCTGACTCAACCCCTGCCTCAGCTGCGCCACCCGTAACAATAGCAGGTGGACTCAGTGAGTCGCTGGGCCGTAGGTGGCAGGGGCATTAACCTTTGAAGCCCTGACCCAAACCACGCAGTGGGGGCCAAAGAATGAATCAGTTTCTCCTATGTGCTTGTCTGCCAACACCTCTTTCTTCTCCCCTTTGGCTTTTTATTTCTGCCACTTAATCTCTTTCTTCCCATTATATGTTTTGCTCCCCCCTCCCGTCCCTCCAGCTCGGCAGGTTACATGCAGCTGAGCATGAGAGTGGGGGACATGGGCTGGTGCCACTTATGGCTGAGTTGAGCACTGTGCAAGCAGAGAAGCTGCAGCAAGGTACATTTGAGCCAGTCCTGTGGCTGGCTGCATTAAAGGCTATGGCGGGAGCAGGTAGCTGGGTAGCTTGCAAGGAACTACTCACAGCAGTGGAAGCAGAGCTCCGTGGTTGCAGCTGAGAGAGGGTGGATTGGGTCCTGAAGCTTTCCCTGTCCCCACTTCTCTTCTTTTCTCAGCTTCCCCCTTTCCTGGACTGGTCTGGTACTCCCTAAGGAGACCAGACTGCCCATCAATGGGATTATCCATGTGACTAAGACTCACCATTGTGAGTAAGGGCTGCACAGTCAGGCCCCTAGTGAATTGTTCCTAGCTGGGCAGCACTCTTCTGAGGCTTCCCATAACTTTTGCCTGTAAGTTTTCAGGCAAAAAATCTAGTATTTACCAGCTCACTGTTTCCTGTCAAGCCACTGTGTCAGTAATTCAATGAGTCAGACTACAAAAGGCCAGAGCCCAGCAATGACAACTCCAGGGCACTAGCTAGGAAATAATTTTGCTATTATAATGTATAAACCAGTGGTTTTCAAACTGTGGGTCGCGACCAAGTACTGGGTCACGGAATGGAAGGCATTGGGTCGCAGTGGCTCTGATCACCACCACCGGCCGGGCCATTAAAAGTCCCATCAGTGGTGCTGCCCGGCTAAGGCAGGCTAGTCCCCTACCTGTTCTGACACCGCGCTGTGCCCCAGAAGAGTCCAGCAGCAGGTCTGGCTCCTAGGTTGGGGGGCCACAGGGCCCCATGCGCTGCGCCTGCCCCGAGCACCAGCTTTGCACTCCCATTGGACGGTTCCTGGCCAATGGAAGCTGGAGGGGAAGGTACCTGCGGGCAAGAGCCACTTGCACACCTCCGACTAGGAGCTGGACCTGCTTCTGGCCACTTCCGAGGCACAGTGCAGTCTGCGGTGCCAGGACAGGCAGGAAGCCTGCCTTAGCACCCCCGCATCACCACTGACCGGGAGCTGCCAGAGGTAAGCCCACACCCCAACCCCATGCCCCAATTCCCTGCCCCAGCCCTGAGATGCCCCCCAAACCTGGAGCCCCCTCCTGCACCCCAAACCCCTCATCCCCGCAGTCCTTACCCCCTCACCCCAACCCTCTGCCCCAGTCCTGAGCCTCTCCCACATGCCATACCCCTCCTTTCCAGCTCTGTTGGGTCATGGGCATCAACAATTTTCTTCAACTGAGTCACCAGAAAAAAAGTTTGAAAACCACTGGTATAAACCTAGCTTTTATAGGACACTTACCTTCCACAGATCCCAGAGCACTTTACAAAGGGAGTCCGTGTCAATAGCCCCAGTTTAGAGATCAGGAACGTGAGCCACTGGGGAGGAAGCAACCTGCCCAAGGGCACACAGCAGGGCAGTGTCAGAGCCAGGAATGGCACACAGGTCTCCCGAGGCCCAGAGCACTGCTCAATCCACTCTGCCATTTTATTTACTAAACAGTAAATTGCCTTTAATCAAGCTGGAGGAATTCGGGATTCTCCTCCCTTAGATATGAAATAGATACCTCAGCCATGTGTTTTGTTCCAGGCCCAGCTTTTGTGCCAAAGAGTTGCATGCTTGGGATGTTTCATGGTTGTATTTGAAACAGTAATATTTCAGTAAAAAAATCAACAAATGAAGAAGTAAAATAGCTAGTGATCTGGTGCACATGGCACTTTAAAGTGCTTTTATACTAAGGGCCCATCTACACCACAAACACAGCTAGGTCCAGGGACCCTCAGCTACGACATGATTGCAACTTTTAGGCTGCTCAGGACCTAACACTGTTTTAGCCACGTCCTATAACCAGGCTTTAGCCCATATCCAGTACAGGACTGACCTCCCTACAAATTGTAAGTGTTATATTAGATTCCCATGCCCTCTCTCCAGAAATAGCTCCCCCTCCCCCAACTCCTTTCGTCTCCACGCTTAACACACGCTATTATGTGGCCCTCAAAAGCCAGAAGGGTCCAAACCTGGGTCACTTAAATGCAATGCCTAATTTGTAATGAAAGAGGTGCTGGGCCCATAGGCACCGACTTCCTCTCTACCCAGGAGGTTCGACCCCCCCTCTGCCCCAGGCCCTGCCCCTATCTACCCCTTTCCCCAAGCCTCTGCCCCACCTCTTCCTGCCCCCGCTCCACCCCCACACCACCCTTTCCCCCAAATTCCCATCCCCGCTCTGCCTCTTCCTGCCCCCAGCCCTGCCCCCGTTCCACCCCTTCGCCCAAGGCCCTACCCCCACCTCACCTCTTCCCCCCCAAGTTCTGCCCCCTACCTGGAGCACAGCCCGTCCCCACTCCCTCCCAGCGCCTCCTGCACACCGCAGAACAGGGATGGGGAGGAGTTGATCAACAGGGCCCGCGGCAGGCAAGAGGCACTGGAGGGGTGAGGGGAGACCTTGGCTGAGGGTGGGTGCTAAGCACCTGCTAATTTTTTTCTGTGGGTGCTCCAGCCCTGGAGCATCCATGGAGTCAGCACCTATGGTTGGGGCTCAAGCAATTTTTTTTACATTCATAACTGATGCAGCAAGCCCAGAGGTGCCGGGGCTATGAAGTGACAAGCCCTGGCACCAGGGCCATCCTTAGGTATACAAGGCTACATAGGGCACCCGGACATTTGGGGCACCTCTGGGTCTTAGTGTTCACTCTGCTGCCTCTTCCTATCCCTGTTCTGACCCTTCCTGCAGGCTCCCACCACAGCTGGCTGTTGCAACCTGGTGAGTCTTCCTCCAGAGCAGATCTAGTACTTAAAAGTGAAAAAGCCTTGCAACCTGCCAGACCTATTAGCACAACATTGAAACTGTTAACGAGCCATTCAAGTGGTAATGAAGTCATTTAACAAGTATTTGCCAACCCCCAGTATACACTGTCAGTTTCCGAATTTACTGACAAAAACAGCTGTGCATGACTGTAATATTTACTCAGAACATGTTAGTCTACAGGACCTTAGTTGAAAATTTGCTTTAAAAGTATTTCATTAATATGTTGCTGAAGATTATAAAATCACATCTATGCAAGGATTTTTTTAGAGATTTTTAGATGAACAATCTGAGTATTCATCTTTAGCCTTAAATGCTTGGATCAATAAATCCTTCAAAAGACCACTGTTATCTAAAATACACATGCGAGCCCAGGTTGCCATGGGGCATAGGGGCACCAGTTTAATAATAAAAGGAGTACTTGTGGCACCTTAGAGACTAACCAATTTATCTGAGCATAAGCATCCGATGAAGTGAGCTATAGCTCACGAAAGCTTATGCTCAAATAAATTGGTTAGTCTCTAAGGTGCCACAAGTACTCCTTTTCTTTTTGCGAATACAGACTAACATGGCTGTTACTCTGAAACCAGTTTCATAATACTGCATAGGGCCCCATAAATGCTAAGGATGGCCCTGCCTGGCCAGATTAAGCACTGCTTAAATGTGAATGCTGATGTAACGGTGTGTCAGGTTCAAAGGCCATGCACAGAGATGCAGAATCCTTCTGTTGCCTTCCTCCGATGTCAATATAGGCCCCTGCACAGCAAGATACAGCTCTTCCGAGTGACACACCCTCACAGCCAGACCAAGTGAGTGTTGTTAGGAGCACACGTGAGGTTACAGCCAGATAATCTGCAGGGAAAGCCAAAACGTACATTGTTTCTTAAATTAGGCCTAAACTAGGAAAATTAGGACCCACAATTTACCCCCTGGGTAACTGCATTGATGGTAGCTGTAGTGGGCTGTGCTTATCTGAATGTTACTCGCTTTTGTCCCAAAATTACCAGCCCTCCGCACATATTTGGCAGCATGGTCTGTTGGATAAAACACAAGGAGAGGAGATGTGACTTCCATTCCTAGCTCTGCTAATGATCTTGGGTAACTCACTTACCTGCACTGTGCCTCTGTTTCCCCATCAGCAGTGGGAAAAAGAATGAGACTCACCTTGTAGAAATTGCTTTCAGGTTTTCAGAGGACAAAATGTGATGTTAGTGCTAAGGTTAATGCATGAGACCTTTACAGTGTGGTGCCCTTCTAAATAAGGCACAAGTTTGCTGGGGAATCCAGATCACTTCTTACTGAAACAAATTGCTCTTCAACTATTGCCATCTTGTGGCATCTGTGACCTGTTACTCATTCCTTTATCTGCTAATGGTGTTAGTGAGGATCGGAAATGTACACAGGCAATTTTAAAATGAAATGTAAATGAATTAGAAATGCCAACAGAAGAGCCATTAGCATAAATCCAATCAAAGGGCTTGCTTTGTTTAGCTTGTTAAAAATGACTAAATATTTAGCGACTGTGGGTGGATGAGGTGGTTTTGCTTACATTCTGTAAGTCTGAGACTCAAAACTACCTCTGATATCATAAATGACAGAACCTATCAGCAATTTTCTATCCTGACCTTTGCTGCCTTTGGCCTATAATACACTATCGCACCATTGCATGCACAAGGGAACAGCCTCTAAAATATTATTGCTTCTAATAATAGTCAAATCACATAGCAATGAAAGCCTGGAAGTTCAGACTTCACAGGAAAATGTAACACACCCTGGATATTGCAGGCGGATTCTAAGCAGTGGGTGAGCATGCAAACCATGGACCAAATCCTACTTACCTTACTCATCGGAATAATCTTGTCAGCTCCACATCATTAGCTGGAGTAAATTAGAATAGTTCCATTGACATCAATAAACTCTGCTGATTTACACTACCTGGGAATCTAGCCCATTGTCTTTAATGGAATTAATTCCTAAGTAAGTGCTACTCGGCAGGGAAAGATGGTCCAGTTGTTAGGGTGCTAGCCTGGGACCCAGCAGACCTAGGTTCTTTGCTCAGCCACAGACTCCTGTGACTTAGGCAAGTCACTTAGACCGTGTCTAAGCACAAAAGCTGTATTGCTTTAACTGTACCATATGGGAAGGAGATAAAGTCACAAGGAACACTTACACTGGTATAGTTATATTAGTTAAAAAAAAACCCACACCCCTAGCTGACATAGTTACACCTGTACAAAAACTGTGTGTCAACCATATCTAAGCCTCGGTGCCCAAGTTCCTCATCTGTAAAATAGGGACAACAGCACTGCCCAATCTCACAGTGGTGATGTGAGAATAAATCCATTAATAAGGTTGGGAGGTGTTTAGATACTTCGGTAATGGAGCCATACAAGTATATCTAAAGATCTAGATAATGAGATAAACAAGATTTGGCCCCAACAGCTGTAATATATAAACCTGTAAGCAGGGTCTGAATGAGCTCTCCCCTGACACCTAGTGGTGAACAGTGGGAAAAGACTTCAGAAGCTGATCTTGTTTGCATGGACACACCCACCCTGCCTAGGTGCTCAGCATGATGGGGTTGCTTAGCCAAACGATCACTTGTGGCTGGTATTAGATCCCCAGTCTCCTTGTTATTGGGGAAGGAGTAATAAAGGGTTGTTAGCCTTGTTGTGTGAACCGAGGGCAGCAGAACTGTACCTGGCCTACCCCAATGGAGGGACTCACCCTCAACTGAATGGCACTCTCTAGGCAGGGGACATGGGTTCCAAAGAGTTGAGAGAGGGTAGGGTTAGTTATGTGTGCTGGGTGGTTCAAGTCCTATTTAAGGGTTTTAGGTACTATCTGACCCCTTTTTCCCCCCTCTATGGTATAATGAAAGCGCTAATTTAAATTTAATTGAAAGTCTTGTTATATGCTGTAGACTTGAAATCACTGATGCCTAGGGCTAGGTATTAGGCCTACTTTAGCGTCTTTATTGTAGAAGACTGCCTAGTGTGTACCAGCAGTGAGGCTCCCCTACTAATAGCTGAAATCTCTGAGAGCTGTGTTAAGTGTGGGGGCCCTGAAGATATCTTGGTGAGTGGACTGCTGGTAAAGAGGTGTAGCAAGCAGGTAGTTGGCAGAGAGGGCCAGAGCAGAGCCCTGCAGAAAGTGTGCTAATTGGTCATTTGGGGTGAGGAGTGAGTGCCTGAGCAGTGGACTGTATAAAGTACCTCCTTATCCCCCTCCCTCCGCACAGGGTGGGAGGTGAACTCTGTGGAGGAACCTCTGAACTCTGGGGCTGCACTGACCAAGGACAGCAACTGTGAGTAGAATACAGAAAAGGGACAGGCACGTTAAAGGGACTTTTGGGTTGCTGGACTTAAGAACCCGAGGGGAAAAGGACACTGCCCAACCTACCTGGGGGTGGGTCTTTTCCTCATGGTTTGTGTTTATGAACTCTAGTTGCGGTGTTTTCCCAAATCAATGCTGAGTTAATTTTCCCTCCTTTTATTAAACGTTTTTGCTACACTCAGACTCTGTGCTGGCGAGAGGGGAAGCATTGCCTCTTAGAGGTGCCCGGGGTGTATGTGTGTAATTGTTCCAGGTCACTGGGTGGGGGCTCGAGCTGGTTCTGTGTTGTGTTGTTGAAAAGGAACCCCTACATACTCAACCCGGCCCTTGTTGCTGCTGGCTCCACCTGGCAGAAGGGTTACAAACCAAACAGAGTGGGCTGAAGATACAGGGCCAGAGTCTGACATCAGTTGCACCAGTGTTGCATCCCTATGATTCTATTGACTTTACTCTTGCTTCACACCACTACAAGTGAGAAGAGAATCAGGCTTAGGCCAGTAGTTTTTGTTTGAAATGACATTACTGTCCTCAGAGCACTAGCGTTGTTTTAATGTTGAATTTTCACTCAATATTTTCTTTGGGAGGGGTTGGAGGGGGGTGTAATTATGTTTCTGGAAATCTGAGTGGCCAGACTCATGGTGAGTGCTATGCAAATAATGAAATTTTTGTTTGTCTGGACATTTTGAAAAATTGGGGAGGGGTGTCAACCTGAAAACTTTTTTGAAAATTTCAGCAAGACAAAAAGTTAAAAAAATTGTTTTGTATCAAATGAAACACTGAGTTGTTCTTTTTTAAGAAATAACATTTTAAATTGAAGTAAATTGAAAAAAATCAAAATGATTTATTTAAAAGAGGCCAAAACAAAACATTTAGGGTTGGTGTTTCCCCCAGAATTGTTCTAGGTTTTTTCTACCAAAATAATTTGGTGAAATCAACATGAATTCTTGAAATGTTCTGGTCAATCCAAATCTGAAAAAAAATTTTTTTTGCGTGGGGGGGAGGGAGGGAGTGAGTGTCAGACAAAAAACTTGGCATTGCTCCACTAGCAGTGACTGCAGTAATGAAGGCTGTACAAAAGTTTCTATTCAAACCTCCTGTCTTTACGCATTATCAGCTCCCCACAACATTCACCTTTGCTCCTTGGTCTCTGGTCTGCTAGATGGTGACTTTCTGTCTTTTGTTAGCTTAAGTTAGAGGAAATACTTTCATTTGCATGAACCTCCGCCATGTTTTCCATTCAAAAATCAACAGCATTCTGGCCATCTTATATTCCTGTAGCGTTAGCTCATTCATGGCTTCAGAGCTGCAAACATGGGATTAAATCCTATACCCAGTAGGGCTGCTCTAGCAACAGGGCAAATTAGCCTTGCAGCTAGCTTAGATGCCCATTTTGAAGTCCTCAATATAGAGCAGGGTTGTGCATGTGGCCAGGAGAATGGAATTCTGACTAGAAGTGGGTGAAATTTGTTGTGCAAATAGGTTGATAGCCAAAAGATGCAGATTCGAGGGGACCCAAAACTATTTGCAAATTCAGGTCAAATTTGGCAAATAATTTTGGGGTGGGGGGAAGAATTTCAGAAATTTTAGAATATTTGTTTCAGAAATGCAGAAACAAGATGCTTCAACTTTTCATTTTGGAAAGAGATTTTTCTCTTTCAGAATTTACCTACATTTTATTTAAAAAGAAAATTAAACACATGTTTAAAGCCCCAAAATGAAAAGGAAAGATTTTGTTTCAGGTTGATCCTAAGTGGTTTTTTTCAGGTTTTTGGTTGGATCACCAAACTGAAAAAAAAAAAAAAAAATCAGTTATTTGCCCAGCCTTAGTTGTGACCAGGGAGCAGCTACCTTCAGCCAATTCCTACCTGCCAGCATGGCCCATGGGCAGCTGGACATAAGACAGAGCAGCCTTGAGACTGTATTTTATGCAAGGGACTGGTCTGAGGTCCCTTCCAACCCTGATATTCTATGATTCTATGACTGGCACCCAGTGAACTTGAAATCAGGAGAATGCAGTGTCTCCTGCAGGTTGCACGCTATGGTCATTCCCTAGGGCAAGTCTACACTTAAAACGCTGCATTGGCCCAGTTGCAGTGACAGATTAGCCACTGAACCAATGGGGCCTGTGCCCGGGGGGGTGCAGGGGCAGGGCAAGGGGGAATGTTGTCCCTCAAAAAACGAGTCATGAAGATTTGAACATGTGGGAATGAACATGCCCAGTAGAAACTTGACTTCCAAGAGGAAAATTAAGCTATTAGCTGCACACATGGGACCAAGATTTTTAGCCTATGTAGCTGGGCTCCTCGGTAGCCAGAGGGAGGTGTCCTTAGCCAGTGCCTGCCAAGCCATCCCACGAGATCACTAATGCTGAAGTAACCCAGCATGCCCCCATTGCAGAGCAGAGAGCCAGAGGATGTGTGTAGCAGCCCAGGAGCCAAGCCAGTGGAGGCTGCTGAATCAGCACTTCCTCTAGCTGAGCTGGCCATGGCCCCTTCCTGGCCAGCAATGTCTGCACAATGTCTGGGAGGCTGCGGCCATTTTCTGCAGCTGCAGCCTTCTCCCCTTTCCCACCCCAGTGGCCTCCACTCTGGAAAATGGCTCTATCAGCATAACACTGTGGAGTCCCATAGTTATAATCTGAGTCTAGACCAGCTGCACCCAGCTGTCAACTCAAGAGACGCTTTTTCTAACTCAGTGGTTCCCAAACTCGTTCCGCCGCTTGTGCAGGGAAAGCCCCTAGGGGCTGGGCCAATTTGTGGGCCGGGCCAGTTTGTTTACCTGCCGCGTCCGCACGGGAAGCGGCACAGGCCGAGGGACGTACTGGCCGCCGCTTCCAGCAGCTCCCATTGGCCTGGAGCGGCGAACCATGGCCAGCGGGAGCCACGATCGGTCAAACCTGCGGACGCGGCCCGCCAGGGGCTTTCCCGGCACAAGCGGCGGAACAAGTTTGGGAACCACTGGTCCAGCTAATAGCCCGGAGAGCTCACCTGGGACCAGAAGATCAGGCTGTGCTCATTGTGCCTGGGACCCTGCCTCCAGTTCGAGACACAAAAAATGCTACACCAGGGCCAGACCAGTGATCAGTCTAGTTGTCAGTGGCCAGCACTAGGTGCTGCAAAGGAAGGTGTAGATTCCCCATAGCAGGCAATTATGCAGTCACAGGCCTAGGTTCCAGCATAAGGAAATACTCAGAACTTGATAATGAAAGCGGAAGGGGTTCCAGATGTGGGCGAAGTGCAGGAAGAAAGAAACTGAGCCCAGCGATGGGAGAGAGTAGAAAAGAGATAATGGGGGTACACTACGCTTTTCTGTTTTTCATGTGATTGTTAGTGCTGGTGAAAGGTGGCCTTGAAGACTGAGGTCCACACCACATCTACTGAACAAGTTGCCCAATGCAGCCTCTCTGTGTTGGCCTATCTGTATCCTTCTAGCTTTTCCTGAATGAAGGCCAACTTTAGGGATGGAGGGTGGTTCATACCTGGCAATGGTATCCATAATATTGGCCTGAGTTCAGTTCCAAGTAGCTAAGTACCAATGGCTTGTGTGACACGAATTTGGTTCACTACTATCCAATAGTAATAGCTTTTGCTCACCACCAATCTGGGTGGAACTGGAACTAGCTACAGCCTGCATATCAGAGAGAATCCAATGAAGTCCACATGAATGGCCATATTGAGTCAGACCAATGGTGCATCTAGCTCAGTATCCTGTCTCTGACAGTGTGCAGTACTAGAGCTTCAGGTGAGTGTATAGGTCAGTTGGAACAATCCATCCCTGTCTTCCCTGCCTGCTTCTGGCAGTCAGAAGTTTAAGTTTGCCCAGAGCATGGGGTTGCATCCATGACCATCTTGCCTAATAGCCATTGATGGGCCTATCCTCCACGAACTTATCTAGGTTTTTTTTTTTTTGGACCCTCTTATCCTTTTGGCCACCCCAACATCCCTTGACAATGAGTTCCACAGGTTAATTATGCATTGTGCGAAAAAGTACTGCCTCTTGTTTGTACTAAACCTGTTGTCTATTAATGTCATTGGGTGACCCTTGCTTTTTTTATTATTGGAATGGGTAAATAACTCTTCTCTGTTCATTTTTTCCCCATACCATTCATGATTTTATAGACCTATCATATCCCCCCTTAACCATCTCTTTTCTAAGTTGACCAGCTCTAAACGTTTTAGTCTCACCTCATAGTAAGCGTTTCATACACTTGATCATCTTCGTTTTTCTCCTTTGAACCTTTACCAGTTCACTATATCCTTTCTGAGATGGGGCAACCAGAACTGGACGCAGTTTTCAAGGTGTAGCCCCGCTCCCAACCTCGGCTCTGGCTGTGGGGCAGGCAGGAGTGGGAGGGGCACAACCCTCAAAATTTTGGGGACTACTGATCACAGGGATAGGAGGGGCACAACCTTCGAAAGTTTGGGGACCACTGAGCTAGATGGAGTATTGCATGCTGGGACCTATCCTCTCCATGGGTCACATGTCTCCATTAAACAATGTTTGCAGTCCACTCCATTTTATGCAAATCAGGGGCTCCTGGAAAATTACTAATGTTGTCCTCAGTTTAGCAATGTTTGTCTCTCCTAGAACTAGATGGACTGACAGATAGGAAATGGGAATTTTTGTGTTCATGGAGACCACGCTGCAGCAAATTACTATGGCAACAGTTTGGCAGCGACTTAGTCCCTACAATGAAAGGAAAAATGCGCCTGTACTTAATAGCAGTACACATGGAAATAATTGCATTTAATAACTAAGGCCACTTGACTACACTCTTCATCTTCAGATCTCAAAGCATGGTGCAGAGGGGAGTTGTATCCTTATGCCCATTTCCCAGATAAGGTAGTGGATCTACAGAGGTGAAGGGCCAAATTTTCCCAAGTGGCCTCTAATTTTGGATGCCCAACTTGACACCTAGAATCGGAGTTTCTTAGAGGTTCCAAGCACCTGCAGCTCCCACTGACTTCAGTAACACCGCACCACTGAACAGCAAGCCTCTTTAAGCTGTCTCAAGTCAGGCACCCAAAATTAGAGGCCACTTCTGACGACTTAGGCTTAACTGACTTCTTGCCCAAGCCCGTACAGCAAGGCAGTGGCAGAGGTGGGAGCAGAACCCAGCTCTCCTGATTTGTAAGCCTATGCTCTGAAGATAAAAGATCTACAGGTGAACTTTGCCCCTGTGCAGCAAGCCAGTATGAGTCCTCTCTGTGTCACACAAGTCCTATTTGAGGGTTAAAAGGGATTTAAGTGGTGCATAGGCCTGGTGCTGGGCCCCTGCACAGTAATCACCCTATGTGCATAGCTAAACTTAAGGGCAGAGGTTGCTAAAATCAGGAGCTACTGCTGTGGGTTTGGCGCACACACATAAAAAATCCTGGATTGAGAGTTACTAAAAAGACTACATGCCAAAAAAATTAAATGAAGCAGGTGGTTCCAACTTGCAGGAACTCAGTTTATAGTCTCAAATGACTCACTAGAAGCTGTGCACAATGCAGGCCGGGCAGATGTTTTAGTGACTGCCAGCTGCTGGAATACGATACCTAGCTCAGTCCCACTGCAGAGATGGTAATTCAGGACGTTAGGGTTTAGTGTGCATCCCAAGAGAGTTAAGCCCACGTATTGGGTATCTCCAGATCTGGCTACAATGATTACGCACCCCTTTTTCGAAACAAAGGGGGATGGTGGTGGTGCAGTAACGCTGGTAGGTGAGGCTGTTAGACTGTTCAGATTCCAGATGCAGAGAGAATGGTGATACAGAAAAATAGAGAGTATGCTGGCTGCATTAAATGAAAAATGAGACTGACATCAGTGGGGCAACTAATTAAAAACATACAGATCAAAGCTTCCTTCCTATGCTGGAAGCTGTTTGCAAAGCAGCAATCAACGCCATTTAGGAAATAAAGGTCAAATCTACAGTACAAACTCTTGTCTGCATACCTGTGTTGGTCAGGGATGAGAGGCGGTGTGATCCCTGACCGACAGAGCCAGCAAAAGCCCCTAGCGTAGTTGCAGTTATACTGGCAAGATGGCACTTTCGCAAGTATAAGTTGCATTCACACTAGGAGTGGGGTGTTGGTAGAGCATGCTAGTGGTCCCAGTGTAGACCTGGCCAAAGTCTTTTGGCTTGGAATCTATGTTCTGGGTACTATATCGTTTCAAAAAGAAAGCCAATGAAAGAGTAACAATGGTTAATATTCAGTATCACAAAAATACTCTAGAGTCACCTGTAAAGGGAAAGGGACAGCATACCTGGTAGATAAAGAGTATAAGTGAGAGCAGTCCCCCAGATCTGAGATGGAAGCTAAATCCTTGTTTAACTTATACCAGCAGAACTATGTCAGTTAGGGGTATGATTTTTTTAAAAAACTGACATAATTATGCTGGTATAAGCCCTAGTGTGGATGCTAGTTTTGAAAACTGGTATAAACTATACTGGCAAAATAACCTTTTCCAGCATAAAGTGTGTCTATACTAGGAGGATTTGCCAGTATAGCTGCACTAGCTATTTTAGACAAGGTATAAGGCTTGAAACTCATGGTGATTGTAGTTGACTTTTGGTTTAAAAAGGAATTGTCTTTTTTTTACATGCCCCAGAGACTCTGGTAATGAGAACATTGCATATATCAAATAAAGTCCATGGGATGTTCTGAAAATCAGGAAGAACATCTTAGCTTGAATTCAGAGACAGGTAGAAAACCAATGAAAATGGTAGGGGGGAGGGGCATGGACTCACCTCCTGAAGTGAGAATAGCCTAGTCACACCAAAAAAGTAATCTGAGCACTGGATTTACTGCTGTCCTTACAACTGAAATGTTAAGCACATGTTTAAGTACTTTGATGAATTGGGACTTAAACAGGTAATACAATTTTTCCACGATCTTCTTCAAAATGTGACTTGCAATTTTTTTTTAGAAATTGCGTAAGGAATAAATCGAAAATATTTTTTCTAAGGTTTGGGTTTTTTATTCTATTTTTAAAAAACCACTAAGGAAACTTCTAGATAAAACCTCTTGAAGTCAGTCTTGTAAATAAGATATTCATAAGTTTCAAACATAACCAGAATGCTGTGGTTATGATTGAAACCTGGAAACTAGGATATCTAAACGCCGGAAGCTGTAGAAATACTCATGTAAATTGCTTTTTAAACTCCAACTTCCAATTTTATTTAAAAGTTAAACTTTTTAAAATAAACGTCACTCCGTTTTAATGAAAAATGACCCCTTTGCCAAAATTTGGGGTCTTGTGAGTTGTGTCCTTTAGGGGGAGAAATTGGTGATCTAGTCAGGTATTTTTGATGACATCTTGTTTATTTACAAAGAATGTGCAAAGTCCTGTTTCCCTGAACACAGACCGAGACAGTTTGTTCACAATTCCACAGTGGCATAACTACAACGGTGCAAGTGGTACAGTTGTACCAGGGTCCACGAGCTATGGGAGCCCAACCACTGAGGTTGCCATTGCCGGGGACAGTGGAACCTGCTGGTCCCCCATGGCAGGGGGCAGCTGGAATGATGGGCCACTCCAAGGCTTTGGGTATAAGCAGCCAGTAAGCATGTGTGGAGAAGGCGGGATAATCATGATTCATGGGGATGTTTGGGGGTTCAAGAGGGGTGTCTGAAGGTAGGAGATGTGACCAACCTAGAGATGGTGTGCAAGGTAAAAGCAGCAGCCTCTTTGCATGGGGCAGGGAGTAGAGAGAACTGGGTGAAGCTGGAGGGCTGGCTTGGAGCTGTTAAGTTGGGGGGTGTTGGAGTGGAGCTCAGGGGGCTCTGGATCAGAGCTGGGGGCATGGAGGGGTGGAAAGGTTGGAGAGGAGCTGGGGGAGGGCTTGTGGGGCAGATGAAGAAAGTGGGGGTAACAGGAAAAGAACTAAGTGCCTAGAGGGGTGATTCGATTGGGGCTGAAGGAGCTTAGGGCTGGACTGAAGGAGGCTGCAGGGGGGTGGCAGGAGAGTGAGGAGGACTGGAAGGGAGTGAGGTTGGTTGGGGGAAGCTGGAATGGGGAGGGGCCAGCAGGTGCTGCTCTATCTAGCTATAAGCAAGCTAGGCAGCTGCTCAGGGCAGCAGATTTCTAGGCAACTGCCCCTTTGTCCTGGCACTGTGACCCCATGCACCAGGTTGCAATGCCACTCATTCAGATTGATCCAGTCACTCCCTCTTTCAGTCACGATGGAGGGGTACGCAGGCCAAATTTGAGTAGCATGGGGGATGGCACACTGAAGTGTTGCCGAGGCTGGCAGATTGCCTTTAGCTGGCTCTGGGACTGGATAGGAGCTGTGGAGGAGCTGATTTCAAACTCAGGAAGGGAACCCCTTACCTTTTCTTGCATCAGGGTCTGCTTGGGCCTTGTTACACTGCTGCAATTTCAAGCCCCCTTCTGGCCAGCACTTAATCCAAAAGTGCTCTGTTTTTTCAGGGTCATTCTACTAGTGGTGCTGTATCCGTCTAATGCTTTCTTGCGTGGGTTTGCAGTGGTTCTGGCTGCATCTTCACACACACAGCTCCCTCAAACAATGCCCAGAAAACCCTTTCTACCAACCTCGCTGAGTTTCTGACTGGCCCTATATGGTCTGTGTTCCAGGCCGTGGCTCCGATCATTTCAGCTGTCTGTTCCACAAAGAAGCTTGATTGTTTCTTATATTATCCTGAATGAAGGGTTACAATTACATCCACCAGCTTCAACAAAGCTTAACCCAGCTCCCAGAATAACAAAAGTTGTGTGTGTCGGGGATGGATGTCACCTGGGAATTGTAAGATATTGGATCAGTAGGGTCAGGATTTCACCCACTGTTTTTTATAATCTTGCAATCGCATCTTTGCAGTCCGAGCCTCCAAAGAGCCCCCACTAGAGTCAATGGGATCTGTGCTGGTTCAGAGGCCAGCCCATTTGGATGCAGTTGCAGGATTGGGGTCAAAATATGCGTTTACTACAGACTTTCCCAATATTGTGTGTGTCTCTAGGAGAGGAAGTGGGGAAGTGAACGGGCACAGCAGCATTACCCAACTGGTTAGGGCAGGAAATTGGGAGGAGAGCGAGAAATACCAGACCAAACAGAAATTTCAGAGAGAATTTGATGTGATGTGGGCAGACTATAATTACCCTAACAAGAATTTAACCAGAACACCAGGATTAACAGCTGCACCCTCTTGCAAACAGGACCATGCAAGAACAATTGCACATGTGAGAATGATCACAAGTGAAGGAACTCTCATCTAGGGGCTGGAACTTCAAAGCTCACTCCACCATCCTGGAGGAATTGTGGGAAGAGCCCCACCTACTGAATTACCCACACCAGATCCTGTGGCATGCTGGGTTTTCTCTGGCACTCCCTCATTCAAGCCCTGACTCTGGCCAACTTTCTTGTGAGATCCAACAGGATCCATGCAAAGTTGTGTGGTCGCAAGCCATTATTAAACCAATGGGATGAGTGGGGAAATAAATACATAAAAGCAAAGAAGTGAATAGTCTATAGTTGTTTTCAGGCTACCCAAACACAGGACAAAAGACCTAAAGCGAGGCACCCAGCAGGACTAGCAAAGCAGAAAGACAGAAGTTATGTGGGATACATTCACATGTAATGGTGAAATGCCATAATTTCAGTTTCTTGGTTTGGCATTTATCTAGTAATGCACTAGCACCTGGAGGCATCATCCAATTGGCATTTGCTCCAACCCCTCAGACAGAGACAAACATCTACAAGATCTCTATCAAGCGTTCTTACAACTACAATACCCACCTGCTGAAGTGAAGAAACAGATTGACAGAGCCAGAAGAGTACCCAGAAGTCACCTACTACAGGACAGGCCCAACAAAGAAAATAACAGAACGCCACTAGCCATCACCTTCAGCCCCCAACTAAAATTTCTCCAGCGCATCATCAAGGATCTACAACCTATCCTGAAGGATGCCCCATCACTCTCACAGATCTTGGGAGACAGGCCAGTCCTTGCTTACAGACAGCCCCCCAACCTGAAGCAAATACTCACCAGCAACCACACAACAGAACCACTAACCCAGGAACCTATCCTTGCAACAAAGCCCGTTGCCAACTGTGCCCACATATCTGTTCAGGGGACACCATCACAGGGCCTAATCACATCAGCAACACTATCAGAGGCTCATTCACCTGCACATCTACCAATGTGATATATGCCATCATGTGCCAGCAATGCCCCTCTGCCATGTACATTGGTCAAACTGGACAGTCTCGATGTAAAAGAATAAATGGACAAAAATCAGACATCAAGAATTATAACATTCAAAAACCAGTCGGAGAACACTTCAATCTCTTTGGTCACTCGATTACAGACCTAAAAGTTGCAATTCTTCAACAAAAAAAACTTCAAAAACAGACTCCAATGAGAGACTGCTGAATTGGAATTTAATTTTGCAACTGGTTACAATTAACTTAGGCTTGAATAAAGACTGGGAGTGGATGGGTCATTACACAAAGTAAAATTATTTCCCCATGTTTATTCCCCCCTGCACCCCCCTCTGTTCCTCAGACATTCTTGTCAACTGCTGGAAATGGCCCACCTTGATTATCTCTACAAAAGGTTTCCCCCGCTCTCCTGCTGGTAATAGCTCACCTTAAGTGATCACTATCATTACAGTGTGTATGGTAACACCCATTGTTTCATGTTCTCTATGTATGTAAATCTTCCCACTGTATTTTCCACTGAATGCATCCGATGAAGTGAGCTGTAGCTCATGAAAGCTTATGCTCAAATAAATTTGTTAATCTCGAAGGTGCCACAAGTACTCCTTTTCTTTTTACAGAATAAGAGACGAGCCTTGTGCTGAGGACTTCACAATCTAAACACACAAGAAGTGAGATGGAATATTATTGTTCCCATTTACAGATGGGGAACTAAGGGACAGAGAGAAGTGACTTATCCAGCAAGTCAGTGCCCAAGCCAGGAATAGAACCTAAATCCCTGTCCTGTCTACTGGCCCTTATACCATTAAGGGATTAAACACTCCCATGTTGATGGATCTCATTTGAAGAACTTCAGAGAATGTTGAGGCACAGGAATAACAGCAGTAACCAGTAACAAAGGGGTTAAAATCATGTACAGTTAGTTTTGGTGAGAGGAGGGGGAGAAAGGAAAGATAGTCCAGCATTTAGGGTTCCACCCTGGGACTTGAGACACACGTTCAGTTCCCTCTCTGCTACACACTTCCTGGGAGACCATGGGTCAATCACTTAATCTCTGTGTCTCAATTTACCATCTGTACAATAGGGATAGTAGCACTTCCCTACCTCAGAGGGGTGCTGTGAGGATAAATGCATTAAAAATTGATAGGTGCTCAGATACTACAGTAATGATGGTCACATAAATGCCCGAATCAGAGAGAGATCTATGTGGAATGGAAGTACATCCAGCTGCGAAATTAGGACAGTTGCAAGATATGCACTTTGCCTTCCCATCACTGTGTGTGTAAGGGGAGAGGGGCGAAACGGGATAGTAGCACATGTGGATAAGTAAGCACAACTTCCGTAAGGGAAAATTGCACTCTGTACACTGTTACAATAATCTGGGGAAAACGTAATAAAACTGTGTGGATAACAGTGAGCTGGGTGAACATAGGTTACTTGGATTTTCATAGGCCTTTGATAAAGTCCCTCATAAAGAAACTATTAAGTAAAGTAATTTATCACGGAGTAAGGGCAAAGTCCTTAATGAGTCACAGAAAACAAAATCATAACAAACATCTGCTTGTCTGAGTAAAGAGAAGTAAATATTGAGGCGTATCAGAGGTCAGTATTGGAATCATGGTTATTTAATACTATGTATTAATGATTTGCAGGAGGAAGTGGAAAGTGAGTTAGCGAAAGCGGACAATAACGTTTATTAGTAAGAACTAGGGAAGAGTGGGAGAAACCCCAGGGGCCATTTGACATTTTGAACTGCATGCTAAATTTAATCAGATTCAAAAATCACATATTTTGAAAACTCTTTACTAACATATGAGACTATTTAACATATAAGGCCCCGATCCTGCAAAGACTTGTGCTTAGAGTTTATGCATATGTATGTTTGTAAAGCTAAGCACATGAAGGTGTCTTTGCAGGATTGGGGCCTAATATATACTTCTTTATCACTTATCACCATTTGCCACCCCTACACAACTTGAACTAGGACACAACCATAATTGCTTTCATGGTTTACTGTTATGATTCTAATCAGTTCTATTTTCTAGTTCTCCCGTGTTAGCAGCCTGCTACAATGTATTAGTTACAAACCCTGCAAGAGGATGCTTATTTGTTTTGTTAAAGAAAAATAATGGAAATATTTCTATTGATAAACAGAGTTACATAACCTAAATTTGGCAGCTAAACTGACCAAGCAACATTGCTTTAATGTAACTTTGCTTTTGCCAAAGAGTATGCATAGCCATCTAACTGCGAATAATACTGAATCATCAGAGAAAGAGACCTAAGAAACTCAGTTTTTGCGGATGTTTTAACATGTAGCAAGACTGAAGAGTGCTGCTGCATGCTTAATAAGATACACAGGAGACAGCCCTGATTTGATGCGACTTAGAAGCCATGTAGGTCTTAATGGTTGCAGTGAAGAGACATAGACCAGATCAGTGGCATCTGGCCAAGCAGTTCCAGATCATGGAATTTATACATGGTATGGCCAGGGTTGTTTTTTTTTTTTTTTTTTTGCAAGCTAGACAGTTCTGAAGTCCTCAAGAAAGAAATCCTCTAAAACACCATAGGCAATGCCACACAAAAAAGTATGTATTTCTAAGATTATGCTTAAGAACTCTATGATAATGCAGGAAGCAGTTAAATTACATATGCAACCTTACTGTTGGCATTTCCTGACGGCCGGGTGTTTAAACATGCAGTCTTAGTGTTCTCTTAACACATTTTGTGTGGATTATTAGTGCCAGGGGGTTTACTCACCACTGGGTGCACCTCCTCATACAGTGGCACTGGGACATTTTTAATAGTGGGGGTGCTGAAAGCCAGCCCCCTTGCCCCTGTCCATGCCCCCCTCAAGCAGGATCATGTCTCTGTGTGTGGGAGGGAACAGACCTGGACAGGTAGAAGGGGGCCAAGGCTGGGGCCACAGCTGGGGGCTGGCACAGGGCCAGGAGTGGAGTTCTGGGTGCAGGGCAAGCAGCAGAGCCCCGGTCGTGGTGCTGGCAGCCGGGACCCCGTGTGGAAGGGCCAGAAGTGCAGCCCCGGGTGAAAGGCTGGGACCCTGTGTGTGGAGCCAGGAGCAGAGCCCGGGTGTGGGGCCGTGTTCAGGTCAGGAGCGGAGCCCCACGTAAACCTGGGGATGGTGCAGCATCCCCCAGGCCCCTAGTTCCGGTGCCTATGTCCTCATAGCTGCATCTGGGGATTAGTTCTTTCCAGACTGATGCCCCCTTCCTTGGACCACAGTCCATCTTGCTCTCTAGGAGACACAGTGGCTCCTCTTCATGGCTTGGCCCTCCATCCAGATCACCAGACAGTCTTCCCCTTCCAGGGGAACAAAGGCTTACTAGATCCACTGGCTGGGTGCCATTCCAGGTAGTCTTCCTAATGAGGTGGTGGGTATGGGAAACTAGGCCCACCCACTACTCCAGGTTCCAGTCCAGGGATCCTACAATCAGCAGCTACGTTCTGCACTATCTCAATCCTTGCTACCATACCCCTCAGCTTCTCCCTATTTCACCCTCTACAGCTAAGCTAATACAGAGAAGCCACACAAGTAAATATGGCAGGCGACCAGCTTGGCTTAACGGTGAAATCATAGCGGATCTTAAGCATAAAAAAGAAGCTTACAAGAAGTGGAAGGTTGGACATATGACCAGGGAAGAGTATAAAAATATTGCTCGGGCATGTAGGAATGAAATTAGGAGGACCAAATCGCACCTGGAGCTGCAGCTAGCGAGAGATGTTAAGAGTAACAAGAAGGGTTTCTTCAGGTATGTTGGCAACAAGAAGAAAGCCAAGGAAAGTGTGGGCCCCTTAATGAATGAGGGAGGCAACCTAGTGACAGAGGAGTGGAAAAAGCTAATGTACTCAATGCTTTTTTTGCTTCTGTCTTCACGAACAAGGTCAGCTCCCAAACTGCTGTGCTGGGCATCACAACATGGGGAATAGATGGCCAGCCCTCTGTGGAGAAAGAGGTGTTTAGGGACTATTTAGAAAAGCTGGACGTGCACAAGTCCATGGGGCCGGACGAGTTGCATCCGAGAGTGCTAAAGGAATTGGCGGCTGTGATTGCAGAGCCATTGGCCATTATCTTTGAAAACTCGTGGCGAACGGGGGAAGTCCTGGATGACTGGAAAAAGGCTAATGTAGTGCCAATCTTTAAAAAAGGGAAGAAGGAGGATCCTGGGAACTACAGGCCAGTCAGCCTCACCTCAGTCCCCGGAAAAATCATGGAGCAGGTCCTCAAAGAATCAATCCTGAAGCACTTACATGAGAGGAAAGTGATCAGGAACAGTCAGCATGGATTCACCAAGGGAAGGTCATGCCTGACTAATCTAATCGCCTTCTATGATGAGATTACCGGTTCTGTGGATGAAGGGAAAGCAGTGGATGTATTGTATCTTGACTTTAGCAAAGCTTTTGACACGGTCTCCCACAGTATTCTTGTCAGCAAGTTAAAGAAGTATGGGCTGGATGAATGCACTATAAGGTGGGTAGAAAGTTGGCTAGATTGTCGGGCTCAACGGGTAGTGATCAATGGCTCCATGTCTAGTTGGCAGCCGGTGTCAAGTGGAGTGCCCCAGGGGTCGGTCCTGGGGCCGGTTTTGTTCAATATCTTCATAAATGATCTGGAGGATGGTGTGGATTGCACTCTCAGCAAATTTGCGGATGATACTAAACTGGGAGGAGTGGTAGATACGCTGGAGGGCAGGGATAGGATACAGAGGGACCTAGACAAATTGGAGGATTGGGCCAAAAGAAATCTGATGAGGTTCAATAAGGGTAAGTGCAGGGTCCTGCACTTAGGATGGAAGAACCCAATGCACAGCTACAGACTAGGGACCGAATGGCTAGGCAGCAGTTCTGCGGAAAAGGACCTAGGGGGTGACAGTGGACGAGAAGCTGGATATGAGTCAGCAGTGTGCCCTTGTTGCCAAGAAGGCCAATGGCATTTTGGGATGTATAAGTAGGGGCATAGCCAGCAGATCGAGGGACGTGATCGTCCTCCTCTATTCGACATTGGTGAGGCCTCATCTGGAGTACTGTGTCCAGTTTTGGGCCCCACACTACAAGAAGGATGTGGATAAATTGGAGAGAGTCCAGCGAAGGGCAACAAAAATGATTAAGGGTCTGGAACACATGAGTTATGAGGAGAGGCTGAGGGAACTGGGATTGTTTAGTCTGCGGAAGAGAAGAATGAGGGGGGATTTGATAGCTGCTTTCAACTACCTGAGAGGTAGTTCCAGAGAGGATGGTTCTAGACTATTCTCAGTGGTGGAAGAGGACAGGACAAGGAGTAATGGTCTCAAGTTGCAGTGGGGGAGGTTTAGGTTGGATATTAGGAAAAACTTTTTCACTAGGAGGGTGGTGAAACACTGGAATGCGTTGCCTAGGGAGGTGGTGGAATCTCCTTCCTTAGAAGTTTTTAAGGTCAAGCTTGACAAAGCCCTGGCTGGGATGATTTAATTGGGGATGGGTCCTGCTTTTGAGCAGGGGGTTGACTAGATGACCTCCTGAGGTCCCTTCCAACCCTGATATTCTATGATTCTATGATTCTAAGAGGTTCTAGCAAACCAAACCTTTAACTTGGTTGGAAACCCCTCTGACTGCACCAACCAGTTGCATTTCCTGGTGTGTGCTCCTATAAGAGGCCAGTCCTCTACACTCAGTCCTTGCAAACCTGCTGAGAACGTAGTGGGAGAAAAACATTAGCTGGAACAACTATGTAGAGAATCTGAAAGAAATCCCATGCACTGATGTGCTTTTCAAGGTTGTAAATAAAGCCATAACACAATAGTTTCAGGCCTCACCAGCCCCACTACAGACCCGGTTGTTAGAGAAAGCCTGAACTGACTGAATCACTGTGCTGACTAGCAGCCTAAGTGTACCATATTGCTATGCTGTCGTCCCCAGAAGAGGAAGGAGCCCAGGGAGCAGTATAGCAGCACTGGACCCCATGCAGCTGTTCCTGCCCTCTGCCGTTACCTCGCGATCTATGACTTTTAGGAGGGGGAGATTTTACAAATTCATCCCTGGTGGGAAAATTGGGGGAAATTGCAAGTGGAAACTCCTCCAAGAGAAAACCTGTATAGAGAGCATGCATCTCATCTAATTGTGATGGAGTGTTCACCCCATGCCACCCCTGAAGAGGTTCAGGTGGCTCAGAAGGGGTTAATTCCCCAGGTGCAGTGTACTGGGGTGAGACTTAGGCTTGATTGTCAAGCACTAATTGAAGATCAAGCCCATCTGGGCAGGAGTAGTTGGGGGGCTTGTATAAAGCCAGGAAGTGAAAGCAGAAGAAGGCTGTTGTGTGATGGTCTGCCGTTGCTTTCTGGGGCAAGTGATGAGAGGAGGAAACCTGGTGGGGAGAAAGCAAAGTGGGAACCCTAGGATCCTGATCCTGTGGGAAGGGTAAACCCAGAGGAGAGGTGGAAAAGGAAGGAAGTTTATCACAACTCTTGCAATACCTGGTGTTTGGCTTAAAGCCCAGCTCCCAGAGTCGTGAGTAAAGGGTCTAGGACAGGGACAGGCAAACTTTTTGGCCTGAGGGCTGCATCGGGTTTCTGAAATTATATGGAAGGCCGGTTAGGAGAGGCTGTGCCTCCCCAAACAGCCAGGCATGGCCTTGCCCCCGCCCCCTCTCTGACGCCCCCCCTGCTTCTCGCCCCCTGACGGCCCCCCCAGGACTCCTGCCCCATCCAACCCCTCCTGTTCCTTGACAGCCCCCTGGCGACTCCTGCCCCATCCACCACCCCTACTCTCGGTCCCCTGACCGCCCCCAGACCTCCTGCCCATAACTGCCCCCGCCGCCCCATCCAATGGCAATAGTGTGATGGCCAAAAGTTTGAGAACCGCTGGTTAAGAGAACTAGCTTGTCACCTAGGGAGACACTTATGATTTTTTTAGACTTAATTAAAATTGCTGTCAAAACCTTTCGGCACATGTACATATCTTATCAAAACAGATACAACCACACTGACTCAATTTGCACAAAACATCACCTGATCTCCAACTGCCCCTTGCCATAGACCAACCCACCTTCTAAAAATGTCGGTCAGAAGTGAGTATGAGGTTGCTCGTTCTAGTCCCCATTTGTCCACATCATAAAAACCTTCATGCAAATAGACAATCTCCATTCAGGAGAGGCTTAGGACTGGACTAGTTGAAGAACTTGAAGTACATTAACAGATCTATATAGGGAAGTTTGCAAAGCAGCTATATGTTATTAGTCCTGGCCTTTCATGGAGGCTCATCCTATAAGTTGTTGAGCACCTCCGACTCGCAACGACTCAGCATCTTGTAGGATTGGGCCCAGGAGCATTACATTCTCTCACAAATTAAAGATCAATTAAAAACAGAAAAGAAAAGCAACAATTTATTTTCCTCTCTTTCTATTTATTTTTAGACAGGACTTTTTCTAAGACAGTTCCACAAAAAGAGACTCTTTGAATTAGGAGGCAATTACTTAATTAGGTACTTAATTGCACATTACAATATACTAACAGCCTTTCCAATCTATTCTGTAATTACAAAATTGGGTCCTATGCTATCCATAAAATCAAAATATCCACATTTGTGAAGAAAATTTACCAGGCATGTGCAGCCAAACAAGTTTTAAGCTAAAGTGTCTTGGCTTTTTTTGTTGTTGTTAATGTGGTTTTCTTTTCTTGGAAATGAAATCAATTTTAAAAAAAATCCAAACCATTTCTGAGTTATACAATCAAATGAAAAAGACTGAAATCTGGGCCCTTGTTATTATTTTAGATTCCAAGAGGTCAGATTCATTTTTGAAAACATGTTAACAGCACATGCCCTGGAATGAGACTCTGCATTTGTAATGTTTCAGCTTGGTGCATGTTTTAATTTATTGAGTTTGAGCAGTTGCAATTCCCCCTACCCTCCATTCTCCTTAGCTATTACTGTACTTGGTATGCTTCATTCCCTTCTCGCTTACATCAGCGTAACCCTACTGGAGTTACATCTGATTTTACACTCATATGAGAGGAGAATCAGGCCTATTATCTTAAGAAAACACGATGTGTCTGAAACATATCAAGAGAACATACAACGTGGGCCAGATTCTGCTGTCTGTTACAACTGCACAACCCTACTGATTTCTTTGGGGCATCCAGCAACTTGAGGCTGCAATGACAGTAGATTTAGACTCCCTGAACAGTTATTGGGTGAAATACATTTCAGTCCAGAGGGCCATAACAAGACTTACATCCCATGTAGGTGCTGTATTAAGTGGGACATAAGGGGCACAGAGAGGTTTGTGTGAGCTCCCTGAACTAGACTGAATGTCATCTATGTTCCTTATGGCTCTTTAGTTTTTTTAATAGATTTTATCCGAAATTTTCAAATTTAAACATAAGAGCTCTTTTAAAAAGAGAGATGGCAGCAACACTGCCTTAAAAGTAGCAGCAAGAACCCCTGGGTCTTGCACTGACTCACTTTTTGGCTTAGGGCAAGTACATTGGAGATGTTGTCAAGGAGTGGGAGCTCTCAAACTTTGATTTTGTTAATTAAAATAGCCAACGGTAGGTGATTGGTGGGAGGCGCTCTTATAAATGATGACAGAGTTTTATACTGCAACCGAGGGGGAAAAGCCAGTAACAGAAGAAATGTTTGTTTGATTTGTAATAACCCAGCAAAGAAATCTTTAAAAGTATGCACCATGATATTCTATTCGATCTAGGTTCTTATACCAGGGTGATCACCACAGTATCTGAGCACCTTATGGTCACATCATGCATCTGAAATGAAATTAAGAGCCCAATCCTACACTTGGGCTAAAACATACCCTGTAATCACACAACTATTGCTGAAGCAAGAAGTTCCACTGAATACTAGTTCAGGGGGCATGTCTACATCAGGTATAAAGAGTGTATTTTCAAAACACATTCAACAGGGCAAGTTATATTTTAACATGCGTTAGCTGGTCAAAGTGAACCATAGGGTCAGGGGAAGCGTAGGCTACAACATGTTAATGTGTTAAAATACTACCTATTATCAAAACATTTTGTTCTGACTAGATTGTTTAAACTTTTACATTGTATTATTGAATATAATATAAAAATCAAAATGATAAAGTCGGAACATTTTGATCAAATCAAAACAAACATTTTCCTAAAGCTGAAATATTTCAGAATATTTTGTTTCATGACAAATTTCAAGATTTCTACTCTTTGTCTCAGTCTGGGATGAAACAAAATGTTGAAATATTGGACTTTCCCATGGGACAGAATTCTGTTTTCAACCAGCCCTACATGTTATCTAATACATTCTAAAACAGCACCTCTTATCATACTGTTGGCAAACCCAGTAAGGTTTGTAGGTTCAGACCCTAAAGCATCATCTAAATTTCCTAGTGTAGACACAGCCAAAAAAGGCAATCAAACACTTGGGGATTAACGTACTCAGAGGCTAGGTGGGCTGGTGCCAGAATTAGAATATGCGTCCCACCTATCGCCCCTCCGCAGTTAGGGAAACCCATTTGTGCAAAGCCAGCCACAATGTCATGCACGTTACCCAGAGTCATGGTTCTTTTGAGCAGGATGCGATTTATGGCCCTGCAAACTTGCATCAATGATTCCAACAATTGACTTTCATACTCCAGACTAGTTAGCAACCAATCGGCAGCTGTCTGGAGTTTCCAGCTTCCAGATTGCAATAGCCATCTGCTTCTCCACCGGCAGGGCAGCTCTCAATCTTGTGTCCTTGTGCTGCAAGGTGGGGGAAAGCTCATCACAGAGTCCCATGAAAGTGGCTTTTCTCATCCAAAAGTTCTGCAACCACTGCTCATCATCCCAGACTTGCATGACGATGTGATCCCACCACTCAGTGCTTGTTTTCCGAGCCCAAAAGTGGCGTTCCACTGCGGTAAGCATGTCCGTGAATGCCACAAGCAATCTTGTGTCGTATGTGTTATGCAACCGACATCATCATCGGACTCCTCACTGTCAGTTTGTAGCTTAAGGAGTAACTCGACTGCCATTCGTGATGTGCTGGCGAGTCCCATCAGCATATTCCTCAGCACTTTGGGATCCATTCCTGCAGACTGAAAGGGAAGACAGCGCGCGCAGTACAAAAAACATTGAAAGATGGTGCCAAATGTGGACGGAAGCACAGGGATTGCTGGGATGCAAAGCGATGCATCACGGGGCGTTGGGACAGGACCCAGAATGCCCTGCCCCCTTCCCACAAGCCACAGTGCCAGAATGGGAAGAGGTGCTCTGTGGGATAGCTGCCCATAATGCACCACTCCCAATGCTGCTGCAAGTACCACAAATGTGGCACGCCAGCAGGGCCACCCAGAGGATTCAGGGGGTCTGGGGTCTTTGGTAGCGGGGGTCCCTCCGCTCCGGGTCTCCGACACACTTCACTGAAGAAATGGAGCGGAAGGACCCCTGCTGCCAAATTGCTGCCGAAGACCCGGAGCGGAAGAAGCAGTGGCGGGTCTTTGGTGGCAGGTCCTTCACTCCGGCTGTGTTCAGCGGTCCTGAAGGACCTGCCGCCAAAGTGTCGCTGAAAACTCTCGTGGGGGGTCCTGAAAACTCTCGAGGGGGCCCCTGCGGGGCCCAGGGCAAATTGCCCCACTTGCCCCCCCCCCCCCAAGCGGCCCTGCACGCCAGTGCGCTTGCAGCTGACAGTGTGAACCCACTGCAGCGCTTTCCCTACTGCGCTCTCCAAGGGCTGCTTTAACTCACACCACTCTACATCTGCAAGTGTAGCCATGCCCTCAGTTTTTCTGAGTGCTCCGTGAAACTAACCTCTCAAGCCTTGCCTTTGCTAAAAATAGATTTAAAAGATTTTTTAAATATATTATAATCCTAGGGTAGACAAGCAAATTATAATTTTAGTATGTTATCAGGATGGGGTAAACTTTAGGCTCCTTCCTGAGGTTTACCTCTGCTACTTAATGTACTAAAACCCCAACTTACATTGTCTACATTAGGATTTTAACATGTTAAAAATACAACCTTTTCCCCCCAATGCAGACATGTTCAAAGGTGGTATTAAAGTACCTATTGAGACACCAAACACCATTTTTATTTTTCAGATTTGGACTTAAACACTCCCTTACAGTATTTGCAATCGAAACACTGCCGCATAGGAGCAGCCCACGCAAACCACATGAAAGCAAAAAAAGTTACTGTAAACACCTGAAACTGACTCTCGTCTAGTCTCTAGTCTGCAAAATGTGAACAAATGTAAATGGTTGAAAGTCATATTTTTAAATTTTTTCTTGATGTTAATAATGTAAAGTATAATTTGTAGAAGAGGTAATGACTTATTTTTCAGCATAGATTTTTAACCCAAATATCCCTCTATTTTCCCTATATATAGGGCTTGAAAAAATGTTCCTGATACCTATTAGGTCAAGAATTAAGCCTTATCATCAGGCTGAAATACAACCATGCAGAGCCATGCACCTCCCAAGCTACACTCCCTTATCCTCTGTTTACTGATGGTCAGTCCACTGCTTGGGCCTCAAGACCCTGGGCTTCCAATTACTGCTGCTCACCACCCCCCATACCAAATAAGTTACCACCTGGAGAGTCCTCCAATCAATTTGTGTTAGCCCCCAAATACAGAGTCCTCTTCTGGGGTGAGAAGTAGGAGCTGATGTTTCTCTTCTCCTGGACTGACCCCCATCCTGTCCTAAAACAGGAAGAAGCTGCTGAAGAGCAGTGAAGCCACATCCATCCTGAAGACCAGCGGTAACAGGTCCCCTGCCAACATTACCCCACCAAACAGCAGGCTCTTGGGTGGTCAGATCTCCTACCAGGCCAGCAGAGAAGGTTCCATATAGGGAGTTCACACTCATATCTTGCAAAACTCTCTGCTGGAGTGGTGTTAGGGTTGCCAACCCTCCAGGATTGTCCTGGAGGCTCCAGAAATTAAAGATTCATCTTTAATTAAAGATTATGTCATGTGATGAAATCTCCAGAAATACATCCAACCAAAATTGGCAACCCTAAGTGGCGTTAGGACCAGCCTCCACTCTAGCCGAAATCCCCTGCTGGGTGGCAGCAGGAGCCAACCCCCACTAATGGAATACAACCATCAACTGCCTCCCCCTCAGCATGCAGAGACCTCTTTTGGGGTAGTAGGGTTCATGCTCCAGCTAGTGACACACCTCCCAAAGGCTCTCTGCTCAAATGGGTGCACAGCACATCCAAGACACCCTGCTCCTAACTGTACCACTAGAGCTGTCTCCCTGCAGATTTGTTGCACTATAATTGGTATAAACTAAACTGGAACAGGTACTGGAAAAGCATGCCCACACAGGGAGTAAAAGTGGTGTCATTATGTTGGTAGGTTTCCCTGTGTAGACGTTAAGCCCTTAGGAAGACAGCACCACATTAGTGATTCTCCATACAGGGTTATTTGGGCAAAGTAAGGGCTAGTTGTGTGGTGTTTGTTTTTTAAATGAAAGCTTAAATTCTGTAGACGTTAATGGCATTTTCCAAGGAAAATCCTACTTGGATTTTTTTCAAGACCTCTGTCTTAATATGAACTAAAGATTTTTTTTTACAAAGCGATTGATGCCCTAAAGGTGAATGATACTTCTCTCCCAAAAGAGAAGAGCATGCTTTGAAACTGAAGTAGTCCAGACAGAGACTGATCTCAAAACTGTCTGTGCTACAACTCTTTCAAACGATTCACTAAAGAGCATAGTGCAGTTTGCATACTCAGCGGCGCTGCATGCTTAGGATTCCCCACTCTCCCGGCTTCGCACAGGAGGCCCACAGAAGTTTGCATTTCAATCCCCCGCCGCGTGCATGGCTGGAGTAAGCGAGTGTGGAACACTCCACTCCCCACAACTATACGTGAGCAAACCAGTGGAGTTTACAATTTTCCCCACCGCAGGCGTTACATTCACCCGTTCTCCGCCGGCGTGGCAGGGCCGGGGATCCCCCGGGGGGTTTCACCCCCATTCCCCTAGGGAGTTGCAG
Source organism: Eretmochelys imbricata (assembly GCF_965152235.1). Classification (NCBI taxonomy): domain Eukaryota; kingdom Metazoa; phylum Chordata; order Testudines; family Cheloniidae; genus Eretmochelys; species Eretmochelys imbricata. Next base: position 345,163,809 of record NC_135572.1, read on the forward strand.
GGCCGGGGATCCCCGGGGGTTCACCCCATTCCCCTCGGGTGTAGCAGGGCCAGGGGTCACAGGGGGTTCACCCCCATTCCCCTCGGGGGTAGCAGGGCCAGGGGTCACAGGGGGTTCACCCCCATTCCCCTCGGGTGTAGCAGGGCCAGGGGTCACAGGGGGTTCACCCCATTCCCCTCGGGTGTAGCAGGGCCATGGGTCACAGGGGGTTCACCCCCAGTCCCCTCGGGGGTAGCAGGGCCAGGGATCACAGGGGGTTCACCCCCATTCCCTTAGGGAGTAGCAAGGCCGGGAATCACAGGGGGTTCAGCCCCATTCCCCTAGGAAGTTGCAGGGCCAGGGATCACAGGGGGCTCACTCCCATTCCTCTCGGGGATAGCAGGGCCAGGGATCACAGGGGTTCACCCCCTTTCCCCTAGGGAGTAGCAAGGCCGGGGATCACAGGGGGCTCACCCCCATTCCCCTCGGGGGTAGCAGGCCAGGGATCACAGGGGGTTCACCCCCATTCCCCTCGGGAGTTGCAGGGCCAGGGATCACAGGGGCTTCACCCCCATTCCCCGCGGGAGTTGCAGGGCCAGGATCACAGGGGGTTCACCCCCATTCCCCTAGGGAGTTGCAGGCCCAGGGATTGCAGGGCCAGGGATCACAGGGGGTTCACCCCCATTCCCCTCGGGGGTTAGAGGCCTCCCTCGTCCCGGGCTCTCTCCCTCACTCTCCCGCTCTGGCGCCCTGAGTCTCGGCTCCTCTCTGCTCTTCCCTCCCCTTAAAGGGAGGTAGCTGCAGTTAAAGGCCTCTGGCCCCAGTGGGACGCGGAGCCTGGGGAGGGGGGGATGTAGGGCCCGATAGGGGGCGGTGTGGGGGAGGGGGTTAACCCGCGTGCGGCGCGGAGCAGTGCGTGGGGGAGGGGGTTAACCCCGCGACTCGTGCCGCGCGGAGCCCGTGGGGGGGGGGCAGGGCCCGGGGTGTGGGAGAGAGGGGGGATAGCCCCCAGCCCGGGCTGCGCTGAGGCCGTTGCGGGGGAAAAGGGGGTTAACCCCCCGACTCGTGCCGCGCGGTGTCCGTTGGCGGGGGGGGCAGTGTGTGTGCGGGGGGGTGGGGATTTACCCCCGACTCACGCCGCGCGGAGCCCGTGGGGGGGGGGCAGGGCCCGGCGGGAGGTACTGCATGTGTGAGGAGGGGCTAACCCCCCCTGCCCGTGAGGCGCGGAGCCCGTGGGGGGGGCAGGACCGGGCCCGGTGTGTGCGCACGCGGGCGCGGAGGGGTTTAACCCCCGGTGCATGGGGCGCGGAGCCAGGAGAGGGATCGTGGTGGGGGGGGCGGGTGTCATCCCCCGCGCCCGGCGGCGGCGGCGGCGGCGACATTTTCATTCAGGCGGCGCTGAGGGAGCCCGGCGCGCCCGGTGCATTGTGGGACTGGGTTGGGAGTCCCGTTCGCGGGAGGAGGCGGAGGGAGGGCGAGGAGCGAGCCGGTAAGAGGGAGACCTGGGGAGGGGGGGGCAAGCGGGGAGATTTAAAGGGGAATCCGCCTCCGCCGTTAAACACCCGGCCCTGCACTGGGAGCGGGCTCCCCGCGCTGCGCTGGCCGGCCGGGGCGCACGGGGCATGCCTGGCCCCAGCCCCTGAGCCCGGCCGCGGGGGGGGCGGGGGAAGGGGATGCGAGGCGCCGCCGGGGCCGCTTTAAAAAAGTCTCGGCGCCGAGGCCGGCAGGCGATGGGTTAAATTTTTCACCCGCCGACATTTTTGCTGCCGCTGGGGCCCCGCGCCGTGGAGTCCCCTGGCCGGGGAGCCTGGCGCGCGCCGCGCCCGGGGAACGTTCCATCCCCTCCGCGCCCTCCCCGGGGCTGCGGCGGCAATGGGGGGCGGCTGCGGCTCTTCGCCTTTAAACGCTGCCCCTGCAGTTCTGCTTCCAGCGAAGGGTTAACTCTGCTTCTGCTGACATTTTACCTGCCTCCCCCCTTCTCCCCGCACTTTTGCTGCTAATAATTTCGTATGTAAGGGAGATCGTTCTCTCCCCCCACCCCTTGCAAAGCTCTGTTAGTAGGAGCCTCCTTTGGGGGGATAGAAGGGGATTTCTGCGTGCACGGTTCTTTCCTGTACACAGCCAGCTAAGGCTCCCACACGGCTGCACAAAGAGCAGCAGTAGAGGCCCTTGCTTGCCTTTAAAGGCAGCAGCTTGAAATTTAAGGTGTCCCAGAGCCATGTCTCTCCACAGCCCTCTGCGCTACACTCCATGGAGAAATGCTTGTTGCAGTTCTTTGCCTTGTAGATGCCCCTCACTTGTGTTGCTATTCCCTGTCCTTGGGTTTATTTTGGGTAGGTATCTGGTCCTGTTCTGCCGTCGTTTTTTTCCTTGCCACCCTCCAACGTACATTTTTATTTAAGGTCAGGGTTGTAGAGTGGCAAGGGTTAAACTCTATCTTTTAATATTTGTCATTGTTTTAAAGTAACAAACATCTGGAGTATGGGGGGGGATTTGTTCTAATGGGGAGGGTTGTTTATTTTACAAATACACTGAATGCTAGAAATGCATGTTTGTGCAGGGTGCCAAAAGTCACATGAAATTGGATCTTGTAAGGTTGCTTCCATGGGAGTGTACGAAATTATTGCACGCAGCACATTCAGATCTTCATCAAAGTCTTTTGTGCTCCTTTCCATATTGAGGTTTTTAACTAAATAACTTTGTCACTTGTCTAGTCCAACGTTTATTTTTAAAATCAGGGAATATATATCAGTGCGTGTATTCGTGCTCAAGACTATGCAAAAAGTTCTGCTTGTTGCCTTTGGCCTCTAAATCCTTTCCTATAGAAGTGGATAGGGGGTGCTAAGAATACACCAGTGTTCCGGTAAGTGAAGGGAAATGTTTCCCCACTTGGAAAACGCTATTTTTTACAATTTTTCTGGAAAATATCAAAAAATATTTTTCCATTAAAAGCCAGTTTTTTCTCCTACTTCTCTCGACAGGTTGTTTTCTAGTTAGTATCCTCTCTGATTGCTAGTCCTTATTGTCTTGCATTGAAGACAAAAGTTACAACCCAAATGCATTGCTCATCCAAGACACGTTCTTGTAATGAGAGCTTGGATTATTGCCCAAGCTTGGGTTTTTGAAGACTTGTTTTAAATAAGTGACACGCCTCCCAGGGAAGGAGGGAAAACACTGTAAAGAGGAGTTCAGTTCCTAATCAGAAATTTTCAGGGACTTTAAAACTTGAATTGCCATTCTATGCCATAGTCAATAAAATAACATCCCTGAGAGTTTGTAGAACTTTTTAGGAAGCAGCCTTCTGATAAGCTGTATACTGGGGGACCCAGTTGCATAAGGCTGTAGATGATTTTTTTTTTTTTTGAATGGTACCAAACGAACTGAATAGAGGCCAGTAGTGGTGTTGAACTTTTCAGCTGAACCCAGTAACAACATGATCAGCAGTCAGTCAGTACTGCCTGTTGAACCCTTTTGATAGGCATGACATTTGCTTTCTAAGACACTACTGTATGTAGGTCACTTTAAATAATTCCAGGAAAGGTTTTTCTCCAAGAAAGATAAATGGCATCATATCCCCACCATTCTGATGTAAAAGTTAAACGCTTCAGTTTGGCCTCTTACTAGTTTTGGAGTGTGTTGTATGTCTGACTCAGAGTGGAAAAAGAGTTCTAAAATTAGATGTGCATTGTTAAGAATTTTATTAAATGAATTTCATCAGTCTCTTTTTACATTAACTTTCTAATGGGCCGTTTACTCTGATTACGTATGTTCAGTTCCAAAAAAAGTCCTGAGAGGCATGAACATGTTTCTATTGAACAGCTTTCGGGTATGAACATCATAAAATATGCTTTTAGAGGAAATATCCTGATTAAATGTTTTCCCTTCGTAATGCTTTATATTACGAGCACATAGGTCTTCTAGGGAAAATATACTGCTGGTGTGAACAGGTGTATTTCTGCTGACTAAATGAGTTGTGCCCTCTTATACCAGAACTGAGCCTGAAATAAAGAGGCTATTGCCTAAGGTTCTGATCTTGCAATGAGCTTAAGCTTTGTCTACACTACACACCTTTTGTAGCTGCTGTTTGTCGGCAGGAGAGAGCTCTTCTCCCAACAAGCGGCGGTAGCTTTATCCTGTCGACAAAGCAGTGTTCACACTGGCGCTTTTCGTCTGTAAAACTTTTGTCGTTTGGGCTTTGTTCATTTTTTGTTTTTTTAACACCCCAAACGACAAAAGTTTTGCTGACAAAGTTCCATTGTATACAAAGCCTTAGTGTACAAAGACCCCTATGCCTGAGCATGTTGCAGGATCAGGGCCTAAGGCTCCTCTTAGGGATTGTTCCCAGTAACTAAAACTGTAACGCTTATTTCTCTCTCTCTCTCTCTCTCTCTCTGTTAAATGGGGTCTGTAGACTTTTTTTTTTTTTAATTAAACACTGGTGTGGCATAACTGTAGGGGAAAAGTCATATAATTCCTCTGACTGGCCTGACAATGTTACAGTTTAAATGTCAGAAGATGGAAGAGGAACCATTCCCTTGTAGCCTCAGGAAGCTTATCTGTGGGATATACCCTCCTATTGTAACAGATGATGTCTGCTTGATGTTTTGCTTTGCCTTTTTTTTTTTTTTAAATAAGTAAAGTGGAGGGGGGGAAACAACAAAAAGATCCCTCCCAAAAACCTCTACATTAATATTTTGATATTATTTACAGTACATACGCTAACTTCTTGTCTTGTAGGTTCTAAGAATTTTCTAATGTTCTCAATTTTTCTAACTAGGTTGATCAGCAGAGAAACCAACAAATACGCTTGCTCAAGGTGGGGGGGGAGGTAGCATTCAGAACCATGTCTGTTCGGGAGTCCTTTAATCCAGAAACTTATGAACTGGACAAGAGCTTCCGTCTGACTCGATTCACTGAACTTAAAGGCACAGGCTGTAAAGTGCCTCAGGATGTTTTACAGAAACTGCTTGAGTCCCTACAAGAAAACCATTTTCAAGAAGATGAACAGTTTCTGGGAGCAGTTATGCCCAGGTTGGGTGAGTATTTGTTTCTCTAGTAACAAGCGGTACTGCTATTTCCCTGTTTCATAAACAGTAGATCAAGTTAACTGTTAGCCTATTAGTTTATTTTAATTTAAAATTAAGGTGTTGTCCGATGCATATACATTAACAAGATAGGGATTGTGTCCAGAAATGCGAGGGATAAACCTGCAGTTGTCATCTTGCTGTACAAGAAAAATAATTTTGTACTGCAATTATTCATATCCTTTCTGCAAAGCACTTAACTATGAAGGGGAAAAAAGGAGCAATGAAATGACTCTAAAAGTAGAGAGAGCTTATAATATGAGAAGAACAATAGTCTTTTTCACTAATAGATTCTGTACATGAATTATGTGGAAGTTCAGTAACCAAAATAGTAACAATTGATTTCTAAAAACAACTGTATCCATTTTAGTATTTCCTTGGTGAATGCAAAATAGATAATTCTGAAACAGTACTATGACTATAGTTGTGGATTTTCCCCCTAAAATATTGAACAGTTTATTTTCTGACTCAAAGTGAAGCTGAGAATTGATTGTAAATACTTATCCAGTTCCCAAATTTAGCCTGCCTTCATTTCTAAATTGAATCCACTGTTGTGAGCCAAAAGGGGGAGGGCGGTTGGGGGGGGGAATCAGTCTTTCAGTCCTCTCATTGTGTCATGTTCTTTAAACTTTTCTGTTCTCCCTGTAGAGGTTTCATGGGAAAGGCTGTCTCTACAAGACCTATATGGCTCTTGCCAGATTTGCTTTCTCTTTGGTATTTGCATAGTGATGCAAGGAGAACAGAAAAGTAACTTGCAGAAGCAACCTTCACAGGGAACAGGGTGCGTGTGGGAATTTTGATACCAGCTACAGTACCTAATATTGATACAGATAAATTAGTTAAGACAGAATGTTTAATCACAGGTTTTTAATTCCGTTCATCTGTTTGTTTAGCACTGTGTATTTAACCTCGTCTCCACAGTGCAAATTTTAGAAATTCTTCCACTTCAGGCTTATCAATTTAGTTGTTTGTTTTTTTTAAAAATATTTTACTATTATTTAATCTGGCATACAGTGAGCTCACTTTAAACAATTTTAACGTAACTAGATAACCCTTATTAGACTAACAGGTCACAACATGGTTTTCCCAAAGAGGGCAGAATCTGTGAAAATCAGTAGAAAGCCAATGTTCCCACTTAAACAAGGACAATCTTTGTATGAAATATATCTATGAAGTAATTGTGTTTGAGGCTCAGTGGCAATATAATTTAAGAGGACCCATGATAAGAGGCGCTCTGATCTCATTTTGGCCCAAAATTTAATTTTTGTGTGGCACCTTTTTTTAAATAATAGAAATGTTTTCATGAGTTTTTAAAAAAAAAAAAAAAAAAAAGGGTGCTTGTTTAATTGGATTTAATTAGTCCTCTGCAGTTTTTCAACCGACTGTTGTTTCATGAGGGCTAGAAAGCAAAACTGGCTGTAAACAACACTGAAATTGCTAGTTTAGTTTTTATTGTTCAGCCTTATGAATGGGCAACAATAAACGGGAGGAGGGAAAATAAGTTAAAAGCTGGAAGGAATTTTCAAAACTTAGTTTTCTCACCTGTGTTATTAATAGACTTGCTAAGTCTTCTTAAAATGTGCTTTAAGATGAATATCCCTTTAACAAATGCATCAAGAAATGCATTTGGCAGTATTTCTTTTGATCTTTTGTGCTTTAAAAGAAGGCCAGTGACTTCCTTATCCGTGTGTATGGATGGTACTTCTAAGATGCTGTTAGGGAGGAATAGGATTTGCGGAATTGGGCCCTACTCCCACAAGTAGTTATGACTCACTCAGAGTAGTCCCAAATGCAGTCAGGAATACTTGCATGAGTAGGAGATTGCAGATTTGGGCACTCAGGCCCTAATCCTCTGAGCTGTTATGTATGGCAGAATGTTTTGCCCCTGTGAAACCGCACTGAGATCAGTAGAGCTTCACACAATTACAGAGGGTCCACGTGCATGAATCAGCTTGCCGAATGAGGACCTAAGAGGTGGACTGTAGCACATTTAGCATTTTTTTTCAAAGTGGGGAAAGTATATATTGAGGCTATATAGCCAACCACTTCCGTCAGAGTAGTTCAGTTTCAGCATTTTTCTTGGTATGGGTTTATTAGGATGGAAGACCGATGGATTACAAAGCTTGTTTACCAAGGAATGCTGCTATGCAGTCAGTGATCTCGTGGGTACCAAAAGCTTTGTGCTTGATCTGCAAGGAGGCTACGTGCCTTTGTGGTTTGCCGTGATGATTGTGGTAAATTATTACTGAAGATTAAAACTACTGTTATAATGTTTTGGCAAGGTGGTCCGAGAACAGCCACCTAGCAAACTTGAAGAACACCTGCCAGGTTTCCCCCCAGAATGATATAATACAGGGCAAACATCTTCAAAAAAGAAGAAACCCCCATCATAATTAAACTTGCCATACATTATTAAATTGCATTAGATTGTAACTCATGGATGTTTAGCTCTTACATATATAGCTTTCCCACTTCAGTTTCTTGTCTCATTCTCAAGTTTTTCTTCATCTTAGTTTGTTTCATTTGTTTACAATATACCTCCTGAGGAACAAAATCGTGGTGGTTGCTCCTTTGGCCGTGGCTTGTGTTTCATAGGCCTGTTTTACAAATTCCCTTTTATTGAGAATTTCAGTCATCTAAGGGATAAATAAATTATTCAGTTGATTGATGGTTTCCTGTCCTTGCAGGAATTGGGATGGACACTTGTGTCATTCCTTTAAGACATGGTGGTTTGTCTTTGGTCCAGACAACAGATTACATTTATCCCATTGTGGATGACCCTTATATGATGGTAAGTTGCCTGAATTTGCAATTACATGTATCGCTGGCTTTGATTTGTGCTTTCATTAATCTGAGTTGTCTACGCTGGTGAGAACTTGCTGTCTTGTACAATCAGCCATTGCACTGGTTGGTTTGTCATGTTCTGTGTCTCTCAGAGATATGTATGAGACAAAGAAACTCTTTCATATTTCCACTCCCGTGTCATTCCCATATTTGCCAATGCAGTTGCAGCAATGCTTTCTAAAGGTGGGAATGTCTGGAGAATAGCTAAGATTAAAAACAAAGCTGCCCCCTACTGCTATTCAGTGAGTCACTTTGGTTGGAAAAGTGCTGTCAAGGGAAATGGGGTTCTCTGCGAGGCACTGGGCAAACTGGTTCAGATTAAGTAGAAAGCCCTCTTATCCTCTGACCTACTCAGGGAACCAAATTCCAATTAGGATGTTTTCTGGGCTTCTGAAATGATTAGATAAAATTGCAGGACTGGAAGAGCCTAAATAATCATACTTGGCAATTATATTGCACTCTTCAACTTCAGAGCTCTTTGCAAAATCACTAGTCTCCTCAACACTTCTTTTTATTGTCTCCACCTTGCAGATGGAGAAATTGAGGTTGAGAGAGATTATGGCCCAGATCCTCACAGGTACTTAGGCACATTAGGTGCCTAAATAGCTTTGAGGATTTGGGCCTACATGACTTGTCCAAGGTTATATAGCAAGTCAGTGGCAGAGTGAGGATTAAAGTCCAGGAACAGTAACTGGATTAGGATTCGCGGCTGGTTTCCAGTTCTGTACTCGGATTATATTACTGCTTCTCTGACAAAAGAGATGCATGTGTTTTTACAGTGCTATTTGCGCTGGTGGTGATCCGTATTATACACCAAAACATTTTTTTAAAGACCATTATTAAGGTTGCAAAGTCAAGCACTCAAAAGTTAGGAAATGCCTGAATTAAGGTTGCCTGTGCAACCTTAATACATCTCTCTTGAGCATATGCATTATGCTACAGTCTTTAATAACACGATCGCATACAGTAACTCCTCACTTAACGTTGTCCCGGTTATGGTTGTTTCATTGTTAAATCACTGATCAATTAGAGAACATGCTCATTTAAAGTTGCACAATGCTCCTTTATAACATGGTTTGGCAGCCGCCTGCTTTGTCCACTGCTTGCAGGAAGAGCAGCCTGTTGGATCTAGCTGGGAGGGATTGGAACCAGGGTGGGCCAGCAGCCCCCCCAACAGCTCCCGTAAGTTCCCTGTGTGGCAGCTGCCCAGCAGGCTATCAATTTCAGTCAGTTCAGGTGTTCCTCCCCTCACTGCCCTGTGCTGCTCCTGCCTGTTGCCTTGGAGCTGCTCCTGGTAGCCTCCTGCTTGCTGTCCGGGAGAGGGAGGGAAGAGGGGTGCTGATGTCAAGGTGTCCCTGTCCCCCCGCTCCTGTACCCCATCTCCACAGAGCAGGGTGGGGACACAACAGGGCTCAGGACCGAGGGAGCTTGCTGGCAGCAGCTGCTGTCTCAACTTATTGATCTACTTAAAAAGGCAATGTACTTCGAGTAGGGTCAGCATACTTAGACACGCATTGCCCCTTTACTAGTGTTCTTTAAACAAAGTTTGTGTGTGATTTTCTAGGTTTTTAAAAAATATATAATGAAAAAGCAAATTCCATCATGTGGCATCATAATGACACCCTTGCGGTTTATCAGCAGAGTTGGAACCTTTAGATCCACCATGCAGATCTCTGCCGCTTGAACTAATGGAGTCACTGATATAATAGTAGGTTGTCAAAGCTCTGTGTGGACCAGCACTAGAGGGGCATGAGACACGCTTTGTCAGTGGATTTCCTAGGTATTTGCTGACAGCAGAAGAACAGTGAGACTCCGGAATCTTGGGTTCCATTCCAGGCCCTGGAGAGGGGGGTCTTGTGTGGGCGCTGACTCTTCCGACCATTTCCCCCAAGTTTGACCCCTTTCTGTCTCATCCTTTCCAACCTGTCCCAGTTCTATCTCTTCTCAACTCCTAATTCCTTGTTCCAGTCCAAGTCTCTGCTCCTCAGACATCTCACCCCAGTCTCCTTGTTCAGCCCATCCTAGCCTCCCCCTATGGGCACCCTCAGAGTTCCAGTTTCCCCCTGACTCCCGGTCTTTCCCCTTTCCCACACCCAGTCCCAGTATCCTTGTCCAGCAAGTCCCAGTTTTCCCACTGCTGGCTCCTCATCCATCTGTTTCTCCTCCCATCCCCTCCCTGTCTCCTTGTCCCAGTCTCTTTGCCTGGCTATTCCCAGTTTTCCAACTGAACCCCAGCTCCTTGTAAGATGTGTATCTCCTCTCCCACCACACGCACTGGTTTCGAGTCTGTCTTCTTGTCCAGGTAGCCCCAGTCTCCCTCCACCCAGCTCCCCCTCCAATCTCAAAGTTCTCTCTGCCTCCAAGCCACCTGGCTCAAAGTCTCATCTCCCTCCTCTCCCTACCCTACAGTTCCAGTCTTACCATATTCCTTGTCTGAATTTGCTCCTTTCCCTCCTATCTGTATTTGAATCAGATGGCTTACTCCTCCATGACTCCTTGGGGGCACTGAAAGGAGAAATAGGTGCCGTAGTGTTAGCTCCGGTGATTGGCCTCACCCCAGCCTGGAGCAACCATTACAGGGAAAAGCCTCATGAGTCCACGTAGCCCTGAGTTGAATCACGGGCAGTTGCTCTGTGAGGATAACACATGATGTGCAGTCTGAGTAATATTAGGAACTGTGAGGGGATAGAGGACAGAATCTTTGGACATTTTAATTGATAAGCTCCAGGAATTCTCTACTCAGCATGTGCAAGCAGTTATATATATTTTTTTCTTCCAAGGGCTTATAACGGGGACAAAGTCGGGTGGATTTTTGGTTAGCATATGGTTAGCAAAAGGCTCATCTCTGACACAAAGGCCACCCCCTGCTGCCAAATTTCAAGTCCTTGCTTCAAAGCATGGGGATGCTAGATCATTTCGAAGTAAGAGTTGCAATAATTTTTTAACGTGGACAAAACAACATTTTTTGTAGCCTTATTTTTGGAAATGGCTGAACCATTTTGGCTGAAATTTTCCAACATTCAGCCGGAGGCAGATACAAGGCATGCAGAGTTTCAGTCCAAATGGTTATAGTTTGACAAAGTTATAAGCCAGAGGTGGGCAAACTACAGCCCGTGGGCCATATCCGGCCCGCGGGACCGTCCTGCCTGGCTCCTGAGCTCCCAGCCGGGGAGGCTAGCCCCCGGCCCCTCCCTCACTTCCCCCTCCCCGCAGCCATGCCACTGCGCGAGCAGAGCTGCTTGCGCCTGCCCACCTCCCAGGCTTTCCAATAAGCCTGTCCTGCTGCTCTACGTGGCATGGTAAGGGGGTGGGGGGAGTTGGATAAGGGGCAGGAGGTCCTGGGGGGCAGTCAGGGGGCAGTTGGATTGGGTGAAAGTTTGGGAGGGGATGCGGTCAGGAGACAGGGAGCGGGAGGGGCAGGGTCCTGGGGGGGGGGGAGGGAGCAGGGCGGGTTGGATGGGGGTGGGGTCTTGGGCGGGCAGTTAGGGATGGGGGTCTTGGGAGGGAGCGGTCAGGGGACAAGGGGTCGGGGTTGGCTGGGTCAGGGGTCCCGGGGGGCCTGTCGGGGCAGGGGTGTGGATAGGGGTTGGAGCCGGGGGGTTGGATAGGGGGTTGGGTTCGGAGGGGGGGCGGTTAGGGGCGGGGTCCCGGGAAGGGGTGGTCAGGGGACAATGAGCAGGGGGGATTGGATGGGTCGGAGGTTCTGAGGGGGGCGGGAAGTGGGAGGGGGCCAGGCTGTTTGGGGAGGCACAGCCTTCCCTACCCGGCCCTCCGTACAGTTTTGCAAGCCTGATGTGGCCCTCAGCCCAAAAATTTTTCCCACCCCTATTATAAGCAATTGAAAACAGCTCTTCTAATGGGAAGTGTTGGGAGGAGCCTAAATAATAGGTGGAGTCTTTTACAAGCCCCTCATGCAATATGAGAGAGGCATGTTTTAAGTACAGGAGCAGAAGAGAGCTTTGTTTTCATGAGTTGTCCTTACTCCTAAAAGTAGATCATTTGTTTCAGTGGGACTAATCATATGGCTAAAGGTTTGCAGGGTGAAGCCCCAGATAAACATCCAAGAGCTTGGACACTTGTACCCAGGCTAACCACAATTATGAACCTTCTGGTGTTTGCCAATACTGGAGGCAAAGTACGTGTGTTGCCAAGTTTTTCTCCACCTCAGTTTTCTCAGACTTGAGATCTGCAATTCCTGAGTGTGTCTCCCTGGGGGTTTTACCTATTGGCAGGGTATTGCATTGACCTCCTACCATTAGACCAGAGAACTGTTGTCATTGTGGTTTTGAAAACCTTATCTCTTGTTCTTAAGAGAGCATAAACTAGCAGCTTGCTTGGTAAACACTGAAGATAATGCTTAATAGTTTGATAATCCCAGTACAGAAAGGAAAATGACATGTTCGAGCCTCCTTACAAAAGCTTATGCCCAAATATATTTGTTAGTCTCTAAGGTGCCACAAGGACTCTTACAAGTACTAGTTCTTACAAAACTAGCAGTGGGTCTCCTTGGCATTTAGTGTGCATAGTGAGCAAGCCTTTTAAATAATTTAAAATACTCAATTATATTCCAGTTTCAGATATATGCAGAGGGCCCCGCTAACCTCAGTGGGGAGCTCTGTGTGTGTAGCTGAAGTGGGATGATGGTCCATTGTGGTCAGATTGTATGGTGTAAAACAGTATGCTCAAAAGATGAGCTGGGCACCTTCTAGCAAAGTGAGTGTCATGGTCTTTGCTCCAAAGAGCTTGCATTCTAATATAACTCTTACAATGAAGATTTGCACTTTAGTTTAAATATTTTTTTTTCTCTGCTTTCTATCTAGGATTTTTTTTCCTTTGGCCCAAACTGTTGTATTTAAATATGTGGAGCAGTTATTTTTATCATATTAAGGTTTTGGGGAAATTGCAGAAAAATGGATATTAAAAACATAGGGTCAGATTCTGTTCCATCTCTATAGTTGTAAATCCAGATTAATTTTATTACTCCTGAGGAAATTCTGCGCCAAAAAAATTAAAATTCTGTGCCAAAAATTAAAAATTATATGCACAATATTTCTCTTTGCTTGCCTGCCATTTTCTGCAGGAATTCTGCGGGGAGGGAGCTGTTTTTGCGGGTGCGCAGTCGCGCAGAATCCCCCCAGGAGTACTTTATTAAAGCCTGTGGAGTTACCCCAGACCTACACCAATGTAATTGAGAACAGAATTTGGCTGATGATGTAGGTTTGTTTTGTTTTGACATCCCTTCCTACTGGGCATGTTCTTCATCAGAGAGCTCAGTGTCTTCAGCTGTTTCCTCATCAAGGAGTTTTTGCTATCTCCTCTCTGCTCTCTACATTCTTACAAAAACTGTTTTGTAGGCTAAATAGGCCTTTGGTTACGTCTGCATAACTGCATTATGTCCTGAGTGATATCTCTGCATTTCCATCTGTAGTTTTGCACAGGTATAACTGATGGGAACTTAGTAAACAATTCTGAGATAATGCAAAATAAGGATTAGAATCCAACTCACTGCCTCATAGCTATGCTGGTTCTGGAGGGCTAACAGAATCAGAAAGCAATATAAACTTATGGGACTAGATCCTCAGCTGATGTAAATTGGCATATTATTGCTCCATTGACTTCAGTGGAGGTATGGAGGAACTGGGCACATTGTTATTAAAGAGAGAAGCTCTGATTTAGAGCGGAGGCAGGGAGCAGGTCTGTGGAGTGAGAACATGCCAGTTTTACAATCTCAGAGTATAACCATGTGTTAAAGACTAGAACTGTCCTGTTCATGTGAAGCGTTATCTAAACATACGGAAATACTGATCTGGATTTTTTTGTCTTTGTTTCTTTGCAGGGACGTATAGCCTGTGCCAATGTCCTAAGTGACCTTTATGCTATGGGGGTCACAGAATGTGACAACATGTTGATGCTCCTTGGGATCAGTAATAAAATGACAGATAGGGTAAGGTCCATGATGATTACTGTGAAACAAATGAACCCAAATAACTACACCTCCCACAGTGTGTTACCCTAAATGATCATTGAGCTTTGCAGTATACATGTTAATGCTTTTTTCCTCAAAGTTTTGGGCCTTTTTAAAAAGGGGCTCGGTGCGTGGTTTCATAGAATGCTACTCCTAAGAATCAGTTACTTGCATATTGATAGGACTTCTGTATCTGCTTGCCAACAGGCTGGTCCTGAACAGCTCTTCTCTGGCTGCACGTTTTCTGCCAGTACTTTAGTTGTCTTCTCCCAAACAGTGTCCCTGTTCCTGCTCAGCCCTGTACGGTAGGGGCCTGAGACAACTCTTGAATACCACGTTGATAGGTGTGGTATAAGAACTTGTATAGGTGCTCTCTGGGGTCTTTTGGGCCAGCTGTTGTGATGCTTCCTTTGAAGCACTACTGATCTGGTGCCAAAGAAAGTGAGGTGGATTTTTGGAAACTACCAGCACCTGTGGCAGATGGCAGAGCAGAAAAAGAGCTGCCCTCTTGGAGGAAGAAATGACCTGGGACCTTGTGGTTGTTCAGCTGGGTGGGATAGTGGGAAGCAAAGAATAGAGAGCAATCTTTTTCAGGGACCAGCGGCCAAATTCCTCTTTCCCCTATGGCACTAGCATGCTCTGGGCTGCACCAGATTAAACAGAAGGATGATCTGAATTTGCAGAACTTTCTTCAGTCCATAAGGAGCAGAGACTTGGATCTATGTGATCCTTGGTTCATGTCCCAGCTTTTTTAGCTCCTGTGTGACCTTTTGGGGATGTTCCTTCAACATTTTACAAGGAACTGTGAATCCATGACAGTACTGTGTGGAATGTCAGTTGCTGGAAACTAACGTTTTTTTTAGGGCTTGATCCAGCTTCTGCTGAATGAGAATCTTGCCGTGGACTTCAGTGGGAGCTGGATTGAGTTCCTAATGCCCTGATCCTGTTGTGAAATGAGTAGACACTGCTAAAATGAAACTCTGACCTCTGTACTTTGATCTATAGGAAAGGGACAAAGTGATGCCTCTAATTATCCAGGGTTTCAAAGATGCAGCGGAAGAGGCAGGAACATCTGTGACTGGTGGCCAAACAGTGTTAAATCCTTGGATTGTTTTAGGAGGAGTGGCCACTACAGTCTGTCAGCCTAATGAATTTATAATGTAAGTTAAATCACTGAACAAAATTGCATGGTGCCATATCAAAGGGTTAAATAAAAGTGTATCTTCCTTTTTAATACCATATCATGTTCTTTATTTTAATTTTTCCTGATGAATAAAGATGTATTTTCTCAGTACTTGGGTACTCTTGTGATGGATATCTTAGAGATATCTAAGATTGCTGCCAACATCTTTCTTGCCCTGGTTTGCTTTTTCAAAAAGAGTGTTTCATTTCTGATATGTTGTGCTCATATATGCTCCTTCAAGAGGAAAATTTAAACTTTGGAATCTTTATATCTGAATGATAGTTGGAGATGGATAGCCTGGCTTTTAAAAACTGGTCAGGATGCTGGTGGGTTTTGTTTTTTTTTTTAAATGGTATCTGAAGTAAAGAACACAAATGTCACACCAGTGCTGTGCTTACAGTTTTCAGGCTATCTATTACCTTGTGTCCAACATTGGCCAATGTTGAATGCTATGGAGGAAGGTATAATACTCCTTCCCTGTGTGGAGTATTATACCATAAGAAGGAATTTCCCCCTGCCCCCAACTGGTGATTCACGTATGCCTTGAATTATGAGGACTGAAAACATGTCCTTTGTTTCTTCTGTCCTAATGTACCCAACAACTTAATAGGAAAAAATGCATGATCTTATGCAACTGCAGGGACTATCCTTTATATGAAGATATAATCTCCTTTTAAATATATTCATAAGCTCTCTGCCTCAATAATATTCTGTGACAGCAAAACCCACAGGGTAATTAGATGGGGGTTTTTTAAGTTGTATATGTCTTCTAAAAATATCAATTTTAAGTGCAATGGAATGTATGGTACTGTGAAAATATAATTTCCAACCTAATACTCCTATTCAAGTGTAAACTTCACTTTGTAATTAATATGTGAACACTTTGTTTGCAGGCCAGACAATGCAGTGCCAGGAGATGTGCTTGTGTTGACTAAACCCTTGGGAACGCAAGTGGCTGTAGCTGTCCACCAATGGCTAGATATTGTGAGTAAACTGCTTAGAATGGGATGAAGTGTCAGTGATATTGCATGAAGGGCCACAACATTTTTAAATTGGAACACTCTCTAGTTTAAGTAGTATTTAAGGGGATTGCTGTCTTATCGCTTTCCCCACACCCTGTGTCTGCCTTTTGGGTTTAGATTACAAGTTCTTCCAGGCAGGGATTGTCTGCTACTCTGTTTGTACAGTGCCTAGCACAATGGGGTCCATTTTTGGTTGGTCCTTAGGCACTACTGTACATGATTAATAACATGATTAATAACAAAAAAAAAAACTGGATCTGGATGCCTGTCGGTGAACAAAGCAATGACTTGACATCCTGGGTGAATTACTGGCCACGTTGACTTCAGTAGGGCCAGGATTTCACCCAATGTTCATGGATTTTCTGTATGTGGGTACATGGAAATATCTCTACAGTCCATATATTACACTTTGAGTTTAAGAAAATATCGATAGTTGCACTATGTACGTGGAAATATTTCCATATGTACTTAAGGCAAACGTAGCTACTGAACTGAAAAGCGATTGTAAAATGGGCATCTGTTTGTGATTTGGCTCTCATTGTATGTCTTCAGAATTACCACTGCTTAGTTTCCATTTTAAAAAGATGCATTTTTACTATTATGGGGACTGCAGAGCCAATAGACTGGCAGAAAAGTGAGCCGATATCTAATTTGCCTGGGGTGTCAGCCACTAAATTGCCAGATGTATTCTAATTCCAGAATCTCTTTTCAGCAAAGGGAGTGTGGGGCGGGAAACTAGCTTGATTCCTCCCCCTCCCCCCCATAGAGCCTAGATTGAGTCTGAAGAATGGGCAGCTAGAAAAAACACTTATTTTCTCTCTTAAATTTGTAAAAGAAGATCTAAGGTCTGATCTTACAATCTGCGTAGCTGCAGCATCCCACCCATGCCAATCCAATCTCAGGATGGGGGGCCTCAGAGAAAATACCTAATGTAAAAGTCATTGGTGGGAAATAAACATGAAACAGCAAGATGACCTTTTTATGGTCTCTTTTCTGACCATAATCTCACTTATTGACCTGTTTCACTGACGTACAGACTCACAAATGAAGGCTATTCTGAAGTGCCACATACTTCAAGTACTTTTAATTTTCCTTGACTGTCAACCAAAGCACTTTCTGCTGTGAAAAACCGAGGCAGAAAGGAAATCCGTGTATATCTTTAAGCAAAAGAAAAATTCTGTTGAGATTGCACCAGCTTTTTTGTTCTTTTTTTAAAAAGAAGAGAAAACAGAGATTACCCATCATATTTATCTATATATAAAGCTTCTAAAGGATTATTACTTATATAAATAGATTCTTTAGTACCAGAAAATGCTTTGAAGAGAGACTGTATGGCACAGCAACTTTTGTACAGGAAAGAAAGGAAAGCTTGAATATGGAGATTGATTACAGAGTAAAAAGTGAGCGAAAACATTAAATGTGGTAAAGAAGTAGTGAAAGGTTCTTGCAGAGTATAGCTACAGGGATAATGAAATGGAAGGATGCTGTATTAGGAAATATGAGTGGGCTTTGTGTCATTCATAGGCAAAAATGAAAAGGAAGATTTTTAGAGTGAGAGTTGAAGATTGCAGCCCACATCTTCTTCCCTCAGTTGTGTAGTCGCAGGGAGTGGAGCAAAGATTGAAGAGCATGGAGTGGGATTGCTCTGACTTGCAGATATCTAAGATGGGTCAGTCCTTGATTGGGAGAACTTTCAAATGAAACTGTGTGCTACAGGAAGTGGTGGTGGTAATGATATTGGTAGGTGGAATTCTCTTGAGTCATTACCAAACCAGTGCTCTGAAAAGTACTCTCCTTCAGATATTGGTTACTACCAGTGTCCACTAGTGGTTATTAATGATTGTACAGATCTTCTTATAAGAGTGTTAATCACAATGTCCTGACCAGATTCCAGCTTGGAAAATTATATTTTCATGTATTCCAATTCTCTCCCCTGGTTTTTCATTACATATGCTTTTCACTTCCAGTCTTAATCCTGTTTTGTTTCAAACAGTTCAGAGCAACACTACAAAGGGATAAATACTAGAGAGGAAGAGGAATTATTTAAGCTCAGTACCAATGTGGACACAAGAACAAATGGATATAAACTGGCCACTAGGAAATTTAGACTAGAAATTGGACGAAGGTTTTAAACCATCAGAGGAGTGAAGTTTTGGAATAGCCTTCCAAGGGAAGCAGTGGGGGCAAAAGATCTATCTGGCTTTAAGATTAAACTCGATAAGTTTATGGAGGAGATGGTATGATGGGATAACATGGTTTTGGTAATTAAATATTCATGAGAAATAGGCCCAATGGCCGGTGATGGGCTATTAGATGGGGTGAGATCTGAGTTACCGAGGAAAGAATTTTCTGTAGTATCTGGCTGATGAATCTTGCCCATATGCTCAGGGTTTAGCTGATCGCCATATTTGGGGTTGGGAAGGAATTTTCCTCCAGGGCAGATTGGAAGAGGCCCTGGAGGTTTTTCGCCTTCCTCTGTAGCATGGGGCACAGGTCACTTGCTGGAGGATTCTCTGCTCCTTGAAGTCTTTAAACTACGATTTGAGGACTTCAATAGCACAGATATAGGTGTGAGGTTTTTTTTGTAGGAGTGATGGGTGAAATTCTGTGGCCTGCGTTGTGCAGGAGGTCAGACTAGATGATCATAATGGTCCCTTCTGATCTAAATCAACTGTTAATCTAGATGTGGCATTATTTCCAGTAATGAATTAAGTTCTCTGTTTATTGAGTATCCGTTCGTGAAGTGTTTTGGGATTGTTTGGGATGAAAGGCACTATATAAATACAAGTTGTTGTTAACACATGATGTTAGAAAAGGATGGAATGTGGAATAAATCTATGAAAATGTTTGGAAAAAGGAAGGTAACTTTAAAATGGAGGTGAACCTTACAGGATGATATGATCCCAGCTTGCTACAATGAGAGCATGCTCTCCCCTACAGTGCTCAGAACTGAGGAAACAATGAAAGATCATTTGAAACTCTTGCTGTCAGTCCTGAGGGTTGACCTCTTGGGTACTGGTGGCCCAGCCTTCTTGGTGGAGAGTTGCCAGCTGTGGAATTATTCCCTTTTTGTCCAAAAGTGCCTTGGTTTGCTAGATGTTGGGGCATGTTGTAAGGTGCATCTCTTTTAATCCTGCATTAGTTCTCTCAGAGGGAGGTATTTAGAGGATAGATTACCCGACTTCATCTGCCCACAGAGGGCAGTGTAAAATGTGTACAGCACTTAAATGTTGTGTCTAATAAATCTTTAAATACAATGCCCTATGAACTGCAATATCTAGGCACAACAGGGTAACCAAATATAAATGGAGAAACTTGTTTTATATTTCTGCAAACGTAAAGACATTAGTAAAATATCATTGACTTTAGTTTAGTTTAATTTTTAAAGGGCTAACGTTTTAAACATTCAAGAAGTGGAAGTTGCATAAATTTGAATGCATTTTAAAACACACATCCACAAAACTAAGAAAATAAACTAAATCATGCCTCTCCTTCCACCAATAGCCAGAAAAATGGAATAAAATAAAGCTAGTGGTAACTCAAGAAGATGTGGAGCTAGCATACCAGGAGGCAATGATGAACATGGCAAGGCTCAACAGAACAGGTATGAAGAATGAGAATGCCCTAGAGGTCTAGGTTGTTTTGGTTTGGGTTTGGGTTTGCTTTCCACATTTAATTTCAGCTGTCTGCTGTGGGGAAATAAGCTACATCAGCTCAGCCTCTCATCTTTAATCTGTTCAATGTTCATGAAGCAAGATTAAAAAGACCCTGGTTAATTATATAGCAAAGGCACAAATGGTGCTTGAGATGAACATTTTCCTGGTGAGTGAAGTAAATAACATGAGTTAGAGCAGCGTTTCTCAATTGGGGTTCTGTGGTCCCATGGGGAGCTGTGAGCTGTTTCATGGGGCCCATGGCTGAAGCCTGGAGCCCCAAGCGTCAGCACTTCCTGCAGGGCTAAAGCCCAGAGGTGCAGGGCTGAATCCTGGAGTGCTGGTGCCCCCGCCAGGGCTGAAGCCCCAAGCCCATGGGCGAAGTTGCGGGGAGCATGGTGGGGGAGGGGATTGCTCCCACAAATTGCAGTGCCTTAAGCAGAGTGGGGCAATCCTGGGGTCAGCTCCCCCTCCTCCTCCCTGTCCCCCAGCACCCCCAAGGCCCCGTCCCCCGGCCAGAGTGGAGGCTGGAGCCGAGCAGGGCAGGGCAGGTGCTGCTCTGTCTGGTGCCATGGAGTGGGCAGCTGCGGCGTTCTCCCATCTCCTGCTGCTGGGGTCCAGGGTTGCGGCTGCTCCTCAGCTCCCAGCCCTGTTTGACTGCTCATGCAGACAGTAAGAGCCACCCAGGTGAGGGTACCTGGCTCCGGGGCTGGCAGAGCCCTCGGGGAGCAGCAAATGCAGGGGGGGCCCCTCCTGACACACAGACCCTAACTACCCCTCTCCCTCCACCCTCAGCTACCCACTTGCCTATATAGAGCCCCTAGCTACCAACAGCCCTCGTTGCACATGGCCCCTAGCTACCCCTTGCCTGCACCCTGAGCAGTTTTCAAACTTTTTGAGCTAGCATTCCCCCCTCTGAGTTTATAATTTTTGATTGTGTCCCATTCCCGTCCCCCCAGCCCAGACAGGCTGGGTGGCCTGCTGAGGTGAGTCAGGGGGTGGAGGTGGCGCACTCTTCCCCAGGCCCTGCCAGACACAGCTGGCCCAAGCCCCGCCAGGCCCTGCCCCCACAATATGGAAGTCAAACTACACTTCTACCCAAGGCACCCTCCACCCCCCTCCACATCGGCTGGGCCCTGGAATTTTTATAGAATATTGGGGTGGCCTCAGGGGAAAAAAGGTTGAGAACCCCTGAGTTAAAATATTCTCTTAAGGGAAATTGGGGTCTGTGCTGCTGCTTTGCTTTTTTTTTATTTTGCGTTTCTCTGATGCCCTGACAGTAGGGGTGGTCAAAACTTTAAATTTTAATTTTCACAAAAACTTTTCAAATAAATGATGTTTTTCATTTGTTTTGAATTCAAAATTTTGTTTCAGGATCTTTTCCCCTTGCGCCACTTCCCCCCTTCCCCCCCATCTCATTTTCTTGCTTCCCCGCCCCCTCCCGCTCCTTTTTTCCTGCTGGGAAAAGTGGTATGTCAATTCTTTCCTTTAGTGTTTGGGGCTTTTTAAAAAAAATTGTTACCATAGAAATAGCAAGCAGTGTGGCCCTATTTTTTGTTGGACATCTTTTTGGAGGGGGATAAAACTGAATATGGGAGTTTTTTAAGCTTTAATTGAGGGTGCTGGGATGCTTAAAAATCTCTTCTCCTCTCACTTTCTCAGATTTTACTTCCCTGGTACTTGCCCTCCTGTTCCAGGAAAAAATAGACTATATGACCTGGATTTCTAATGTAAAAAACCCCTCTCAAATCTTGTTCATACATCAGAAAGTTCTTAGAGGGCAAAACATTTTTCTCGCTCCCCTTTGTAGGTCACCTTCAACAGCATTTAAACCGCTCTTAACTAAAGCTATTGTCCTGCACATGGAAGTTTCTTTCTACTGGCCAGGAGCTTGGCAATTACAAATGCCCAAGGATTCCGTGAATGCCTAGATTGGGAGGCTGGAACATTATGGAGTTGGCTCTGCTTGTCTGTCTGTACTACCTGACCTGTACATGTTCTCTTCTCTAAGCCCTCGAAATGCAACACGCAGGTCTCATGTTAAAAGTTCTGAAGTAAATTTTGAAACCAACAAACCAATTCAGTCTGAATCTGAACTTTACAGCTAATGGGCCAAGCCAAAACCCGGGGCACTCAACACCTCATCCCCAAATGCTGGGGGAAACTTGGATCTGGCACCATTAGCACTTTTTATATAACATGCTCATAAATATAATTAAATTTAAAATGATCTTTTGCTGTATTTAATTACACTGAAAAACCAACAGTCAAATCAAATGTTTAAAGCGAATCTGCTCAGTACCTGTGAATTTCTGTTGTCCCTATGTTTTAACTGCCTCTTCTACTGAAAGATTTGAAGCTGGATGGTTTTTATTAGAGCAGGGAGGCTAGATATTTATTTTTAAAGGTCTGTAACACCATTTTAATTGTCTCTGTCATACTGTATAAATGTTACTTTCCCTGTTTGTTTTTTCTTGTCAAGCTGCTGGACTCATGCACACTTTCAATGCACATGCAGCTACAGATATCACAGGATTTGGAATCCTGGGGCATGCACAGAATCTAGCCAAACAACAACGAAATGAGGTGTCCTTCGTTATCCATAACCTTCCTGTCCTAGCCAAGATGGCTGCAGTTAGCAAAGCATGTGGCAATATGTTTGGCCTCATGCATGGGACTTGTCCTGAGACGTCAGGTGAGTGACTTATTTTTTCCCTTCAGAATTTCACATTATTCCAGATGTGTAGCTACAAACACCATGTGTTGAGTTCTGAATGGTGTTACCAGGCTGATAAGAGTGTTAGCCATACAGCTGCTCACAATTAACTTTTTCAGCCTGTGAACAAACCACCAAACTATTTTGAATGTGCCTCTCTTCTCCCTTATGAAATACTGTATTTTAAAAACCTCTTGTGGGGAATATCTGAAACATTTAGCATTTACAGTTAGTGATGGTTCTGAATTTCTTTAAAATTTTATTTCTTTTAAAATTACAGATCAGTGAATATTTGAATTTGTTCATAGCCAGCACTGCATTTTCTCAAAAGTAACACTGCCTACAGTGCTACTGCCAATCAAATAAGTATTCTGTATTTTTCTTTTATAAATCTGTATATGAATTTTAGTGCTGGATTGCCAACCCCAGAGACTAAAGCTGTCACTCTATCCATACATAGCACAAGCATCAACAGTGCAGGTTTATTCTCCCACTGCCCTGTGAATGTGTCACAAACCTGACCTGGAGATACTATCGTTAGTAGTGAGAAAGGAATTCAATCTCTAAGAGCCATTCAATACTTGGTCTCTCTAGAGTCTGTCAAGTAAGATGCAGATTGTAGTGATGATTTTGTCCTGTTTGCATTCATCTATTAGAAATTAGGCTGATAAAACCAAATTCATTTCACATAAACCTCTAAACAGCCATCAGGTGGCACCAACTGTTGGTCACTACCTCCTAGAGGTGCATTTGAACTGGAGACCAGGAGGTAAACAACTCTGTATCTTGTTAATTCCCTGGCCATATAGCCTCTTAGAATAAGAGCTCTTTTCTTCTCCTTGAAGTTTCTCTACGTCATTTTTCCTCTTGGTCTCCCGTTCTGTTTCTTTACACACACGCACACGCACACGCACGCTCTCGCCCTCCCTCCCTCCCTCCCCCCAAAAGTATTATTCAAGTTCTCTGCAGAAAGAGGGCCCCTGAAAGAAAAACTTAGTCTGAAGATCTGGAAAGAGGTATCCCAATGAGAGCTATAAACTGCCTAGTGAATATGCAACTTACTGTAATATGTTCAATTGTTCTTTAGCCATAAGTGTTTAAAGAGAAGCTCTCTGTCCTGGGGAGACTTTGTGGTTCAGATGTTTAGGATATGGAATATGATCCCTTTCAAGAGTTCAAAACCAGACCCAGTCAGTACAGATGAAAAATATCATGTGGTGGCTGTCTGGGGATCTACATGAATGTGTTTGCTAGTCTGAGTCCCTTTCTTGGTGGACAGATATCTGCATAACAAACACCACCTCAAATGGGACTAATTGCCACCTTAGTTAGCAGTTACAGAGAGACCAAACACGGAATGGAGACTGAATTGAACTACCTTACTCTTTGATGCGCTTCCCTCATGAGTGAGAGGCTGTGGAATACTGGCCCCTGCGCTATCCCTGCTCTGTGAATAGAGCACTTCTGTCTCAGGGCCGTCCATCCCACACCTTGGGCCAGCACTGTCTTTTCCTGGAAAAGATGAAACCCTGGAAAACAAATTAGATGATTCATAAGGAAGGTAGGAGTACTAGTAGCACCTTAGAGACTAACCAGTTTATTTGAGCATAAGCTGTCTCTTAAACTCTGTCGTGAATTCCTTTCAAATGGCTTCTCCACAATTATTTACATTCAGTGTAGATGTGGATGGATGTTGCTTGAATACCTCTTGCCAGTTTTCCACGTATTTATGGACTTGGATTTGACAGGTGTTACAGAACATGTGAATTGGACTTCATGGATATTTGTAGCATTTCCTGTATTTACTAGCAGGATAATTGGAGCAGTTACCCGTTGTTTTCTTAAATTTCCTGAAATATTACCTCTGTAGCTTCATATTTTGTAAACAGATTTTTGTAGCAGAGTACAGCAAATGATGGAAAGCACTCATAACTGAAGTTTCTTGAGTATCCACCAACACCAGTGTTAGGGTGGCATGACTTTAATAACACATAGGCGTTGGTGACGTATACTTGGCCAGCACATTATGGGGGGTGTTCAGATGAGAACTGTTTTCAGTGGAAACTTGCAAATAGCCTCAACTTATGACATTTCTATTTCTAAAGATCATAAGGTAGATTTATCATTGGCATACGATAGCAGGATAGGCAACTAACAGGAGGGGCTGAGGGGGAAAATTGATGAGTGCAGGTTACTTCCTTATACCTTTATTGATCATTTGTCCTGCTGTACTTCCCACCACTCCTCCCTTTTGTTCAATTGGTACGCAAGTTGTTCACTGAATGCCAAATGCAAGTTATGTTGTTTTATTATTTAAACTTATTCTTTGACCCATTTGCATGACCAATGAAGTAACTGAATTTGAACCAGAGACTTCTATGGGAATAGCACTTGCTTCCCCCAGGGGTTAATTTGGCCCATTATGTTTGGAGTAGTTTAAACATCATGGTGTTTTTTGCCTTTCTGCTTTTGTTTAAAAAATAGGCACAGAAGAGTGAATATCTTCAAATGCCTGGGAGATGTAGGTGTTTTCATGTGTAGCAGACATAGTGAGTCCACATTGCACCTAGAAATAATGTTTACATATATTATTTTTTAATTACCACTACTATTGAAAAGCTGCTTCTTCTGCAGCCTTAAATTAAAGATGGTTTCTGTTTCATGTAATTTCTTTCCCTTTGTGCATATATCGGAAGAGCATCTTGTACATGAAGATATTCAGTATGCACAAAAAAAAAAATCTAAAGTCCATGGCAAGCTATTAGCCTGCAGCCATACCCCTACAAGCTGTGATCCATAAGATCACATCTTATGCATCCGATGAAGTGAGCTGTAGCTCACAGAAGCTTATGCTCAAATAAATTTGTTGGTCTCTAAGGTGCCACAAGTCCTCCTTTTCTTTTTAAGATACTGTGGCACTTTTCATAAGAGTAGGAATGCCCTGGCTAAAGTCTTCAGGGACTATCCATTTTCTGTACCAGAGGGTTGTGTGAGATTGCTATGTACTGAATGCAGTAGTTGTTTTAATAACATATCAATTCCTATATGTCTCTTTCCTATCATCAGGTGCTGTGAGGTTTGATTAGTAAAATCAACTTATTTACAGATCTTTTTATGGCACTTATTGCCATAAAATCTGATCACTTCACATACACTATTAGATTTGTCTTCACAACAGCACGATGAGGTGGGAAGTATTTTCAGCTTTTTACACATAAGAAACTGAGGTGCAGAGAGATTAATTACCATGCCCAAGGTCTCACAGGAAGAACCCAGATCTCCAAAAATCCATTCCAGTACCTTTCAATGCACTGAAAAAGGATGGTCTTGCAAGTAATAGTTGGAAGAAAGGTGTTGAAGTACCACGGTTTTCCTATTTTTACTAAGTGAATGTTAAATATGCTACTTTCATTAGCAAACAATATTATTTTCAATCAATAATGAGCGTGTGGGAGAGGGTTTTGTGGAGAAGACTGTATATTTGAAAACGCTATTCACATAAGCAACCCTACGAAAATCAGAGAGACTGAGCAAGACTTGTAGGGTCATACCTGGACATAACTTTGGGTCACATTCTGACACCTTAACTCACCTTGAACGGCACCTTACTCCGTGAGAGGTTCCAGTGAACTCAGTGGAATTATTTGAGGATTAAGGTGCTATGCACATGGGAGTCAGGGTATCAGAATAGGGCCCATTATTCATCATGATTATATGTGAATTTTTAGTAGGGGTGAGTTGCAATATTTGTTGTTGTTTTGTAATGCCTTTGTGTTTCAATATATCTTTTGTTGTCCTTAGCATGTTGCTAACTTTTGCAGTGCATATTTGGTTACACTTACATTATTTATCACCATAAATTTAACAGTAAATTTCATGTTTTACAGTGACAGCAGAAAGACCTCCACCAAATCATCTTCTGCTGTCCTTATTCTGCCAGAGAACCTATGAAGTCAATAAGAGTTTGCCTGAATAGGGGCTGCAGGGTCAGGTTCTAAATGTTTTGATGTTGAAATGCAACCAAAAGTTAATATGCTGATCCTTTTTCTTTGCAGGAGGTCTCCTTATCTGTCTACCACGTGAACAGGCAGCACGTTTCTGCGCCGAGATCAAATCTCCGAAATACGGCGAGGGTCACCAAGCATGGATTATTGGGATTGTAGAGAAGGGCAATCGTACTGCCAGAATAATAGATAAACCACGAATCATTGAAGTTGCACCACAAGTGGCCACTCAAAACGTGAACCCGACACCTGGTGCCACTTCTTAATCTAGATAAAATAGCTATTTGTTTTGTTTTTAAATAGATCTATTCCTTTATCATCCTACAATTTAAAGAACTGTAAAAAGAAAAAAAAAAAACTTCAATTTGTCTGCACATCTGATGGCCTTAGGTCAGTTTGAGTGGATACAATTAATAAAATAAAATCCATTGCCTTTTTTTCCTGTTACATTAACTGAAGATGCACCTAATCTTGAGGCAGCTTCTGAGTTGAGAATTATATTGTTATCCAATACTGTTGATTCATTTTGAATCTTTAGACACTTATCTCTTGCCGCATAGGCTCTTTTTAAAGGTGCTTTCACGTAGCACAGACATTACCAGTAGTAGTGTCAAATAGCAGTGTGTGTCCTTTCATTATATGTATATTTATCATTGTCTAATTTTGGATGCCTTGAATGATATTCTGGAAAGGCAGTAAATTGATAGGTGACACAGTGGGTATACTCAAGTAGTAAGAGGGTTGCATGATTCCATTCAGTCTTTGATTTGTAAAGTTTAGTTTTACTCGACAGCATCTACAACCCTGGACGTTGCTTGGTAGCGCACACTGTTAAACAATCAAGTGCTAACTTTGCATGGAAAGCACTTCACAGTTGAAGGAGAAATTTTAATTTCATTATTTGTAGACCTGACAATATTTACTGTATTATCAATTTCTTTATTGATAGTAAGGAAAAAACAATAATTGCTCAGTTTTGCAACGTGATTGGATATGCTATAGTGCAACAAAGGAATTGCAGACCAAAAGGACTTTTCTGTATAATATTCATTTACAATTCACTATATAATTAACTACACAAATAATTTTTAAATATAATCACTTTAAAAACAAACCTCTGTTCTGTGGATGGTAGTGTTTAATACATTTTACATTTTGTATAGTGATTACAAGCCTTTTTTTTGTTTAAAATCAGCAGCTGTTTAGTATATTTTTAGTATTTTTGTTCTTTGCTCAAATACCTTTTGTGAACGCTTCTGTGATCTGTGTTTAAAATCTACATTGCCAACTTTGCAGCTTGAACTTAAGCTTGTTATTCAAATAAATATTTAATTTTTTTTATTGCTCTTGTACAAGTGCATGACGTTTTTTGATTTGTACTTAAATTACAGGAATGGAAAAATCCTACCTGAATTTTTTTAAAAGTGGAATTATTAAAACTTGTTCTTGCCCTAATAGGTAGGTTGTGAAAGTTGTTCCATCCAGCTTGACATCTCTTGTGATATCAAAGTAGTGGGATGAGTTGATTATCTAAAAGTGTCTAATGCTTTTTATTAAGAAGCATAAACTCTGGGATGATTTTTAATCCTTTTATCCATAAATCATCAATTAACTAGTGATGTAAAACACCCAAATGAGATTCCATTTAAGAGTGGAAGGAATGCATCATGCTCTTTACCTAAAAGCTTACCTGCCTTCCCCAACAATGGGTTAAGCTGTGTAATTGTACCCTAGGGTAAGGAAGGAACGCTACTAACAACCATACCAGGAGGAAGAGCCCTGCATATGCTTAGTTTAGCTGTGCTCGATCACCTTCCAAAAAGAAAAGGAGTACTTGTGACACCTTAGAGACTAAAGAGTGAGACTTGCACCCTATGCAGCTCGCTTGCTGAATAGAATTCAGTGTATTTTGCTGAACCAGTTGCTTTAAATGTGTTTGCCAGATTGTTGTATGGAGTGTTGTTGTAGCCATGTTGGTCCCAGGATATTAGAGACACAAGGTGGGTGAGGTAATTTTTTTTTTTTTATTGGACCAAAAGGTACTGCCTCACCCACTGGGTCTCATTAACGGATTGAAATTCAGACTGGGAAGGAAGAAAATCTTTGTTACTGCAAGAAATGTGTCCAGGAGCCACCCTCAAGAATAACAAGGGTTGTAAATTAAGAATTTTAAATAAGAGTTACCATAATCATTAGAAATGAACCTGGCTTGTTCATCCAGCAGATGCTTAAAGGTCTGGTCTTGTTTCCATTGAAATCTTTAGCAAAAATCCCATTGATTTCAATGGTAGCAGGATCAGGCCTTTAGTGGCTACTCTAGAAAATGTTGGTCTTGTTCCCCCCACTGCCCCAACCTCTGAAGATTAGCATAACTTCTGTTGAGGTAAATGGGAGCTGTGGGAGCTCAGCATTTGTGGAATCAGACCCGAGGCACCCAAAATCAGATTCCAGTGCAGAGCACCCACAACTTCAGCTGAAATCAAAGGTAACTCCAGGTGCTCATTTGTTCTGAGGCTAAGGGTCTGAAGTGGGGCACCCAAACCAGTTGTCATTGCAAAAAAAAAAAAAATTGGATCTAAATCTCTTTGGCCATTCTGTATGTCCTGTGGTCTACACTAGGGGACTGAGACTCAGAACTCAGGGTCTGGCTTTCATTAACTTGCTTTTTGATTTTGGAGAAGACACTTCACTTTTGTGAGCCAATGGGGGTGATGTAATATCTTTTATTGCACCAACTTCTGTTGGTGAGAGAGACAAGCTCTCAAGCCAGCAGAAGTTGGTCCAATAAAAGATGTTACCTCACCCACCTTGTCTCTCTAATATCCTGGGAATGATACAGCTACAACTACACCTTCATATTTTACTTTTGTATCAGTTTTAACCAATTGTAAATTAATTGTCTCAGGAATCTCATTTAGGCTAAATAAATATTTATAAATCACTTTGCATTCCTCAGATGCTAGAAGTGTAAAACTTGTTATAAAGAGCTGTCACATTTCAGACCAATGATTGACGTGAGTCTGGCCTTCAGCAGAAGAATGCACTGTTTTGTGGATCTATCTTGTTACACTAGTTAGTTGACCAGTCATCTGAAGGGAACATTTCACATTTACTGAAGATAGCTTGAATGGTATAAGAGATCAACATCTTAGATAAGGACGTGTAAGGGTAGAATATTTAAAAACAAAAGACCACGTGTGAATGAAAATCTGCAACAATCAAGCAGTCACATCAACTTTTCTCATTGAGAACCTTTTTTTACTGACCTTTCAGAGAAGCAACTTTCTCCTACTAGTGCCTTGTCTCGTTCTTCTTCATTCTGCAGTGCCTGACAAAGCAATCAAGTTGTTTTAACTGTCTGAATTTACATTCTGAAGTGCAAGTGCAGTGTTATCCGTAGTCAGAATTGATATGGATATTATTTCTAATTGAACCATTCTAAACTCCAAATGGGTGATTATTTAGATGACAATAATAGAGCACTTTACAACTAATCTCGCTAGAAACATGTAATTTGTATGTCACAGGTTTTTTTGTTTTGTCTTGGTAAATGCAGATTGTAACTCAAACAAAGCAAGAAGGCTGTAGACATTTTAAAAAAACAAAAAAACTGAGAGCATGCTCTAGTGTTGTGCCTAGGACAAAGAGCCGGCAACTCCTGAGTTCTAATCATTGCTCTGGCACTAACTTCCTATGCGTTTTTTATCAAGTTGCTTCAGGCCAAATTTTTCAGATGTGGGTGCCAAAGATAATGAATGATCATGCATTATTTTGAAAGCCAGATTCCATCAGCCAAGTACACAACGCTATTTGTACATGATGTACATAAGCAGAGAGAAATGCATTCAGTTTTAAATGTTCAAACTTCAAACAAATATAATCAAGGGGGGAAAACTTCTAGGCAATAAAAAGGGAATTCACAAGCCAAAGCAATTAAGTTGGAAGGCAAAGTATATTACATTTTTTTAAAAAAACCTAGCATTTTAAACTTATTTTCAATGTCTCCAGAGCGTTTTGCTGTAGAGAGAACCCCAAATGGGAGGGGAGTTTTTTCTTTCTTTATGATGTATAAAGAAGTTGAAAGGTTTTGTCAATATAATTTTTCTGCTTTGTTGCTGCTGTTTGCTAGAGATTCAGGTCTTGTTACCCTATTCTTCCTGGAAGAATTGAAAACTATCAGGATCATGACATGAGCCCCAAGGAAGTGAAACCTGGGTAACTGCAAAGAGAAGGGAGGTTTAGGCAGATCGTTGAATACTTTATTTTGTTTTGTTGCTTTTTAACTCTTATCTAGCAAACAGCTGGGAAAAATGACCTCTTTGTTAAATTTCCACCAAGTGTGTGTGGGGAAAATGCTTCCATCCTAGTTCTTTGGTCCTTCAAAGAAACCAAAACAGGGAAACGAAGAATGTATTTAATATTTCTAAAGTAATAAAAAACCCATACCACTTCCAGTCTTTGTCCTTCTATCAGGCCTTCTCTACTCATCTAGAGTTCTCTACCTATGGCCCCATCACCATTATCTGAGCAGCTACATCATAAAAAAGCAAAAAAGGCCAGCCATTTTCACTCTGTCCAAGTTACTGATAAAATAGGCAAATAAATTGAAACCGCTGGTGTTGAGGACAAACCTTCATATGCTTAGTTTAGTGTGGATCTATCACCTTAGAGCAAGGGTGTTTTGTATTATTTTTTTTAATTAATTTTGCCAAGTTGCAGCAGCAGCTTCCTCTCCACTATAGTAAATGAAGCTTTCAGGAGACCACATCTTCTGTATTCCAGTTCTGATCTTAATGTAGATTTTAATAGTCAATCAAGATGCTTGCTAAATTATAGTACTGTACATTAGGTCTATTCCTGCACTGCTGTAGAAATCTTGATCATTTGGTTTTTATTACTTTTTTGATTTAATGAACAGAAAACATTAAAGCTAAATGCAAAACAGCTATATAAAAATGTTCAGAAATCCAGAAAAATGACAGACATAGCTGTGGAAAATACTTACCAAAGCCATTGTCCCTGGTAAATGCCATTAACTTTGATCGAATGCTTCTGGTGGCCTTCATTTTTTCTCCCCCCTCTCTCCTACATTCCTTTTTCTATGTTCAGAATGTTCAAACTGTATATCAGTATCTCTTGTCACATGGCTATAAAAATAACTCACTCCAGCCTGTCTTGTTTATTAGGCCACGATTCAAAAGTCAGAAATGATTAATCACCCAACCTTCTATCATATAAATATAGCTGCTATAAAATGAAAAAAATCTATAAAATTCCCCTATAGTTAAAGAATCTGACGAGACCACTGGCTGCAAGAATCTATCAAAAGTGCTAGTTATCCTACAGAAATGGTGTAGAGCACTACAAGTTACTGCAGTGTTTGGAATCAATACCATATTTTTGGTACTGACAGATGAATGTGTATAAAGTTCATTGGCTACGAAATGCACTAGGACATCACCCATTTTTTCATTAGTGATGAAAATGGAGCCAAAAATGAATGTGAGCAGGAGTAAATGTTGCGAAGTCGAGAGTGAAAACAGCTTTTAACCCAAACTGGACAGTGGATTTTCTTTTTATTATGCCACCTTATTTAAATGCAAATCCTTTGTGTTTAATATGCAAAATCACTCTCTCTGTCTGTAAGGTCATCAACATGAGGTGCCACTTTGAATCAAAGCGCAGTAACTTCAACGGGGCCTATCCTCCTGGCAGTGTTGCAAGACGTGACAAAATTGAAAATCTGAAGTCTTCATATCACATTTCAAATGTCATTCTTACAACATCAGCGACTGTACAGGGAAAAGCAACAGCCACTTCTCTTTGGATAATGTTGGTACTAGCTAAAAAGAAAAGGCCTTTCCTGGTTGCCACGCTTGTGAAGGAGTGCCTGTTGGAAATGCTAGAAGAGCTTTTTGCTGGAGATGAAAACAAATATGACATTGTGAACTGTGTGAAGGCAAGTTCCCCTGTCTGATTCCACGGCACTGTGAAGATTGGAGGTAATTTACAAGGATTGTTTCACTGCTTTCCGATTTAAAAAACAAAAAAAAAACCAACCCGCCAAATATGTCTCTCTTGCAGTGGTGAATCAAATAATTTAAGTGACACTGCGCAGCTATCACTGTTTGTTAGAGTTTATGATTTTATGCTGTCTGAAACAAAAACTCCACAACATGAAGGAAAAAGAAGCAAAACTTAACCGTGACATCTACTTGCTGAGCAAATGCAAGAAACAAAGTATAATCCCCAGAGGTCTCACCATCTATAACTCTCTAACCACTATATACAGATTCAAATAAGCGGAACAAAAGGACTTCAGAAAAACTCAGGCACCATCTCCTGCACCTCACATGGTCCAGAAGGGACCACCTCAAACAAGAAATCATCACACACTCCCACGCACTGGAAAGAAAAAAAAAAAAAGATCAGGAAACCTTCCTGGACATCATGCAAGAAATGCAAAATAAATATCAGAAAAACCCGATGAGACACATCCCACACAAAAACGAGTGGAACAACTCCTCCACAGCACAACAACTCCTCCACAATACACAGAACTTCACCTCCAGGATAAACCAGGGCCCACCACACGGGCACTATACAGGATCTCAGCATCATCCATTTATCAAAAGTACCTCTAACCGGCACAGAACAATCTGTACTCTCCAAGGAAGTAAACTTCTGCACCAACACAGAACCTGATGATACCATACTAACATATGGAGAATTAGAAGAATTCTTTTGCCGACTCTGCCTCAAATAATTATTTTACAACAACGACACCACTCAAAACTACCGTGTCCCACTGGCAGTCATAAGTAAAAAAGAATCTTCTGTTTGGACACCCCACAGTGGATGAAACCACACACGTGATAATTATGTCGATTGCTTCAGGAAAAAAAAAATGAACTGTGAAATCCTTAAGAAACATCCCATCCACCAGAGACAATGCATGGGTGGGAAGGCACGTGGAGTCACGTCCCCCCACCCCTGAGTTGCTGCTTGGCTTGTACTGAGTATGCTCATATGCACGGAGTATGCTCAGTAACATCTGCTAAAGCTACTGCCCTCACTCTGCCCCCCCCGCCCAATCGGTAGGTACGAGTCATCTCTGCCATCCACCACAACCTCTCCACCTCTGAGAGGACAGCTGTACAATCCATGAAATCCAACCACCAGATAGTGACCAAACTAGCGGACAAAGGAGGTACCATCATAATTCTCAACCATGATGACTACATCAGTGAGCCAACCGCCAACCCTCTGACACCACCTACTATAAAGAACTCAAAGAAGACTCCTCACCACAAGTCACCCAGGAATTTAAGGATATAATCAAATACTTCCCCAAACAACTCCAAGAGAAACTCTACAACCTCACCACCCATAAACCCACTGCTGGGATCTTCTACATGCTTCCTAAGATACACAAACAAGGGAACCCAGGTAGTCTACTCCTGAGGGAATTGTGTGCAAATAAAATAAAAATTCTGTGACAAAAATTAAAATTCTGTGCACAATATTTTAAAATTCTGCAAATTTTATTTGTCAAATACATGTGGAGGCTCCAACATGGCATTGGGGAGCACATGCTACTGGCTGCCCAGAGGTGGGAGATCACTGTGCAGCTCCCCGCACTGGGACACAGACTCAGCGATGAGGCTGCACCCAACCCTGACACAGCACAAGGACAGGGCCTGCCCCAGAAACACTCAAGGGCCCTGCCCTCCATGCCAGGTGCACCAGGTGTGGGGCAGGCAGGCTCAGCAAGGCAGGATCCAAGTGTGGAGGGGCTTAGTGTGGAGGGATACAGGTGTGTGTTGAGAGGGTTCTGTGTGGGGCAATCGGGGTGCAGACAGCTAAGTGAGAGATCTGGGTGCAGGGGGGGATCTTGATGCACAGGGGCTTGTTGGGGGGTTCTGAGTGCAATAGTAATGTGACTCTGCAGGGGGGTCCAGGTGAAGGTGGTCGGGGCTCAGTGGGGGGTGTCTGGGTGTGAGGGGGAATAGAGCTCGGTGGGGGGTCTTGGTATGGGGGGTCAGATACTGTGGGAGTGAGGCTCAGTAAGGTGGGAATCCAGGTGCAGGTGGCTCATTGGGGTGGTCCAGATGCAGGGGGATTGGGGCTCATCAAGGGGGGGTTTTGAGTGCAAAGGGGTGAGGCTCAGAGGGAGGGTCTGAGTATGAGGGGGTCTGGATGCAAAGGGGTTGGGTGGATGGGGGAGCAGCTCCCTGTACAGCAATCCCTTCCCCTGAAGCTGGGGAGCGAAGGTGTGCAGGAAGTGTGTGTACTGGGGGGGAAGAGTTTGCAGAGCTTCCTACAGCCAGGGGAGAAATCTGGGGGTGAGTCTGACGTAGCCCCAGATGCCATGCAGGGGAAAAGGAAGTCCCGTCCTCCCCAGCGCAGCTGGGACTAACAGATGAGCCCGGTGCAGGGTAGGAGCCACCAGCCAGGTCTTCCCCAGTCCCATCCCCTGCCCCACAGAGATTTACCTCTCTGCTGGCTGACCTGGGCACCCAAAACATACTGCTAGGGCAGGTTGCATGCTGCTCTTGTGGCTTCCCTTTGCTTCCCCGTCAGGATGTCATTTTTCTGCGAGGAAACAAAGAAATCTGCTGGGGACAATTTCTGCACATGCGCAGTGGCACAGAATTCCCCCAAAGGTAGTAGACCCATTATAGCTGGTGACAGTACTTTTACTGAAGGAATACCGGGATTCATAGAAACCATCCTCCAAACACTCCCCACACAAAGGGCAAGCTTCCTCCAGGACACAACCGCCTTCCTCCAGAAGCCCTGCAACATTAACAACCTCCCTCAGAACACCACTGGGAATTGGCAGCCGGTGTCAAGTGGAGTGCCCCAGGGGTCGGTCCTGGGGCCGGTTTTGTTCAATATCTTCATAAATGATCTGGAGGATGGTGTGGATTGCACTCTCAGCAAATTTGCGGACGATACTAAACTGGGAGGAGTGGTAGATACGCTGGAGGGGAGGGATAGGATACAGAAGGACCTAGACAAATTGGAGGATTGGGCCAAAAGAAATCTGATGAGGTTCAATAAGGATAAGTGCAGGGTCCTGCACTTAGGACGGAAGAATCCAATGCACCGCTACAGACTAGGGACCGAATGGCTAGGCAGCAGTTCTGCGGAAAAGGACCTAGGGGTGACAGTGGACGAGAAGCTGGATATGAGTCAGCAGTGTGCCCTTGTTGCCAAGAAGGCCAATGGCATTTTGGGATGTATACGTAGGGGCATAGCGAGCAGATCGAGGGACGTGATCGTCCCCCTCTATTCGACATTGGTGAGGCCTCATCTGGAGTACTGTGTCCAGTTTTGGGCCCCACACTACAAGAAGGATGTGGATAAATTGGAGAGAGTCCAGCGAAGGGCAACAAAAATGATTAGGGGTCTAGAACACATGACTTATGAGGAGAGGCTGAGGGAGCTGGGATTGTTTAGCCTGC
The DNA here is from genome assembly GCF_965152235.1 of Eretmochelys imbricata. Classification (NCBI taxonomy): domain Eukaryota; kingdom Metazoa; phylum Chordata; order Testudines; family Cheloniidae; genus Eretmochelys; species Eretmochelys imbricata. Next base: position 345,199,729 of record NC_135572.1, read on the forward strand.
AGAAGAGAAGAACGAGGGGGGATTTGATAGCTGCTTTCAACTACCTGAAAGGGGGTTCCAAAGAGGATGGCTCTAGACTGTTCTCAATGGTAGCAGATGACAGAACGAGGAGTAATGGCCTCAAGTTGCAGTGGGGGAGGTTTAGATTGGATATTAGGAAAAACTTTTTCACTAAGAGGGTGGTGAAACACTGGAATGCGTTGCCTAGGGAGGTGGTGGAATCTCCTTCCTTGGAAGTTTTTAAGGTCAGGCTTGACAAAGCCCTGGCTGGGATGATTTAACTGGGAATTGGTCCTGCTTCGAGCAGGGGGTTGGACTAGATGACCTTCAGGGGTCCCTTCCAACCCTGATATTCTATGATTCTATGATTCTATGATCTTTGCCACCATGGATGTCCCCTCCCTGTACAGCAACATCCCTCACAATGACGGCATCACTGTCTGCCTCAAATATCTACAAGGTAATGGACAACACTCAGATACCCACCCCAGACCCATCTATTTCATCCTCAGCCATAACAATTTTACATTCAACAACAAACACTTGGTTCAAGTCACGGGAACAGCCATGTTTATTAGGATGGCTCCCCAATACGCCAGCCTCTTCACAGGCCACCTTGAGGATGAATTTCTGGACAACTGCACCATGAAACACATGAGATACATGGATGACATTGTCATTCTCTGCACAGATGACCTAAACTCCCTCCTAGATTTCCACCACACTTTCAACAACCCCACTCATCCATCAAACTCCCTCTAGAACACCTCCGCAACAGCATCAGTTTCCTGGCCACTATGAGCAGTGTGACGGGGTCCCAGGAAGGGCCAGACTGAGATTGCTCAATCAGGGCAAACGGCAACAAATGGGGCAGACAATCCCCAAAACTGGTGGTTATTCTAATAATTAGATTCACCAAGCCAGCAACAAAACAGCTTTTACAATACCTTACTGGTTACCCAGAAGCCAAAAACACAGTTCCCTTAAAGCAATCCAGTTTTAGGCTCCAACCCAAACAGCCAGGTCAAATATGAGGAGGATTACTGAAAATCTTGTTAATCATATATAAAGTTCTGCTTACCCACTAGGTCAATGAATATTTCAGATCTTACTCAAATACAGCCAATTCTTATTAACTAAACTGAGATTTATTAGAAAGAAAAGAGAGAGAATATTGGTTAAAATATTTTAAATATAGATATGAATAAAATTCTTAGGTCCGCTTCATAGTAGAGGTGATGAGCTTTAGAGCTGCAAAGAGTTCTTTGAGAATTAGTTCCATAGGTTAAATTCCAATGTCCAATATCAGGGTGATCCGGACTCGAGCTGGAGACCTCAGTCTTGCTACTCAAACTTGCCCTGAGGAAGCTTAGGCAGATCTGAGATAACAGGATCAGGGCCCTAAAGTTCTTTTATAGATCTCTGGAAGGCTATTGACAGCCTCTTGACAGTAAGTGAATAATAGGTGATCATCATGGCTTTGAAGACCTCCTATTTCCTAAGTACCACCAATAATTAGCTGCATGGATTAGCATAAGGCAACTGCCCATCTCCTGCCTTTTACAGGTAGTTTACTACAAACTTCAAAGAGAAATAAAGACAATGGTATAAAAATATTATTAAAGCTAATGTTAAAAAAAATTATATAGTACATAGGTTGGGAAAAGAGTGTTGTACATCTGGTTATAGTGCTTAGATCATCCACAAATACAAAATTAGTTTTTTAAAAGTCATATGATACATAGAGTACATAATCGGCAATAAACCAAATTTAGGTGAATAGATTTAACAATAGAGTTTAGCAATTAGAATCCGAATACTCGGGTACATCACTCATGAAAAGTTGTACAGAGATTTGGTTGTGGAAAGCAAAATATATCAATGAATGGCGATTGTCCCTCAGTAATTGAGAATTAGGTTGGTTGCCCATCTAGAAAATACTTCCCTAACTCAGCTTCTCATCGGCACTCCAGCTCATCCCTCCTGATATTGCAGATGTCCAGTGATGTGTTCTATGTAGATATCTCTCGACCACCTGATGGTGTCCGACACCATGAGTTGCCACATCAGCCAAAAGAAAAGGAGGACTTGTGGCACCTTAGAGACTAACCAATTTATTTGAGCGTAAGCTTTCGTGAGCTACAGCTCACTTCATCGGATGCATTCAGTGGAAAATACAGTGAGGAGATTTATATACACACAGAACATGAAAAAATGGGTGTTATCATACGCACTGTAAGGAGTGATGACTTAAGATGAGCTATTACCAGCAGGAGAGTGGGGGGGGGGGAGAAAACCTTTTGTAGTGATAATCAAGGTGCGCCATTTCCAGCAGTTAACAGGAACTTCCGAGGAGCAGTGGCGGGGCGGGGGGGGGGAATAAACATGGGGAAATAGCTCATCTTAAGTGATCACTCTCCTTACAGTGTGTATGATAACACCCATTTTTTCATGTTCTGGGTGTATATAAATCTCCTCACTGTATTTTCCACTGAATGCATCCGATGAAGTGAGCTGTAGCTCACGAAAGCTTATGCTCAAATAAATTGGTTAGTCTCTAAGGTGCCACTAGTACTCCTTTTCTATCTGCGAATACAGACTAACACGGCTGCTACTCTGAAACACATCAGCCAAGCGTAGCATTGACCGATTCCGCATTCTCTCAGTACTGGGGTCCCATGTGCCTAAGGCTCCGATGATCAGTATGTGTGTCTGGACCTGGTAACCCTTAGTTCTCAAGGTTTCGGCCAGAGGGGCATATTTCTCTATTTGCGAGCTTGGGCATCTCCTTTTGATATTTGAATCAATAGAATGGGGTTCTCAAACTGGGGGTCGGGACCCCTCAGGGGATTGCGAGGTTATTACATGGAGGGTCGTGAGCTGTCAGCCTCCAGCATTTATAATGGTGTTAAGTATATAAAAAGGTGTTTTTAATTTATAAGGGGGGTTGCACTCAGAGGCTTGCTATGTGAAAGGGGTCACCTGTACAAAAGTTTGAGAACCACTGCAATAGAACATAGCGACAGACAGGAATTCTCTGGTTACATTGTTAACCTCTAACAAGATATAGTTAAACAGACACAAAAACAATCACTATCTTCTTCTAATTCTCTAACAATGCAAGTCTACATTTCAAAGCTCTAATTTATCTAACATGGAATGGCCCTAATTACCCATTTACATACTTTTTAATATGTCTCTAAAGGTTGAATTTGGGTGATGAAGCCTGCTAGGTGCTTAACCCTTTCTGGCTCAGTGAGACAATCAGCTTGAACAATGGAACCCTACAGATAACTATATACAAGAAACCTGTGGGATCACCATACCTACCTTCACAGATCCAGTAGCCACCCTGTGATGATGTGTTCACCCCACACCAGTCCTGAAGGGACTAAGCTGGCATAGTCAGGGCCAATTAACCTTACAGGCCACACCTGGTCAAGAATCCGGCTTGACTGAAAATGACTAATGGCTGATCAAACCCAGCTGGGGAGAAACTGGCTAAGGTATAAAGCCAGGAAGTTGGGGGCAGAAAGGGGTTGAAGTGTGAAAGCTGGTAGTCACTCTCTAGGTTTAGAGTGGCAAAAGGAGGAAACCCTAGGGACAGAGAGATGTCCTGGGATCCTGGCCCTGAGGGAAGGATTTACTCAGAAGTTGTGGAGAAGAAACCCTGTGGGAGATGAAGTAGGAAGCAGCTCAGTGAAAAAGCAACAAGATTAGAGGCTGTGCAGACCTTGGCTGCTGATTGTAGGGTCGCTCAGCTGAAACCCAGAGTAGCAGGCAGGTGGGGTTCTACTACCAGCCACTGGGAGGTGGCACAGGATTGTGGGGGACATCAACTGGACTTGGCCAGAGGCACTTTGACAGCCCCCCAAAAGGGGATTATATAGTGACCTAGCTGGAGAGCTGAGCCATGGAGAGAGAGAGAGGCCACAGGGTGAATGTGAAGTTTTAGGGTGCAATTTAGACTAATGAAGAGTTGTCACCTTTTACCCTGTACCCCTTAATGCCTTATTATGCCTTGCTACTGTAGAGTTTTCTGCCTGGAACACCCACAGACAGCAACAAGTATGAACTTAGTCTCTATGTATTATACAGCCCTAGTTAAATGCTTTAGATTTCAGGAGCCTGCCTGCCTCACCATGGACTTCCAATGGTCTTCACCAGCCTTGGTTAACCACTGGTAAAATAACTCCACACTCTCCCCAGACTCAATTTTCCCCAAAAACCTGGGTTCTGCACTGTCCAGCCCTCTCCGGGCAGCTGAGATTTTAAAGGTCCTGTTGCCCCTGTAAAGGATCAATATTCAGCAGTCTGCTACTTTAACTGGAGTTACTAAACAGTTCAGTTTAAACACAGCACTGAATTAGTTTAGATTAAAAATAAAATAAGCTTATTTAACTACAAAGAGAGAGATTTTAAGTGAGTACAAGTATCAAGTATTTAAAGTCAGAATGGTTATAAGAGAAATAAAGGTAAAATGCTTTCTAGAAGATAAAATTTAACAAGCTAGACTTGGTTCAAGATAAAATCCTTACTACATGTTCCCAGCAACATGACTGACCAAATTCAGGGCTGGTTCCTTTGTCGTCTTGGGCGAAAGAGAGATGAATCAGGGTGTTTTTGCACCTCACTTTTATAACCCAGTCACCCTTTGAAATGCATTTTCCTGAAGGTTATCCCGAAATAAAGTTCATTCCAGTTGTGAGGAAGGAGATATGGAATCTCATGGTGAAAGAGGTTCTAGGCTGTTGTTTGCTAAAATGCAGATCAAACTGTTTCTGCGCCCCTTTGTTGCCAAAGAATGGCTACTTGACAGGTGATTGCCAATCAACTTTGATGACACCTGGCTAGAGGCACCAACTTGTCCTTTGTCTTTGATAAACCAGTTTACCCACTCCAGATTTGTCTAGTAAACCCATTGTAGTCATAATTTCAGTTTATATTCATCTTAATATGCATTTCATACATACATTACAAAAGAATATTAATGATCAGTGTGTTATTAGTTTTAAAGGATATCTCATTTTTATTAGTTTTATAGGATATTTTGCACAAAGATTATTACAATAATATGTAGGGTGTGAATACAGGGGTGCTTTTTGTCACAGTGAGCAAATGATAGAAGGGGGCGCCAAACTGGATGAGAGCTGATTCCCTAGACACAGCCATTAGGAGGTGCCCCAGTGGTGAGTGAACCCCGTTACACATCCCAAATATACCAAGAAATTTGTTATCTACAGCCAGGTCCTCAGACACCACAGAATATGCTGCGAGGAGAAAATCTGGGATATACATCTTAAAACTGCCTTCACCAAACAAGGACACTCTGCAGAGAAGCAGATCGGCTCATGGAACAGGCTATCTGAGTACTCTGAGAGAACCTGCTTCAATACATAAAAAAAACAACCCTCTGATCACACACCCCTAGTTGTCAACTACCACCCCACACTGAAACCCATACAGGGTATCATTAAACAATTACAACCCATATTTGATGGGGACCATGTCATGAAAGAAATCTTTCCTGAAACCCCTGTTCTGACCTTAAAACAACCTCCCAGTCTTACAGAGCTCATCATCAGAAGCAAACTTCCCGTAGACCAGGATCCACCAACTCAAAGTGGCACTTGACCCTGCCAGAATAACCGACACAAAACCTCCAGATTTATCCCCACTGCTGCAATGATCAATACCCCCCAAAACACACCTTTCAAAATCCATGGTCCTTCACATGTCTGTCACCTGTGGTGTACCTCATCCAGTTCACTAAATGCCCCAATAACAGTTATGGGTGGGTGAAACCAAACAATCACTACACTCTTGAATGAACTCACACAGAAAAATGATAGACAAACACATATCACCTGTCGAAGAACGCTTGTTACAAAACAAGCACGGCATATCTTATCTCTCAGTCCTTATCCTCAAAGGAAACCTGCACAACACCTTCAAAAGATGAGCCTGGGAGCTGAAATTCATAACTTTGCTAGGCACTAAAAAATCATGGTCTGAATAAAGATTCTGAATTTATAGTTTATTACTACAATCTGTAATCCATGAACCCCCCTATTTTGATCTATGACTGAAGGGATGAACGGGCCACTTCAGTTTGAATGGTCCCTTAGAATATGTGTTAATTACTTTTGCTAAACTACCTGTTCCACCCTCCTAGTTAGCTGACACTCTGAGTACCTTTTCCCTGACTGGAAGAAACTCTGTGTAAGCTTGAAAGCTTGTCTCTCTCTCACCAACAGAAGCTGGTCCAATAAAAGTTATTGCCTCACCCATCTTGTCCTTCTAATATCCTGGGACCAACACGGCTACAACAACACTGCAAAGATAAATGATGGTATTCTAAGGACAATGAGTCATAAAAATACCATTTTTAAATAAATGGAGTGAAACTACATTTGCCATGGCTTACAGGAAATGGAGTACCATTCAGGCAATCAGAACGGCAGATAAGACAAATTTGCAAGCTGCTGTGAGGCTATAGGAAGACCTCTTACTAGGGTGACCAGATATCCCGATTTTATAGGGACATTCCTGATTTTTGGGCCTTTTTCTTATATATGCTCCTATTACCTCCCACCCCCTGTCCCAGGGGGTGGAGGGTAATACATTTCACATTTGCTGTCTGGTCACCCTACATGTTATGCCTATGTAAACTGACAAGGAATTACTTTAACACCAAAACCATGGGTGATATTTATGAACCGTTCCAGGGTGGTGGGGTGTGAAACATCATTTCCGACCCAGCGAAGCAGCTGTCGATGGGCATTCGTGGGCTACAGCCTGCTTTAAGAACAGCCTCGTGGAAGGGGTGCTGAGCTGTTTCAACCACCCCGCTGTCTCCGCACCCTATATGGCCACCCCTGCAGCTGGCTCACCCAAGGGTGATCATTTTGATCCTGCTGCCGCTGTCTGGCAGCTCATCTCCCCCGTCCCTAACCCCAGCCTCCTCCATCCTCACCCTGATTCTGCCTATCTGCCCCTCCCCTCACCTGTCTGGACTCCCCCCCCACACACAACCTGGCCTCTGCATAAGCTCCGCCCACCCTTCCTCCCCCAGAGCAAGGAGGCAAGTAAGGGCGGGCAGGCAGACTGAGGGCAGCGGCTTCAGTAGACCTTAGTGAGCATGGGCTGATCGCGCACGCATGCGCAGGAGCAGCCATCGGCCCCGTCGGGCTCGGACAGTAAGTAACGCTACCCTTGAGGGAAGAGCTGGTGTGTGAGGCTCGGGCTGGGCCACGCCCCTCTGTGGGCGGGGCCCGGATCCGCCCCGCCCCGCCCCGCGCGGAGGAGCGCTCCGAGAGCCGGCTTGTGTCCCGGTCGGCTCCTGTCCTCGTCCCCGCTCCGGCCGCCGGCGTCATGCAGGAGGCCGCGTCCGCAGCCCGGCTGGGCACCATCCTACGGCACCTCTGCCCCCGGACCGGCGCAGCCGCCCTCGTATCCTTCCCGAGCCGGGCTGCGGGGTGGGGAGCCGCGGGGGGCAGCGGCAGAGCGGGCCCTGGCCCAGGCAGCCTCGGCTGCCCCGTTACTCCCTTCGCCCCTCATGGGCTCCGCGCCCCCGGAGGAGGGGTGTCTCGGGAGGGGGGGGGGATTCTGGGCTGCCTCCCCTCTTCCGTCCCCCCCTCCATCGGGCTGCCTCCCCCTTCCCTTCCCCCCCACCCCTTCTTCAGCCCGGGCTGCCTCCTCCTTCCCTTCCCCCTACCCCCTCTTCCCGTCCCCCCCCATCCGGGCTGCCTCCCCCCTTCCCTTCCCTTTCCACCCCCCCTTCAGCGCGGGCTGCCTCCCCCCCCCCCCTTCAGCGCGGGCTGCCTCCCCCCCCCCCTTCAGCGCGGGCTGCCTCCCCCCCCCCCTTCAGCGCGGGCTGCCTCCCCCTTGTGTGTGTGTCCCTACAGACACTGTCACTGTTTTGCCCTGTGATTGTATTAGACTGCTGGGTGCGGATCATGTCTCTTTCTGTGTACAGTGCTGAGCATGCTGAGGGGCTGGGTAAATAGCAGTGGTTCTGCCACCCACTGCAGGCTGGTACCTTTGCCCTTACCCCTTGCAATCATCTCTCAGCAGTTGCTTGTTGCTTCAGAGAGTATTTTACAGGGAGCGGGGTACTCGTTACCTTCCTCGTACACTCCCTTCCCTGTGCTTTCTTCCTGAAACTCCAGTCCTGTAGCTGCTGTTGGCCTTTGTTCCTGTTATGCTTTCCTAAGGGGCACACTGCAGCCTTACTGTTCCTTGGTGTGTTCCCCCGTTTGAAATGGGTTTGAAATTGAATTGGAATTGTTTTTTAAATGCTAGACATGAAAGGTCAGATTTTCAAAGGTGCTTTGCACCTATTTGTGCACAAAAATTGGATAGCCATGCAAAGGAGTTCCTGTTTTTGTGTAAAAAGAAAAGGAGTACTTGTAGCACCTTAGAGACTAACCAATTTATTTGAGCATGAGCTTGTTTTTGTGTACAGCTACCTGATTTGCTCACATATATGCTACTTTATGCACACAAGTCTGGGGAAGAAACAGGCTTGTACATGTTAAGCTTTCTCCTATATTTCCAAGAGTTTGTGGGGGGCTAAATTCTGTGGTATTCAAATTTCATGGTGAATCTTAGACCATGCTGAGATATATGAGCTCAGCATGTGGAAACAAACACAAAAAGGTTATAGGTTATGTATGTTCTATACTTCTGAAAACTTCCTTTAAAAACATTTTAAAAGTTCACAGGAGGTGAATGGGACACTTAGAAGGTTGAAAAACACAAGGTATAGAGCAGACATGGGATGAGAGAAAGCTTTTATAGTGTTTTTTTTTTTTTTTTGTATATACTACCTTTCAACTTACTGTCTCAAAGGACTGCATGAAGGCTATTAAGTAGTCTCTATTTTACAAGTATGGAAATTGAGGTACAGAAGAGTCATGTAACTCAGCGATTGTCAAATACTTTGTTTTTTGCTGCAGTTTGGCTATAATGTGCAGTTAAATTCACAGCAAAAGTTGGGAGGTCAGAAGCATACTTTTGAGTAATAATCTGGTGAAAAGATAGTGATAGAGAAGGTCAGAAGTCTACAAATATCTGAAGGTTCTAAATACCAAGGGTAGATAGTAATTACTTAGGATGGCATATGAAAAATTTGATTAAATTAAGAATGGGAAATTTAAGCTGCATATCAGAAGAAACTTTCTGAGAGTGAGAAAGGAACAAATTCCTGATGAAAGGTCTAAAACTAGACATGCAAACATACTGTAGGGAACAGTTTTGCATCTGCTGAGTATAGTTGGGGTGACCTAATGCTGTAGGTATTTTCCATTATTATTTTTATTTTACATATTTTAGTGTCACCTAGAGGACTCAATCAGGTTTGAGTACTATTGTGCTGGGCATTGTACAGAAATATAACAAATGGCAGTCTGCCCCAGAGAGTTTAAAATCTAAAAGATATGACCCAGCAGGTGAATTAGATAGATGAACAGGTGGGGGAAGTTGAGGCTAATGAAAATAAATAGGATGGGAGTGGCTGTGTGTGCAATTCTTTTCCATCTTAAACTTCTGTGGAGGATTTGAACATGGTTAAAAGGTTGCTTCTCGTTGTAGAAAATGGCATTCTCTTTTTTCAGAGTGATAGTAGTGTTAGTCTGTATCAGCAAAAATAAGGAGGAGTCCTTGTGTTAGAAATTAACAAATTTATTTGGGCATAAGCTTTCTTGTAGGTTAGAACCCATTTCATCAGATGCATGGAATGAAAACACAAGAGCAGGTATAAATACATGAAAGGATGGGGGTTGCTTTACCAAGTGTGAGGTCAGTCTAATGAGAGAAATCAATTAACAGCAGGATACCAAGGGAGGAAAAATCTCTTTTGAAGTGGTAAGAGAGAGGGCCATTACTCTGAAACCTGTCACACCTTCATGTCAACTGTCAGTAACAGCCGTGTTGGTCTGTATTCGCAAAAAGAAAAGGAGTACTTGTGGCACCTTAGAGACTAACCAATTTATTTGAGAATGAGCTTTCGTGAGCTACAGCTCACTTCATCAGATGCATACCGTGGAAACTGCAGCAGACTTTATATATACACAGAGAATATGAAACAATACCTCCTCCCACCCCACTTTCCTGCTGGTAATAGCTTATCTAAAGTAATCATCAGGTTAGGCCATTTCTGTCATCTCAGACAGAGACAAACACCTACAAGATCTCTGTCAAGCTTTCTTACAACTACAATACCCACCTGTGGAAGTAAAGAAACAGATTGATAGAGCCAGAAGAGTTCCCAGAAGTTACCTACTACAGGACAGGCCTAACAAAGAAAATAACAGAACGCCACTAGCCGTCACCTTCAGCCCCCAACTAAAACCCCTCCAACGCATTATTAAGGATCTACAACCTATCCTGAAGGATGACCCAACACTCTCACAAATCTTGGGAGACAGGCCAGTTCTTGCCTACAGACAGCCCCGCAACCTGAAGCAAATACTCACCAACAACCACATACCACACAGCAGAACCACTAACCCAGGAACTTATCCTTGCAACAAAGCCCGTTGCCAATTGTGCCCACATATCTATTCAGGGGACACCATCACAGGGCCTAATAACATCAGCCACACTATCAGAGGCTCGTTCACCTGCACATCCACCAATGTGATTTATGCCATCATGTGTCAGCAATGCCCCTCTGCCATGTACATTGGTCAAACTGGACAGTCTCTACGTAAAAGAATAAATGGACACAAATCAGATGTCAAGAACTATAACATTCATAAACCAGTCGGAGAACACTTCAATCTCTCTGGTCACGCAATCACAGACATGAAGGTCGCTATCTTAAAACAAAAAAACTTCAAATCCAGACTCCAGCGAGAAACTGCTGAATTGGAATTCATTTGCAAATTGGATACTATTAATTTAGGCTTAAATAGAGACTGGGAGTGGCTAAGTCATTATGCAAGGTAGCCTATTTCCTCTTGTTTTTTTCCTCCCCCCCTCCCCCCCAGATGTTCTGGTTTAACTTGGATTTAAACTTGGAGCGTGGTCAGTTTGGATGAGCTATTACCAGCAGGAGAGTGAGTTTGTGTGTGTATGGGGGTGGGTTTTTTGGAGGGGGGTGAGGGAGTGAGAGAACCTGGATTTGTGCAGAAAATGGCCTAACTTGATTATCATGCACATTGTGTAAAGAGTTGTCACTTTGGATGGGCTATCACCAGCAGGAGAGTGAATTTGTGGGGGGGGGGGGGGGTGGAGGGTGAGAGAACCTGGATTTGTGCTGGAAATGGCCTAACCTGATGATTACTTTAGATAAGCTATTACCAGCAGGACAGTGGGGTGGGAGGAGGTATTGTTTCATATTCTCTGTGTGTATATATAAAGTCTGCTGCAGTTTCCACGGTATGCATCTGATGAAGTGAGCTGTAGCTCACGAAAGCTCATGCTCAAATAAATTGGTTAGTCTCTAAGGTGCCACAAGTCCTCCTTTTCTTTTTATGAAGGTGTGAGTAACAGTAGGGGGAAATTAAGTTTAGGTTTTGTAATGACCCAACCACTCCCAGTCTCTATTCAGGCCTAATGTGATGGTATCCAGTTTGCAAATTACACTTGGTAAAGCAACCCCCATCCTTTCATTTATTTATACCTGCTCCTGTGTCTTCATTCCATGCATCTGATGAAGTGGGTTCTAACCCACGAAAGCTTATGCCCAAATAAATTGGTTAGTCTCTAAGGTGCCACAAGGACTCTTCATTATTCTTTTTTTATTCCCTTCAAGATGGCAAAGCCTCTCTATAGTGACATCATACATCTCCAGGGTTATGAAAGATTCAGATAGCCCTGAGACCATCTAACCTAATTCTGAGCTGGTATTGGTGGACATGCAAATGTATACATGTGTCTTTTTTTGTGTAATAATCCTTTAGTTTGTACTCCTGGTGCCAAAGCACTTCAGGCTCTGGTCTTGCCAAATTTTATAAGCTAAGCAAGGCTGGTCTTTGTCAGCACTTGGATCAGAGACAACTATGAAAAATGCAGGTGCTGCATAAAGTGGTGTTAGTGATTTAGAAGGTGACACTTTTCTGTCTGAGCTTTTTCTGAGTAAATGCTGCAGGAAGTGCTGTCTCTTCCCCCACTCCTCCCCCCACCCCCCAAAAAAAGGGTGTGAAACTCAGGTCCTGTCCAGGTGTGTTTGTTTAAAATTAATCCCACTTCATTTTTTTCTCATCGTAGAGAGGCAAACTCCTGGATAAATTCCCACTGAATGTTACATTCTATGTGCCTAAATGGTTTTATATAGCACAATGGTTCTCAAACTGTGATCCTTGAACTTTCCCTGGTGGTGTCCAGAGTGAGGTTTTCAAGGATAGAGACGATCCATGAGAAGAGTTCTCATGGGCACCTGAATTAAGAAGCTGGAGTACAATATTGCATACAAAAAATTTTATTTAGGAAATGCCCACTTACTACTGCCCATGCAACTTTAATTCTGTCCACTTGTGTGTCCAACCTTTGCACTGACTGAGGCAGGGGTTCTCTGGAAAAATGTGAATCATATAATTCACTGCATCATAATGATACTACATAAGGGAGCAGAAGTAAGGTCGCATGGGGAAGCCTAAATTTGCCTTTTCTAACTTATGAGTGCTTATCTCTGCAACCCAGATAACATTCTTCAAATGCAGGCTTTTTTTGTCTAATTTCATTGGTGTTTTTTTATTAAAGGAAAAAAGTAAAAAGACATTCGTGTGTCCAACTGGAACTCTTGTGCCACTGTGCCCCGCGCCTCCCCCCAAACCCATCATGCATTATTAGCAGGGTTTGAGGCCTGAACTGTCAGCGCTGTGGCATAACCAATTTATTTGAGCATAAGCCTTCGTGAGCTACAGCTCACTTCATCGGATGCATCCAAAAGCTTATGCTCAAATAAATTGGTTAGTCTCTAAGGTGCCACAAGTACTCCTTTTCTTTTTGCAAATACAGACTAACGCGGCTGTTACTCTGAAACCTGTCGCTGTGGCATAGAAATCTACCACTTGTTAGTCCTGTAGCTCTAGAAACAGGACAAGACCATTGCAGTCCATCTTCCCTTTAAGGTAGACGTACTTGTTCTGACTCTTTCTCCTCATCTGACTTCCCATCCCAGGAGGTGGGGGGGCTCCTGCCTCATGTGGTGCCTTCAGAGGTAGGGATGGGCTGCTGGGGCCATATCCAGCATTTGAGATGGTTACTAGGGGTAGCCCAGCCCTGTACCCACTTGCTAGGTTGAACTGCCCCATGAGGTGATCGTGAAGGGAAGGATCAGATGCTTATGCCTTGTGCTTGGTCTGGAGAGTGTGATTGTGGGGGAGGGACAGCCTGGCCCATGTCATCCCCTGCTGCAATAGCTACTCCAGGTAAGGCATGTGCTGCTCTTTTGATGATAGTGTGGTGTGGGCCCAGGGCTGTAGACTGTTTGTGTTCAGTTATTATTTTGACATGCTGCCAGCATTTTCCTGAATCCCTTCCACAAGAAAAGGGGAAATGATGATTTTTAACAGTTCATAATTTTGCTTAATCTGAATGGAATTTCAGAAGAGGTGCTTCTCTTGCTTTTCCCCTGGCAGATTTCTAAATCCCGCTTCACACAATGGAGGTGTTAAAGCTTCCAAAACAAAGCTCCAAGGATTTTTTTATAACAATGGGAAGTGTTAGGCAACCTAAAGGAAGTTGCTCTCAGCGAAGAGCACTTGGGGAAACTAGGAATGAGAAGGTTTTATGAAGGTATCAATTATCAGAGATTCAAACAAAAAATATTGAAGTCTATAGTGTTAGATATTTGTTTACTCAGTTTAACATATGCATTTTCCATGAATAAAATATTCCTGAAGGGAAGTGGGGAGAAAAAGGTATTATGTACCTGGTCCTGTTGTTCAAATTAAAGATGAACATACCGTTTGTAGCTTCTTTGTTCTGTTCCATTTGATTTTGTATTTGAGAAGTTTATGTGCAGGGTCTAGAATTGGTATGGTTTGGGGGTTATTTGCATTAGTCTTTTACGGGATTGTCAAAGCCACACATAGGGTTGAAATTAAGATTTGTTCTTCTCTTGGTATTTCAGTTCATAGATAGTTGCACCATCATGATAAATAATTTTGAGCACATAAATGGCTCCCTGAGGCATTAAAATACCTAACCAAGGTACAGCAGAACTTCCCAAATCCATACTTCACTATATGCACAAAAATATAATGATCTGTCTCTCAGCAGTGGTCCGATAAGCAGAAATGAAGCTGTAGTATCTCATTCGGTAGTATAAAAAGAAAAGGAGTACTTGTGGCACCTTAGAGACTAACCAATTTATTTGAGCATGAGCTTTCGTGAGCTACAGCTCACTTCCACGGATGCATACCGTGGAAACTGCAGCAGACTTTATATACACACAGAGAATATGAAACAATACCTCCTCCCACCCCACTGTCCTGCTGGTAATAGCTTATCTAAAGTGATCATCAAGTTGGGCCATTTCCAGCACAAATCCAGGTTTTCTCACCCTCCACCCCCCCACACAAATTCACTCCCCTGCTGGTGACAGCCCATCCAAAGTGACAACTCCCCACACAATGTGCATGATAATCAAGTTGGGCCATCTCCTGCACAAATCCAGGCTCTCTCACCCCCCCCCCACGCCCCTCCCAAAAACCCCACACACAAACTCACTATCCTGCCAGCAATAGCCCGATGAAGTGAGCTGTAGCTCACGAAAGCTCATGCTCAAATAAATTGGTTAGTCTCTAAGGTGCCACAAGTACTCCTTTTCTTTTTGCGAATACAGACTAACACGGCTGCTACTCTGAAACTTTAGATCTGATACTCAAGTTACTGTACTTTATTATTTGCCTTAATTTATACTGTAGACAGCATTTCCTACTTCAGCACAAATTGCTTCTGTTAAACACCCAGTGGAGTTTCAGTAAGTGACATTTTACTATCTTTCTGCTATTAAATTTGAAGATTTTTTCATCTGTATGTAATCTTCATTCTTATTTCCATGTTTTCTAAAATTCACATGTTGATTAGAAGTCCTCATAGTTTCAAATCTTGCAAGGACACTTTCTGAGCTGTTTCATTTGGCTTAATAAAGTAACTTAGAGCTTGATCTTGAAAATGTGAATAGTTTGACTTCAAGGGTCTGTTTACATAAGTACTGGTTCTATGAGTAAGAATATTGAAGATCAGACACCACCTTTTCACTCCCTCCTTTTGACAAGGTATAATTTTTGCCTCAAAATATGTTACATTTACAAATAGGAAAAACAATTGTGCTGAAGAATCATATAATGCATTGGATGTACTCAACAGGATTACAGTACAGGTGTATCTTGTGAAAGAGCTTATTTCCTCTACACATCTCCTTCTGGCATATTGTGTGCATCTTACCCTACAGCTCATCATGTTGTTCCACCCAAAAATGCAAAGTTCTGAGGGCTGGGCCATTTCTATGTATTCAATATAAATTGTCATGCACATCTTTGGAGTTGTATACAAATATTAACTCATAGTAAAAATTACAGTAGGAATTATTTTTTCTACTGGAGATAAAAACTTCATGTTGAGAGAATAATTCTCTCCATTTTAAATTATTTTTTCTGACTATTTGATGTTCACAGAGCAGATTGTAAGACCAATGTGTGTGGGGTGTTCGGTTTTTTTTTGTTTTTTTTGAGGCTTGTTCTAATCTACATTAACTACTGAGAGTCTGCAGATAATTGTTGACAGAAGAAAATTAAATAAATTCTGTTAACTTCGTACTCTTCCTTTCAGGTCACTGCTGAGAAAATTCTCATCAGATTGCTTTTTGTTTAGTCTTCTGTTTCTCCCCCGCCACGCAATGTGTACTTGTATAATTTCTCTTGTTTATCTTTGTAGTTACACCCTGGACAATAACCTTTTAACTCCAGAGCAGAGGCACTTTTATGATGAAAATGGTTACCTGCTCATTAAAAACCTGGTTTCTGGTGAAGACATTGAGCGTTTCAGGTACAGAACAGCTGTTTGGCTAGACGCAATCATATTGATATTTAGTAATGCTGTGAGGCTTTTTGAAACAGTATGAACTTGGGTTCTCCAAAAATGGAAGCATTTTATTAACAAATAACTTATTGCTTCATTTAAACAAAATGTTTTGGTATAGTAAAATGGTAGAATGTGTTTTGAAATGGTTTTTAACTGTGTGTTTTCTAGAAATCAGTTTGCAAAGATCTGTAAAAAGGAGGTACAGGTGCCTGGTTTAATCATAATGAGGGATGTGGCCATTGCTAAATCGGAGTTTGTTCCGGATCAAAAAGCAGTTACTAAAGTACAGGATTTTCAGGAAGATGAAGAGCTCTTCAGATATTGTACCATGCCTCAGGTAAAAAGGGAAAACCCTGGTGTATGTTTTAAGTAATTGCCCATGAAAACTAAATGAAATCACTTCCTATAATTTTTCTTAAAACAACAAGAGGAATCTGTGTGAGTTCTCGGAATAACCAAATGAATTTTCATGTTTAGATATTTAGATGCAGCTTAATTTAAGGCATTGTACAGTTTAGAAAGCTTATGTTGATGTTCAAATAGCTTGAAGGAATTCTTGTGAATGTTTTTTGCTGTTCCTCACATTCCTCTCACATGTATGTCCGTGGCAATGGATGATGGAGTATGGAAGTAATTTTTGGAAAATAAATTAGTCTGCTTGAAGTACAGTTGCTATATAAATAAATCCTCTCTTTGTAATCAGATTGTATTGCACATAGCAACCTAAAACCAGAAAATGTTGCTTTTGAAGGACATTTATCTTGCTGACTAATTTGGAAAAGAACAGATAAATGCGCAGAATGTTATAGTTCTTCTGTCATTGCTCTAGTCAGGTATAAATATATGTGAGTTCACTTTTTCTTAGCCACTCCCATAGCAGCAGACACTGCAGCTAGGTCTACACTAGGAATGCTTTGCTGGTATAGCTATACTGGTATGCCAGACTCAGCAAAGTGTTCCTAGTGTAGATGCAATTTTATAGTGGCAAAACTCTTTTACATATTATTCCAACACTCTTCTCTCTTTCTCAGCTATGTCGGTCATAAAGCACACCTCATCATATTCCTGACCAACATAGTTATGCAGGAAAAAGTTTGTAGTGTATACTTGGCCTGCATGATATGGTGATCAGTTTTGGTTTGATTGTAATATATATATATATTGCAGCATAAACATCTAACTTTTTTTCTAATATATATTCTTCACCTTAGATCCTAAAATACGTTGAGTGCTTCACAGGGCCAAACATCATGGCCATGCACACGATGTTGATAAATAAACCTCCAGATTCTGGTAAGGGGCACTTGTGTGAGGAAGAATAAGGAATATGATTTTGTATAAAGGGGACATGGTCTAGTTTAAAAAAACAAAGAAACCTCACAGAACAAACAATTTCTAAGATATTAAAAATGTTGCCCTATTTTGAAAATTGAATAAAATTCATTTTGACGAAGAAAATAAAGTAGGCTGTTTCGTTTTCTGGCTGTTAGGCTCCAATTCAGCAATGTACACATGCCTAACTTTAAGCATGTCAGTAGTCTCATGTGGTGAATGCATGGCTATTTGTAGGATCGAGCCCTTAGAAGCCTGGCTTTCAACAGCACTGAGTACTCAGCAGCTCTTATTGACCTCAATAGAACAGAATAGAGGAAGAGCGTCCTTCATCTATATGACATACTCTCTTTGGACTGAGAGTTTAGATATGTCAAATTTAGTTTGGACATGTAGATACTCGCCTCAGTGGAAGCTGTTGGGTGCTCTGAACTTTTTAATCTGGACATTTATTTAAGTGCCAAAATATGGATTTAGAAGTCCAACTTTTGGCTCCTGTTTTTGAAAATCTTGGCATTAAAATGTATGAGATAGTGAGGTTTGTAATACTTTAGATGAAGTAACGGTTTCTAAAGATACTTTTATTCTGGATACATTGATGGTTTCATAATATTCAGCTATATGCTACTTTTATTATTCACAATGATCTTGCTTTGTATTTTCAGCAGACATTGATTTATGTCAAAAGATTAAAATACTTAGTTCATGCATACCATCAACCCTCGCACCCCAGTTAAAAAATACAGAAGAGCTACAAAATGAGTTTAGAAACATAGTAGGAGATAGCCTTGGTCCATGTGGAATATTATTTAAACAGCACAAACTACAATTTAAAAGAAGTTAATAAAATTAATAAGCAGCAAAGGCAGAATACTCTGTTGGAAATGCAATGGATTTCAGTGTTTGTTCTGATGCCCCCTAAATACAGCTGTTCTTTTGTTCAAATGCAGAGCAAGACTTATTCTTGCAGCATGCCCTGTCCCCTCAGTGAAATTGAACAGTGTTCAGTTTAAAATCTGAATCTCTGTTTAGTTTAAAACCATTTAATTTTTTTTTCTGATTCAGACTCTTCTCTTTTTATTCCAGGCAAGAAGAGCTCTCGCCATCCCATGCATCAGGATTTGCACTACTTTCCATTCCGGCCTGCAGATCACATTGTGTGTGCCTGGACTGCCATGGAGCGGATAGATCGCAGCAATGGCTGCTTGGTTGTTTTGCCAGGAACACACAAGGGTTCCCTGAAGCAACACGATTACCCTGATTGGGAGGTAGATCTGCATGTGGGATTAATGCAGTATGCATTTTGGAGTTGGGGGAGGCGAGGGGATTTGTTTTTTGGCTCACAACAGAGTTGGTGAAAGTTAATCAAGTTTTACAAGGCAATTATGAATATTCTTTTTCTTGGTCAGAGACATGAAAAGGTTTTGAAGTTTTTCCACGTCTAACCTCATGATAGTGTATGCTTACTCGGGCAGGGACTGACTTCCTCTGTATCTGGAAAGTGCTAGCTTGTTGTGGGTGCTTCTGCAATCAAAGTAGTAATGATTGTAATATGTGTGCTTCACATGAAGCGTATGCAGCTGCACAAGCCAGCTGTTCACTAGGCTGACCTATCCAAGGTCAGTTCAGCAAACAGTAGAGCAATGGAAGGAGCCTACCCATATGCAAATATTGAGAAGGCATTGTGATTGCTTAGTGACTCCCTGATGATGTTTCATGGTATTTAGGTGTGTTAGTGTCAGAGATTCTGTCCCTGGGGATAGAGAGGAGTTTGGCCACATATGAGCTATGCAGCTACATCTGGAGGGTTGAGGATATTCTCCCCAGCACTCCATTGTCACAACGTCTGGACAGACCATTAACCTCTGTCAAGCTGTGTCAAGGTTCCTTCCCCACTCTGAACTCTAGGGTACAGATTTGGGGACCTGCATGAAAGACCCCCTGAGCTTATTTGTACCAGCTTAGGTTA
This sequence comes from Eretmochelys imbricata, assembly GCF_965152235.1. Taxonomy (NCBI): domain Eukaryota; kingdom Metazoa; phylum Chordata; order Testudines; family Cheloniidae; genus Eretmochelys; species Eretmochelys imbricata. Next base: position 345,219,068 of record NC_135572.1, read on the forward strand.
AAAACTTCTTCCCCAAGGTACAAACTTTGCCTTGGCCTTGAACCATATGCTGCCAAGCATTTTAAACAAAGAACAGGGAAAGAGCCCACTTGGAGATGTCTTCCCCCAAGCCCTACACCCCCTTTCCTGGGGAAGGCTCGATAAGAATCCTCACCAGTTGGTACAGGTGAACACAGACCTGAACCCTTGGATCTTAAGAACAATGAAAAATCAATCAGGTTGTTAAAAAGAATTTTAATTAAAGAAAAAGTAAAAGAATCACCTCTGTAAAATCAGGATGGTAAATACCTTACAGGGTAATCAGATTAAAAACATAGAGAATCCCTCTAGGCAAAACCTTATGCTACAAAAAGACAGTTTATTTTACTAACCATTAAACAAAAGAAAATTTAATGCATGTTCTAGCTAGATTACATACTAACTTTACAGGAGTTGTAAGGCTGCATTCCTGATCTGTTCCCGTCAAAAGCATCAAACAGACACACACCTCTTTGTTCCCCCCCCCTCCAGATATGAAAGTATCTTGTCCCCTTATTGGTCATTTTGGGTCAGGTGCCAGTGAGGTTATCTTAGCATAACCCTTTACAGGTGAAAGGGTTTTGCCTCTGGCCAGGAGGGATTTTATAGCACTGTATATAGACAAGTGGTTACCCTTCCCTTTATATTTATGACACGCTGTTTAGCAGATATGGATGCAGTGTTTGCTCCCAGGATATTAGAGAGAGAAGGTGGATGAGGTAATATACTTTATTGGACCAACTTCTGCTGGTGGAAGAGACAAGCTTTCGAGCTTACACAGAGCAGTGTAAGCTCAAAAGCTTGTTTCTCTCACCAACAGAAGTTGATCCAATAAAGTATATTACCTCACCCACCTTGTCTAGCATATACAAAAGAATCTAGGGCCTAAAAGGCTCTGTAAGTACATGTTTATCTTCCTCAGGCAATTGGGACCTGTCAAGGTTCCTACCCCACTCTGAACTCTAGGGTACAGATGTGGGGACCTGCATGAAAAACCTCCTAAGCTTATCTTTACCAGCTTAGGTCAAAACTTCCCCAAGGTACAAAATATTCCACCCTTTGTCCTTGCCGCTACCACCACCAAACTAATACTGGTTACTGGGGAAGAGCTGTTTGGACGCGTCTTTCCCCCAAAATACTTCCCAAAACCTTGCACCCCACTTCCTGGACAAGGTTTGGTAAAAAGCCTCACCAATTTGCCTAGGTGACTACAGACCCAGACCCTTGGATCTTAAGAACAATGAACAATCCTTCCAACACTTGCACCCCCCCCTTTCCTGGGAAATGTTGGATAAAAAGCCTCACCAATTTGCATAGGTGACCACAGACCCAAACCCTTGGATCTGAGAACAATGAAAAAGCATTCAGTTTTCTTACAAGAAGACTTTTAATAAAAATAGAAGTAAATAGAAATAAAGAAATCCCCCCTGTAAAATCAGGATGGTAGATATCTTACAGGGTAATTAAATTCAAAAACATAGAGAACCCCTCTAGGCAAAACCTTAAGTTACAAAAAAGATACACAGACAGAAATAGTTATTCTATTCAGCACAATTCTTTTCTCAGCCATTTAAAGAAATCATAATCTAACCCATACCTAGCTAGATTACTTACTAAAAGTTCTAAGACTCCATTCCTGGTCTATCCCTGGCAGAAAACAGCATATAGACAGACACACGGACCCTTTGTTTCTCTCCCTCCTCCCAGCTTTTGAAAGTATCTTGTCTCCTCATTGGTCATTTTGGTCAGGTGCCAGTGAGGTTACCTTTAGCTTCTTAACCCTTTACAGATGAGAGGAGCTTTTCCCTGGCCAGGAGGGATTTCAAAGGGGTTTACCCTTCCCTTTATATTTATGACAGGACCACACATCTATTTCATATGTATGTAATATTTTTATATCTTAGCAGTGTGCATCTCTCATTAGGGTGATGTACAAGCTGAAGTTTGAAAATTAAGCTTTTTTTCTTATCTGAGTAATGTTCTTGAATAGAACATTTTCTCAAAGCAAAAAGTTTTCTCATTTAGTATAAATAAAAAGAGACCAAATGAACTTTAGCAGACTTTTCCTGTTGTGCGCACACGCTATCCTTTGGCTAGAATTTTTCATGGCTTCTATTCAAACCAAAGTCATAGCCTTTGAAATCTGGGAGAGTGCTCCCTTAACAACAGTGTCCTTACCTTAGTATAAGACTCTAGTACTGGACATCATTCATTTCTGGATCAATGCCCTTTTTGGAAACTTGAACACAAATCCCCCAGAGTTCTCTGTGGTGGGTCAGGAACTCTGAATTACATGGTGCATTGTTACATTTCAGACACACACTGTGCGCGTGTGCATGTACGAGCCTTTTCCATCACACTGACCGCTCATTCCAATCTGTTCTTTTAAAGCAGAAAACAAACAATATGGAATCAAATATAGTTGTATGAAGTGAACATTTCAGAGGGACTAGTAAGCTGCTTATAGCTCAAAAGAAAGCAAATTAAGAAAGTGCAAAGTGAATGTCATGTAAGACTAGAATCTTGTTTGTTTTTTTCAAGGAATTCAGATTAGGATATTGGAATCTGAAAAGCAGCAGGTACATTCTGACTCATCGGCTATGTCTACATGGCAATTAAAAAGCCATGGCTGTTTAATTGTGGTGTAGATGTTCTGACTTGGGCTGGGACTCTCCCACCTTACAGGGTCTTAGAGCCTGGCCTCCAGCCCAAGCTCAAATGTCTACACCACAGTTAAGCAGCCCGTTAGGCCGAGCCTCTGGGGCCCAAGTCAGCTGGCACGGGCCAGCCATGGGTTTTTAAATGCAGTGCAGACATACCCTTAGCAGCTGAGCTAGATTTGGGCTTTTAGGGGTGAGAAGACTCAAAGGCGAATAGGCAGACTCTTAGGCAGGCATATTGCATACTTTGGATTGTTATCTGAAAGAAAGCTGAACAGTGCAGATTTTTGTCTACATTAAGACAGTAGTTTTAATAATTATCCCATGATGTAAATTCTGTGTTTTTAGGGTGGTGTTAACAAGATGTACCATGGGGTGCGTGATTACAACAAAAACCTTCCCAGGGTTCACCTTGTTATGGAGAAGGGAGACACAGTATTCTTCCATCCCTTGTTGATTCATGGCTCTGGAATGAACAGAACTCAAGGCTTCCGGAAGGTAGGAAACCATTTCAAGTTACAGCCATTGAACATGTTTTAAAACAGATTGCATAACACTTAAGACTCCCTCCAAATTTATGGAGACTTTATAGTCTCTTGCATATGAAATAGATTTTTGTAATCTTATTTTTTGTTTTGGTTTTATAGATTTCTGATGTAATTTTGATGTAATACTTGATCTTGGATAATTAGTTTTGGAAAAATTATATAACCCTGAGTTAGATTTCTTGGTAGGTGTATGTTGCAGCTCTGACACAGGGAAGTGTTTAAGCATGCGCATTCCTTAATTGGGACCTTAAACATGTTGGTGGACAGTTTTGGATTCTTGTTTTTTGCTTCTGCACAAGGTCTCTTCCTCTGTTCTGACTAGCTGTGAATGAAATTTGTCATTCTCTTTTCTGAGCACCAGAGGCCACTGTAATCTGATTAACAACATAATTTAATTATGAATTACCTGTATACATGGTATAGCACTTTACAGAAAAAGTAAATGGAGTTACACTGCACTCCACTCTAAGGGCATGTCGATGCTTACCAGGGATCAATGCACCGGGGGTTGATTTAGTGGGTCCAGTGAAGACCCGCTAAATCAACAACAGAGCGCTCTCTTGTCGACTCACCTTACTCTCCTCATTCCAGTGGAATACCGAAGTCGATGGGAGAGCATCTCCTGTAGACCCAGCGCGGTGTAGACGCTGCAGTAAGTCGACCTGATCTACGTCAACTCCCAGCTACCTTAAGCTGAGGTCGACTTACCCCTGTAGTGTAGACAAGGCCTAACTGAGAGTAGAATCAGACAAAGAACTTACAAAGAAGGGCCTGATCATGCATCTCTCACTGCTGGACTTGGTGGTAGTAGTCTCCTTGTACTAGATTCTCGTCTTGTGTACATCAGCATAGCTATACTAAAGACAGTGGGATTGTGCTGATGTACACTAGCTGAGAATCAGGCCCATTGACTTCCATTTTAGTAAAATGGAGCAATAGTTATAAATTGTTTGTTTTTATAAAAACCTAGAGTGTTATGAGGATTCTTGTTTAACACCTTCCAGTAGCCTCCTACAGGGCTAAATAAGAAGGAAGAGTAATATGCAATGTTATAGCTGTGTTGATCCCATAATAATAAAGAGAGATGGTGAGTGAAGCAGTATCTTTTATTGAACCAACTTCTGTTGGGGTGAGAGAGAAAAGTTTGAACTTACACAGAGCATAAAACTATCACTACTCCAATTCCATCAGCAGCATAGAAACTTGGGTTTTCCTTGGAGGTCTCTTATCCAAGTACCCATCCAACACAATTCTGTTTAAGTTTATGAGATCTGATGAGATCAACACACAAGATTGCGTAACTATATGGAAAAAAGCAGTTCACTTTGCCAGTGCGCTTTGTTTTCCTTGTTTGTCTTTTCTCCTCCCCCCACCCCAGTCCAGCTTTCCTTCTACTTAAACTTTCAGAGAAATCATAGTCCTGTCTTTATCATGTGCGATATCATAAAATGGGTGCTTTGATCTCACCATATGAGCGAGAAGATGGAGAAAGTGATTCATTAAGCTTACGTTAATTTTTTAACGTAAAATTTTTTTCCAAGTGAACATTTCCAAAAGCATGAGAAACAGAAAATATTCAAATTTGGTTACAATGGTGATATTTGCATTTAAGATAGTGGCGTGTTAATACATGTCACTGATCAACAATTCTTGACTTAACAGCTATATTGTGATTTATTCCTGACTTTCTTCATGCAGGCGATATCTTGTCACTATGCTAGTGCAGGTTGCCACTATATTGACGTCAAGGGCACTAGTCAAGAAAACATTGAGAAAGAAGTTGTAGAAATTGCACAAAGAAAATATGGTGTGAGCACGCCTATCACACTGAAGGTAAGCTTAAGTGTCCTGCAACAGTATATTTCACACTAACCCTATTTACACAGCAAAAGGTTAGTTACATTTTACTTTTATAAGTATCTCTTTACTGCTGCTTGTGAGAGTTTGTGCTTTTTATAATTAAATTCATAAGCAATTTTAATTGCATCAACCCATCCGATCATATATAACACTGTGGGTTTATGTAGGACTGATCCTGGGTCTAAGCAGATACTTATCTGAGGGGAAAAAAAAATCTTGATTTTCTTTGGAAGACAGTTGTTATGGTGGCTGGCAGATTTAGTTGTTCTTCATCATGCCTTTCATTAAAGCACCTCTCTTTAACTGAAAGAAAAGGAGTACTTGTGGCACCTTAGAGACTAACCAATTTATTTGAGCATGAGCTTTCGTGAGCTACAGCTCACTTCATCAGATGCATACCGTGGAAACTGCAGCAGACTTTATATATACACAGAGAATATGAAACAATACCTCCTCCCACCCCACTGTCCTGCTGGTAATAGCTTATCTAAAGTAATCATCAGGTTAGGCCATTTCCAGCACAAATCCAGGTTTTCTCACCCTCCACCCCCCCACACAAATTCACTCTCCTGCTGGTGATAGCCCATCCAAAGTGACAGAGTTGTCACTTTGGATGGGCTATCACCAGCAGGAGAGTGAATTTGTGTGGGGGGGTGGAGGGTGAGAAAACCTGGATTTGTGCTGGAAATGGCCTAACCTGATGATTACTTTAGATAAGCTATTACCAGCAGGACAGTGGGGTGGGAGGAGGTATTGTTTCATATTCTCTGTGTATATATAAAGTCTGCTGCAGTTTCCACGGTATGTATCTGATGAAGTGAGCTGTAGCTCACGAAAGCTCATGCTCAAATAAATCGGTTAGTCTCTAAGGTGCCACAAGTACTCCTTTTCTTTTTGCGAATACAGACTAACACGGCTGTTACTCTGAAACCTCTCTTTAACTGGTTTAACTGTTTTGTGTGGAATGGCAGAGCTACCTTGGGAGATAAGGATAGTGCTAATGAGATGACCCAGTATATGGCAGTGTGGATACAGGTTTCATATTGCTAGCCACACTCTTCCTTCTAAGATTAATGGTGTGGGTGAATATCTAAAAATAAACTTAAAAGTTTTTCTCAGTTACATGTGGACTGCACAGAATGGACATTAGCAGCTGGAAGGTACTTGCCCTCCTAATTTGCAGATGCAATTTTTTTGTACTTGTTAGCAATAGGCTGAATGCTACTATGTTCAGAACAATAATAAGATTAGGGCATGATTATAGGTTTAGGGCAAAATTCTGTCTTTAGATAATGGGTGCGACTCCTGTTTGAAATCAGTACCTATACCCATATATCTGATGGTAAATGTTAGGGGGCTTATTCCTTCACCCACTTACTTCCCTGGTCCTTCTCGCATGAACAGAGAGCAACAATACCCGAAGTCCAAAGGTGCAAACAATTCGATGTTTATTGGGGTGAACTTCCAGCAAGCATGATTCCAGTTTCCTTCCTTAGTGTCCTCCTTCCCAGCTCTGACACCACAGAGCCTTAGACCTGTGTCCCTGTTCCCATTCCTACCCTTAGCCAAACATGATTCCAACTTCCTTACTCCCATTCCCTGTTCCCATTTCCCCCTTTAGCAAAACATGATTCCAATTTTCTTACCCCCATTCCCTGCTCCCATTTCCCTCACCCACATGCCCATGCCCACCCCCACCCACACCCAGTCACTTCCTCATTGACTACAGATTATATAGTAAAACTTGAGTTCTGCTTAGCTATACCTTAACCAATCATTTTCCTGAAATTTAACTAACCAATCCTAACATATTGTAACATGATTATGTAACCAATTATATCCCACCACCTTAATTAGTTTACACCCAGCAAAATTAATTATACAGCAGACAGGAACAATCACAGAACCAGACAGAGATTATACAGACAAACAACAGCAAAGTGGGAACTATAATGACAACACAATACAGAAGTGAGGATTTCACATCCCAGCTATTGATAAGTGAGTTCTTGCCAGACAGGATGCGATCAAACTAAGTTTCCTTTTACATTTTCTAGGCACTTCCCTTTCTCTGGAGGTGATAGGAACTATCAGGACAGGATTGTATTCCTAACAGCGGAATAGCACCTTATTTCAGTGTGACTAGTTTGGAATGTGAGGATGTGACTGTTCGCTTCCCAGCTTATGGCTGCCTCTGCTGCTTAGCCAAAGGCCTTAGCCTAAGAACAGGGCCTCAGACTGTCACAGTAAGAGAAGGCCCTTACACCAGCAGACAGTGATTTTGATTCTTTCTTTTATACCTCTATCACTAGCCAAGTGATAAGAATACACCTAAATTCTTATAGGCCTTTACAGACAGGCCTGAATATCTATATCCTAACAGTAAACATTGACTCATTTTAATATAATCCAGTAGTAATCACTTAAACTTGTGGCGTTTTGAGGGAGTGGATGCATGGGAGGTGTTCCTTTTGTGCTCTGATCCATTCCAAAAATAATGAATGCAGCAAGTTCTTCTCAAATCCGCAGCATAAAAATCTGGTTTCTACAGTGGGGTGACAACTGGAGGGGGTTAAATCCAACTATCACTTGGGTTTTGGTGCCACCTAATCTTCCAAACTCAGATCTACTGCATTTTTCAACCACCAATCAATATAGTATCTGGAGGTTAGATTTAAAATAAATATATTTAGGCACCTAGTGGACTTTTCAAAAGCTGCTAACTCCTATTAGAAATCAATGGGACGTAGGCAGAAAGGTGCTTTTAAAAATCTCACTAGGTGCCTTTCTGCATCTTTAGGCCCCTAAGTATCTAAGGACAGATTTTTAAATATATTTATCAGCAAAACATAAGTCTGCTTTGCCTATGACTCCTGCATTGCTAGTTATACACTGATATTTTGAGTGTTAATGTAAGCACTGTTGCTTGTTTAAATGAGCATTTTCTACAGTTTGCTTGCTTACATTGATAGCACTTTACATCTAAATTAGCTCTGTGCATTTCACCGTTACTCCTGGGGGAATTCTGCACCACTGCGCAGGCATAGAATTCATATGATCCGCAGATTTCTTTGCTTCCCCACAGAAAAATGGGGAAGCAACAAAATCTGCAGGTGACATGTGCCCCTTCCCTGGCAAACCAGGCGCATCTGTTTGAGCACCTGGAGCGGCCGGCAGAGGTGTAATGGCAGGGCGTGGGGATGTGTGTGCGCTGGGCGTGTGTGGGAAAACATTAATCAGTGCCAGGGGGTGGGGTTGTGTGTGCAAGTGAGACGGACTCTGTCCCTCTCACGCATCTGGCATGGAGGAATAGGGCTTTTGGGCTTGAGGCAGGCTCTGTCCCCTGAGAGAGAGCAGAAATGTAGCAGCCTGCCTATGTAGGTGTTAATGATCCTATTGTTAGTTAATTGTTCCCATTCTTACTCAATTCCCCCAGGAGCATAAAACACATGTAAACGTTTTCTGGCTCCTTTACATTGCCAGAGTGGTGTAAAGGAGCCTTATTGTAAACATCGTCAGGGAAGCCTCAGCTAGGAAGATCTATGTTTAGGTTGGATATTAGGAAAAACTTTTTCACTAGGAGGGTGGTGAAACACTGGAATGCATTACCCATAATAAGTGTCCAGACACCAGGTGGTAGAATCTCCTTCCTTAGAGGTTTTTAAGGTCAGGCTTGACAGAGCCCTGGCTGGGATGATTTAACTGGGGATTGGTCCTGCTTTGAGCAGGAGGTTGGACTAGATAACCTCCTGAGGTCCCTTCCAACCCTGATATTCTATGATTCTATGTGCTTTCTTGCTTTTTTTCCTGTGCCAGAGTGTCACCCTGGTTGCAGCTCAGGATCAATTTTACTTACCCATTTAAAAAAAAAGAAAGGACTGAGGGCAAATAACATTTATCAGGCAGTCAGTAACATGTCAGGACAATCAGCACTTCCCAAAGTAGCCAGTCAGGATTATAACTGGAGTGCAGGGTATGGGTTACCAAGTATTTGTAAATTAACTTTCATGTGTTTAGGAAATACTGGATAGTTATTGTGACTATTTCCTGTATTGTAGTTTTAAATAAATTACCAAAATAATTGAAACTGGTGTGATTATACTGCATTATTTTGACAAATTAAATATAAAAATTCTGCAAAATTCTGCAATTTTTTGGCACAGAATTCCCCCAGGAGTACATCATACTTTGTCTGTTTTAATCAGATTTTAAACTTTCTCTGAAGAATGCTTAGCACTTATTTTTAATCTTCAAAGCATTTACAGGCATGAACTAACTAATCCACGCAGCACCCTCCATTCCCATACAGAAGCTGAGGTAGAGAGGTTGCGTGACTTGCCCAGGGCAAGAGCGAGTTGCTAGCAGAACTGCAGTTGAAGCTGACTTAATAGCTCAGTTCTGTGCTCAGCCTCAGCCCATCGCTCATCCCCCATGCTATCTTGTCAGTTGGCACCACTGTGACTCTTTGCTATCACAAAGCAATCACGATAAACAATGAAAAGTGTGAAAGTTCCTATTTGTGGTTGATATTGGTCCACTGAATTCTGTTTTAAATCTGTTCCCTCCCTGCTTTCTGTGTGGTGCATAAATAGTAGCATTGCATGCCTACATAATGTTCGTTGCCAGCTGTAGATGGACTCTGAGAAATCCAGTGTGCTTCTTGAATTGTAGAGACGATAGGAGCGATTGAAAATGCATTAAGGAGGCATAATATAATGTGTACAAGACAATGAGAAGGAATGTTTATTTTTCCCTGTCATCTGGCTTGCTCCGTTTGCAATATAAGGATGATGCTAGCCAGGCACATTATTTTTAAATGACAGCTTTTTGGTTTTGGTTCAGTAATTTCAGTGTAGTGCTGTTTATGTATCTTTTCCTGTTGCTGCCTTTCTTGATTGCCTTTTATGCATCATGCAATTCATATAAATCTTACAAATGAATTCATCTTTTTGGTGATCTTCAATATTTTTCTTTGACTTTACCATTTGTTGCATTATAATGTATTAACATGTTCAGAGCCTATGGATTTGAAGGGAAGATTAATAATTCTGTTGATACTGTACTTTGGTGTTTTTTAAAATATGCAAGTAAGAGAAAATAACTTCTGCTTTATTCAGAAGTAAACATGGTGCCTTGGTTTATTTAATAAGCTCTTCTTTCTTTGCTCTTTTTTTTTAGGATACTTGGATGGTACGAGGGCGGCTTGTAAAAGGAGAAAGAACTAATCTTTAGAACAGTTTTTGAATGGCAGAGTTAGAAAAATGTGTACCTGAGTATTGTGTTCCCTGATCAGAAACCATGGTCCTCACAAATTTGCATTGCATTTGTTAGAATTTATCCAAATATTGCACCGAACGTTCATTTACAACAAATTAGTCATACAAAATATTGTAATATGAATGAACTGAAGTTTAACAAAATTTAGCTAATATATACTTGGCATATTTTTAACCTATTAACTACAGTAAAGACTTCTATTTTTGTAATTTTAAAAATCATTTGTTTTAAAATCCACTGCTTATGAAATGGATGAGAAATCCCATCAAATCAGCTCTTTAAATACTCAACACTGTTACTTAAGAACCAATTTGGATTCAGATAGGTCTATCCTGATGTAATTTTTGGCTGCTATTAAAGTAACTCTTTTATGCTAACTCATGGCTATAGTGAGTCTAACCCTGGGTGGAAAAGACCAGTTGCATCATCTAGCCCTTTACCTTAGCTGGAGCATGACTGTATATTTTCTAGTCCTTTGTCCAGTTTATTAAATGTCTGAAGCGATTGTGCTTTTACCAATTCCTTTGGGAGGCTATTGTGGAATCTAATAGATCTCACTGCCAAGAAGTCTTTCCTAATATTTTACCTACATTCCCCCTCTTTAATTTTCTACCATTACTCCCTATCTTCCTAAATAATTCTTCTCTCCTTTTTACTTATGCTTCAAATAATAGTGTGTGTGTGTGTGTGTGTGTAAAATTCACGGTAACTATCATGTACTGTATTGAAATGAACACAATTTGGAGAAAAATGTCCTCTACCCCTTAAAGACATGTAATATTCTGATCAGAAGCAAAGTAATTTTAACTGTGGTGTGGTAGTCACTGTGACAGTGGTTATCTCTGTGGACAGTGAATTCATTTGAAACTAGTTGTGTGGGATTGAGTAATTTATCTTTAACCTTACTTGCATCCTTTCCCATTTTTAAACAGAGGAGGGGTTTCCTCTTTTTGACTCTGGCATCTGTAGGGGTAGACTCGGTAGTTGACTCCAGTGCAGGAAAATTATACAGAATGAAAGAAAATAAATATATTAAATAAAATTGGGAAGAATGGGGATGCTCATAATTATCATGGGGCATAATATCTGGTGTTTTGAAATGCAGTTTTTTAAATCATTGTTTTGTTTCAAAAATAAAAATGTTTTTGAAATACAGATTAAACTAGAGCAAAAACCAAGTATGGGCACATTGTATTTTTACATATTAGTCTGGTGACAGATGTTATAGAAAACCCTTAAGACAGAAAGATTGTGGGTTGTGGTGATTGATGATCCTGTCAATTTCATGATCCTTTTAACAGGTAGCCTTAAAACTATTCCATAAATAGTTTAAAATATGCTTAACCTGAAAACCTGGAGATCATTTTTCTGTGGCATCTTTGTGCCTGATGGAAAGCCCACTGAATTTCTCTCGCGGAGCCCTCTTCAATTAATTGAAGTCTTTCTGGTGACTTCAGTAGGCTTTGGATCAGGCCTTTTCTAACTACCTTCATGGGATCTTTGTGATGACATCTGACAGGAACACCTTAAAGACAAGATTCACTATCATACTTGATTCTTTAGGGCTTTGTGCATGTAACTTAGCTGACGACAGAGGGAGCTGTGGCCATGGAAGAGCTGCAGATTTTCTCAAATTCTCAGCCAGCAAACCTTTTTTAAATTTATCACTTCAGGAAAAACCCCTTAAGCAAATGTTACAGGATTCTGTAAAAATCATTTTGGCTGCAAATTCAAAATTACATTTTCACGTTCCTTAAAGAGTATGGAAAGACACAGTTAAGATCACCTGTGTAACCTAAACTCAGCCTCACTACTACCTGTGAACCACCAGTTAGAAACAATGACAAAATGTTCATTGACTTCAGTGGGAGCTGGATTGGGCCCAGCGAGAGCCTTGAATTGTGTGCGCACACATGGTATTATAGGATGCAACAATAAACACATTTCATTAAGTTAATTTAGCCTTCATCAGGGATAACACGCAGTTATATCATCTAAACCATACCTGTGCCATGCAAGTATCCATTCTGTGAATCCCACCCTCAGGTGCTTATTTCTCCCCATTCATTGTGCAGGGAGCTAAGGCACCTAACTCAGACTTTGTGAATCCCAGTGATTTTTCTAGTTGCCCAAAAGTTAGATGGTGCCATGTTTCCTTGTGACTCCCATCTGATGTAGATCATAGGTCATCCAAATAGCAAATGAGACATCGTCATTCCCTGTGTACACAATACCAGAATGAAGCCAGTGGGAAAATGCTTTTTGGCAAATAGTGTTGGAGTGCTGCCATGGATTATGCAAAGCAAGTTGTTGAGCTGTTAGTTGGTCTTATGGGAGCCAACCAGAATCATCCCCTGGAAAAAGGCCTCTCCCTCATTGCTCTGGTACAGTTCCCTTCACCCCCTAGCAATTTGTCCCAATTTCTGTTCCCTTCAGTGCCTGAAGACCCAGCTCCCTGCACCTCTGTATTCTCCCCTCCTCATTGCCTCAGCACCAGCAGGGGCAAGCACTGAGAATACAGCATAGAGCAGTGGTTCTCAAACTTTTGTACTGGTGACCCCTTTCACAAAGCAAGCCTCTGAGGGTGACCACCCCCCCTTATAAATTAACAGTTTTTTACATATTTAATACCATTATAAATGCTGGAGGCAAAGTGGGGTTGGGGTGGAGGTTGACAGCTTGTGACCCTGCCCCTGTAATAGCCTTGTGACCCCCTGAGGGCTCCCAACCCCCAGTTTGAGAACCCCTAGCATAGACAGCCTCCCTCCTTTCAGCCCCAGTTCTTGGACCTACAGTAGCCGGGAGCAGCAATTGCAGGGTTGGTCCTGCTCAGCTTCTGCAGCTGTGGACTGGAGCATGCCCAATCATGCTGTGGGGATAGTGTATGCACAATCCAGTCTGCACATCTCAGCGGTGGGGGGATGAAGCACACTTAGTCACTGAAGCAATGACTCACTCCCAGGTGAGTGCCCCCTGGGCTGGGCTATAAGGTCATATTTTCTCTCTCTCTCTTTCTAACCCCCATCCCCAATGACTGATTAAGCATTGTATACAAAGTGAAGAAGCTTCAAGAGGCAAGACTGAGATACCCCATAGCTCAGTGGTTAGGGCACTCTTGTGGGAGAAGAGAAACTTCAGTTCAAGTCCCTGCTCCACATCAGAGGAGGAATGTGTACCATAACTGCCTACTGCAGGAAGTGCTATAACCGGCAGGCTATTGGACATAAGTGGGAGAACCACCTCCTCCAGCTGTGTTTTGTGCAGGACCTGATCCATTAGACATGTTTTGAGGCCACCTAAGAGCACATCCACTGGATGGGGCCCCACTGGTGAGACAGCTGGGGGAATGCCTACTATGTGACTCCCCCCCAGGAGTTAGGCACTGAACTACAGGATTTAAGAGGCTGAGTGCATCCCCACTGGCAGAAATTTAGGCATCTGGAGGACCTTACTGGTGGAAACTTAGAGGCTGGGGGATTTTTAGGTACCTATAGGGTTAGGCAGCAGCCTTGAAGCTGTCAGTGTCCACGTGGTGGTGTCAGGTGCCTAAATATCTTTGAGGATCCAGCCCTTCATGCCCCAGTTCCTTTATGTAAAATGGGGATAATAGCACATCCCCCCCAGGGGTGATGTGGGGATAGGTCTTTTAAAGATCGTGAGGTGCTCGTATAAGTACCTCAGATAGGCAATAGGTAGTAAAGGTGTGAGAGCACAGCCGCATGGGGGGTCGTCGCCATTCAGAAAGAGCTGCTGCTGTTTCCACTGCTCTTACCTGGGAGTGTCATGCTTGTAAATGACATCCGAGTCCAGTGCAGGTTGACTAGGGCCTGGTCTACGTTACCAAGTTTTGCCAGTATAGCTGTGTCAGCTAGGAGTGTGCGGGGAAAAAAATCACAGGCCCTCGGCTCGCTTAGGTGGTTCCCTGCTCATCTGGCTGGCTTCTGAGGGGCCCCTTTCCCAGGGTATGTCTACACTGCAATTAAGCATCTGTAGCTGACCTGTGTCAACTGACTTGGGCTTATGGGGCTCGGGCTACTGGGTTGTAAAACTGCAGTGTAGACGTTCAGACTTTGGCTGGAGCCTGAGCTCCAGCAACCCACAAAGGGGGAAGGTCCCAGAGTCCAGGTTCCAAACTTCTATGCTGCAATTTTGCAGCCCTGCAGCCTGAGCCCTGCAAACCTGAGCCAGCTGACATGGGCCTGCCACAAGTGTTTAACTGCAGTGTAGACGTACCCTCAAGCGCCTAACTCTCCATGTGCATTGTATTACTCCTGGGGGAATTCTGCGCACAACATTTTAAAATTCTGCAAATTTTATTTGTCAAAATAACAATATAATCCTGCCCGTTTCAATTATTTTGGTAACTTATTTCAAAATACCTGTCAACAAATATGTACAATACAGACAAAAAAAAGATTCAGGAAATGTTTTTTGACAAAGAGATTCCTTACTAGGCATATTAATGCAGATATTTGAGTAATAATTTACTTAACCTACAACGTTTACAGAAATGTGTTTCCTGGACTCCCCAGAAGCAGTGCAGAGGCTTGGAGGTGTCAGGAGGAGCTGAGGGAAAGGGAAGTAATTGCTGGAAAAGAGCCTGGGAGTGAACCTGGAGGACTGTTGGACGTGGGTAGGAGAAGTACAGAACAAGGGTTTTTTTTTTGGGAGGGGGATTGTTAGGGAGGTGGGGGAACCTCCCCTATGCAGACCCTGGCTGACCCCTAACCTCTCCCATTCAGTCAGGCACATCTGCCCCCTCCCCATGTGTCCCTGCACCCCCTACCCCTGTCCTCATCCATCCCTGCACCACCTCATTCCCATGTGTTCCTGCACCCCACTCAGCTACCCTCTTCCTCATTCCCTTGTGCCCCTGCATTACCCTTTGTGGGGACTGACCGGTATAGATTTAATTTGTTTTGTTTGATTATGTTTATGTATAAATGAAGATAAGGTATGTAGATTATGAAGTAGCCTTGTTATTCAGTAGAGATTAAACTGCTATTAATTATTAGTTATTATTATAAAATGTTATAAAGTTGGTGCTTAAGAATTCAATTTGTTCCTTTTGTTCTTTTCAGGCTTGATTGTGGGGGCGGCTGACCCTGTGAAATCCTTGCTGGAAATCCTCAGTGTCTGAATTCTGGCTCTCCATGGACTTTTCTCTAGGAATTGTGTTGAAGTGCTAGGAGAGGAGAGGTAAAGCAAACTCTAGCCCAGCAGTTCTTAACCAGGGGTCTGAGACCCCCCTGGGGGGCCGTGAGCTGTCTTGTGGCTGAAGTGCAGGGCCTCAAGCCCTAGCACCCCCATGGATCTGAAACCGGAGCATAGCTGCAGGGAGCTCTGAGCCTGGATGCCCCCTGTGCCCTGAGTCCTGGTGCTCCCCACCAGGCTGAAGCCCCGAGCCCAGGCACCCCTGCGGGGCTGAAGCTGTGAGCGGAGCCATGGGTCTGAAGCCCTGAGCCTGGTGCCCCTGTAGGGCAGAAGCCCAAAGTCCCCCCTGACCCCGCAGCTGAAGCCCCATCTCTCCCACACCTGGTGGGTGAAGTCCACAGCCTCAACCTCCTCCCCTGCAGCTAAAATCCTGAGCCCTACAGGGGCTAAAGCCTCGAGTCTCCCCACCCCTGGTGGCAGAAGCCAGGAACCCTGAGCATCCCCCCCGCCACCTCCCACTGGGCCTTGGAGTTTTTATAGTATGTTGGGGGGGGACCTCAGAAAGAAAACGTTAGAGAACCCCTGCTGTAGCCCACCTAAAACTTACATGAACACAACAGGGATGGAACCATACTCAACGCAAATGTGTTTAAACATCCATTTGAAATGAATGGGCATGGAAATAGTTTGTACTGTTTGCCCATCTCTAGTTATATGTGTTCAAAGCTTCTTTGCTGACGGTGACAATTTCTTAACAAGTTCACCCCAATCCTAAATGTAACAAACCATTTCTCAGGGCATTAGAGAGAAAACCAGACATTCACGACCTTAGTCACCTCTCACTTAATGTCAGTCTTACAATGGTATAAATCAGATTGACTTCATGAGAGTTGCTCTTGTTTTATATTGGTTCACAAACTCTATAATTAACTAAATATCTTATTGCTGCAGAATTGGCTAATCTTTCCAAAAATGACTAATCTAGAATCAGTAGAACTGCTGCGGTGTCTGAGTGTGTAAAAGTTCTGCACTATTCTGTTTTCTTTTGGGTCAGGATCCCCAGTACTGAATAGCAATCCTAACCATCTGCCTATTGGCCTGTTAGATAGCCTCAATCTGACTCAACCACTGAAAGTCAGACTGTACCAGGGACTAACAATTTTTCTCTAAAATGATTTTATCATTTGACTTGAGACGAAAGAGAAAAGTGGTTTAATGCGCAAGTTCCCTCTCCCATCACTGAAGAAATACAGAGAAAGCCATTGGGGAAACAACTGGGGACTGGTATCATTGGCCTGTGAGTGGATCACGTACAGGAACTCATCTGTAACAATAAAATCATAATAAATAGATAAATAGCAGTTTCGGTAAAAATGCCTTTCTTGAGGTCCTTGTTTGGTAGACCTCGGAGTTGATGTTTACTAACTAGCTGTGTCTGAGGCTCACAGCTAAGTGGCAGATCCTATGTATTGCTTGGAATACCTCCAGGGATGAGGATAAAGTTATGTGAAGGAGACTTTGTCCACAAGGTATTGAGAGCTCACAAGTGGAAAAAAATAAGATTCTGTATGAACATGTTCTTGAACTGCATTGATTCAAAATTTCCAGTCCACCATCTCCAAGCTGTAGGCGACCTCCCTCAGGTGAGTTCACAGAACACTGCTATTGCCTCGGGGACTACCTCTCCCCCCGCCCCAACCCCCGGGCAATACTGCCAGAGTTACAATTGGAAGAGGCGCTCAGACTAGATTCCCCTTAATTAAAAAGAGAGGGGGGCAGGTCATGGAGCATTCTCTGTGAGGGGCTCTTCACTCTGGAACATGCTTCCCTCTACTCCACTGATCCAAAAAAGCCTGGTTCTACTGCCCTAGTCCAGCAGTTCTCCACCAGGGGTCTGAGGCCCTTGTTATGATTAACGGGATCATGAAACGATTGATTTCATGATTCTAAGGAAAGGAAGCAGCAAGAGCAGCATAATAAAAACAATGGACTTCAAAACAAAAGCAGACTTTCACAAACTTGGAGAACTGGTTAGGTAAGGTCCCATGGGAAGAAAATGTAAGGGAAAAAGGAGTTCAGGAGAGCTGTCAGTTTCTCCAAGAGACACTGTTAAAGGCACAACTGCAAACAATCCCAATGCAAAGGAAAGGAACAGACCAATATGGCTCCATCAGGAGCTCTTTAATGACCTGAAAATCAAAAAGGAATCCCAGAGAGTGAAAACATGGACAGATTGCTAAGGAGGTGTGCAAAAGAATAGCACAAGTAGGTAGGAACAACATTAGAAAGGCTCAGGACCGGGTTTACAATGGCACCAATGGTCCACACTAGTAAGGGACTCATAATCCTTCCCCTTACTAAAGTCGAGCAACTGTAGCTAGCTGGCTGAGGTGCGGGACTTAGGGAGGATGGTCTGGGTGCATTTTTCGCTCGGCATCGCATTGCAAACACTCCAGTCCTCCTTCCCTTCCCATCCCTGGAGCAAAGAAGCAGAGGTGGCTGCTGGAGGGGGAGAGAGGAGCAGAGACTGAGTGGCAAACACAGCCGCTCCCCTCGATCCCCAGGACAGTGGTGCTGGACCTGGAGAAGGGTAGGTTGGAAGCTGAGGGGGGTGAGATTGTGCCAGCGAGCTCACACGGCTCCTGTCCTCTCACTTGTCTGTGGCCGGATAGGCAGAGCCAGCTGCAGGAGGAGACAGTTGCTGTGTGTATGTGGAGCAGGGGCAAGTGCATGTCACGGTTGTTAGTGTACAAATCAGAGCAGGCTGGCGTGTGTGTGTATGGAGGGAGCGGTGTCTTAAGGGAGGCCTTGGATGACTGTTACTAAACTCGATAGGATTTGTCGGATATTTACTTCCCCAGCTCTTATTTAATAAGAACAGATTTCTTCCCATTCACATTGTTTGCTCTCATTAGCAAATGGGATTTTCTGTTCACTAGATCTTTCTGTCCTGGATTAGATTTCCTGCCTCTTTGAATCCATTAGTTTCTGTATTTTCTGTTCTCCCAGCATGTCCACTGTCTGTCATCTCCTGTTATGTATTTACCTCTTGCCTATTTCACCCTCACACACACCCTCTCCTCTCCAACTCCACCCCCCCTTTATGGCTCTAAATCTGTTGTTAATGACTAAGAGCTCACAGCTTTGCTAAACTGCTTCACAAAGGGCGTCTTCTTGGCTTATTGTGGAAAAGGATTTACTTTTTAAATGAGGCTGGAAACAAAAGGGGGTCTGTGTATGTAGAAATGAGAGAGCTGACTGCTTGCAAGTTTAGATAAACCATTGCTTATTGTCAAGACTTGCTAGAATTTCATTTGGACTCACTTGGGAGCAGGGAGGGAGGCAGTGTTTTCGGAAAGATTGAAAGACTATGGCCGTGTCTACACTACCAAGTTTTGTCGCCAAAACTGCCGTTTGTTGACCCAAACAGTGAGTGCATGATATGATTGAGACACTGCAAGGTGACTTTTGTTGGGGAGAATGCCCGGTTTTGGCGACAAAATACATCCACCCTCAAGAGGGATTTACGTCTTTTCCCTCCACATTGTTGTCGACAAAGTGCAAGTGTAGACACCATGCTTCATTTCATCGCTTTAATTGATCTCCAGGAGATGTCCCACCATGCCCATCCTGTCCACTCTGGTCAGCAGTTTGAACTCCACTGCCCTGCAGCCAAGTAAACAACTCCCCATTAGAAGCCCCAGGAATTTTTAAAATTCCATTTCCTGTTTGCTTGGCATGGAGAGGTCTCAACACATCTTCCCAGGTGAGCATAGTAGTTTATTGCACCAAACGCTTTCCCGCATGGACAATTGCAGAGCTGTTGGATCTGCTCAGTACATGGGGAGAGGAGGCTGTGCAGTCCCTGCTGCATTTGAGCCGCAGGAATTGGGATATCTGTGGGCAGATATCTCGAGGCTTGTGCGAAAAGGGCTATGATTGAGATACGCAGCAGTGCAGAGTGAAGATAAAGGAGCTGAGGCAAGTGAAACAAAAGGCAAGGGAGGCAAACCACCACTCAGGTGCTTCACCTAAGACCTGCCGGTTTTATAAGGAGCTGGATGCTATCCTTGGTGGCAACCCCACCTCCATTGCCAAGAACCACATGGATACTTTCGGAGGCCACGGAAAGAGGAGTGAACCCAGAGGATGAAGTTATTGATGAAGAGGTGGAGTCAGATCATAGAATCATAGAATATCAGGGTTGGAAGGGATCTCAGGAGGTCATCTAGTCCAACCCCCTGCTCAAAGCAGGACCAATCCCCAATTTTTGCCCCAGATCCCTAAATGGCCCCCTCAAGGATTGGAAGCAACGCTTATATTGATCCATAAGCATTCAGGAGGTGTCAGTGACTCAGAAACAGGTAATGCCCTTTTTTGACAGAGTACCCAGTCCTCCATCCCTTTTGCCTATTCAATCCTTCCTAAATAGCTTATAACAAGTGATTTTAACATTCCAGTCATGCCAGTCTTCCCACCACAGCTCAGTAATACCAACTAAGTCCAGTTTATGCTCGTAAACAAACAATTCCAATTTCTCTTGCTTATTATCCAGGCTCCCAGCATTAGTGTATAGACAGGTGAATGCAGGCCTGGTGGTGAAAAAACTCTGCCGAAGAGGGCAAGGTAGAATGGCTCAGGTTGACTTGGAACCCCTCACTCTGCCTAGGGGGCCTGGAACTGGCCAGAGCAGCCCAGAAATTGGAGCAATCCAGCCAGGAACTTAAAGTTGCTTCTGCTTGGTGAAATCCTTGGGAGTGAATCTGCCATGTGGCACAGCTGCCCCTACAGGCTCAGGGGTACAGTCACCTCACCTCAACCAAGGCCAGCAGGGCAATATAATTAGATGTAGTTCCACAGAGTTTTTAATTGGTTGGTAAACTTTGTTGGGTTCTTCAGGAGCTTTTAGTCAAAAAATGTTATGTCAATGTCAGTCATTATCATTATCACTAACTTTCAGAGCCCTGGCAAAATGCCATCAAAGGCCTTGCGGGGTTACCTTTGCTATGATGACAGTGGGAGCAGAGTCTGAATGAATTCTCTGCTGACATCTAGTGATGAGCTGTGGAAGAGGACTTCAGGAGTTGATCTTGTTTGCATGGGCAGACCCACCCTGCGTAGGTGCTCAGCACGATGGGATTACTTGCCCAAATGATCTATTTTGGCCAGTTTTGGATCCCCAGTCTCCTTGTTATGGGGCAGGATTAATAAGAGGTTGTTATCCTTGTTGTGTGAATCGAGGGTAGCAGAACTATACCTGGCATAGCCTGATGGAAGGACTCACCCTCAACTAAAATGGCACTCGCTAGGCAGGGAGGGGACATGGGCCCCAAATCTGGGGGATAGGGGTTGGCAGGCACTTATATTTTTTTGTGGTGAGGGCCCTGTTTAAGGGTTGTAGATACACAGTGGAGAGAAAAAGGTCAAATAGTAATAACAGAGCTAATTTAGACTCAACTGAGAGTCTTGTTACACATTACAGAGTTGAAATCACTGATATCTAGGTCTAAGTATTAGACCTGCTTTGGGACAGTGTCTCTGATGCAAGAGGCTGCCCAGTGTGCACCAGCAGTCAGGCTCCACAACTAACAGCTGAAATCAATGAGAGCTGTGTAAGCGGTAGCCCCTGAAGACATCTTGGTGAGCAGCGTGGCTGAAGGAGAGACTTGGCAAGTGGCCAGCAGGGTGGTTGGTGGAGAGGGTCAGAGCAGAGCCCCGTAGAGAGTGAGTGCCTGAGCGCCTGAGCAGTGGAATGAGTAAGGTGCCTCCTTACCCTCCACCCCAGGGTGGGAGGTAAACTCTGCAGATGCACCTCTGAATTCTGGGTCTGCACTGACCCAGGACAGCAACTGTGAGTGGGGTACAGAGAAGGGACAGGCATATTAAAGGGATTTTTGG
Organism: Eretmochelys imbricata; assembly: GCF_965152235.1. NCBI lineage: Eukaryota > Metazoa > Chordata > Testudines > Cheloniidae > Eretmochelys > Eretmochelys imbricata. The sequence continues at coordinate 345,240,483 of NC_135572.1, forward strand.
GTTCCTGGACTTCAAAACCTGAGGGGAAAAGGACCACTGCCCAACTTACTTGGAGGTGGGTCTTTTGCTCATGGTTTATGTTTATGAACCCTAGTTGTGGTGTTTTCCCAAATTAATGCCAAGTTACTTCCCTCCTTTTAGTAAAAGTTTTTTTTTACACTCAGACTCTGTGCTTGCGAGAGGGGAAGTATTGCCTCTTAAAGGTGCCCAGGGGGTGGTATGTAATTGTCCCAGGTCACTGAAGCTCGAGCTGGTTTTGTGTTGTATTGTTGAAAAGGAGCCCCTAGCTACTGAACCCCGCCCTTGTTGCTGCCAACTCTGATGGGCAGAAGGGTTACAACGGAATACGATTGTTTATCAGTTCTCAGTAGATAATGAGCCCAAACCACAAAGTTTGGAGCTGAATTTCCCAATAGCTTGAACTGTTCAGATCACAGGCTTTGGTTCAGGCCATTATAGGCCCGCTGGCTTCCAGATCAAACTATCCAAGGGCTAGAGATGTTCAGATAGGGAGTTTAGATACAGTCCCATTTCTGGTTGTCAGTAAAATTACAAGGCCAAATTCTCTCAAGTTATGCCATAACCAGTCCATTGGCTTCAGTGCAATTGCACCAGTGTTAAGAGGTTAGGCCATACCATTTATTTACTGATTACATATTAAATACATGTAAATAAATACGGAGTTGAAAACAGACTGTCCCCAATAGACAGTTGTATATTTCACCTGATAGAATCTGAACTGCTAAAGACAGCTCACTTGTAATGAAAGAGGCTATGCACACTTTTCCCCCATTGATGCTTTTTTAATGAGAAGCTTTGCCAAGCAACAAAACAAAAAATTCCTGCAATCAGTTTACTTCCACAAACAGCAGATTAAGAACCAGTTCTAAGCTTAGGGATACAAAGTAACTTGCATTCTAACAGCAGGTTTTTGAGGGCAAGTAACAGATGCAAAACCTGCTGTGACTGGATAGATTATTTCAATACAACAGAAAATGATAGTGGGGTAAAAAACTATGCAACAGCCGATTGAAAAGGAAATTTGTTTTTCTTCTCCAAAAATATTACTGATAGTTACTCATTTTTGACCCAGAGCAGTTAACTAAAGTTTGGGGCCGTGCAGATTGATTCCATTAGGAGGATAAATTGATGATGAAGTCATCTGTCCTTGATACAACCCTGTTGATTTTTAGAGTGTACAAAGTCCTCTTTCCCTGAACACAGGAGGGATTAAACAGAAAATAGTTACTTTGCTTACAGCATCAAGCCTTCTTGCTCACAGCTCCAAGCCTTTTCCAGGCAGCACTCTGCCCAAAAGCTCTGTCATTTAGCGTTTTCTGAAGGTCATGCTACTAATGTTTCTGTTGCTACATCTGGTAATTCCTTCTCTGTCCCTTCTACTGTTTCTCTCACCAAACAATAATCAGCGAAACCCCACTGCTCACATGTGCCTTTAGTTTAGGTGGTGACAATGTGCCTCTGTTTGGGATGGAGAATGCTACCCAGCTACATAAAGGAGCGTCTTACAACAATCTGAAATGTAGGGCAGCAGGTACAACACTGCTGTAATGGATTGGGTTTGAAAGTGGGGCATGTAAAACAGACTCCTAAGGAGCTGACACGTATAATTTAACTAACCTGCCAAGTGTGCTGTAGCAGTAAAGAAAGCAAATACGGTGCATAGGTACACGCATAAAGGGGGAAGAAAGTCATATGGAAAATCTTAGTGATATGATATATAACTAATATTAAACTCCCTCATCTGCCATGCAGTAGTGTTTTTGGTTACTGTTACCTGAGTTAACAAGAGCCAGAGGGATGATATGGTAAAGGTTCAAAGAAGGGCAATGAGAATGGTTACTATTAGAATATTGAGAATGGCTGGCCTTTTACAATGCCACACCCATGCACCAACTCCCTTGTCCCAATTTTGTATAAAAAATTAGTCAGTGGAAGGGAAACTTGTACTTGGATCTCCCACAGCCCAGTTGAATGCCCTTACCAGAGGACTATGGAGTCCAGCTCATGTTTTCTGTGGCCTAATGATTTATATTTATGCAAAGTGGAACAGATTCAACAGGCGAGACAGAGAGACCCTGCACCCAAATATCTCATAGCCCCATGCTTAGGGCACTCACCTGAGACCTGGGGTCAAATCCCTACTCCACATGAGGCAGAAGAGGCATTACCCCAGGTCTAGCACTTCCTGGGTAAGTACTCTAATCAGTGGGCCAACAGCAGGCACTATCTCATATGTTTTGAGAAAGGGCTTAGATACCTACCTCCAGCAGAGGGCTCACAGCTGTGAGTCCTGAACAGAGAGAAGCACCCACAGCAGCCCCGAGTTAGGTGCCTAATTCCCTTTGAGGGATGGGGCGTAGACCACACCCCTTGCCTCAGCATTTCCTGTTGGCTAGTTTAGGTGACTGCCAACTCAGCTTGCTGGCTTCTGTGAATCTCACTCTTAGGTGACTAACTCTCCCTGTGCATTGTATAGGGAGCCTGGGTATTTACTCAGGGCTGTGGATGGCACAAGGCGGCAGGAGTTAGGCGTTGCAACATGGGTTTAAGTCCCCTTTGCAGATCTAGCACAAAGGGACAGCTTTGAACTACCCTCTCTCTCTTTCTTTCAAAGTGTCAAGCTGCCCATTCACCAATCATCTGTGGACTCTCAGCAACTTTTAACCCATTTTACTCCCAGTCCTGCAAAACTTTAGTAGACAGAACTTCCATGAATTCATTGGCACTACTGACATGAGTAAAGTGAGCAGGATTTTGTTAGAGGTATGGTATGTTAGCCACTACATATGTTAGGCACAGTATACACCTTGTTAATAGAATCATAGAATATCAGGGTTGGAAGGGACCTCAGGAGGTCATCTAGTCCAACCCCCTGCTCAAAGCAGGACCAATCCCCAACTAAATCATAAATAAATAAATGCTGAATGCTTGATTTTGCATTTCCCCCCCTTTTTCTATTTCCCCCATTTTTGGTTTTGCATTTTCCCCATTCCCTCCCCCCATTTTTCTAATTTCAAACTTTTTCTCTTCTTTCCCCCCTCCCCCTTTTTGCCATAGAGTGTGATAATATAAACCATGGCCAGGGTAGGATTTTTGCTTTTCTCCTCTGCTTTTTCTGGGTCCCCCTCCCGCCCCCCCACTTCTGCTCTGTAACTTTTCAGAATGGCTCCATGTTTGGAATAGTTACCCAGGGGCCAAAGGGAAAATGAGAGTTGGGCCCAGACCCTCCAAGGTATTTAGGCACCTAACTCCCACTGAAATCACTGGGCCCTTAGCGACCACCTGTGCAGATAACCCCCTCAGCGTAGCTTCAGATATAGCGGGGGGAAGAGTGTTTCTGTCGGTGTAGCTAACATTGTTAGGGGACATGGTTTCCTCCACAGGGAGAACAACTGCTTCCGTCGGTGTACGCTGTGTGTACACTCGGAGACTATGTTGGTAACGGTTCTGTAGTGTAGCCAGAGCCACGCTTTCGTTTTCCTGTTCAGTGATTTTGGCGGAGTTGGAGATGTTTTGAAAAGTTGAAAATAGGTATTATGTGCATGGTTTTAATATGATATATGTGTGTGTGCTGGGACATTATGTTTACTGGGCACAAGCAAACAATATGCATTTTAATAGAGCTAAATGTAATGTATACATCTAGGAACAAAGAATGTAGGCCATACCTACAGAATGGGAGACTCTATCCTGGGAAGCAGTGACCCTGAATGAGATCTGGGGGCTATGGTGGATAATCAGCAGAACAGTAGTTCTTTTGGCCAGTGTCACACTGGGAGCTTATGCAATCCTGGGATGTGTGAACAGGGAAATGCCAAGTAGGAGTTGAGAGGTTATTTTACCTCTCCACTGGCACTGATGCAACTGCTACTGAAATACTGTGTACAGTCCTGGTGACCACAAGTCCAGACAAATGTTGATTAATTGGAGAGGATTCAGAGAAGAGCCATGAGAATGATTCAAGGATTAGAAAACTTATAATGACAGACTCAAGGAGCTCAATCTATTTGGCTTAACAAAAAGAAGGTTAAAGGGTGGCTTGATTACAGGCTATAAGTACCTAGAGAGGGAACAAATATTTAATTTGAGTTCTTCAATCTAGCAGAGAAAGATATAACACAATCCAATGGCTGGAAGTTGAAGCTAAACAAATTCTGACTAGAAATAAGGCGTGGATCTTTAATTGTGAGTGTATTTAACCATTGGCTTTAATCAAAGGTCATGGAGAAAAATTCTGTGGCTAGATTTAGTGATAGTAATAACGAACCTATATTGGATGAAAGATGCTAGATCAGATAGTTCCTGAAGTCTTTACAAGCTTTATTAAATGACTGAATAAAACTATCTACTGCATTATTGCAGTACTGAGCGTGGGGTTTAGAACCCAAACTCTCAAGAAATGCAGAAGTTGAAGCTCCCACAAAAACATTAACTTGCCCACATTGCACATCCTGTGTTAAGTCATGGCATACATTGAGCAATATACACAGTTATATATTGGTAGGGCAGAAGGAATACACCTGTGCCTAGGGCACAGAATTGGAAGTATGGAGACATGGGTTCTAACTTCTAATCCTATATCTGCCCTAGGCTTCCTGTGTGACCATGGGCAGCCATGAAAGCCAAGAGTGCTGACTGATTTGGGGCGTCAACCTGGGAACACCTTGGGCTTGGTTTTCAGAAGTGCTGAGCACCCATAAATTCAAGGTGGAGTCAATGGAAATAAGGGTGTGTATGGCTAAATTAACATTTCTGAAATGCATTCTGTTCTCCAATTAGAAAGCAGCTATAGAAGTGCAAAATATTACTCTCTCTCAAAGGTACTGTAACATGGGCCATATAAGTATCTGAACACTTCATGATCCTTAACATACTTATCCTGACAACAGCCCTGTGGGGGAGGGAACTGCTATTATCTCCATTTCACTGATGGGGAAACTGAGGCACAGACAGACCAAGTGGCTTGCCCAAGCTCACACAGGAAGTCTGTGGCAGAATAGGGAATAGAACTCAGATCTTCTAAGTCCCAGGCTAAACCCCCCAACCACTGGACCAGCCTTCCTATCTAATCAATACAGTATTAAATATGTAATTGAATATAATAAGGGTATTATATTAAACTACATAATTAATAAGAGAAGAGTAGAGAACATTATGGATGTACAATATGGATGAGTTCATTGTTGCAGAAAGCTGAAATTTATCAATTTCCTGCAGAGACGACCCAAGCCTGCAGACAGCTTCATCCATGTGAGCATGCTTAGTACAAGCCAAGCCACAAATTTGGGGAGGCAGTTTTTGGTCACAAAAGTGTAACCCTAACATTGCCTTAACAGAGATTTTCACATTTATTTTCTTTTTTTAATTTAAAAAAAGTGAGAAAAAGACTTTAAAATTGAGGAAAAAGTTTGAAAACCCTTGAGGCATCCTAAACTTTTAAGTCCATTAAATTTTTAAAGTAGTACAAGCTTTTAAGTATTTTAAATCCTTTAAATGCATAGGTGCTAAAAGCTCCCTTAAATCCTCCAGATTTAGGAGTGTGAATTAAGGGCCTGGAGGACTGATGCAGACACTAGAGCAGCGGTTCTCAAACTGTAGGCCAGGACCCCAAAGTGGGTCATGACCCCCTTTGAATGGGGTTGCCAGGCCTGGCTTAGACTTGGTGGGGCAGTGGGGCTGAAGCCAGAGACCCACTGCCCAGGGCCAAAGCCAAAGCCTGAGGGCTTCAGCCCTGGGTGGTGGGGCTCAGGTTGCAGGCCCCCTGCCTGGGGCTGAAGCTCTTGAGCTTCAGCTTTGGCCCCCCTTCCCAGAGCGGTGGGGCTTGGGCTTTGACCCCCAACTCAGGGAAATGGGGCATGGGCAGGCTCAGGCGTCAGTCCTCCTTCCTGGAGTCATGAAGTAATTTTTGTTGTCAGAAGTGGATCACAGTGCAATGAAGTTTGAAAACCCCTGCACTAGATTGTAGATTATGAGGCAGCCGCTGGGTACTACTTTGAAACCAGGGTTAAAAAAATCCTTCTTGGGGTACTGCTGACTCATCCTACCGGAAATGTCTCATTCTTGGTGCTCATGACAATGCATCTGATGAGCAATTTTCCACCTTTGGAATAGGAAATTTGTTGGTGATTACCTGAAAATGTCCTCTCTTCAAGTCATAAGGTCCAAAGAACTCTTACAAGGGTTCTTCAGCTTGCTTGAAGTTTAGGGGCAAAGCCAGACCTGCTAGTCACAGGGAACAGGGGAATGCCCTACCTTTTGAAGGTCTCTCCAGTTGAAATAACTACCACAGCCAAGATAATTCAAATCTACTTTCCTAACTTAAAGGTTGTGTTAGCTATACTTTGAGGAAAAAGTACAGCAGACTTTTCTTACTGCAGAGTATAGGAAATTCCCACTAGTGACAACAAACCCAAATTCTTCATTGTCAGTTTTCATCTCTATTCTGAGCGATCTATTTTTCTGCAGCAGTGATTCTCAATCTTTCTAGACTACCATACCCCTTTCAGGAGTCTGATTTGTCTGAGTACCCTAATATTCACCTCACTTAAAAACTCGAGCTTCGGCTTTCTGCTCTGGGTCCCAGTGAGTCTAACACTCGCCCACAGTTTAAGAACTCCTAATATAGTATATAGAACAGTATAAACATGTCTTTGTATGAAATTTTAGTTTGTACTCACTTTGCCAGTGCTTTTTGTGTAGCTTGTTGTAAAACTAGGCAAATGTCTAGATGAGTTGATGTACCCCCTGGAAGATCTCTGTGTGCCCCCAGGGGTACATGTATCCCTGGTTGAGAACCACTGATCTGCAGGGTGGCCCAGATCTGTGGACATTATTACGCAAAGGAAATTTTCAGATAAACATGGATAAATATTCCTATTCTTCACACAGCTCCAGCACAATAGGATTTTCATAGCATTGTGTCTCCAGTGTGGGAAGCAGGATCATCCTTTAAATGTGGACATTCCAAACGAGGTATGTTTTATTACTGTATGTGTAACCCTTCTGCCAGGTGGAGCCAGCAGCAAGCAGGGCTGGGTTCAATATTTAGGGGTTCCTTTTCAACAATACAACACAGAACCGGCTCATGCCCCCATCCAGTAACCTGGGAAAATTACACACCACCCCTGGGTGCCTCTGAAGGGGAATACTTCCCCTCTCACAAGCAGAGAGTCTGACTGTAGAAAAGAAACTTTTAATGAAAGGAGGGAAATCACCCAACATTAATTAGGGAAAATGCCACAAGCAGGATTCATAATCATAAAACTGTGAGCAGGACACCTACCCCAGAGTGCATGGGGCAGCGTCTTCTGCCTCATGTTCTTGAGTTCTACAACCAAAAGTTCCTTTTTTTTGCCCTCCCCTCTGCTCCCTCACCATACCCCACTCACAGTGGTTGTCCTTTGTAAGTGAGGACCCAGGGTTCAGAGGTGCATCTGTGTGAGTTCACCTGCCACCCAGGGAAGACGGCACCTTGCTTGCTCCGCCATCTGAGCACTTGCTCTGGCTGGCTGCCCCGCCAGCCGCTACTCCTCGGCGCCTGGCTGCCCTGCCAGCCACAATTCCTCTCTGCTGGCTGTGGTTCCTTGCAGCCTGCCTCACCAGCTGCTTGTTGCCTTGCCAGCTACTTGTTAGCCAGCTGTCAGTCAGCTTCTGCTGCCACCTGCCTCTCTGCTGTGACCGCTGCACATCAGTCTCTTGGTAATTTTCAGCTCTTTGCAGGCTAGGCAGAAACACTGCCCCATCTCAAGTGATTTCAGCTCTCAGTGATTTTTTTAGCTCTTAGCAGGCTGGGCAGAAACACAGTCCCACCTCAACTGATCTCAGCTCTCATTGAGCATTTAAAATAACAAAGAGGCTCCTAATAAAGCCTGTTTAGCTCTTTCTTTGAAAAGTGGGGGGGAATAGGTTAAACCAGTCCAGGAATCCTTAGGGAAAATCCACACCTCCTGCCTGGGACATCTGTTCTCACCCCATCTTACTTTCCTAGGCCTCTGGCATTCGAGCCCCTGGCTTAACTAGGTCCTTTCAGATCAGGGTGATCCCCTTATTTGGGACCGGTTAAGTGCAGTTCTGCTCCCCTTTATTCATACAATAATGACAACAACATTGGTAACAGCATTTTACTACTCCTGCATTCAGTACGAAAGTGATTTGTCATCCAACACCAGCCAAAGTTGATTACTTTGAGCAACACCACTCCATCTGCTGGATAGCTAAGCAGAGTAGGTGTGTTCTTGTAAACACAGTTTGCTCCTGAAGTCTCTCCCCATCCCAGCTAGCTGTCAGGGGAGAATTCATTCAGACCCTGCTTACATCCATGGGACAAATAGAACTGCCTATTAATAAGTTTACTTGACACTTCTCACTGTAAAGCCCTGTTTTCAGTTGCTTATAACTTTGCCAAACTAACTATTTGGGCTGATATTTATATACCTCAGGCTGAAATACATATATTAAATTTCTGCTAAAATGAGGATAGGGTAAAATACATTGTTTTACCCATGGTAAGATATTCTAGTGACCTTGTCTTTGAAAAGCTCTGCTTTGAAGCAGAGAGATGTGAAACTTGGCAGGGGGTGGCCTGTGTAAGGGATAGCCCTTTTACCATCCCTGTGAAAATCAGCTCAAATTTAGCCAAGTTATAACCTTTTGAAAAAAAATTGCAATTTGTGCTTGCTCATTAGAAATTTCTTCAATTTTAGCAGCTAAGATCTCTGAAGATTACATCCTCACAGAGCATGCTTGAACCTATCATAGTTCAAAGAAAAGGAGTACTTGTGGCACCTTAGAGACTAACCAATTTATTTGAGCATAAGCTTTCGTGAGCTACAGCTCACTTCATCAGATGAAGGTGTAGCTGTCGCTCACGAAAGCTTATGCTCAAATAAATTGGTTAGTCTCTAAGGTGCCACAAGTTCTCCTTTTCTTTTTGCGAATACAGACTAACACGGCTGTTACTCTGAAACCTATCATAGGTCAGATTGCTGACTAGACTGTGCATGTACCATCCACACAGAGCGAGAAATCAGGCTTCAGCCCAGAGCTACAGGAGCAAAGCTGGACTTTCCCCATAATGGCTGCTCCAGACTGGGGTAGGGCCAAGCTCTGGAAATGAGAGCAGGGAGCTTGTCTCTTCTGTGCCCTCAATGATCCCCCTGTTGCAATTCATTCAGCATGGAGGAGGAAACTACCCAATTTGAATGCAGATGGAACAAAAGCCAGACCAGGGGAGTGAAAGGAGTAGGTTGGGACAAGGAATGTGGTGAGATTGGGTGTGACGTTATCTGATTAGAGTATGACCATGCAAATCATTGTTGCTACCACTGCTATATAATTGCAACAAATCTTACATAAAGTGCGACACATGGCTAGAAAGGGTTAAGCATTCTGCAGGATAAATGACCCAGATTCAACTTTTAGAGACATGTCAGAAAAGTATGTAAATGGTAATTAGGGCCATTCCATGTTAGATAGACTAGAACTTTGAAGTGCATACCTGTATTGTTAGAGAATTAGAGGTGATACTAATTGTATGTATTTACTTATATCTTGTTAGATGTTAGTTCCTGTCTGTCTATTGATTGATTCTATTCAAAGATTGATTCAAAGATCAAAAAGGAATATTAACAGTTTAATGAATCCTGGGTGAAATAATGTCATTGTCTATATGTCTCTTTAAAGTTTGTGATAAACTGCCTAATGGATAAATTACCTTATGTTAATCCATGAAGCTAATTACTGGTAATGCTTAGGAAATAGATCTACTTCAAAGTCTCAATAATTGCCTATTGTTCACCTAAGGATTCTGACCTGTCAAAAGAAAGCCTGGAACTGTATAAAAACACCTTGAGTCCTGATCCTTTTCATCTCAGATCTGCTTAATGCTTCATGCAGGGGAATCTTAAACCATAAGGCTGAGATCTCCAGACCTAATCTGGATCACCCTGAATATGAACATTGGACTATAACCTATGGATTAATTCTAAAAGAACTCTTTGCAACTACAAAGCTCACCATCTCTACTATGAATCTAATCTCAAAACTGTACTCATGTCTATATGTATAGTGATCTTTTAACCAATAATCTCTCTTTTCTTTTTTAATAAATTTTAGTTTAGTTAATAAGAATTGGCTGTAAGCGTGTATTTGGGTAAGAGCTAGAATATTCATTAACCTGGGAGGTAATGTGTCCAATCCTTTGGGATTGGTAGAACTTTCTTATATGATGATTAAGATTTTCAGTAATCCTCATCGTATTTGACTTGGCTGTCTGGAGGCCTAAGGTTGGGTTGCTTTAATGGAACTGTGTTGTTGGCTTCTGTGTAACCAGTGAGGTATTATAGAAGCTGTTTGTGCTGGTTTGGTAAATCTAAGTATTGGAATATCCACCAGCTTTGGGGATTGTCTGCCCCATTCTTGCAGTTCATCCTAATTGAGTAACTCCAGTGTGGCTCCCTGGGACTCCAGTCACTCTGGGACTGGAGGGTGGGAGAAAAACTGTGACTGGCTCGGCAAGGAAACTGGGATTGACTAGATAAGGAAAGGGAGGAATGACTGACTGGGAGCAGGAGGGTAGGGGAGACTGGGACTGGTTGGACAAGGTGACTGGGATCCAGAAGGGGGAGACTAGACCTCAGAGCCAGTGAGGGAAATGTGAGGCAACTGGGACCCAGGCAACTGGGATGCCGGGAGACACTGAAATCAGACAAGGAGCTGGAGGCAGGGGAAGAGACTAACCCTGGATGGACAAAGAAATGGGGATTGAAACCAGCTTGGGGGTCAGAATGGGAGTGGGATGGAAGGGAGACAGATCTGACAAGGAACTGGGGTGCAGAGAGCTCAGGGTGGGACTGGCTGGGCAAAAAGACTGGGACAAGGAGCTGGAGAAGAGGTGGGGGATGACATTGAGACTGGATGAGCGTTTTAGGGAGGAAGACTAGGATTATGAGTTTGGGGGGAAGGGAGGGGAGAGAGATTGGACAAGAAGCCTGGAGAGGGAAAGTGGCACTGTTTGGGCAAGGAGATTGGGGCCAAGTAATAGAGGAAGGAGCGACAAGCTGCACAAGGAGACTGGGATAGGGGGTGAGGAGAAGGAAAGACAGAATGGGGGAGCGGGGGGGACATTAGAGGTTAGAGAGTGAGTCCAGAGGGAAAGAATAGGACTGGCTGGGCAAGGAGACTGGGATTGCAATGAGAAGCCTGAGAAATAGAGACTGAGACTAGATCAGAAAGGAGAATGGGACAGTGATAAGAACCAGGGGTGGGAAAGAGACAGGATTTGACAGGGACAGGTTGGAAGGGCAGGAGTGGGGTCAAGCAGGGGTGGGGGGAGAATGGGCAGAAGTCTGTGTCCACGAGGGAATATTTCTGAACCTCAACTGGAACCCAAGATTCCTGAGTCTGACCATTCCTCTGCTGTCAGAAAATGTCTGTGAAGCCCACTCATCCTTCTGTAGTGCTGGTCCAGACTGTGCCAGAAAGTGTCACTCCTCTGGTGAGTTTCCCCCTCCACCTCCTTCTTCTTCCTTAATATATTTTACAATTTTAATCCACTGCAGCCTTCCTCCCCTCAGAAGAAAGAATTCCCTCTTGAGTGAGGGTGTGCTGGGCTTATGTCTCCCATCCCCCAAATGAGCCCCTTCTGGGTCTCTCAAGGAAGGTACTGGCTTGGCCCTCAAGGATGGGATCTCCAGACACTCTACCCAAGGGGCGGGCAAACTTTTTGGCCAGAGGGCCACATCTGGTTGGGGAAATTGCTCTCAGGGCCATGAATGTAGGGCTGGGGCAGGGGGTTGGGGTGTGGAAGGGAGGGAGTGCAGGGTATGGGAGGGGATGCGGTGTGCAGAAAGGGGCGCAGAGCAAGTGGTTGGGGCAGAGGAGGGGTGCGGGGTGTAGGAGGGAGCTCAGAGAAGGGGGCTGGGGTGCAGGCAGGGGGCTTAGGGCAGGGAGTTGGGGGGCGGGGTGCAGGAGGGATTCGGGCTCTGGCCCGGAGTTGCTTACCTGGAGTGGCTCCAGGGGGGCAGCGGCGCACACCGGGGCCAGGGCAGGCTCCCTGCCTGCTTACCCTGGCCCCGGCACTGTGCCCGTCCAGGAAGTGGCCAGCACCACGTCCCTGCAGCCCCTGGGGGAGAGGGAGCAGAGGGCTCCGCACGCTGCCCTTGCCTGTGGCTACCTCCCCCGAAGCTCCCATTGACCGCGGTTCCCCGTTCCCAGCCAATGGGAGCTTCAGGGGAGGTACCCACAGGCAAGGGCAGCACGCAGAGCCCTCTGCCCCCCTCTTCCCCAGGGGCCACAGGGAAGTGGTGCCGGCTGGTTCCCGGACCAGCACGGGGCGCACGGCGCCACCAGGGTGGCAATCCCACAGGCTGGATCCAAAGCCCTGAGGGGCCGGATCTGGCTCGCGGGCCATAGTTTTCCCACCCCCTGCTCTACCCCCTCTAGTGCAAGGGATCCACATGAGCCAGATGTCAGCTTGGGATATGAGTAGGGATCCGCTGGGGGTAGGGGGTTGTTATAGAGGAGGCAGCATGAGGACAGAGCTGGCCCTGAAGGCCCCTTATCCACTGTCCAGCCTCAGCAGTGTCCATGCTGTGTCTGGTGCCCTCCATTAGTACCTTGCGGGGAAGTGAAAGGGGACGAGGCGCCCAAGCGCCGCAGTCGAGGCATAATTGCTTGTGCGGACTGTAGGGATTCGGGAACTATCTTCCATCTGGTGCTCTGCCCTTCTGCGATTACTCCCCTCCCAGAAATGGGGGAGTGGGAGGTGCTTAACCCAGAGCCATGTCTTTTCCACTCCTGCTTAGCTTCTTTCCTGCCGGGCGAAAGAGGACAGAGGTGACCCCCCCCAGCCTGGGCTGCATCTTACCCAGCAGAGCCAGCATTTTCAATCCTGCCTGTCCCTTTCCTGCCTGGGAAAGGGGGACAGAAGTGACCCCCCCCAGAGTGGGCCAGGAGGGAAACAGCTCTCTGCACTTAGAGCCAGCTACGCTTCCCAACAAGAGACACTCACTAACTGTTGAAGCAGAAGACACAAGCCCTTCCTGGTGCCTCTAGCGTTCCTTGGCCTGACTCTCTCCCTGAAGCCTGCAGAGGCCGGAGCTGCTGCAAATGCCCATGTAGGGGAAGCTGACCCCGCGAGCGTGCGGAGAGGAGATGATCTCCTGGAAAGGTAAACGTAGCCCTGGGACACAGCTGGGAATCAGAGGCACATGGTTAGTCGGAATGTTTGTCAAAACACCTGCCCTCAGTACTTCAGTTTGTTTGCCAAGTGTTCTTGCCCTCTTCCTTGATTGTGGTCGTGGTTAGGGGAAAGGGTTCTTGTTTAAATAGGGAAGTGCATGAATAGGTTTCCCATTCCCTCTCCTCTCTCTTTGAGTACATGGGCCCCCCACTCCATGGGTTTGTCACAGGTGAAGAGGAAACCTTTGTGGGAGGGTCCTGTTAAAATATTAGTAACACATCACTAACCGTGCGTGGTTGTTTCAGGGGCTCATCTTGCCCCCTGCCCCACGGCAGCAGAGGGTGCCCAGGCAGAGGAAATGGTGTGGCTCTGCTGTGAAAGTGCAGGAGGTTTTTTTGGGAGTCACAACAAGAACGCCCCTTCACTCCCCCATGAGACCTCCCATGCAGTATTCACATGGTGAGGCAGGGGTTACGTGGATTTGCTAGTCCTCCCTCCTGCAGGGTTGGGGTGGGGGTGGGAGAGGCCCATGAAGGTCAGTAAAAGTTAATCAAGCCAGACCATATGTGAAGGGAGTGAACTACCCCTTTAAGGGACAGGCTAGAGCATGCAGCTGGAACAGCCTTGGGCGTAATCAAGGAAGCCTTAGGATGGATGGGCTATTTAAACAGGAACAGGAAGCAGAGTAAGGAAGAAGCCTGTGGGAGCTATTTTCTCTCTCAGGCTTTAAAGGTGAGATCTACAGAAGTATTTAGGGGCCTTAACCCCAGACTTAGGGTTTAAGTGCCGAAGTCCCACTTCTGGTTCTACTGTGATCCACAAGACTCCCACTGAACCCCTGCTGATCAGCTCATCCCCACTCCCTGCTCGGGTGCCAGGGTCCCCAGCAGCCGAGACGGGTGGAGAGCAGAAGCCACCTCCTCCCCAGCCAGGCTCTTTCAGGCAGCTGCCAGGCAAGGCAACCAGGAGGGGCCGGCATTAAAAGCGTCTCCCTCCTGCTCCCCACCTGGGCTCTTGCCCGCCAGGGAGAGCAGCAGAATGTGCTGGGGGTGGTTCCCCCACTATGGGGAGGCACCAGTTGTATATGGGGTGCCCTCGGGGAGAGGGTGGAACAGGGGTGGGAAGAGGTACGGGGGGGTGGGGCATTGGGGGAAGGGGCCTAGAATGGAGTGGCAGGTCAAGCGCCTATGCTGGAAGCTGGTGCCTATGCTCCTAGGGACGTGTGGGGTGGCACCGATGACGGCGAAGGCAGCCGGGTGGGCATGTGGAAGCCCTGACCGTGCCGGAAGAGCGCTCCCAGCAGGGTAGCCAGCAGCTCGGGGGCCGATTGACAGTTCTGCCCTGGGCCCCAGAATTGCTGTTGGCTGGCCTGCTCTAACCACTGGGCTAAAAGTGTAAGGAGAATGGCCCCACCATCACCTCCCCCTCCTCTGTGTGGAGCAAGACAGGTGCCTAACTCGTTGCCACAAGGAACCCCTTTGGCGCCAAAGCGTTGTCTGTTGGTGAATGAGCAGCAGAGATAAGGGTCCATCGTCGAGAGAGGGGTGGGGTTTACCACAGAACCCTCCGGTCAGCACCTCCCGTTGCTCCCCGCTTTGCAAGCTGGCTGTTGTGGAGCCCATTCTCCGGCGCCATTCTCTCCCCATTCACTGTATAAGGAGCCAAGGTGTGTAACTTGGCCTGGTGGATTGCAGGGCTGTTCCTGGATTTTCTAGGTGCCTAAAAGTTAGGTGGTGTCACGCTTAGCACATTGCAATGCCGAAATCCCTTCAGGGATCCCCCAGCAAGAGACTAGCCTAAACTGACTCAGCCTGGGTGTTGTAGCCTTTAAATTCGGGAGCACTAAATCAGGCTCCTGATGAAAGGTTTATTGTAATATCCCCTGCTCTGAAGCTTTATGAAACAGGGATGTACTATTTTGTTAGTATATGTTGGCTTCTCCTTGCCCTGGCTGTTATAGCAAACATATTGCTGCCCCACTCAGGGGAAATTAAGGCAGAGCCTATCTGCAACACCACACTGGGTTTCCAAGGGGGTTCATGGGGACAGCCCACACACGCCTTTACACAATGGCACAGGGTTCTTTTCCCAGGCACATCTGCCTGGGAACCAGCCTTGTCTGGCTAACTTTATGTTCATTAGTATCACTTCTCCTTTTATGAAATAATAAGTTTAATCAAATCTCATGCTGTGGAGTGGGAGGATAGAATTTCCAAACTTTGCACGCCTCCACTGTTGGCTCTTTTCATCTTTTTCAGGTATTGGCCACTACTGGAATCAGGATGCTGGGCTCTGTGTGATCCAGTGTGGTAAATCCTGCTGTGTGCTATTGTGTTTCCGCCAGCATGTCCCGATGGAATAATTCTATATGATTAATTGTTTAGGTGGCTAATAAGCACATCATTTTAATGGAGGAAACACAAAGCTGATATTTGTCTTTTATTTTTTTATGGTGGGTAATTCATCATTAATAAAAGCAGACGGGATCCAGACAGGTCTGGTGACTTACCCATTTCACATACTGTACTTAAGAAGTGTGACACCCAATTTGTGCCAAAATGTCAAGGCCTGCAGGGAATTCAGAATACAAACCACGCATTCACTGAATTCTCAGGCTACGAAGCCAAGTGCAGAGCTCTAGCATTCCCATTATTTATTTTTAAACCCTCATGTATATTCCTTTACCTGACTACTGCCAACACAATTTTTCTGATCCTTGGAATGTCCAGTCCAGCATGTGAATCATCACTGAAAGAGAGAGATCACCCCCTTTTCTATGTAAAACACCTCTTTCCCTTCACTCGGGTTGTTTCTGTGCTCCCTTCTGATATAGCGGGCAACGTGAACTGATGCAACCAACTAAATTTCTATCTTTCTTGACTTTAAATCATGTTGCAGTTTTCCCCTCTACCTTCCTAGAATTAATTTTCTTGAATTTACAATTTCCCTCGAATACACACACATTTATATACTGATATGGCTGAAAGTATAGATATTTGTTACTAGAGAGCTCTTTCATCTAGCAGACAAAGTATGACAAGATCCAATGTCTGGAAGCCGAAGCTAGACAAATTCAACCTGGAAATAAGGTGTACATATGTAAAAGTGAGGGTACTTAGCCGGTGGAATAAGCCGACAAGCGATGTGATAGATTCTTCACCGCTTGAAGTCTGTAAGTCAAGACTGGATGTCTTCTTAAGAGCTATGCTGAAGCTCAGCCTAAAGTTGTTGGACTTGATGCAGAAATCACTGGATGACGTTCTATGGCTTGTGCTATGCAAGAGGTGATTGTAATGGTTCCTACTGGCCTTAAAATCTGTTAGTCTTATTTCCAGAATGTCATTTTCTGAAAGCCATTTCCACAGATGAGTGTCCTGCAATATGGTAATATAAGAAGCTTAAAAGTAGCCCTAGGCAATATTCAGATTCTTTTGGAGTTCTTCAAGAAGTCTGGCAATTCCATCCAAACATCAACCTAGCTGTTACACTAAAACTTTGCAAAAAGAAAAGGAGGACTTGTGGCACCTTAGAGACTAACCAATTTATTTGAGCATAAGCTTTCGTGAGCTACAGCTCATTGAGCCACAGTTGTCCAAAAATTCCTCTTGTTTAAAATGAGGTCATGTCTCTTGACCTGCACCCATTAGGTAGCCAAACTCCTCCCAACCGTATCCAAATTATTTTTATATTCCATAAGATAAAGATATAAGATAAACACGGTTTGATTGTGCTGCTGTTACATATCCCCAGCTCTGGGCACATACTTAATGGCTTTCCAGAAGATCAGAGGGATATAATTTCAGACACTTATGTAACATACCCCAGTTTTAAGGCCCCTTTATGCTGCCAGCACTGTGTGAAGGGGCCTTGGTGCAGCTGAGAATTCAGGCCCTAATGTTTACGTCCTCAGTGACACCCGTGCAGCCGCATTGCCTTCATTGGCACTTGTACAGGTGTAAATGAATGAGCCTAGTAAACCATTCTGCTCGTAATGCACTAGAAACAATAGAATCAGGCTCCTTTCTTAGCTGGGCTGACTCTGGAGGGCTAACGGAAGTTAAAAAAGCACTGAAAGCTTATAGTCACTAAACTCACTAGATTTGACTCTGATACAGCAGAGAGCAGATCTGCTGAGTACAAAGGGGTGGGGTTTTTTTTTTCAGAGTTTAATTGCATTTTAAACTATATACAATAGATGACCAAAAATAATAAGCAATAATCTTTTGCTTGTAATAATCATCACCCATCACCTGCCTGGCAGTTTGTAACGCTGACTTCCATCAAAATGCTGATGACCACAGGATATGTCTCAGATAGATGTTTTCAAGTTGCCTGAAACCTCCTTTGATCTGGCAATGAGCAGCCAACTGAAGTGCTACCCCGTGCCCCTCCTCTTTCCCACAGTGACATCCCAGCTCCCTGCTTCCTTTTCCAGCTAACAGGAGGAATTTGCAAGCAGATCTCAAGAAACTTCTTGTGATATTCACTATTTTTCTGAGGAGTCAACTGGAGCGCAACAAAGATGAACTGGAAAGAAATCCTTTTTCTCTCTTGCCTTGCAACTTTTGTGCTCTTGGTTGGTATGTATGATCCAGAGTAATAATAGTGCCAGCAGGAAGCATAGAATTTCAGCAAGGAATGATAGAAATCTGAACTCGTGTCATTGGGGTAACATAAGAACACTGTCATTTACCACATTGCTAGTCAAATGAGCATGAGGGAGTATGTGAGAAGCTAATCTAATCCACTGTAATCTATCACACTCTCTAAAGGATTTAGGCATCAAGTTATACTAGGAATATACAGACAATTTTTTAAATATAGTGGGATAAACTGGACTAAATGTCCTCATAGGTCTTGTTAATTGCTATTTTTAAGACTTTCTACAAAAATAAAAACCGGGAGCACAAAAATATATGTCTACATAGCTGCTGATTGTACTGTTGCTCTTGCTGTGTAAAAGTGAATTTCCCAGGCAGGTTGTTATTGGACTGCAGGTTTTTTAGGGTTTTAGCAGGTAGCAGCTTTCAACATCTGCTTGAGGTTTTTCCTGTGGGATGCTGCATTTCTTCACTGAACCCAATACTATGTTTGTGCTGTTGTCATCCAGTTCTTGAGAAGAGCGACAGTGCTGCTGTGGGCACCAGGAAGGCAGCTGGGGAAGAGGACAAGGAAAGTAAGTGGAGCTGAAAATTTTAGGGGGGAGAGGAGAAAAGTTGCTCCTACGGCTTTTAAATGTACATTGATGCCCCTATTTACTATCCATGGCTGATCAAGTCCTCTCTCTTTGCTTTCAGGTGTGAAAAAGAAGATTTTTATACAAGAATCAGATGCCTCTAACTTCTTCAAAAAGCGTGGCAAGCGAGCCACCAAATCCAGAGATGAGCTCAATGGTGAGGCTGTTCAGGAGTGTTTATGGAAAGCTGTATTTTCTTTGCTCCTCTTTCATCTCCCGCTTCCCTTGAGACAGTCCTACGTTGCTTGCCACTCTCTACAAGGATTTATTCACCGATCAAAGTTGTTGTTGTTTCTTTTGGATTAGAACAGGTTTCTTCTCAATTATCTACATTTTAAATTACGGAATGTACCTACAAATAGCAATTTCGGGGGGCCGCCAGAGGGATTAGTGTGTGAGGGGGACAGGGAGGAAATGTAATTTTTATGAATTGAATAAAAATAATATGGGAGAAGGACAAAAAATTGAACTTTACAGGCTTCCACTTTGGAAGATTTAGGGCATACCGAATCATTTCTGAGTGGGTGTAAGGGATCAGTCATTACTGAGCTCTCCAAAATGAGGTTTGTTCATTGGCATCTTTTTAAATGAGACAAGAGGTAACTTTGGAAAATGAAATATTTTTCATCTGCAAAATCTCTTGAAGTTGGCTAATAGAACTGAAGTGGATGCCAATTCCTTGGTTTTCAAAAGGGCTGAGACATCTAGCAGGGCAGACGGAGCTCAGCAGGCTGCTGTAGGAGGTGCAGGACAGCACGGTGAAGTGAATATAGGGGCTTATTTAGTTCCTCTCCTCAGCTCCTTTCACACCGTCATCTTATGAAAGCTGGTAAATAACAAGCAGGTTTCAGGCCCAGTGCTGAATGAATGTTTTCAGCTCTTCTTGGAAAACATTTGCAAATGTAGCATTAAGAAATATGCACCTGGCTTCCACAACACCGTTTTATTTCCACATGGGATGGAAAACATAACTTAATTCACATGGCTTGTTTGCTGAAGCACTGAAGAGGATAACAGTAAAATGATCTGTCCTCTGGTTCAACAAAACTTCAGCTAGGTTATTGGGAGAGATGTTAACCTTTCAGTAATAATCTGAAAATTAACTCAGTTAAAGTGCAAGGGAGGGCTGATTTAACTGGTAACACTTTAAAATACAGGGCACAAATATCATGTAATTACTATATAATAGTATGTTAACTGTTGACTATTTAATTACATTGTAATTACCAGGTAGTGTCCATGTAATTGGGTAATAAACATATAGGAGGAGGATGATTACCATT
Organism: Eretmochelys imbricata; assembly: GCF_965152235.1. NCBI lineage: Eukaryota > Metazoa > Chordata > Testudines > Cheloniidae > Eretmochelys > Eretmochelys imbricata. The sequence continues at coordinate 345,260,203 of NC_135572.1, forward strand.
ACAGGTAAGTTACAACAGGGTCTATAAAAACAATGCTTGCAGTGAGGTAACCAATAATGTAATATTTTAATGGGTTATATAAAGTGAGCACGATCAACCTTCTGCCATTCGATTGCTGATCTCAGTTACTTGATGGGCTATCGTCCAGAAGCAATATACCATATAACCTATTTTCCCAGTCATTTAATAAAGCCTTTGGGTCAGAATGTATTCTCATTTGCATCAGGGTAAACCCACTGAAGTCACTATTCCAATACACAATTCCACTGAAGTGAACAGGTTTACACTGGTGTGACTCAGAGCAAAATCTGGCCCAGTGGTTTTATTAAATATGCACAGGCCTGCAGATTATATGGTCATTACTTGTGGATGATGTTCCACCAAATAACTGAGCAGCGGGATTGTCCATGGTCAGCCTCCTGATGTTCAAACTGGGATCAGGCTGAGATACAAGAGCTTCGTAGTGGTCGGGTCTGATCTCTAGAACTCCCTCTCTAACAAAGTGTAGCCAGAGTCCACAGAATCATTGTACATCCTTTCTGTTTAATCCAGTTTAACCAAGAACCCCCATTTCCATGTATCCTTCCATGCATAAGTGATCTGGTGATGGGGAGCTTTGGCTGGGACACTGGGCCCAGGTTATGATTTTACTATTGATGGCCTCCCCTCTCACCATGTGCAGAACACATGTGCTTAGCAATAAGTGCTTAATAAATTAAACAGCTTCATGATATTTGTATCCTGTAACACAAAGGGCTAACTCTGTCACTTCCTTTACTAGTGAGCGATGTAGAAGTGTCTCTGAACCATGGCAGAAAAATAGGTTAGTCACCCTCCATCAAACAAGTACTGGTTTATTCTATAAAGGGTTGCATCCAGATAGAGATTCAGCTGGCTTTGGCTGATGGGAACCAGAACAATTTCCTCCCACTCAAGATAGGTTGAATGTACCCATTCTTGTCAAATACTAGCATCAGATGGCACAGTTGGTTACATTACCAGCCTTTTATCAATGCACAATTCCAATCACATCCTTATGTTATGGGTTAGGAGGAGCCTGGTGCTTTTTGTCCTATTCCCCTGGGAATATTTAGCATGAACAGAAAATTATACCTTGGAGATGTCCAGATGTCCTGGATCTGACTGGCAATTTGCATGGCAGATCAGAATTGAGGCACATTCGGGAAGCTTATGGTACATCTTCTCTCTTCTGTAGCCTGATGTTTTAGAAAGAGGCACTGGTCTATATTTTTCTTTCAGTTACTCTGAGTGGTGTTACACTGGATTTATGCTGCTGTAGGTGAAAGAGAAATTTGACCCATCAAGTTTTTTTCCTATCACTCATCATAAAAAAAAAAAAGATGCAAGGAGCCTGTACCTCTCCAGCACTGTCCTGAAATAAGGATATTTCCAGTTACCCAAACCCAACCTGAAACCTAAATGAAGACTCTGCTAAACTTCCAGTCTAATCAGATCACATCTGAACCGAGTCTGAGTACCAACATAGATGATCATATGCTAAATGTAAGGACAGTTCTCCCCTTCCCCAAACCAGCAAAGACCTGTACCCCAGCATTGGTACAGATTCAAAGTGATGCCAATGAGAAGGAGAACATAAAATATTGTTTATTCTAGGCTGTGCTCAAAAATACGAGACCTTAAGTAGTTGGCAGACTGGAGCAGACCACAGGCCCATCTGTCTCCAACAATGGCGGATATTACTGGATGTTTCAGAGGAACATGCAATACCTCTCCAATATAACTAATTGTGCAATGGTCTACCTTGGGGTCAATACCGCATCCAGAGCTATGATAGATCTTGGAACAGAAGATTAACTCAATACTTGTTCCCATTCATTTTCCTCAGCCATTCTCATCTCCTTCCTACAGTTCTTTAATCAGTGGTCATGTTACCTTCTTCTTTAAGCCAATATATTTATATTCCACTTTCTTAAAGCTGTTCTTACATTCATCTCTTTTCCAATGTCACAAAGCAGGTTTCTCAACTTTCAGGTGTTCAGCCACTTTTAAAAATACACATGGGAATTGATGTAATACCTATTATCAATATCTATACCTTTAAACAAACCCAAAGAAAATGAGCTAATTGTGTTTTCTTTCATTGGTTCCAAGTCTAGCGCTATACAGAAATTAGCTCTGCTCTGTTGCGTGAACTCCTCCTTCTTATTATATCTGAAGGAAAAGCATTAATTTTCCACTTCCTCAAGTTTGCTGCCTCGATTAAATCCCTGCACTTCTATCCCTCACTTCTTTCTACTCATCTGAAGTTCACTTTGCTCTGCCTCTGAAGCACTGGATTGGAAAATTGTTCTTTCATGTTCTTTTTGCATTGGCTAAGGAGACCAGCTGGACCTTCTCTATTTTGAATACCTATAGTCTTTTGACTAATGACATGTAGGGCCATCAGTACAAACAATTCATTTATTTATAGGATTAGTTTTGATTATCAGTGTTTAACATTTACATTGCCCCCAAGATGGAGCCCCGTTGTGCTAGTGTAACCCACACATCTTCTGGGTGTGGTGTTCTGTCCCATCTAGTGGCACCAAGACTACTTAAAGAGAGAGATAAAATAAGTCTGCTCTATGGCCTGAGCTCACAGGCAGTTGGTTTTTAGCTCATGCAGTAGAGGCTCATGCACTAAGCTCCAGAGGTCCCCCAGTTCGATCCCGCCCGCCGACAACTGTTGGCATTACACTAGGAACCATACAAGCATATGGCAAAGACTTTCTATAAAGTGGTCACAGCTCTTGCTTTCCACTGTCTTTTACAAGTGTTCCTTCCAAGAATCTCTCCTGGATAATAATGACTCACGGCTATCTTTAGAATGGGCCGGATTAGCCAACTCTGTTGTCGTTCAAACAGGCTCCTTTAGCTTGCACCCTCAGTTATCCAGTAACATTCTTCAGGATGCTCTCAGTTCAGTTCCCAGTCCCATGTGTACAGTGAGATTTATTCAATTGTCTGAGAGCCTTTTCTCTGGTTGCATCCTATTTGATAATAGGGTGAGAAGTAACAGGCCTGGTTCTTGAGAGTTCAACCTTTCTTGTCGCAAGTGTGGGTTGCTACCTCTGCAGCAAAGCACGGGTACAGCGGAAATGCATGGTCTGTGGTGGGAGCTTTTATCTTGTTACTTATTGCCTGAAAAAACACTTTGAACTCTTTGGGAATTGATTCAACAAACCAGCTGGTAAAAATTCTCCTGGGTCCCTAAAACAAAGTTACTTTATCTAGGTCTGTCCATCCACTGAGCAAGACCGTAATTTCTAAAGCTATATTTTAAGAATGGCTGTAAATAGAAATTGGCTATTTACTTTGCATTTTCATGCAAGCCAACAGGTAAAAACACAGAGAGAAAGAGTGATGTAAGAAATAGAGGAAAAGAAAGTGATGTAAAAAATATGTATAAGTAAATGGACAGATGAAGCACAAGCATCTTGAGGATATGCACAACAATTGCCTCTCTTACCAAAATACCGTAGCAAAAATCTTATCAAATTCCAACTAAAACTCATTTTCCAGAAAAATTCATCTTCTGGCAGAAACCTACACCTTCTAAGATTGGACCCTAAATTATCACCAGGCAAGGTGTAAATGACCAAACCAGGGCTAGATGATGTCATCTTCGTAGCTGTTTTAATGAGATTTCAACCCAAAATAGCAGAAATCTCACAAAATTAGTTTTTCCTGTTCACTTTCTGCCATCTTGGGCAGAAATAGTGTGACTGAAGAAAGTCACAGAAGATTTCCACCATCTGGGGCTGTATCCAGACCAGGGCCAGATCCTTGGTTCAAGATCCAAAAGGTAAAGACAGAGGAGTATTAGGTCATCTTGTTGCCACTCCAGTCTTGGGGACAGCCAGGGTCCGGTTTGGCCCCCACTGCAATTTAGAGAGACTTGACGGCTACCCTAAATTATGCTGGCTGTTTATAGCCCCCAAGGAGCTATTCTTTCAACCAGGATTGCTAGAGCACAGGGGACTCTTCCCATGCCACCTCCTGCCTCAGCATGCCCCAGAGAAGAGGAGATGACTATGCCATGAGAGCCTGCTATGCCATCTTTGCCACCCTGAAATTCACCTGTGCAAGGGCAATTCTCCAGCCAGCTGTTTGACCCTGCTCTGTCCCACTGTGGAACAGCTGAAAGGGCACAGAGCAGGGTCAAAGATTGGGAACACAATCCCAAAGCCATGAGGCCAGGTTCAGAACCAAGGATTTGATTCTAATCCACATCCTGAAATTAAAGGTTGACTGGATCAATTTGGGCTCCTCTCTATTTGAATACATAGCGAACTTTTCAACAAACATGGTATGCATTCTGACAGTGTAGTAACATCCCAAAGCCAGCCAATGTCATAAGGTTTCATTTTCATTGGGAACTTTTCATTAGGAAGTTTTAGCTAGTAGGCATTTATCACAGGGTTTTAAATCATTGGACAAATATGATAACTGTAATCCACCAAACTAAATTAGAACAACCTGTGTTTTTCCTATGCAATTTAAAAGGCAAAACACGGGAGCTAGCAATTTCTCTACCAGCATCATCGCATGTATTGTTTCATTGTGCTGCACAATGGGATGATGAAATACATACAGATTGTCTAGAAAGCCTGCTGTAAACAAGGACTTTAGCAGCTAAGCCTCCAGTGAAAGCCCAGGATACAGGTGCTGCTATACAAGGCTAATCAGATTCATTGGGTTTTGAGGACAAAAGTTATGCTCTGGCTTCTTAAGATTTTTTTTGCTGCTAATACAATAAACATCTCTTACGCAGCGGAGACCCGGCAGATGCTGATTGCTGATGAGCAAAGGAGGGAGTACTTTGAAGAGCAAAGGAACAAGTTTGAGAATTTTGTCAAGGAAGAACATAAAGGTAAGAACAGCAAAACAACAAAAATTGAAACTTTAGCTGCAGGCTGGTAGGATATTATTATTATTTATTATTAGTGTTATTTAACATTGATATGGTAGCAGCACCTAAAGGCCACAATGTGGTTGGGCCCTGTTGGCTAGGTCCTGTACAAAAATATAATAAATGACAGCCCCTGCTCCAACGTACTTACAATCAAACTCTTTACTCGAGAGAGCAACTCTTGCCAAATTCTACAGGGGTTTCACATCGTTCATTCCCACAGGCTCAATATTCTGTCATATACCGTATGATTTATATCCCCACCTACCGGTGATGCTCTAATTCTAGATAGGACTATATAATGGGATTCCAGGTTTGCATTTCCTAGGGGTGATTCTATGGAGTCTCTTCCCTGTCCCTGCCTGGAGGACACTGCCACTGTGAAAGCCTATTCCATGAGGTTTTATTTATTGCCTTAAGGTGAAAAGGGGATGCTGGAATGAGGCTTCTGTTTTTTGGGATGGGATTTTAGGAATGTAGAATGTCTCTTGGGTTGCATTTCCTTACTGCTTCCACACATTGTAGCCGGCAGAGAGCTCTTAGAAAGTCACTGCTAACCACTGTAAGCAGCAACTCCTCCATGCCACACACTGTACCTGGAGGCCATCATTCCACATCCCACATATATGAAACCCCACTGGTTTCAACTGGGCTTTGCATCCTGCATGGTAACATTTCCGTCTGAGGAATGTGCATGATGGTAGCACCCTGTGTTGAGCAATAGAATCACTATACAAAACCCCAGGAGGTTGAAGAGTGGGTAGTTTTAAATGCTGGCTGCATGCAGTGTCATGTAACAAGGTGAGAAGCAGCTTTAACTAGCAGTTTCCCTACATTTATCACTTAAAGATTAGTACATGGATAAACCAATACACAGTGGGGTAAGTGTTTTGATGAAGGTCAAACAGCAGAACTGGGAATAGAACCCAGGTCATCGGACTCTCAGTCTGATGCTCTAAAAATTGGAGCAGAAGCCCAGAACATGAGCCAATGACTTGCTGTGTGACACTGGGGAGCGACTTGCCTAGTTTACCCATCTGTAAAGTTAGGCTACATCAGAGAGGAACGGTGGGGCCTGATTGATTAATGCTAGTAAAACACTTTTGGATCCCTGAATGAACAATGTAAGAGAAAGGCAAAGTAGCACATCATAGAAATGTAGGTCTGGAAAGGACCTCAATAGGTCATCAAGTCCAGCCCCTCATGCTTGCCAAGTAAACCTAGACCATCCCTGACAGGTGTTTGTCCAATCTGTCCTTAAAACCCTCTGGTGCTGGGGATTCCACAACCTCCCTTGGAAGCCTATTCCAGAGTTTAATTACCCTTAGAGTTAGAAAGTTTTTCCTAATATCTAACGTACATCTCCCTGGCTGCAGATTCAGCCCATTACTTCTGTTCTAACTTCAGTGGACATTGAGAACAATTGAGCACTGTCTCCCTTCACATATTTGGTGACTGTTATCAGGTCCCCCCTCAGACTTCTTTCCTAAAGCCAACACAAGCCAATTTTTTCCCATCTTTCCTCTTAGTCAGGTTTTCTAAACCTTTGATCATTTTTGTTGCGTTCCTCTGGACTTTCTCCAATTTGTCCACATCTTTCTGAGAGTGTGGCTCCTAGAACAGGACACAAACTCCAGCTGAAGCCACACTAGTGCCGAATGGAGCATTACCTCCCATGTCTTACATACAACACTTCTGTTAATACACTCCAGTATGATATTAGCCTTTTTCGCAACAGCAACATATCGTTGATTCACATTCAATTTGGGATCCATTGTAACGTCCAGATCCTCTTCAGCAGTGCTGCTGCCTAGCCAGTTAGTTCCCATTTTGTGCATTTCATTTTTCTTCCCAAATGTAGTACTTCGCACTTATCTTTATCGAATTTCATCGTATTGATTTCAGACCAATTCTCCAATGTATCCATATCATTTTGAATTCTAATCTTCTCTTCCAAAGTGCTTGCAACGCCTCCTAGCTTGGTGTCATCTGCATATATTATAAGCGTACTCTCCACTCCATTATTCAAGTCACTAATGAAAATATTTTTGCTTCTCAGCCATTGAATTGATATAAGTGGAAAGATGTCCTATTTCTTTGTACATGTATCCAACAAAAATAAGAGAGTCTAGAAGGAGTTCTTGAAGAGAACAAAGAGGGCAAAATTTTAAATAGACTTTTTAGACTAGTTGTATGCAACTAAATCGTTCCTCCAAATTTCTGGAAATAGACATCTAAATAAAACATGAACAGTTTTCTTTCTCCTTGGTTGTCTTTCTTCCAGCAATGGCAGCATTTCTTTCTACATGTATTTTTTTCCTGCACTTGATACTTCTCTCACTTTGCCCATAACAAACTTTAGACGCAAGGCCTCATTGACAGGACATGAATGGGGGACATTAACAGCGCAGTTATTCAGTTAGTAAACCCATTGCTCTTGTGTGATGCCTTCCCATTACTATGATGTGGGGATGGCCCTATGACAATGGTCTTTCAGATGCTCCTCCATACGTTTTCTGTATGGTGGAGACTATACTTGCAGTAAGAAAGCATTCCATAACAGACCTTCCCAAAAAAAATGACCAAGTGGCCGTACAGACATTTCAGCTAGTTCCCTCCAGAGAATGAGTAGTGAAAACCATTTATGGGATGACTGTTCAGTGAAGTGGTTAAAGGTAAAGACAGCAACGGAAGGGACTGGTTTTCACTTGGCATAATAAAGACATCCATGGAGGTATTTCTGAAACCTCACATCGAAGTGGCTAACCAAGCCAAATTCTCAGCAGCTCTGCAGTACATCCTTTTAAATGAGGAAAATGATTCTAATGGTAAAAACTCACCCAAAAGCATTAGTTATTTTTATTGCCCCATCTTTATTACATTTTTGGTTTTATGCCAGAACTGTCATGGTGACACATGTACAGAATATGAGAGTCTATTGTTTTGAGAAGATTGTCAAAATAGTCTGACTTTCCAGATAAAATAAATAATACCCACCTCCTATATAGCACTTTTCATCAGTAGATCTCAAAGGACTTTACAGAGACAGTCGCTATCATTATCCCCATATTACAGATGGGGAAACTGAGGCAGAGAATGGTGAAATTACTTGCCCAGGGCCACCCAGCAGGCCAGTAGCACAGCTAGGAATAGACCCCAGGTCTCCCGAGTCCCAGTCCAGTACTGTATCCACACTGTTTTAAAATGGTGCTTTGGAGAATGTCTATATTTGTGCCTTTGAGAAAAGAAGAGACTCGGGGCTTGTCTCCACTTACCGTGGATTGATGCTATGGCAACTGATCCACCGGAGGTCGACTTAGCGGGTCTAGTTAAGACTTGCTAAATCGATCACCGATCGCTCTCCCGTCGACTCCGATACTCCACCGGAATGAGAAGCATAAGGTAAGTCAATGGGAGAGTTTCTCCTGTCGATCCAGCCCAGTGTAGACACTGCAATAAGTTGACCTAAGGTACGTCGACTCCAGCTATATTATTCACGTAGCTGGAGTTGCATAACTGGAGGTCCATAGTGTAGACCTGCCCTTAAGAAATTAAATGTAGGCTTAAGAGACCTAAACACCTGATTATTTTTATCTATTACCTGCTAGCCCTGGCACTGGACACACTGTGCTGCTGTGGGCCTGTGCCATACTATTGAAATTAACCTTAGAACACTGGCATTGTCCAACCAAATAAGTGCTTAGGAGAGTGTGGATATTAAGATGCACCTATCCAAGGTTTATGTAAGGTCCAGAGTTTACACTTGTTAATGGGTGATCAGGACACACCTGTGGCATTGAGCAGCACAGCAGGTGCAGGCTAACTTGACAATAGCTTGAGCATGCTTTACTCATCAGACAGTTAATCTGGACTTCATGCAGCCGTGTGATCCAGACATGCGGGGGACGTACCTAGAACACTCAAAGCCAGTTGACAGATGTGAGGGACACCATTGTATGACATTCAGAGTAACTTACTTCATCTAAAGCCCAACACTCAAAGCATCACCAAGGTGATGCATCCTGTTGTACTACCAAATATGTCAGCTATGACTTCAGTAGCATATAAATGGATGGCACCATGGCCTATGGCAGACCAGCAGCTGATGGGTTAATGAATAATTTGATGATGATTTGAAGAACCATACATCGAAATAAATAAATTGTAAGACAACCTTTCGCCACTTCCCCAAGATCACTAATAGTGAACATTAAAATCCTCCCATTAATTGTGTGTTTGCAAGGATATCACAAAGATACAGTCGTGATGGGGCAGGTAGGTACCTAGATAGATCAACCTGAAATAGTAAACCTGGATCCAGTATATGTTGGAGGTAGGAAGAGGGTCATGCTGTGCAAAATATTCACAACAAAACACAGAGGCCCATGTAATGTACCTCTTTTTTTAGAATCAAAGAATCATAGAATATCAGGGTTGGAAGGGACCTCAGGAGATCATCTAGTCCAACCCCCTGTTACAGTCTAGAAACTCAGCATGTTGAAAGGTTTGCTAATGTTCATGAACACTAAACTTTTGAGCAAACCCAGACCCTGTTTCAGGAAAACTGAGCAGGCTTGGGGTTTGCAAGGAAATCCTGCAAAAATCTCTCTCTAGGTTCTTATACTGGCACCCACCACCGAACTATGTGAGTGCCACATCTCACGGACATATCATGAAAATAGGTGCAAGTTGGTGCTTTTGACCAAGATTTGCATTGACATTTTGTGGGGTTTTTTTCTTTTTCTTTTTTTTTTTTTAACTCCAACTGAAAGTTGGGGATGAGGAAAGCTCACAAATCAGAGGTGGACCCGAGTCACGAAACGAGGATTCAGATCTGAACAGTGCAAAAAAAGACAGCTGTCCTTATAATGGGCCAAACGCCTACATTCAAACCCTCAGCCTTTGGGGAAGTACGCTCGGCCTAACCTCCCCCACAACCTCCCTTTATATGTTATACACAACTTGACAGTCAGGGATGCGCAGTTGGAGATTTGAGAGCCAACAGTCCTTGCCCCCATTTCAATGTTGCTAGTACATTTGGCATTAGATTAGTTGGCTGTCCGAAAATGAATCGCAGTTCACATTGTCTCTTGTTATTTCTACTCCCCACCCACATCTACAGAGCAACAGGAGAGAAGCCGGGAACAGATCGAGCAATGGCGTCAATATCACTACGACGGTCTCTACCCATCTTACATGTACAACCGTCACCACATCTAGATGTAAGAAGAGTGAACTAAAAAAAAAGTTAAATATTTGCTGACTAAGCCGTTCACAGGACACCAAAGAAGCCACCACATTTCCAAAGTCTTGGCCATGTCATGGATCCCACTGTGGAATCTACTCCACCAAGCCCTCCTCCTATAGTATTTGCATTGACTCTGTTTTAATGGATAGAGCTTCTCATAGGGTGCTGCTTTGCTTTGTATTTTGAGGTGCCTGGATGTGTGACAAAATCTGGATTTAAAACACAAAAGTGGAACAATGCAGACAGAATTAGGTCCCTGAGACATGTATAAATCAGGATAGTTTAGGCTGTTTAGAATTTGTCTTATGTAAACAGATAAGAATTTTTTTTTTAAATCACTGTATCTTGGGAATCACTGAAAAGCAAATTTATGTTTGCTGTAATCCCAGAGTCTCTGTAATATTTTACTTTAAGTTTAAAAAAAAGGAACTGTATTAACATTCTAATAGTTGTTTAATTAAACAGTAGTATTAGCTTCTGCAATATCACTCAATATTACTCCTCCTTACTAATCTTATAAATAATGGAAATTCTATACGTTTCAAAGAATATAACTTCCTTTTTAATTATCATCAGTCCCTTCAAGATGCATAAGCAGCTAGTGATGTAAGTTTTATATGAAGGAAAAATAATAACAAGAAAGTTTGAAACTACTCTTATACTTGCATTTACACAGTAGAAATCATGCAACAAACCTCACTGCCAACTCTGCCCACATATCTACACCAGCACAGGACCTAACCAGATCAGCCACACCATCACAGGTTCATTCACCTGCACGTCCACCAATGTAATATACGCCATCATGTGCCAGCAGTGCCCCTCTGCTATGTACATTGGCCAAACTGGACAGTCCCTAAAAGGATAAATGGACACAAATCAGATATTAGGAACGGCAATATACAAAAACCTGTAGGAGAACACTTCAATCTCGCTGGACACACAATAGCAGATGTAAAGGTAGCCATCCTGCAGCAAAAAAATCTTCAGGACCAGACTTCAAAGAGAAACTGCTGAGCTTCAGTTCATTTCCAAATTTGATACCATCAGCTCAGGATTAAACACAGACTGTGAATGGCTCGCCAACTACAAAAGCAGTTTATCCTCCCTTGGTGTTCACACCTCAACTGCTAGAAGAGGGCCTCATCCTCCCTGCCTGAACTAACCTCGTTATCCCTAGCTTGATTCTTGCTTGCATATTTATACCTGCCTCTGGAAATTTCCACTCCATGCATCTGACGAAGTGGGTATTCACCAACGAAAGCTTATGCTCCAATATGTCTGTTAGTCTATAAGGTGCCACAGGACTCTTTGCTGCTTTAACAGATCCAGACTAACATGGTTACCCTTCTGATACAGTAGAAATTATTCCTCTACATTATTCTTTTTCTAGCCAGACATTAAATAACTATCTTCACTTTCTATAATGGCTGTTTATCAATAAACATAGCTCCATAGAATCATAGACTATTAGGGTTGGAAGAGACCTCAGGAGGTCACCTAGTCCAATCCCCTGCTCAAAGCAGGGGGTTGGAAGAGACCTCAGGAGGTCACCTAGTCCAATCCCCTGCTCAAAGCCGGACCAGCAACAACTAAATCATCCCAGCCAAGGCTTTGTCAAGCCAGGCCTTAAAAACCTCTAAGGAAGGAGATTCCACCTCCTCCCTAGGTAGCCCATTCCAGTGCTTCACCACCCTCCTAGTGAAATAGTGCTCCACCATCATTCTAGCACGAGGTAGGATCACTCTAGGGATCTTCCATCTGGAGCCTAGGTCCAGCAATGCTACTAGCCAGGATGGGCAGGGATGGTGTCCCTAGCCTCTGTTTGCCAGAAGCTGGGGACATAGGTCCTGGAACTCGTGGTGCTGGCGCACCCCCTGGCTTGAAGTGGTTTTCATCAGGGTTTACAGTTTGGTTAAATGGCTCCCAGCATCCCCACTATAAAAATTGTTCCAGCACCCCTGGCTGGGAACACTCAACAGGGGATGGATCGCTTGATGATTACCTGTTCTGGTAATTCCCTCTGAAGCACCTGGCATTGGGCACTGTCAGAAGACAGGATACTGGTGAGATGGACCATTAGTCTGACCCAGTATGGCCGTTCTTCCGTTCTTATCTGTATACTAGCAGCTCTGTTAACTGGGGCAAAATTAATCAGAGCCTGTGGCAGTTGTTCCTGGGGAGGAGGTGTGGAGAAATAACTTCTCTCATGGGGAAATCTTCTCACACCAGCAACTCTTATAGGAATGAAGGAAAGAGAACACAGGGACCACATGGAAAGATGCCTCAGCACAATAATATCTCTGTGGAGAACCAAGGGCGGGGGGAGGGGACACATTTTTAAAATGTAATATGTCACAATGGGGAGGATCAAACACTTGCCTATGTTACTAGCTTGCTCATCAAAGCACAGCCCCACTGGACGCTTTGGCTAACTGTCCTGCTATGAACTAAAGGAGGGGAATCCCTGCAGAATGCAAGTGCTAAGAGCTAATTAGCTTCTTTTTCACATGCACTTAACCGGGAAAGGCACCTGGAGCGCTCTACTCGGAGAGCTGTAAAAACCTTGGCTGTACCGCCTGCCAAGGTAGGGCAAATGTGATGAGTTAGGATCACTTGCAGGGATCAGAAAGTAATTCAGTTTCCTTCCGTTGAGACCGAGCAGTGGGGGCCTATCAGCAGGAGTAGGCTATGGAGTGTGGATTTATCCACTGGGAGCTGGAATGGGACCGTTAATCCATGTTAGATCAATTATCACATGATTACAACATGAACATGAAATGAACAAAGGTTGACAAACCTCAGGCGCAGCTTTCACAATGCAGAATTTCCCAGGATCGAATGGCCTGTCCATCCTGTGAAGGCAGGAGGCAGACTTGTATCTGCTGCTATTACACACCCCCTGCGTGCTGAGCCTGTAGTCGAACCGCTCCTTGGCGCTGTTGAGGTGGCCGGTGTACGGCTTCATGAGGAGACTAAGGGGGCAGGATCCCCCAGCATCTCTACTGGCATTTCAACATCGCCAGTGGTAATCCACCGGTTGGGAAAGACGGTCCCTGCTTGTAGCTTTCTGGAACAGTCCCGTGTTCTTAAAGAGCTACGTGTCATGCACCTTCCCTGACCAGCCAGCACGGACGTCAGTGAAGCATCCCCAGTGAGCCATCAGCGCTTGCCTAACCACTCCGCTCACTCATCTGAGGACTGGAAGGCTTCTGTGAGAAGCTGTTGGTGTTACCCACGCACGCTAGGGCACCTGCCTTTACCCAGTTCCCTGGGCTCAAGGTATAATGCAGGTAATTTAGGCACCTCCTTACCCCATACCTAGGGCTCAGGGCACAACCCTCTGTGGGCTTACGGGACATTTTAGCAGTGAAAGAGCCTGACACAGTAATAGCCAGAACATCTGTGTATTGACAGTTACCAAAACAGAATGCACACGCTAAGCATACAACGGTCTCCACTCCCAATAAGACAGACAAACTTTTCTTGGTGGCCAGTCAGAATCAGGTCATCTGGGGACTCCAGCTTCTGCATGATATAGTTGGCAGGGTGTTGAGATCTGGCAGCTCTGATCTCGGGCTGTGTCCTGGAATTGGTTCCAAAGAACTTCCTTTTGGCCCCCCCAAACCATGCATATAATAGAGAAGTAGGGATCATAAAGGCAAAACAATAAAGACGTAGAGATTTCACAACCACAACTGTCGATAAGTGATTCCTTGCCAGACAGAATGCTAGCAAAGTTTTCTTTAAACATCTTAAGATCTCTTTCTTTATCTGGCGATGGTGGGTACTGTTAGGACAGGATTGCTTCCCGAACAGCCCGATATTACACTGTTTTAATGGAATTTAGATGGCATGTGAGGATGGGACTTTCTGTTTCTCGGCTCATGGCTGCTGCTGTTCTACTGTGGCTGCAGGTTTACTATCGACGAAACACGGTACTAGCACCCTGGCTCCATGGTGACAGGTACACTAACATGCGTATGCCCATCACAATGGACTCAGCTCAATCAGCAGCCGGCCTTTCTGCTGGACAAAGGTGCCCCTCCGATGATTTCTCTTTTAGATATTGATACAAACCAGTTACGTATTACACTGCTGACGTGGTTAGTTACCAACCCTTGTACCTGCTCGTTCTAACAAAACATCCCCATCCATCATTCTATCCTCCCATCTTTGTCTTTCTCAGGGTTGGTGTGATCCTGTACCATCTCCCAGGAATGAGTTGACATGAATATCCTGTACCTAGGCATGCCTGTGTTTTAGCAACGCTCACCAGGCCTTTGGTTCCGGCCTCAGGCCTTGCACCAGGCCCTGTGCTCCAGGCTCTCTCCTTCTACCACACGGGGGGGGGGGGGTGTTGTATATGTAGAAAAATTCATAAGCATCCATTGTCTGGATAATAATAATTAATACCTAGATATGAAAATTAGCTGGAGGAAACCTTCCTCTCTACCCCTTAAAGTCATGTAATGCCCACTCAGTACCAATGTGGACACAAGAACAAATGGATATAAACTGGCCACTAGGAAATTTAGATTAGAAATTAGACGAAGGTTTCTAACCATCAGAGGAGTGAAGTTTTGGAATAGCCTTCCGAGGGAAGTAGTGGGGGCAAAAGATCTATCTTGCTTTAAGATTAAACTCGATAAGTTTATGGAGGAGATGGTATGATGGGATAACATGGTTTTGGTAATTAAATATTCATGGTAAATAGGCCCAATGGCCTGTGATGGGTTTTAGATGGGGTAAGATCCAAGTTACCTGGGAAAGAATTTTCTGTAGTATCTGGCTGATGAATCTTGCCCATATGCTCAGGGTTTAGCTGATCGCCATATTTGGGGTCGGGAAGGAATTTTCCTCCAGGGCAGATTGGAAGAGGCCCTGGAGGTTTTTCGCCTTCCTCTGTAGCATGGGGCACGGGTCACTTGCTGGAGGATTCTCTGCTCCTTGAGGTCTTTAAACTACAATTTGAGGACTTCAATAGCACAGATATAGGTGTGAGGTTTTTTTTTTTTTTGTAGGAGTGGTGGGTGAAATTCTGTGGCCTGCGTTGTGCAGGAGGTCAGACTAGATGATCATAATGGTCCCTTCTGACCTAAATATCTATGAATCTATGAATCTATGAGAAACAAAGCAATTTCAGCTATGGTGCAGTCATCGCTAGTTTATGACATGACCATACTGAAATTATTATTCATTTAAAACAAATTGTGGGGTTTTTTTTTTATTTATTTCAGCCATTAGCATGAAATAACATTCTGGATGGAATGAACAATGTTTTTGCTTGTCTAGTCCCATTCCTATTTGCATTAATGAGAGATTGAAGGATACAGTGTCAGATACAGGCAGGAGCTGGGCAGTTGGTGTTACTAGAGATGGCTGTACTTATGTGAACTGTAAATTAGTAGACAAGGTGGAAGCAGACAGTGGTCAAGAATGTGTAGGATGCTTCCTGGATTTTCCATAAAAGTTGTTTTTGTTGTGCATTGCCAGTAAAATCTTGTGTGCAGTTCTTCACATGGACCTCCTAACAGTTGGCACTGAGGTAGGGACGTAAGACATCAGAAGCATCACAGGGCATAGTCAGTATAGACAGGTGACTGTGACATTATTCCACAGTGTCTGTTAACAGGCCACCATAGTAAGGGTAGGGCATTACACACTGCTTCACCGATCCAGGATTCCTAATGGATCAAGCCTGGATTCTGAAGGGAAAGGGGAGTAATAACTGGAAGCCTGAGGGAACAACACCACCAGTTTTCCTCTCCAAATGAGTTGATGAACTCTTCCCTGTGATGCAGATGCTGATAAGCTATAGAGAGACGCTGACCCCATCTATCTTATCGACTGAGATGTGGTGACAATTGTAGCCAACTAGTTCATTGTATCATTCAATTGTGTTATCTATTGTCATGGCAAACTCATTTGTTATTTCCTGTGTGATGCATAGATTTAAGTTGTAGATATAGGGAGAGATGTAAGTAGCATAGCATTACAGGCATATAAAATTGACAAGTATTTAGGAGTGATTAGCGTGTATTAGGTATATGAGTAAGGCAAGGCAGTAATGCAAGGCCTATAGGCTAAGGCCTGTAAGATTTCAGCTTAGCCAAACTAGGCCTCAGGTTTACAGAGGCTTGACTTAGGTATAACCCAGGAGTGACCCTATACCAGTAAGGTTACAAGATTATGGTAAAAAAGTGCCAATAGGGGTGTTTCAGAAGAAAATGTGTCATCATGGACTCATCTAGACAGCAACGTATGTGTCCAGTCAGCACGGCACCTGATTGTAACATTATGGAAAGTTCTGCTCTGACCACAGGTTACCATGGGAACATGTTTACATAAATGTTAATGACATGCTAATAAAAATAAAGGGAATGAAAAGAACAACCTGTGAATAGCAAGACACCCCAAAATGTATGGGGTGTGGAAGCACGGAAAAAGAAAAGTAGGTTAGAACCCACATGCATATACACAAGGTGTTAGGAGTGGGCATAATAAGAGGATAAAAGGGTTCCTTGGTATGGCTCGAGTTCGAAGCTCCTGAAGGAAGACCTCACTGGAAAGATCCCAGCAGGAACCACTCCTCTATCGACGACCACCTGTTGAGAGACTCTATAACATCCTTGGATGCGTGAGTTTGACTACAGCAGCAGTTCTGGGATGGCCTCTCAGGGTTTGTATACTTATGTGTTATTGCAACCTTAATCATCTGCTTAGTAAAATGTATAAAGCAGACAAGACTTCTTACTTGTGACTATGCGTGTGGTCTCTTCGTGCGTTCCTGCAGCCTCCACAGCTAAGGATAATTGTTACCTTGTTGAGCTTAAACCTGTAGCAATACAAGAGCTCGATTCACTGTGATTTAATACAAAACTATCAATTCAGTTAAATAAAGGTTACACGCGCCTCATTCCCACCCCAATCTCTTTGGGTTCTTATAACGTACTTGTCACCAGGTATCTGAGTGTCTCCCAAAGTTAAAAATAAACGTGCGGGGATGGTCATACTGAAATCCAGTGGGCGTTTTAATATTGTCTTCAGTTAAGCCAGGATTTTATCCCAAGAGATTAATCAGAGGTTCTCAAACTGGGGGGTGGGGGAAGGGGCAAGCCCTCCTGGGGGGAACGGGTGCAGAAGATATTCTGGGGTGTGTGTGAGAAGCTTTAGTCAAAGAAAAAACCCCCATCTTACTCCACACATTTTATGCATAGCAACGAATAAGTAGGAAGGCTTTTCACTGGCCATGAGACCAAGCAACAAGAAGGGGGCGGAGAGGAGTGAGAGGGGTCAGGGTCTTGGGGGGAAGGGGTAGCGCAGGAGTGGGGCCTAAGGGAAAGAGGCTGTGACAGCATGGGGGCTGGGGAGAAGGGGTGGTGAGGGGGCTGGGCCTTTTGGGGAATGGGCGGAGCAAGGGCAAGCGCTCAGGGAGAAGGGGCGGAGCAAGGGCAGGGGCTTGGGGAGACGGGGCAGGTCTGGGCAGGTCTTGGCAGCTCTGGACTCAGCCGCAATCTCTCCCCCTTCTGGTACTTGTGTATCCCTCCCACGGAGAGATGTTGTCCCTTTGTAAGTCCCTGCTGTGGGCCTAGGGTGACCAGATAGCAAGTGTTAAAAATTGGGACTGGGATGGGAGGGTAATAGATGCCTATATAAGACAAAGCCCCAAATATCAGGACTGTCCCTATAAAATCGGGACATCTGGTCACCCTACGTGGGCCTGTGTCCAGTGCTGAATGCGTGAAAGTGTGTTTTAAATCTGCAGGTTGGGTTG
Source organism: Eretmochelys imbricata (assembly GCF_965152235.1). Lineage (NCBI taxonomy): Eukaryota > Metazoa > Chordata > Testudines > Cheloniidae > Eretmochelys > Eretmochelys imbricata. Next base: position 345,278,161 of record NC_135572.1, read on the forward strand.
AGGATTTTCTCCCTGTCTGTCTTGTCAGGTGCATGGGAAGGACACACTGACCGCATTGGCTTCACAGATGCTGTGTCTCTGTGGGTTTTGTTGTTGTTGTTGTTGGTTTTTTTTACTAATCATAATACTTAGCTTCTTTCTGGTGCTTTTCATCTGTAGATCTCAAAGCTCTTTATAAAGCAAGGTTAGGCTTGTTAGCGCTCAGACCTGCTGACTCCCAGCCAGTGTCCTAGCCACTGGACGGCACTGCCTCCCTTATGGGAAAGTCTTGGACTCAAAACCTTTCTAGAGAATGTTTAAACAAGGACTGCTATTTTTGGAGTAATTTTTTTACTGAACTCTATTCAGTATCTATAGAAACCTATACATTTCATGCTGATTAAATTCTACAGGACTTTTCTGTACCTAAAATAGGGCCCTTGGGGCAGGGCTTGTGTCTTCCTATAAATCTGTACCGTGCTGAATGTGACGTGGGTGCCCAAGAAATACTTACTCTCCTCTACCATCCCCCAGGACTGGCACCTTTCCCACAAACTGTCTCCGCACAGTTTGCCCCTTCAGGCGAGTTGTTTTGGAGATGTTATTTGTCTCTGTGCATTTTCTGTACCCTCTGCGCTCAATCTTGCTTCCTGGAACTGCAAAATGCTCCAGTCTCCAGCCATTATCACAGTTATTTTGTAGGGTTCCAAACCATACGAGGCACTTCGTGGAAGTCCTAGGAAGATGTGGTCCCTGCTCCAGAGAGCTTCCAACCTGCTTTGAGCAGGGGGTTGGACTAGATGACCTCCTGAGGTCCCTTCCAACCCTGATAGTCTATGATTCTATGAACCTCAATGTAATTGTAACACACACTGCATGGGGGTAACAAGCAGCAGGGAGGAATGGTGGAGGGAAAGATGGTATAATAATACAATCTCACAGTCTCCACTGAAGAGAGGTACACATCTCGGCGGCAGTGGGATCTTTTTAAATAAGTAAAACAGATCATGTTTAAACTAGTGAAAAGTCGCCGCTCACTTAGGGGTGCATTTACAAGTGCTCAGCACCCACAACTGGGGCCAGGTTTTCGAAAGCATTCAGCACCCACTGTGATGAATGGTCTTAAATCTGGTCACCTATGCCAGTGCCTAAACAGGAGCTGAGCTCTTGTGAAAATCTAGCCCTTATTGTGGCTTTGACAGAAACGAGCTGCCAGGCTTTGCACTCATCACAGCAATAATCAGTACATAAGGGGAAGGTGACAACTTGGCAGCTTTCTTCCCTACAGGGGAAGAACCAGGAGTGATATGCAAGAACCAGGACAGAGTCAGGCTGGGGTTGGAGAGCTGAGAGCAGTTGTAGTACCGGGCGGGAATCAGGAGGAAAGAGTCTCAACAGAGTCGGGCCGGGGTCGGAGACCGGAGATCAGAAAACAAGGTGAGGTCTGGAGTCACAGCAGGCCAGAAGTCTGTGTGGTTGCTCAGACAACAGTTCCTGAGGCACCCTCCAGGGTTAAATACTGTGCATGACCAATCAGAGGGCTCTAGGATGCAGACACTCTGGACACTTTGGGCGGTACTTCCTTCAGTGCCTAATCTCCACAGCGCTCCCTGGATATGGATTTGCATGCAATATGGGAATGTCAGCTGACCCCAGCTCAGTGGACGTGGGTTCTAGTCACACATGGATCCCTACAGGGTTTGGTTGGTGACATTCTTAATTTTTAATGATTTTGACAATCTTAACCCTAAACTAACGAAGCTTTTTTTAGAGGAATTACAAAGCAAGTGGGTAGGTGGAGCAAAGAGTAGGATAGAAATGGGCAAGATCTTAATTAAACTCCCAGCAAAGACAATGGCTACAGCTAGACTATGTTACTGATTATTTTCAACAGATCCCCAGTGGTTTCCAAGGAGAGGGTTCCACTTAAAAACAATGGCATGATGTGGCACTGATCGATTTCACTAGACGGGGGAGAGCATCAGACTCTAGGGTTACAAAACTGTTTTCAGATGTCTTAAGATTTAGTTGACTAGTTATCTGTCTTGCTTTATTTGCCTTAATTTATACACTAGATCACACTTCCTACTTCAACACCAACTGTTCCTGTGAAAGGCCCTGCAAAGTTCCGGAGGCCAATACCTTTGTAGGGAGGCCAATACCTTTGCTGGAGGAGTTCACATCATGCAGAAGCTGTGTCTGCTGGGTTTGTAGTTGGAACTGAGCCAACCCTGAAGGCATCTCATGTGTAGTCTGGCATATTTGACCACAAATGTGGTGGTTGCCATGTGGCCAAGAAGCTGCAGGCATGTGCGTGCCTGTATTCTGGGGTGAACGGAGAGCCTGACTGAACTATTTCCAGGACCCAGCAGTCCTGTGTGACCTATTGTCAGACATGGTGGAAAAACTGGAGGCGGAGGCCAAATGGGCTAATAGGTGGTGGAGTCAAAGGGTGGTCGTGCAGACCCCCAACCAGTGCTTCAAAATTGCTGTTTGTTTCCCGATGGGTGGGAGGTAGCTGGTTGCGCATGAGTTTGCCTGCACCTGGGAGGTCTGTTGCGGTTCCTCCCATTATCATATGGTCTGGACTGGGCCCAGTGATATTGTTGTGCGTGGGGCCTCTGATAAGGTTGATACCATTTTCTCCTGGGGAGGGACAGGTATATCCCCAATGTATGCAGGGGGCCCCTAGAGTCTTTCATAATGTGAAGGACTTCATCGGGTTTTTTTTGGAAAAAAGTTTATCTTTATCAAAGGGAAGGTCCTCCACTTTGGTCTGCAGATCTTTGGGGATATCGGATGCAGACAGCCAGGAAGACCTGCGCATCACCACCACGGTGGAGGTAGTGTGGGCTGCTGTTTCCGCCATGTCCAGGGATGCTTGTAGCACCCTCCTGGACACTAGTTGACCTTCAACAAGGACTGATTTAAAGTCCGCTCTCCTGCCCTCTGGGATATGGGAGGTAAAATCAAATAGCTTGTTGTAGTTGTCGTAGTCATAGCTTGCGAGGAGGGTGGAGTAATTTGCAATTCTGAATTGCAGAGTGGAGGAAGTATAAACCTTGCACCCAGGAGGTCAAGCTGTTTGAGGTCCTTGTCTTGCGAAGCAGGTCAGTATTGTGGCCGTTTTGTTCTGTGCTTTGCTGCATCCACAAGAGTTGGGTTGTGGGTGGGAAAATAAGAAATCTACGTCCTTAGCGGGAACATAATACTTATGTTCTGCCTTTTTGCATGTTGATGGGATGGAGGCAGGGGTCTGCCAGAGAGTGTCAGCTGGTTCTAGGAGGGCTTTGTTTATGGGTAGCGTGCTCTTTGAGGGCAAAGAGGGTTGGAGGATTTTGAGGAGTCTGTGTTGTGTCTCCTGGAGTTCCTCCAAAGGAATGTCCTGGCTGAGTGCCACCCTCTTGAAAAGTTCCTGGAATTGCTTAAAGTTGTCCACATTTTGTGGAGGTCAAGACATGAGGGCTTCATCCACAGCTGATGGCGAGTTAGGAGCTGGTGAATCTGGGAAGGGTTCATAAACCACCTCTTCAGGAGGGGGTTCAGGAGCTCTAGATGTAGAAGGAGCTGGAGATAGAGGTACAGAACAGACTTGTAGTCTGGTGGAAGGGCCGCAAGGAGGAGTGGCAGCAGGGGCCAACCAAGGGTACTACTGAGGCCAAGGCATGGGGTAGGAAAAGTGGGGCCCCGCCTCTGGAGGGACAAAGTAGAGAAACTGAGGCTGGTTCTTGTGAGGTGCTGTGCCTTGAGATAGATACGGCTCCGGTGGGGGAGGAGAATCAGGCAGGGAGAACTCTGCCTGCTGCTGCATGTCATTCTCACTGTCAGTGAGGGTAGCCAGGTTGGGTGGTGAGAGCGGCAGTTCAAATAGTGAGCGCTCTGTGTCAAGGAGCAGAGAGTCAGGCTCTGGGGCCACAGAACTATCAGCTTGATTCAAAAATTGTTGGTGCTCCGTGGGCTGCAGTCCTGTGGGGCGCAGAGTGTGAGCTGATGTCCGCAGCGATTTTTGTTTAGCTTTAGTGGGCGCTGTGGGCCGTTTATAGGCACCCTGCGGGGGTTCCGTGTCCGCTACAGGGGTGATAGTCAGGTGCGGTGCCGACATTCTTGTTGGCGCCAGGGTGGAACGCGCTGCTGGTACCGGGTCCATCTTCGGTGCCAACGGGACCCACTGTGGGAAGTCGGTTCCCTGCTTTTGTGTTCCATGTGAGCTGCGGCTGCAGTGCTGGGACGGTCGGAGGCGCCGGCTTTTGGCGCTGTCAGCACCAAGGGTAGAGATTACACAGGAGACCCTTTACCCTTTTGAAGGTCTCTGTGCGGAGACGTTGGAGCTTCCTGCCTCTTCGCTTGAGAGGCTGAAGCCACGCTCCCAGTCGGTTCCGACCTAGCAGGAGAGCATGAGGGAGAGGGTCTACTTGTGCCCGTCTCCATAGATGGCTGCAGAGCTTTCTACATCAGGAGCATTTTTAGCCGCAAGTCTCTGTCACAACAAGCCCTCGTTTTCAGGATGGTACAGTGGAGACACTTAGCAGGGCTGTGTGTCTCGCCGAGACACTTCACACACAGTGAGTGTCTGTCAGACCATGGCATAGGCTCCTTGCAGGAACCACATTTCTTGATGCCCGGGTACCCCCATATCGTGGAACTACGATTGCCTGGGAGGGAGAGTCTCAACGGGAGATGAACGTGAGAGAAAAGTTTTTGTTTGTTTGTTTTTTAAATTAACAAACTATTCTAAAGGAAGGGAGAGAACTGGGATATTTCTGTCTAACTGTTTCTATTTATTTTAACTTATTTCTTTCAGTGACCAGGGAAGAAGTTCAGCACTGCCCTGAGTCCCATCTTCAGCCAACAATGGTTGAGAAGGAACTGAGGGAGGGTGCGGGATGCGCACGCTCAGACAGACCCTAACAACGCCGTGAGACAGCAGCTGGGCGCGTGCGTCCCGACCAGGCACTGCTACCAAAGATCTCTGATCAACAGCGCCGGGACGCACCATCACCTGGAGTGGAACACCCACAGCAACAGCACTCGAAGAAGAATCATGAAATCTATGGTTTTATGATCCCTTTCATCATAACAGCCTTCCACTTTCAGATTTGCCACCAATTCTTCCCTTTTAGTCAGGATCAAGTCTAAAATGGCTGTTCCCCTTGTTACTTCCTCCACTTTCTGGAACAAAAAGGTGTCCCCAATACATTCCAATAACTTATTGGAAACTTTGGTTTTGCGGTCTTACTTTTCCAGCAGATGTCTTGTTAGTTAAGTCTATTCGGCTATTTCTGTTCGTTCTAGAATAGTAGAGGAGGATGCTAAGAAAGCAAATGCAGTACAACTCCGTATGTCACGAACAAATTAAACTGGTATGAGACAGAATACGCAGAGAAGAAATTCTTCAGTTGATTATAAACCAATGCTAGGAGCCTAGGTAGCAAGCAAGAGGAATTAGAAACTCTCAGTAATGGGAAGAAATTTGATATAATTGGCATTACTGAAACCTAGTGGGACAATCTGCATGATGGGTATGACACCCTGGCACCCCCATATTCACCACTGTTATATAATTATGATATGTTTTGTACAAAGCATGCCTTGTGAAAGTCTTGATCTACTAAACATCAATATCTCGTTGAATTGTATGTGTTATCATTGCATGTGAAGTTATGAAACCTTGCTATGTAAGTTACGGCCTGGTCTACACTATGGGGTTAGGTCGAATTTAGCTGCGTTAGGTCAATTTAAAAATGACTGCATCCACACATTCAACCCCATTGCGTCAACTTAAAGGGCTCTTAAAATCGACTTCTGTACTCCTGCCCGACGAGGGGAGTAGCGCTAAACTCGACCTTGCTGGGTCCAATTTGGGGTAGTGTGGATGCAAATCAATGGTATTGGCCTCCAGGAGCTATCCCAGAGTGCTCCATTGTGACCGCTCTGGACAGCACTTTGAATTCCGATGCACTAGCTAGGTACACAGGAAAAGCCCCGGGAACTTTTGAATTTCATTTCCAGTTTGGTCAGCGTGGCGAACTCAGCAGCACAGGTGACCATGCAGTCTCCCCAAAATCGTAGAGCGTAGAATGTTTCTACGCTCCCCCTATCATCTCCGTCCCTTAGGTTATCGCAGATTAGAAGGCAAAAAAACCACACTTGTGATGACATGTTTGCCGAGCTCATGCAGTCCTCCTGCACTGATAGGGCACAGCTTAATGCATGGAGGCATTCAGTGGCAGAGGCCAGGAAAGAATTAAGTGAGCGCGAAGAGCGGAGGCAGGGCGCGATGCTGAGGCTAATGTGGGAGCAAACAGACATGATTAAAGTGTCTGTTGGGGGAGCAAACGGACATGATGAAGTGTCTGTTGGAGCTGCAGGAAAGCCAACAAGAGCACAGACCCCCCACTGCATCCACTGAAAAACCGCCTACCCTCCTCCCCATGTTCCATAGCCTCCTCACCCAGACGCCCAAAAACATGGGGTGGGAGGCGCCAGGCACCCAGCCACTCCAGTCCAGAGGATGGCCCAAGCAACAGAAGGCTGTCATTCAAACAGTTTGACTTTTAGTGTGACTACAATAAGCAATGTGGCCTTGTCCTTCCCTCCTCCCCCACCACACATGGGCTACCTTGTCCGTGATCTCATTTTTTTTAATTAGTAAAGAAAGAATGCGTGGTTTCAAAACAATAGTTACTTTATTTCGAAGGGGGGAGGGTGGTTGGCTTACAGGGAATTAAAATCAACAAAGGGGGGTGGGTTTGCATCAAGGAGAAACACACACAACTGTCACACCGAAGACTGGCCAGTCATTAAACTGGTTTTCAAAGCCTCTCTGATGCGCAACGCACCTTGCTGTGCTCTTCTAATCGCCCTGGTGTCTGGCTGCTCAAAATCGGATGCCAGGTGATTTGCCTCAACCTCCCACCCCACCATAAACGTCTCCCCCTTACTCGCACAGATATTATGGAGCATACAGCAAGCAGCAATAACAATGGGAATGTTGGTTGTGCTGAGGTCTGACCTAGTCAGCAAACAGCGCCAGCAAGCTTTTAAACATCCAAAGGCACATTCTACCACCATTCTGCACTTGCTAAGCCTATAGTTGAACAGCTCCTTACTGTCTCCAGGCTTCATAAGCCATGGGAGCAAGGGGTAGGCTGGGGTAGGTGTGACCATGTAGTGCTGCCAGCTGGGAGAGCAGCCTGAGGCAGAAGCCTCCAGCTCGCATGATATTCCAGGCAGGACTGAATCTCCATGAGACAAAACTTAAAGAAGAGAATGACCTGGAGTCTCTGGCTCCCATTCAGTGCTCTCAGAGAAGAATAGCCATGTTTGTCCAGGCGCCCCGATCGACTTCACCAAGGTCTGCCAGGAGCACCCAGGAGATGTATGACGGCTATCAGTCCTGCTGCACAGTCTGCCGCAAAGGCAAAGAGCTGCTGCTGTGTAGCAATGCAGAACCACATCTACCAGCAGCACCCAGGAGACGTATGGTGACGGTGAGCTGAGCGGGCTCCATGCTTGCTGTGGTATGGTGTCTCCACGGGTAACCCAGGAAGAAAGGCGGGAAACGATTGTCTGCCGTTGCTTTCACGGAGGGAGGTGGCGGGGGGGGTAGCTGACGACATGTACCCAAAACCACCCGCGACAATGTTTTTGCCCCATCAGGCACTGGGAGCTTAACCCAGAATTCCAATGGGCAGTGGAGTCTGCGGGAACTGTGGAATAGCTACCCACAGTGCACCGCTCTGTAAGTCGATGGTAGCCATGATAGTGAGGAGGCACTCTGCTGACTTAATGCGCTTAGTGTGGACATACGCAATCAACTGTATAAAATTGGTTTCCAAAAATCGACTTCTATAAAATCGACCTAATTTCATTGTGTAGACATACCCTAAGGTATGATGTGAGGCTGGAAACACCCAAAAGCAGCCTTCCAGGTATGACAGGGGAGTAGCCAGACAGTGTGAATTGCTGTCATCAACACCCATAGAGGGAAGAATCCACTAACACAGGAACTCTGTATAAGCAAGTTTCCTCAGAGGGAGCATGTAGGCAATGGAGAATGTTTGGCCAATGGGGGCTGGATCCCCCATGTCACATGCATGGACTTTCCAGCAAGCTGGAAGAATCTATAAAAGATGGGGAGTGACATCATGAGTTGTCTTCACTTCCCCACAACTCAACACCTGAAAGAACCTCGGGAAGACAAAGGACTTGGACTGGGGGAAGGGGAACCTGGGCTGCACAGCAAATGCAGCCTGTGCCTCAATAATCTGTAAGCCTGATTCTAGCACCAGTCAGGGTGAGATATGGCTGATTCAAATCCTGTCTAGTTTGTATAAGTCTTAGTTTGCGATTTTGTTTAATTTCCTAGGTAACCCGCTTTGCTCTGTTTGTTATAATTTATAATCCCTTAAAATGCACCTTTCTGTAGTTAATAAACTTGTTTTATGTGTTATGTTTTATCTTAACCAGTGTGGTTTTGAGTGATGTGTTTGGAAAATATCAGCTCAGTTAACAAAGGCTTGGTGCCCATCTTCCCCACATCAAGGGAAAAGCGGATTAATTAATGAGCTTGCACCATACAGATCCCTGTGCAGTGCAAGATGGCATAAGTCTGGGTTTATACTCCAGTAAAGGTGTAAGGCTGGGGAGCTGGGAAATTGGCTGAGGCCTCCATTGCCAGTCCATGAGTGGCTTAGAGAAAGCATGAAGGTGACTCTGTTGGGTGTGTGATGCCATCTGCTGTCTTGTTGGGTGATAACAGGGCCTAGGAGGCTGGCTGGGTGTCATCAGCAGAGCAGTGTGAGAGTGGCCAACCCAACTGAATTGTTAGGGGGCATAGCTGCTCCAACGGCTCCCAGACTGCACCCCGGGGATACAACCTGTCACAATGGGAATGTTAAAAATCCCCCTACCCTAGTCAGGAAGGACAGTGTGGGTAAAAGGGGGGGATGGTTTGACACTCTACATTAAACAGACCATTACCTGTTTTAAAACTGATAACTCAGAGCCACAGGAACTCAAATGCATATGGATCAATGTGCTAACAAAGCCCTGGAGGGGATACTGTGGTGGGTCTGTTACAGACGACCGAATCAAACGAGAGAACAGGATGAGTTACTCTTTGAACCTATACTCTGGAGAGAAAACTGTTCTTACAGGGACTTCATTTTGAGAGACAACTGCTGGAGGTTTCATACAGCCGTTAGTAAAACATCATTAGAGTTTCTAAAAATTCTAGATGATTTTCTATCACAAAGTGATTGCATTTTACACTTCATTATGATGGATAAAGATGAATTAATCACTGGACTGGAAGTTGGCGGCTGCCTAAGTACCAGTGATCATGATCTAATTACATTCAATCTGGGCAAACAGAGGTGTGACAGGATCCGCGGGGTGCAATCTGGACTGTGGGACCACTCTGCCCCTTTAACTCACTAATCAGGGTTGTCACTCAATGTCTTACTGGTGACAAGCAGCAAATCCCTCCAGGTGCTGTTACCACTTATTACAACCACATGTGGAGCCCCACACTCAGCTAGATTGCATGAATGCTCCCACAGCTACTCACAAATCACACACAGAAAGGCACGAGCCAAATCCCCCCAGCTCCTAACCTCATACCACCAGAATATACCATCTTGCCCTGCTCAAGACCCTTTCTTGAGCAATGCACGTTTATTAATTGGTTCACCACTTCATCAGTGGAAAGTGGACAGCCACCAGGCTTTGAAACCTGAGAAGATTTACCAAGCACTTCAGTCAAACTCATGGGTAACAATAAACATGAGAATAGGTTTATTGATTACAAAAGATAGATTTTAAGTGATTATAAGTGATAGGCAAAAATCAGAGTAGTTACCAAAAGAAAATAAGAGATAAGCATGCAATTTAAATTCTCAACCGGTATGCAATATCTAGACTAAGCAGTTTTACTCACCCCACTGGATACTGCAAATTGGTTATAGTATTTCATAAGCAGGATTTCCCTGTTAGCCTGGGGACCAGTCTCCTCAGCTCCAGCATTCTCATTGCCTTCAGCCTAGGTGGGGGAAGAGACAAGAAACCTTGGGAAATTAGCCCTTTTTGTTGATATACTCCATGGCAAGGTGTTCTGGGACCAAAACAGGGATGTGCATGATGTCTATTACTCCACCACAGTTCGGGAACCCCATAGCTGCAAAGCCATCCACAAGATCCTACCCATTGCCAAGAGTCACAGTCCTGCATAGCAGGAGATGATAAATGGCCCTGCACACTTGCATGACAACTGCCCCCAGAGTGGAATTTCCCACTCCAAAATGACTTCCCACTGATGGGTAGCAATCTGGCATTGCACGTTTCCACAGCGTGACTGCCACTTGCTGCTCCACAAGTATGTCTGCGTTTTCCAGGGCATTCCTCCAGCACACACACCTTTGTGTGGAAACTCGCACTCGCTTTTAAAATAAAGAAAATGACTCCAGTAGCACAATTTCAGGAAAGTTTTGTGTGGGTACCAAGCTGTAAAAAGGTTAAAAGAGCTGCCTTCCAGCCCTTGCATTGAAATGAATCACTAAAACAACCTCAGCCAAGCACTCAAATGAGATACTGTTCATTCGGCTAGAAAGCCTGTTATGGAAACATGCTGCGGGTTGAATGCTTCGGTGCCTGTAATGCCAAGTTGGCGCTGCACTTACAAATCTGCGCTATAATTGCGTCAGTTTCGTATCATCTTGAATTTAAAAACAAAGAAAAATGAAGGTGCTACGGCTACTGTTTTCAAAAGTGTAGTCAATTGTCATTAACCTGTTTTTACTGAATAGTTAATGAGACTGAACTGATTGCAGCAGAAAGTTAAAATGGGAACGGTTTCATTTTTTCCAAAGCGTTTGTGAAGGGCAAGGGAAGAAGCTTTGTTTCAGCAGCCCAGGGTCTTCTTTTCCACTAATGCTCCAAAGGGGAGATGAAGTTTGACAGGAAGACACGTTTAGCCCATCTATTGAAGCAAGTTTGATTAGATATGAGGTATTATAAAAGGGCTTGAACCGCTCCCATCCCTTTGGATATGCATACTTGGAAGTTTGCATCTGGAAAAAAGAAATAATCCCGTGGCCAGGTAAACATTTCCTCCCTAGGAATTCCAGTACCAGCTGATCTATTAGCTGGTGCTCCAAATCCTAATAATGCCCTCATCATAGACTACATTTTTCATATTCAGAATTGAATTCCAGTACAGTTTATTTAGTCCAATGATTTGACTGACATTATGAATTTGACTGCCAAAATTAATACATCAGAGTAGAAGCACATAAGAACTGCCATACTAGGTCCATCTAGCCAGTTTCTGACAGTGTCCAGTACCAGAGCTTTAGTGGGAGGGTACAGAATGAAGCAGTTTGAGTGATCCATCCCATCTTCCCTGCCCGTCTTCTGGCAGTCATAGGCTGCTGTGAGGATGGTGGGCTTCAGCTTCCTTGACCATGGGATGCTGTTCCAGGAAGAAGGACTGCTAAGCAGAGATGGGATCCACCTATCAAGGAAGGGGAAGAGCGCATTTGGATACAGACTGGCTAATCTAGTGAGGAGGACTTTAGACTAGGTTCAATGGGGGCAGGTGACAAAAGCCCACAGGTAAGTCAAAAACGTGACCTGGGAGAAGGGCCAGAATCTAGGCAGAGCATTGGCCACTATAGCAGGGATAAGGGAGAGACAAGAGAGAACATAGAAGGGAAATCAAACCAGCATCTTTGATGTCTGTATACTACTGTGAGAAGTATGGGGAATAAGCAGGAAGAACTTGACATGCTAGTAAATAAACACAACTATGACATAGTTGGCAGCACAAAGACTTGGTGGGATAATACACATGACTGGAATATTGGTACAAAAGGGTACAACTTGCTCAGGAAGAAAATGCAGGGAAAAAAGGGCGGAGGTGTTGCCTTATATATCAAAAATGTATACACTTAGACTGGAGTTGAGATGGACATAAGAGACAGACTTGTTGAAAGTCTCTGGGTAAGGCTAATAGGGGTAAAAAACAAGGGTGATGTCAGGGTAGGGGTCTACTACAGACCACCTAAGCAGGAAGAAGAGGTGGATGAGGCTTTTTTAAACAACTAACAAAATCATCCAAAGCGCAGGACTTGGTGGTGAAGGGGGACTTCAACTACCCAGACATTGGTTGGGAAAACAACACAGCAGGGCACAGATTATACAACAAGTTCCATATGCTCAGGGTTTAGCTGATTGCCATATTTGGGGTCGGGAAGGAATTTTCCTCCAGGGCAGATTGGAAGAGGCCCTGGAGGTTTTTCACCTTCCTCTGTAGCATGGGGCATGGGTCACTTGCTGGAGGATTCTCTGCACCTTGAAGTCTTTAAACCACAATTTGAGGACTTCAATAGCTCAGACATAGGTGAGGTTTTTCGCAGGAGTGGGTGGGTGAGATTCTGTGGCCTGCATTGTGCAGGAGGTCAGACTAGATGATCATAATGGTCCCTTCTGACCTTAGTCTCTATGAATCAATAAGTTCTTGGAATGTCTTGAAGACCATTTTTTATTTCAGAAGGTGGAGAAAGCCACTAGGGGGAGGCTGTTCTTTATTTGATTTTGACAAAGAGGGAGGAATTGGTTGAGAATTTGAAAGTGGAAGGCAGGTTGGGTGAAAGGGATCATGAAATCTGGAAAAGAGAAGTCTGAGGGGGACAGGATAACAGCTTTCAAGTAGGAGGGAGAAGAATTGTTCTTCTTAACCTCTGAGGACAGGACAAGAAGCAATGGGCTTAAATTGCAGCATGGGAGGTTTAGGCTGAACATTAGGAAAAACTTCCTAACTGTCAGGATGGTTAAGCACTGGAATAAATTGCCTAGGGGGGTTGTGGAATCTCCATCATTGGAGATTTTTAAGAGCAGGTTAGACAAACACCTGTCACGGATGGTCTATGTAATACATAGTCGTGCCATGAGTGCAGGGGACTGGACTAGATGACCTCTCGAGATCCCTTCCAGTCCTATGATTCTATGAAATGATAGAGTTCATGATTCTAAGGAATAGTAGGAGGGAAAACAGCTGTTAGTAGTCCATTACTGATGATGACGATATTGTCGCAATTCTCATCTCTGGCTATGCATATGGTTCCAATGTTCGATCCCTGATGCAGAGGGCACTGAGGGCATGGGAAGTCCAGGTCTATGATGTTTGATGATGCAGCTCTGTGGCACCTTTCATGTGCAGCCTGGAGATGATTTTGTCAATCCCTCTCAAACCTGTTAGATGCTGATCTGGTCAGATACTGCCAGTGAGTCCTGTTCTGAGCTATTTGCTCGAGTTCTTTGAGATTGATGCCAGCCCACTGGAGACTGCTCTTCAGGTTATCTTTGAACTGCTTATGCGGACAACCCTTCTTTCTTTGGCCTGACTCAGCTCCCCATACCAGATCTGTTTTGGGAGACAGTGGTCTTCCATTCTGATGACATGTTCAGTCCACCTAAGTTGTGCTCTCAGGAACATTTCCTCAGTGTTGGTTGTGTTTGCTCTCTCAAGGACCTTAATATTGGTCACTCTGGCCTGACAGCGAATGCTCATTACTGAGCAGAGGGAGCACATGTGAAATTGCTCAAGCTATTTAATGTGCCGACTATAGAGTCCACATCTCAGAACCATACAGGAGAGATGTTAGAACCACTGCACTGTAGATCTTCAATTTGGTGGAGAAATGAATGTTGTGTTGGTTAAGGACTTTTGTTCAGAGTTGGCCAAGGGCTTGGCTGTCTACTAATTCTGGAGGCGATTTCCTTATCAAGGGAACTGGCACTAGAAATACCAAATACTTGAACTGATGCACATTTTTCAGCTGTGTGCTTTGGTTGGAGATGGCTGGTGCTGGGGCACTGGAATGAGGTTGGAACAAGACCTCTGTCTTCCTGAGACTGATGGTGAGGCCAAAGAGCTGGGATGCTTCAAAAAACCTATCAACAAAGACCTGAAGGTCGTCACGTATATGGGCCATCAAGGCACAGTCATCTGCAAAAAGTGCCTTGATAAGAAGTCTTGGTCTTAGCATCTTGGTCTTAGCATTGAGTCTTTGAAGATCAGAGGGAGCCATTGAGTCAGTAGCGGATGTGTATCCCCTGATCCAAGTCCCTTGTGGCATGGCTGAGGACACAGGCAAAGAACAAATTGAACAGCACTGGAGCAAGTACACAGCCTTGCTTCACTCCTTTTGAGATTTCAAATGCATCAGAAGAGTCACCACTGGAGAGTACTTGCACCGTCATGTGGTCATGGAACAGATGGATCATTCGTATGAACCTTCTTGGGCAGCCCAGTTTAAGTAGAATAGCCCATAGACACTCTCTGTTGACCATATCAAAAACTTTGGTCAAGTACATAAAAACTGCATACAGGTCCATGTTCTCCTCTAAACTTTTTTCCTGGACTTGACTTATGACAAAGTCATCCATAGTACTACTAGGAGGGAAAACAGCAGAATGAAGATCGTAGATTTCAAGAGGACAGACTTTTGCAAACTCAGGGAGTTGGTAGATAAGATCCCATGGGAAGCAAGTCTAAACAGTTCAAGAGAGTTGGCAGTTTTTCAGAGACATTATTAAGGGCACAAGAGCAAACTATCCCACTGCATAGGAAAGATAGGAAGTCTGGCAAGAGACCACCCTGGCTTAACCAAGAGATCTTCAATTATCTGAAACTCAAAAAGAGTCCTACAAAAAGTGGAAACCACATCAAATTACAAAGGATGAATATAAATAAATAACGCAAGTATGAAGGAACAAAATTAGAAAGGCCAAGGCACACAAGGAGATTAAACTATCTAGAGACATAAAAGGTAACAAGAAAACATTCTACAAATACATTACAAGCAAGAGGAAGACCAAGGACAGGGTAGGCCAGTTTCTCAATGAGGTGGAAAAACAATAACAAAAAATGTGGAAATGGCAGAAGTGCTACATGACTCTTTTTGTTTCGGTTTTCATCAGAAAGGTTAGTAGCAATTGTCCATCTAACATAATGAATGCCAGTGAAAATGAGGTAAGATCAGAGGCTAAAATAGGGAAAGAACAAGTTAAAAATTACTTAGATAAGTTAAATGTCTTCAAGTCACTAGGTCCTGATGAAATGCATCCTAGAATACTCAAGGAGTGACTGAGAAGATATCTGAGGCATTTAGCAATTATCTTCAAAACGTCACAGAAGATGGGAGAGATTCTAGAGGACTGGAAAAGGGCAAATATAGTGCCAATCTATAAAAAGGGGACTAATGATAATCCTTCAGTACCTGGAAAGATAATAGAGCAAATAATTAAGCAATCAATTTGCAGACACCTAGAAGACAATAAGGTGATAAGTAACAGTCAGCATGGATTTGTGAGGAATAAATCATGACAAACTAACCTAATAGCTTTATTTGACAGGGTAACAAGACTTGTGGATGGGGGAAGCGGTAGATGTGGTATATCTTGACTTTAGTAAGGCTTTTGATACTGTCTTGCATGACCTTCTCATAAACAAACTAGGGAAATACAACCTAGATGAAGCTATTAAAGGTGGGTGTTAACTTGTTGGAAAACCATTCCCAAAGAGTAGTTATCAGTAGCTCACACTCAAGCTGGAAGGGCATATTAGGTGGGGTCCTGCAGGGATCAGTTCTGGGTCCAGTTCTGTTCAATATCATTGTCGATGATTTAGATAATGGCATAGAGAGTACACTTATAAAGTTTGTGGATGATACCAAGCTGGGAGGGGTTGCAAGTGCTTTGGAGGATAGGATTAAAATTCAAAATGATCTGGACAAACTGGAGAAATGGGTCTGAAATAAATAGGATGAAATTAAATAATGACAAATGCAAAGTACTTCATTTAGGAAGGAGTAATCAGTTGCACACATACAAAATGGGAAATGACTGCCTAGGAAGGAGTACTGCGCAAAGGGATCTGGGGGTCATAATGGATCACAAGCTAAATATGAGTCAAGAGTGTAACACTTGCAAAAAAAGTGAACATCATTCTGGGATGTATTAGCAGCAGTGTTGTAAGCAAGATACAAGAAGTAATTCTTCCACTCTACTTGGCACTGATTAGGCCTCAATTGGAGTACTGTGTCCAGTTCTGGGCACCACATTTCAGGAAAGATGTGGACAAATTGGAGAAAGTCCCGAGGAGATCAACAAAAATGATTAAAGGTCTAGAAAACATGACCTATGAGAGAAGATTGAATTTGTTTAGTCCAGAGAAGAGAAGACTGAGAGGGGACATGATAACAGTTTTCAAGTACATAAAAGGTTGTTACAAGGAGGAGGAAGGTAAATTGTTCTCATTAGCATATGAGCATAGGACAAGAAGCAAAGGGCTTAAACTGCAGCAAGGGCGGTTTAGGTTGGACATTAGAAAAAACTTCCTGTCAGGGCAGTAAGCACTGGAATAAATTGCCTAGAGAGGTTGTGGATTCTCCGTCACTGGAGCGTTTGAAGAGCAGGTTAGACAAACACCTGTCAGGGATGGTCTAGATCAGGGGTTCTCAAACTAGGGGTTGGGACCCAAAAATGGGTCCCAACCCCATTTTAATGGGGTTGCCATGGCTGGAGTTAGACTTGCTAAGGCCCAGGGCTGAAGCTGAAGCCCAAGGGTTTCAGCCCTGAATGTCAGGGCTCAGGCTTCTGTTTCAGTCCTCGGTGGCAGGGCCCAACTTACAGGCCCCCCCCGCCTGGAGCTGAAGCCCTTGGGCTTCGGCTTTGGCCTACCTGCCCGGGGTGGTGGGGCTTGGGCAGGCTCAGGCTTTGGTCCCTCATCCTGAGGTCTTGTAGTAATTTTTGTTGTCAGAAGGGGGGTCATAGTGCAATGAAGTTTGAGAACCACTGGTTCAGGTAATTCTGAGTCCTGCCATGAGTTCAGAGGACTGGACTAGATGACCTCACGAGGCCCCTCCTCCAGTAACTTGTCTAGTTCTTTTTTTGACTTAATTATACTTTTGGCCTTCACAACAGCCCTGGCAATGAGTTCCACAGGTTAATTGTGTGGTATAAAAAAGTACTTCCTCTTGTTTGTATTAAAACCTCTGCCTATTAATGTCATCTAATGTTCTTGTTAACTCCTGGAAATGTGCTGGAAATGGCCCACCTTGATTATCACTTCAAAAGGTTTTCTTTCCTCCCACCCCACTCTCCTGCTGGTAATAGCTCATCTTAAGTGATCACTCTCCTTACAATGTGTGTTTTTTCATGGTCTGTGTGTATATAAATATCCTCACTGTATTTTCCACTTTATGCATCCGATGAAGTGAGCTGTAGCTCACAAAAGCTTATGCTCAAATAAATTGGTTAGTCTCTAAGGTGCCACAAGTCCTCCTTTTCTTTTTGCGAATACAGACTAACACGGCTGCTACTCTGAAACCTATCACTGTATATGTATACTTGGGATTTTTTCCAATGTGGTTTATTTTCCACTTATCAATGTCATAGTTCATCTGCCATTTTGTTGCCCAATCAGCCAGTTTTGTGAGACCTCTTTGTAACTCTTCGCAGTCAGCTTTGGACGTAACTATCTTGAGTAATTTTTTATCAGGTGCAAACTTTGCCACTACACTGTTAACTCACTTTTCTAGATCATTAATGAGTATGTTGAACAGCACAGACCCCAGTAAAGATCCTTGGACACTGCTGTTTACCTCTCTCCATTATAAAAACTGATCCTTTGTGCCTACCCTTTGTTTCTTATCTTTTAATCAGTTATTGATCCACGAGAGGACCTTCCCGCTTATCCCATGACTACTTAGTTTCCTTAAGAGCCTTTAGTGATGGGCATTGTCAAAGGCTTGTCTACACTATGTCAGCTACTAGATCACTCTTCTCCACATGCTTATTGACACCCTCAGAGAATTCTAGTGGATTAGTGAGGCCTGATTTCCCTTTACAAAAGCCGTGTTGACTCTTCCCCAACATACTGCATTCATCTATGTGCCTGATAATTCTGTTCTTTACTATAGTTTCACCCAATTTGCCCAGTACTGAAGTTGGGCTTACCAGCCTGTAATTACCAGGATCTCCTAGAAGTATTTCCTAAGGAGTGCTCAGTTATTGCATTTCTTACCCCTTTTGGTGCAGATCGTTTAGGGCCTGATCCAAAGGCCGTTGAAGTCAATGGGAGTCTTAGTCCTTTTACCGTGAAGGATACCACTAGATGAATGTTTATAATTATTACCAAGCAGATTTAACAGGGCTTATCAGTTGAATATTTGATAACATGATTCGAACAAAGAAATCTCTGTGCTTGCAGATATTAATTAATCCCTGCCACACGCCTAGGACTGAGGTATGTTATCCTCCATAGAGAGGGGAAGACAGGTTAAGCAGCTTGGACTCAGCCACACAGCAAGGTGAATTAGAACCAAGGAGTTCATGCCTGCCAGGCCCCACTCACTCCACTAGAGCAAGGTTTTCTAACCCCTTTCTCACCCAGACCAAATTGCCACTTGTCATTTCTTGCTGTGACCCAAAATCCTTTGCAGCCACAAAGGATTGCAGGATCTGGGTTGTTACAAACTGATCCACTAACCCAATGGATGGCCTGTTGTGAATGGACCCAGTTGCTGGGTCCCACATGCTTCCAAGCCAACTGGATCTAGGCAACTGGTACTAGCTCTGGGACTCGAGGCCACCTCTTGTCTGATGCCTTTCCTTGAGACATGGGATGTTATCACCCAAACCCTGAAACCAGTGCCTAAGACCTGATCCTTCATGCCCCCCACCTCGTCCATTGCTTCTGCAGCCTAAGCATGGCACTGTGCCACGTACCTATCACATTTGCACACAGGGAATTAACATTAGTGCTCCGAACCCCACTGAGGATAAATGCTTCTGTCTGGGATATTTCATTTTTGGCTCTCCTGAAACAATACTTCCTAGGTATGTGCCTACCATGGTGACAGCAACACTAGAAGTTTGGAGAGGGAATTCTGTTTCCCCAAGCGTATAAAAGTGTACGCACCTTTGTGACGGGCTGGGCCCCCTCGGATGAGACCTGGTGTGCTGGGACGCTGCTGAGGCAAACTATTCTGCCAGCCTGGGCCCCCTTTTATCTGGTCTTACTGTGCTAAGCTCCCCAGCCTTTCCAGCCAAGCACACAGGCAGGGCCATACCCAGCTGCACAGAGAGACCGAGATCCGCTCTGAGAAGGCTCAGCTTATGGGGCATGCCACAGCACCCTGATGTCCACCCTCCGCCTACGAGTACAAACCCAAAATTATATGAAATTCACCGCCTCCCTCAATGTGGAGAGAGGAGTGCATAGTTCTTGCCACCCTAGTTAGAAATTACAGAAACTGGGTTTAATAATAAACAAAACAAATGTTATTAGCTATAAAAGGCAGATTTTAAGTGGTAAAAGGGGTAACAAACAGAACAAAGCAGATGACTAAGCAAATGAAATCAAACATGTAAACTAAGCTAGTTTCACTAAAGAAATTGGTTACAAATAGTATTTCTCACCCTAGATATTGTCGCAGGCAGTTTGCAAAGGTCTGTGGTTCAGAGTTCCAGTTATATTTCTTTTCAAACTAGACCCCTGTCTCAGTCTGGACTCCCCCCTTGCCTTCAGTTTTTCTTCTTGGGCAGACAGGCCATGGAGAGGAGGAGTCCTATTGCCTTCCTCCCCACCCTTAAATAGGATTTACATAAGACGGGAATCCTTTGTTTCCCAAACTTTACCTCCCCTTCCCTTACAGTGGAAAGTTACAAGATGTCCCAGGTAATGTTTAGTATCAGGTGACAAGACCACCTGACTCTGTAGTATCACAGAGTCCATGAGTCAGTGGCAATATGGAGAGTCCACAGGAAGGCCAAGCTTTTCACCGTCTATTGTCCTCGCTGATGGGCCATCCGCCCTGTCTGGCTTTTCCACTGTTGTACCTGAAATGTTAGTAGTGGGCATCACCCAAAGTAACACAGCTGAAATACAGATACATAGTCAATATTCCTAATTTCAGATACAGAAATGATACAGGTATACAAAAACGATAATCGCATTCAGTAAATCACAACCTTTCCCATGACATCTCACATGAGCCATCTTGTATAAAGTATATCTCAGTTATGTCATATTCATATCATAAGCATAGTTTCATAAAGAATATGGAATGACACATCACTACCTTATTGATGGAATTTACAGACAAGCCAGAGAGCTCTTTAACATCAGAAACCCTGTGCACAAGCTTTCTGGTTTTGGAATTTCATTAGAAACATTTTTTGCAAGGACAACTCTTCTTCCTTCAGTGCTTTACCTTGGCTGAAGAATGAAAGCCCAGAGCTCTTTCCAGTTCCCTAGCTGTACACTGAGGGAAGCTATTAATGAATCTGGTCATGTCTACACTATTGGGTGCTACAATGGACAGGGTTTTGCCATCACTGTAGGTAATCCACCTCCCCGACTGGCAGTAGTTATGTCAACAGAAGAATTCTTGCAAAGACTAGTCACATCTACACCTGGGGATAGGTTGGATTAACTACAGGGCTCAGGAATATGAATTTTTCATACTCCCAAGCAACACAGCTAGGCAGATCTACATTTGTAGACCACGGCCTAGTGTTAATTTTTGTAGTGATAGATTTTGTGCACTGGCAGTGAACTCCTACCAGCCTGTGGCCATGTCTATACATAGGGCTCATCACTGCTGTAGGAACTCCACATCCCAGAGCAACTGTGGCTAGGTTGATGGAAGCATTCTTCTGTTGACATAGCTATGTCTACAGCGGGGGCGAGGTTGGCACAGTTACAGCACTCAGAGGTGTGGATTTGTCACACACCTGAGCTCATAGCTATGTAGACTTAAATTTTAAGCCCAGGTCTAGAAGAGAGAATGTTGTCTAGCCGGAAGCTGCGAGACAATTCCTCTCGGTCACCAGTCACATGTGTACTTGGGCAAACCA
This sequence comes from Eretmochelys imbricata, assembly GCF_965152235.1. Taxonomy (NCBI): domain Eukaryota; kingdom Metazoa; phylum Chordata; order Testudines; family Cheloniidae; genus Eretmochelys; species Eretmochelys imbricata. Next base: position 345,299,065 of record NC_135572.1, read on the forward strand.
AGCTACTTTAGCTCCTTGTTTCTGTCAACCTGCCTAAAAGAACTGATCAAAAAAAAAAAAAAAAGCTCTTCAGGAGTTATCATTTATTGTAATACAAATTAACATTTAACCCCCTGGAGCTCTTTATTGTGCAAAGTATTTACAAAATTCCGAGTGACCCCAAATATTTACAATAGTCAATAAATGGCAGTACCCATTTGTCAACTGTCCACACAGTGGATTAAAGCCAATGATTCTGAACCTCTTAGGATGGGCAAGACTGAAGGTGACAGCACCAACTAGGGACACTAATTGTTGCGTAGTGTACAGATATGTCTTTACAATTCAAATTACTTACTCCTCATCTGCATAGCTTGTGCAAAAAAGGGTAACATGAGAGCTTTCGAGCTAGAAGTCCACTGGACATGTTAGGATACGTCTACATGACGGAGCCTATGTTGGCATAGGTATGTCAGTACAGCTCCCTGGCATAGATGCAGCTTTTACATCAACAGATTTTCTGTTGATGAAGGACCACCACCGCCCTGAACAGCAGCAGCTACACAGACAGAAGCGCTCTTCCTTTAACGTAGCTGCATCAGCACTAGGGGGTCTGGCGACACAGCTGTTTGTCTGGGAATGGATTTTTCAGACCCCTGACCAACGTAGTTACACTGACATAACTTTTAAGTGTAAACCAAACCGTATGTTGGTCTCTGGGAGTTTGGTCTGAGCGCCTACAAATATATTCATGGTTTTAGGAACTTGATGGACCCAGATGCCACAAACCAGGGCTGCTTCCAAGGAGATTGTCAAATAGGGTAACGTTTGCCAAACACAGCCAGTATTTCTAGGGAAACTCTGTGGGAGACCTGGCATTTGGCAGCTCACTCAGCTCAATGTGAAGCAGATAATATCCCACAAATGACTACTTCACACATTCAGGCCCTAGGGGGTCCTAAAGACTGTGGTATTTGTAATCATTAAAAAAAAATTAAAACGCTAGAGAAAGGGTTAAAAGCTATCTAAAATAATCTGTTATTTGTCTGCTCATTAAAGCCACTGACAAAATATTGGCCGATTCATTAAAAGAATTTAAATACCATTTTATAAGTGGCACGTTCTAGGTGTGCGGTTGTAAAGATAACACGTCATCAGTCGGCCCCGGGCAGCCTAGATGCACCGGGCAGTTGGAAGTGGGGTGCCACTTTCAAAAGCACCTGAGTGGCTTAGATAAAAGTCAAATGCCTGTGCCACTCAGGCACTTTTGAAAACTTTACACATGAAGAACTTCCACAAACAGCTTGAAATTTCCCCTGTGGATTTCTGGAACCAATGGAAAGTGTCATGCCACATCATGTACCTCTATAAGTTCAACCTGCTATATGCTGCTGCTAATGTACCCTGTAACAATGTGAGGGAATACATCCTAGGGCTGGAATAGCTGAATTAAGACACCTTGATGGATGTGTTCCCCATGATGGACCACTATATGAACCACAGAAATGCTACGAGTTCTTGCAGACTGTTTCAAAGGTCCCTCCAAGATTATAATTGTTTACGTCTTACGCGTCCGGTGGGGTAGTTCTAATGAACTGTTCTATACACACGTCAGGATCCAGAGGAAACCACTTCTTGGTTCAGATTCCATGATACTAGATATCTCTTCCCTAAATTAAATACTGTGAACAGCACGTTCCTAAGAATGAAGGGCATGAACAAGAAATTCACATGTGGTTCCTTCAATTTGTTTAAAAAGTTCGAAGCTGGACATTCCAATCCACATACTGGAGGAAAGATTATGGGACGACCTTGTCCCAAGAAATCGATTGCCCTGCTTGTTTGTTGCAAAACCCAGCACCCAGTTGCTTTATGATAAACAAGTGATTCATTCGGAGACAAAAAATGAGGAGTATGTTGTGAAAATCACTGGTGGATTACTTAAGGCTAGTAAGAAATTTGGGTTGCTCTTCCCCTCTTGGTAAAAGCGTTTCTCCACCAATCTTCGGGCCTTTCTTCTCCTAGAAATATTAACATACAAAGGAAGATTTAAATCCAAGCTAAGGCAGCTGCAATATATCATCATCAATGGAGTCATGGGTGGGCTAAATTATCTGAATACGTATCCACATAAATCATAAAAATCATGACAACGTTTCAAGAGTTCCTACAGACAATCCTGCAAATGCAACCTCCCACCATGCCAGTTAAAATAAGGAACCTACACAACAAAAAGAAAAGAATAAACTAAGGATGCCAAAAAATACAGAAACGTACAATACTGAGGCGTTAAAGTGGAGGTTAGGCAGTCCCATACCACAATTTTACACATGCACACTACAATGCCTAACGAAAACTGGGTGAGTTAAAGGGAAACTGTCTAGTTAACATTCTCCCTGCTTTTACAACCCAAACACATCACCATGTTAATTCATGAAAAAATGAATTTGGAAAATGAAATTGACTAGAAACTGGCTGTGAAACACAGAAGTGAAACTGATCAGTTTGTTTTCACTATCAGAACTGTTCCCTTCTTACATTTCTCCCAAACAGCATGCATAGTGAAATGTTACCACAGAAAAAACTTAAGTATCTAAAACTCTAATGTATTATATGTAAGCAAGGTAGCAATGTATTTTTTATTTACAACAGTATCATTTTTAAACTGTCAGTGACCCTTCCAGAACAGGACAGCAGTCTGAATTCCCTGGCTCTTGTTGGTTTAAGTCAGTGGTTTTCAACCTATGATCCATGGACCCCTGGGGATCCGCAGACTATGTCTAAGGGATCCATAAAAGGTGACTACGAAAAAAGAATTTCAGATCCCAGAAAAGGCATTCCATTTTTCTGATCAATCAAAAGTATGTGAATAGCCCACCTACAGGTCAAAACCTGGAAGTGTTGTTGTTACCATAGAAGCCCACAGTTCAGTGCCCTTTCTGACACGTCAAACGCTGTGCTGAGCGCGTGCAACATTTGTAGCTGAATTCTGTTCAGTCGGTTTTCAGTCCAAGACTTCTAAGGTAGGAGCCTGTAGACCACAGGTTGAATTTCCAAAGGGGCCTGTACCTGTGTTCGAAATGTTTTAGGGGTCCGCAAATGACAAAAGGTTGAAAACCACTGGTTTAAGGTACATCTTGGAAAAACAAAGTCGTCATTGTAAGTTTGCATTAATGTCTACACGGAATGTAGAAACAGGCAGGAGCTCACAACCAAAGCAACCTGGGTGTAATCAGGGGGCTTGCCCTTGGGCTGGCCTCTTTAAACACGATAAGGAAGCTGAACAGGGGTGAGGGGACTAGACGCATTGTAGGCTGCAATGGGTGGTAGTCGTGCTCTCTCTCAGGGTCCAGGAGACCAGCCTGACCAGGCTCAGAGACTGCTTTGTGGACTTGCAGTTTGGGAGCTCTGAGCCAGCATCCCGAGATAGGCCGTATGATCTGCTGTTACAAGTGCTCCATCCATTTTGTTAGCTTGTGTTTGGCTTCCCCTCGCCCATGAATTTACTGACGCCAATCGGAGAAAGGAAGGCTGGGCACATCCGCAGCACTACGCCCGGACATAAGGGGGCATACAGTGACAGCACAGGCCTTTTACTATTCAACATATGGACAATTCAGTCGCCACAGATACTTCAGTAGGAGTGGAAGACTTTACATCTTACCGTAGCGTGTGGTGGTTTGGGCCCTGATTAACCATGGCTATAAATAGAGAAGCTGTCCCCTTCTCAGACAGCTCATATTAGTGCCAAAACAAAGTTTGGGGAAACCCACTAACAGAAGCAGCCCAGTTCCCACTGTGCAATAGAAAGCTTTGGCCCAGGCTTACCTTGAGCATTCCATCACGTTCCCATTTGAAGAGGCCACAGGCACTGAAAGAGGAAGATGGAGCATTAGGGCTTGTCTTCACATACAGCAGTGCAGCTGTGCCGCTGTTTAATGAAAATGCTACTACACCGACAGGAGAGAGTCTCCCGTCAGCATAGTTAGTCCACCTCCACGAGAGGCGGTAGCTATGTCGGTGGGAGAAGCCTTCCTGTGGACACAGCGCTGTCTACACCAGGGGTTTGGGTGGGGGGATAACTGCATTGCTCAGAGTTGTAGATTTTTCACACCCCTGATCGATGTAGTTATACTGATATATGTTTGTAGTGTAGACTTGGCCTTAGATTTGGGGTTCGCTTGGTGCCCTGTACAGAGGATCTCTAGCGAACCCAAATCCCTTCCATAATGCTTATCAGCAGGGAGTGACAGTTTTGGGCATTAGCACATGCTAATGTTACTGGGATAAAGTGTCCTCAGATTTTTGGTTGGTGCAACTGAACCTGCCAACATGTTCCTGAGAGCCCCTCCTACCTGCAGGGCTTTTTTGGTAGCCTGTCAAAAGATAGGGCTCTGTTTCCACAGGGACACTTGAAGAATCGCTTGACACCATCATGCCAGTGGTATTCATGATTCTCCTTCACACATGTCTCTCGGAGCTTGAAATACGTGTATTTACACTGCAAGGAGAGAGAGAGAGAGGACACTGTGAGAGAGCAGAGACACTATAAGTGAAAGAAGTGTTATTCTGCTGTCCAAGGAGAACTGAGTGTTCATTTGGGATTAGCAGAATGCCACCCCTCCCCACCATTCTTGCATGCCCAGAGAATGGCCCACTTGATAAGATCACTGCCTCCAAACCCTTCCCATTCTGCCCCTCCCTCTTCTTCACTACCACCTTTTGTTATGTTTGGCCCAATTCCCAGCGAAGTGCAGAGTACAGATAGGAGGGAAAGTATGTCAGTGGTTCAAACTATTCAGGCAGGAAGAAACTTCCTTCTGTCCCATGGCATTTTAAATTATGGTAAAGCACCACCTCTGCCATTCCAAATGGAGCCACTGAAATGCAGATTAAAAAAATTTAGTCGTTTGGATGCCTTTTGCTATGTTCCAAGGCACCTGAGCTCATTCTTCACCCAGTCCTAGAATACTCCAGATTCCAGTACAAAGTTTCAGACTGACAAGAATTATGAGAGACTATCGAGTCTGATCTAAGTGAAACAACCTGGTAATCAGTTGCTGGGAAGCAGATCTTCCCCAGAGTGACTTAGGCGCTGGGAACCCACAAAGGGGCACTTAACTTTGCTTCCGGAAATCTCAAATGCAATACTAAAATCTGTGCTATTTCACCAAAGCTCTAACTCCTTCAATATCACTCACTGCTCCAGCTGGTATAATCAAGAACCTTCATAAGGATCAAGTGGTTTTCTTTCTAATCACCAATCCAGGCTTCAGCAGAGATAGCGGCTGAAGGCCTCACTCAAATCCAGTTCAAACCACTCTGCATGCTCCACACACCTGCCTGCTCCAGTGTCACTCACCGTTTTACACGTCACAATCCGACACTTCACTTCTTTAATGTTCTTCATCGTCTCTTCCAGTTGTTCTTTTTTCACCAGAGGTTCAAAGTACCGTTCCTGCAGCTCAGCCTCAGCCTGCCAGAGCACAAGAGAGGCACTGTCGTCTGATATGCAAACAGCACACCTAGAAACAGTGCAAGCAGCTCCGCATCTAGTGGGTTGGCCAGGACTGCTACATACCACCCCGGAGAGACTGAAACCTCTGAACGACGGATGAATGTTCAGAAGCTCCGAATAATCCATTTCGTGTGCGTTCCTTGTTTGAAAGAGTACAGTATGTAACGCACACGCTGCACTTCACCCACTGCTGAAATGTAGCGCTCGCCCAGGCAGATCTCAGATGCTGATTAACAGCTAACACACGACTTAGTTACACTCACTTCTGTACTGAAGTGTAAAGTGCAGGGAGGCATGCAGGATGACCTGAACTGGGATTTGCCCAGGCTCCCATAGTCAGCTTTCAGACTCTTACGAAAAGTGCTGTGAGATCTTTACTGATTAGTATCTTAGGTTTACGCATCTCATCTCCAGTTGCACAGTGCCCCTCACACCATCCTGGGGAGTTGTTACAGTACTGTTACCTAGGGAGGTGGTAGAATCTTCATCCTTAGAGGTTTTTAAGGCCCGGCTGGGATGATTTAGTTGGTGTTGGTCCTGCTTTGAGCAGGGGGTTGGACTAAACGACCTCCTGAGTTCTTTTCCAACCCTACTCTTCTATGATTCTATGATACTGACTCCAGGGGAAGAGCGCCATCTACTGGATCGCCTGTACCACTGCCCACATTTTAGTCAAAAGCTTGGGCTCTGCAACCCCTCTGCCCACAGCCATGGTTACAACACAGAAGTGGAACGAAATAGGCATGTGTCCATTTTCTGGAGAGCAAAGTGACTCCATAGATATGAATATTTGCAATAGCTGGCCCGCTATAAAACAACTGCTTAGATTATAAGCTCTTTGGGACAGGGACTGTCCTGTTCTGTTTGAACAACATCTAGCACAATGGGGTCCTGGCCCATGACTGGGACTCCTGGCGCTGATAACTGGCACTCTCAGTTGTGCACAGGGGAGAACTAGATTCCAGAGAAACCTCAATCCCCTTATGGTTTCTAGAAAGGGAGAGCATGGAGGCCACATGGATGCAGCGTGTGTGGGGAGCGAGCCAGCCTGGAGGAAGAGGAGGAGGGCCACAAGCTGATGTTGTTAGGACAGAGTGCATGTCAGGCAGGAGGGGACAGACAGGGTGCTAGACGGCAGCTAACTGCAGAAGAGGGAAACAGTGACCGAGACTGACAAGGTGTAAATGCCCTCGTACCAGAAACTAGTCCAGCTTTGGTGTTTCAAGTCTGTGGCTCTGACTTCAGATCAAATTTGATCAGTTTAGCAGTTAAATGACAGGGAGTGGGTCAAATCCTCCTCTCTGGGTAAATCTACACTGCTGCTAGAGGTGTGATTTCCAGCTCAGGCAGACATTCCTGCACTAGCTTTGATCAAGCCAGCACTATATATCTATCTATCTATATCTATATATATAAATAAACCTAGCACTGCAGCCATCACAGCATAGGCCAGCTGATCAAGTACATACCTAGGGTCTCAGACAGGACTGTATGTGGGGCTGCTATTTTTAGCATGCTAACTCGATCAAAGCTAGCGAGGGAATGTCTGTCTACCTGAGCTGGAAGTTACAGCTCCAGCTGCAATGGAGACACACCCACAGTAAAAGCAGTGTAGACCCAAAGTTCAGTGGAGATATTCCAGATTTACACCCGTAGCAGAGCAGAATTTGGAACTATGCAAAGTCAATCTGGGCTCTCAAAAGCCTTGTCAGCCACACCAGAGAATCACATAATAGCAACCAGCACTGCTGGGACTGAACCAGTGCAAACTGCAATACTGCACGGTGGTCATACTAGCCATTCTGTGTCACGCACACTGCCACTTATAACGCTCCCTGCCGGAGCTTTAGGGCACAGGGGCATTGTACCTGTCCCACGACACCTAGGCCAGCACCCTGGAAGAGATTCATGATGGTTTGTTCCAGTGGGTGCCTCAATTGCTCTGTCTTTCATAATAATGCGCTGGTTTTAGTCACTCCTCATAGCAAAGCTGCATTTCAGGGTGTGTCTAAGTGTGTATGCTACAGGGGGGCACTGTACATTCAGCATCTCAGAAACACCTGCAGGATTGTGCTTGGGCCAACAAAGGGAAATGAGAATTCTTATTCAAAAAGCTTTTATTAGGTGCCACAGCAGTTACTAGCTTTTAACAGTAAATTAAAAAATCAGGACTTGTAGGTTCACCTTGAGACTAAACGGGTCTCTGACATCTGTTCTAATTTTACAAAATAAATAGAAAGTAAAGCATTCTGAGCTCCTCCCGTGAAAAGTGCTATAAATACGCTAAGAATTATAACCAATGTGAGCATCTCCCTTATTACGCACACCCACACACCGTTGCAACTGTGTCTTAAAAGGGACGCTGTCAAGTTAAAAATCTAAAGTCTTGGTGTTATCACCCCATCTAACATTAAACCTGACAGTATAATTTAGATATTTAATAGCTGTGTTTTCACTGGCTCTTTTCACCTCATGCACCTTGAACAATGATGCTAGACTAGTCAGTTTCACCTCCTAGTTTTCATATATTATACTCCTGGGGGAATTCTGCACCAAAATATTAAAAATTCTGCACTCAATATTTTAAAATTCTGCATATTTTGTCAAAATAACACAATATCATCACATCAGTTTCAATTACTTTGGTAATTTATTTCAAAATACCTGTCAGCAACTATGTCAGACACAAAAAATCATTCTCCCAGGAGTAGAGAGTTAAAGAAACTCCTAGGGCAACCTAGTTCCTGTTTCTCAGCTCCCTTCCCTCCATAGCCCAGCCGCGGGCAACCCCCCAGCCCAGACACCTTCACACCCTCCTCCCAGAACCCAGCAGTGACACCCCCCTCCCCCCAAGCCCAGACACTCACACCCCCTCCTCCCAGAACTCAGCTGCACCCCCCCACCAGCCCAGACACCCTCATCCCCTACCCCCCAGAGCCCAGTCACAGGGCACATCCCCAGCCCAGACACTCACATTCCTTTGCCCCCAGAACCCAGCCGTGCCCCCCCCCACCCCAGACACCTGCTCTTCCCCAGAACCCAGCCGCAGTTCGCCCCCAGCTTCCCCGCTCCACCCCCCAAGAACCCAGTCACATCCCAGACACCTTCACTCTACCCTTCCCCAGAGCCCAGACACAGGGCACCCCCCAGCCCAGAAACTCACACCCCCTACTCCCCAGAGCTCAGCCACGGGGCACCCTCCAGCCCAGACACCTGCACCTCTTCTCCCCCACAGCCCAGCCACAAGGCCCACCCCCAGCCCAGACACCCTCACCCACTACTCTCCAGAGCCCAGCCCCAGCCCTCCAGGCCAGACACTTGCACCGCCCCCAAGAGCCCAGGGATCCAGAGAGAGAAACAACCTGATGCTGGGTTGTTTCCTACACGTAGCTAGCCTCCTTCCTTCAGCCAGGAACTGTAGCTGCCGGGATCCCTCCAGCTCCCTCCCCCTGGCATTGTTTTCTATATGTGAGCTGGGCTCTGCCAGGTCAAGCGGCCCCCTAGTGGCAGCCATCAGCTCTGCAGCCCGTTTCTGTAAGGGGTGGCGGGGGACGACAAAATTCTGTGCAGAACATTAATTTCTGCACACATTCTGCATTGTGCAGTGGCGCAGAATTCCCCCAGAAGTAATATTAGTACAATGCTGCAGTGTCTACAAAGGAATGTGGAAATTCAAACAAACAAATTTCACTGGAATTTTTTTAAATTGTGGAAACATTTCTAGTGAATGCATATTTTGTAAAAGCTCATGTACACAACACCAAGGTTTGGATGTTAGAGTGTCTAATTATTTGTAATGATCCTGAACTTTCACTCTCAGTGCAAGTATACGTACAAAGCAATTACCTCCTTAAGGACGCCCACGTGCTTGGACTTGGCATTCAGGATTTTCTGGAACTCTTCAGACTCCAGATATGCCAGCTGTTCTCGACGTTTCTTTTGGGCAGGTTCTAGTTCATCTGCAGCTAGAGAAACAAGATAGGGCTGCTGTTTATGCCGCTGGGTAAGTTTAAAATCATGCTCTGCTTTCTAAGCATAACCATCATTTTGTACTTTACAAACAACAAGCACTCGAAGCGATGTCTCAAGTCGTATGAAATAATATTTTGTAAAGGAGAAGTGAGTGAGAATAGGGTGTGTAATTAGTGCAGTAGCTACAGGCCTTAGGCCAAATTCCAATCCAGTCATCACAAGAGAAAATAAAATGCTACTAACAATGTTAGCTTCCTCTTCTGCAGATCTCAAAGCACTTTACAAACAATTAAGCTTCCCAACACTTATGAGATTGGTATTATTCCCGTCATGCAGAGGGGAAAACTCAACCAGAGGTTAAGTGACTTACCAGAATACACATGGCAAGTCAGTAGCAGAGCTGGAAGGAGAAGCTATGAGTCACTCTCGCGCTGTAGCCACTAAATCACTTTCCTTGATGAGATTTAGCCAAGTATGTAATTTGTGTACAGTTACAAATACTATACCACCTTGAGCCAAGGGAGGAAAACAGGCTTAGAATAGCAGGTATCGTACACACCGAGTGAGGTTCCTTGCCAGAGCAGGATCAAAGCCCAGTGGATCCTGTAGCAAGCTGGACCTACATTCTGCAGCATTATCCCTGGATTCTGGAGACTAGAAATTCTGCAGCAGCCTCATTAAAATGAAGAAGCTTGGAACCAATTAACTATGAAGGTCAATGAGGATAGCAGAGCCCGTGTTACCTATTGGGATAGTCAGTTTATGGTAAGCCCAGGTTTGCAATATGCTGCACTACTGACAACCAGCAGCATTGGGTAAGTTGTTTGGGGAGAGCTGGGGGCAAGCTGAAGATTTCAGCAGCCTTACACACACACACGATACTGCAGAAGCCAGGGGAAGTGCTGTAGGGTAAGTAAAGCAGCAGGAAATGTTTCTGCTAAAATGATCAACAGCAAAGTAGTCAGCAATAGTGACATTTACAGGTGAGATTTTCAACAATGCCTAACTGACTTAGGAGCACAAGTCCCATTGCCTTTCAAAGAGATTTGTGCACACCACATTCATAAAAAGGTGTTAACTCTGAAAATTAAGGATGACATTTCAGGATAAGATTAGGAGATTTAGGAAAAGAAGCCTCTCAGGGTCCGTGGGACTCCTGCTCCTACATCAGTTGGGCACAATTGGAATTCCCACCCTAAAATTGTCATCTCTTAGTTTCAGAGTTAACAATCCATTGTGACAAATGGAGCAGTGTGCACTTCAGGGAAACGGGGAGAATATTTATCTCACAGGATGACTGTGAGGCATTATACAATGCTTTGCTCTGCTTGAACATCTTCCAGCCAACAGTTGCAACATGCTTGATATGTTCATGAATAAACACGTTGATGTTTCTACCATGCTTTCAGCTCTTGCATCATATATGATCCAGGAGGACTTAGTAACAATACACATTTTAAAAAAAAAATCACGATTAGAGATCATGACTAGGTTAAAGATTTAAAGCCAGAATTACAGATTTTGTGTTTCTATTCCTTCCAACAGCAGAAAATCCAATAGAACTCATCCTATTTTTTAATTTTAAAAAAAATCTGGGCATGATCTCTGACAGAGCTTTCAGGGTCTGTCTGTCTCCATAGCAGCAGGATACCCCACCTTTGTCACCAGATCCATCATGGAATTAGGCCTTTTAAAATCAGGTTGAAAACCTGTTTTAGTTCCAAATCTCTTTGACACAGCCTGTGATTTTAGTTACAAAAGTACTTTTGTAATTCATCAGCAGCTGCTGAGCTGAACATGGTTGGTCGTAAGGCACCTGGTGATACGTGGAGGGTACTGTATTGTACAACGCACTCACTTTTTAAAGTCAGGTCTGTGCTTTCATACCTTGTGATGAGGGGATGTTTTTCTCAACTCTCTCCATGATCTCCAGAACTTCGGCAAGATCAGATCGTTTCCGTTTAACACTGTTTGGGTTGGTTTTATTGAGGATTTGGCCTTTTGCTCGCAGTTTCTTTATAGCAGCCAACTAGAAGATGGGAACTAAATGTTAATGTTGAACACAAGTATCCAAGGTCACACATTCCTAATTCCAAGGCAGATGGGAAAATGTCAACTGGAAGAAGCAATAAGGTGTTCTAGACTTAGCATGGGCATCCCAACCAAATTCTAATCCCAACTCTGCATTTCCTAGTAGTGTAGCCTTTGCCAAATCACCCAACCGCTGACTCAGTTTCCCAATCTGTAAAACGAGGCTGATAATTCTCACTGGTGTGTTACGGGGCTACGTGTCTGAGATCCAGACGAAGGTGCTGGACAAGATAGAGAGGAGCTAGAACAAAGAAAATTGCATTTTCAAGGCAGAAAGGAAACATCACTGGAGATTTCTATATAAATCACTCTAATAACTGGGCACTAAAAGAAACTTGCAGATAATCCTCCAGATCTATCCAAAAATGTTAGATTCCTCTCTTCTATCTCACTAGCGAGGAGTTGATTTTCTCTTACAGACAAGAAATTAAACCCCTGCAAAGGAAAGACGTACCTATTCTCTGCTGGCTGGGAACCAGACTACTAAAGCTCATGGCAGTGAGGATGGAAAAATACAGATTACAATGAATCCGCTGAGCTGCTGAATGTACAAGGTACATCCTAGCACTCCAAAGATTTCACTTGGATGTTAACTGACTGAGGCAAAGGACCCAGCCACAAAGGGGTTACATTTAATAAAATGATCAAGAGCTAAGTTCCCTCTAAGCTGCACAGCCACGCAGCTGCCTATTAAACCCTGAGCCGGGGCTCAGGGCTGCGCCAGGGAGAGATGCCTCTCCCCCAGGGCGGACCTGCCGCAGCCAGGGGAGAGGCACCCCTCCCCAGCGCAGACCTGCAGTGGCCGGGGGAGAGGCACCCCTCCCTCGGCAACAATATGGACCTGCCCCAGATCTGCTGTGGCCAGGGGAGAGGAACCCCTCCCTTGGCCCAGTCCAGCCCCGCCAGAGCTGCCGCAGCTGGGGAGAGGCGCCTCTCCCCCGGCCCCGAGCTGCTGCGGCGAGAGAGGGCTGGGGAGAGTTCTCTCTCCCCACCGCAGGCCTACAGCCCAAACCCCTCATCCCTGGCCCCACCCCAGAGCCCACACCCCCTGCACCCCAACCCTCTCCCCCAGCCCTGAGCCCCCTCCTGCACCCTGAAGCCCTCATCCCCAGCCCCACCCCAGAGCCTGCACCCCCAGTCAGAGCCCTCATACTCCCAAACCCCAACCCTCTGCCCCAGCCCTGAGCCCCCTCCCACACCCCAAACCCCTCATCCCCAACCCCACCCCAGAGCCCTCACTTCCCTCCCGCACCCCAACCGTCTGCCCCCTCCCACACTCCGAACGCCTCAGCCCCACCCCCACCACATTAATTTTGTTACATGCACCAATATGAAGGTGATGTGTCACAAATCACCTCCATATTGGTGCACATAACAAAATTAATTCCGTACATGGACGTAAAAAATTAGAGGGAACACTGATATTTTTATAACATTTCTGAGGAGCTTAAAACTCAAAACATCTCTCAAAATGGAAAACAAAACAGGCTTTAGCAAACAGAGTGCGGATAACACTCTTGCTTTCTGTGCAGCTACTGCAGATCTCCCAGGTTTGTCTCAGAAACCAGGGCAAACAAGAATTTATGTTTGCACAGTGCATAATATGAGCTTTCAGGGAAAGCCTTTGGCCTCTGGGAGTGAATGTGCTTATGCACCCCATCCTGGTACATGTACTGAGCTTGTTTTCTGTTGCTGACATTTTAAATCCCTGCTGTGTACTGTCCTAGAAACACACAAATATGTCTCCTTCAAAGCAATCTCCAAAGAATGGCCACTTGCTGAAGGGGGAGTCAATCCCACCTTCAGATCAAAGGAAACTAAAGTGCAGCAGGTTTGTGACTCAACTTCTTTTTTAAAGTCAATTTCACAGTGTGAGGTGCCAGACTGACAGTCAGACACAGTGAAGTGCTAGGGGGTGCAAGCTCCCCCTACGCAAGGCAGTGGGCCTCAATCCTGACCTGGAGCGGACCACCCTCAGGAGTAGGAAGTACCCAATCCATGTCCTTGGCTAAGACTGACAGCAAGGGTGCCAGTTAGAACGATGGCTTCTGTGATGCTGACACTTGTGCCTTAGGATTTAGACTGACAGCAAATCATTTCTCATAGGCCAGACAGTAATAACTCACTCATGACTGACTCAGGCAGGATTTCAACCAGCAAGAGGTGAGACTCCAAATCCCAGTGCCAGAAGTTTGCATAGCACAGATTTTCTTTAGCAGATATCCTACCACTTTGAATACTTACTAAAAGACAAACTAGTAGCATGGTGTCTTGGACACAAACAGCTAATCGGAATTAGAAGCTTACAATGGGGTACAACAGAGCTTAACACGTTGATCTCGGAAGTAAAGGCTGCATGTTGCAACATGACCCATGTCAGGAGCTCAAAGTCCAACTGTTCAAAGGGATTGTTACCTTTTTAGCTTCTGCTAAACCATTCAGTTTTGGTACTGGAGGTGGAGAATCATCAAAGAAGAGGACGTCATCGCCCTCAGAGAAGCCTATCCCCAGTCTAGGTGCTTGAGGGGTTGACATTTTTGCAGCTTTGGGAAATTCAGCCCCTGGGGTTGGAGAGCGGAGCCCTGAGGAGGATGGTAAAGCTGGGCTATTGGTTTTTGTTGTCTTCTGAAGAAACCTAAAAGAGGACAAAAACACTGAAGTATAGTCATGATTCATCTTGGCAAATCGAAAAGCTCGAAAATAGTACAATTGACTTTAGAAGCCATATTGTAAGCCATTGTTCAATGGGAGAGGCCTTGCCTGTATTGCTATTAAAGCATTCTGCATGTCACCCAGTTGGATAGTGCAGTTAGGCCGGTCAGTTTCCTTTTAATCAGAGCTCAAACCACTCTGCAAACATTAAGGCTCACCGCAACCCTGTGAGGTAGGTAAGTCAGTCACAGAGTAGGCAGATCCCAGGAATCATGGTTCCCAGCCTCCTGCTCTAACACTCTCCCTACATTATCCTTTCTGGTTCTCAGGCACAATGATGCAGCATTTGACTGTTCACTGAAATAAGCCTCATGATATTGCTAGTTAGATAGGTTTCATAAAACTTTAAACCCTCCCACCCAACAGGACAGTCTGCCTGTAAAACATCAGATGATGGAGCGTGTTTTACCGCCTCTGTATATCTTCTGATCGCTTTTTTCTGGCCTCCAGCATTTGCTGTTTCTGTTGTTTGAGCAGTGCTGAAGCGGAGATAGACTGGAACGCAGATCCTTGCTTCCCTCGAGCATCTGAAATAAATATACAGACACTCAGACTTGCAAGGAATGAGCCAAGGCTCAGCAAAGGGGAGTGTCACGGGAGTACCTGGACATACCTGCTGCATCTGCTTTGGCCAAGTGTTTGCAGAGGTTTCGTGCTCCAAAGGTTGGCATTGCCAACAATTCTTTGAATTCATCAGTACATGGCATGGGTCTCTTCACCATACCTGGAGCAGTGTACAAAAAACCCAACAGACTCAGAACCAGGAAGGGAAATGTAGGTCTGGCTTCAGCACTCACACTTAATGCATCAAACATTTCTAACATGAGAATGGCTATGAAACATAATATTCAGTGCTCACATAGTACTCTCATCTTAACAGAGGTCACAAACTAGCTTCACAACATCCCACCTCTTTATTTTGGTACTTAGATGGCCCCATTACTCTAGTATCTGAGCACTTCACTATCTTTAATGTATTTATCCTCACAACACCCCTGGGAGGTAGGGACATGTTTTACAAAGGGGGAATTGAAGCAGAGAGATGACTTGTACAGCATCACACAGAAATATACCAATTGAACCAAATCTCCCAAGTCCCACACTAGTGCCTAACCACTAGACCAGCCTTCCTCTCTCCCCTGGGAGGCCAAACAAGGGCTACCCTATTTACAGAAAGGGAAATGGAGGCAGAGAGGTTAAGTGACTTGCTCAATGCCATGAAAGGAATGTGTCAGAGCCAGGATTAGCACTCTTGAGATCCCCACCTCCCAGGACTGTGCTGGGACCGCCCCAGCATGCCTCTCTCTTCGGGGCATACTCAATGTCCCCAGAAATCATGAAAACCCTGTTTCCAATGGTTCAAGCCATTTGTTTTCAGCCCAGTGATTCACAATTGGAGATCTTAGAATTACCAGTGCTCCCTCAGTCTAGCAGTAACTTTTTCATGCTGGCCAAGGACTGGATGGAGCAAGTTCCACACTTTGGCCAGTAATTTTCTATCCCAGAGGTATGTGCGTGCAGGAGGTTGTATAATAAAAGAGAGGTACAAAACATACTCTGAAGAGAGCTGGACATTCTCTGTGCAGCTGTGATACCAGAGGGAGGTAGTTTACATCATTTGGGAAAGTGAATTCAAACTGGCCATCTTTGTAACTACAGAATTTCCCAGAGGCTCTAAACTAGCTCACACATCATGGGCTCCACAGACATGTCACACAGCAAGCGGAATGCATGTGACGGGAAGAAAGAAAGTTACCTATTTTCTCTCTAGTTTCCTGTACAATTGCGTCGGTTCCTTTTACGACCAGATTCGTGAGAGTGGTTTGTATCTTCTTCTTAGGGGCTGCAGCTGCTGCACTACAGAGACAAAAGCCCACAAAAAGTGAGTGCTGCTCCAAGACATGTAGCAGTAAAGGGTGAGGAGCAGTACTGGAGTTTGAGTACCAGCTCAGCAACTCCCCAAATGCTCCAATTACCCATCATTCACTCTGAGCAGGTGCTTCCTTCACAAGTAGGGACATTGTGCTGTAATCTTTTGTATCTCAAAGACTTGGGCTTCCCATTTCTGCCAAGATTTAGATACACATTTCTGAGTATTAAGGAGACACAGAGACTTTGACGAAATCTGGCTAATTTTAGCTCAAGAAAAAGATAGGAGAGATTGCTACATGCAGCCACACATGTCATTTAATGAGGTAATCAGGTAGCATTGTTAGGAGAATCCTAAAAGTGATTTGCAAATATTGGGCATGATCCAGCTTCCACTCAAGTCAATGGGAGTCTTTCCACTGCTGACTTCACTGGGATTTGGAAAGGGTCCAATTAAGTCTCAGATCCCATGTGAAGTAGAGAGCAGATACATACAGCTCACTTCACCCATCACTCCCAGGTGGGAGGCAGTAGGTATTTAATAACACACAGCAACATCATATCATTTAAGTTAGGAAGTGAAAAAACACAAGATCCAGGGATATGTCATCAGAATGTAATTACCCACGATAGCATTTGGCCAGGACACAGTGGTTAAAAGTGCCCAGGGATCTTTAACGACCCTAAGTGCTCAGGACTTAAATTTACCCCTCCTTTGAAAGAGGGCAGCACAGCATCCCCAGCCTCACAATGCGGTATTGTTGTGGTACAGATTCTGAGGTAAGAACATCACATACCAACTCACCAACACCACCTCAAGGATAGGAAGGTGTTTTCCATCCAAGCACTGACTGCTTACCTTGGATGGCCAGGCAGGCTCCCTGCCAAATGTGGTGTGGCTCAGAGCAGTTTATTCCTGTTTGGTTAATTTAGTGAACCCAAAGGAATGCTGGTCTCTTTAAAGGTAACTTCAGGCACACTTATAAGTAGTCAGGAAGTGAATTCTGCCAAAGAGCCAAGGGCTGCAAGGAAATTAAGCAGTTTCTCTTACACTGAGGCTGCATAGGCTGCCGAAGAAACACCTCCATAGTAAAACCCATCCTGACAGAGCCGCTCCTTCAAGCTGGGATTTTTGCAAGCTATCCTTTTTGGAGCACGGCCACTGGAGAAGCTAGACTGCAAATCTGCCCGCTTCGAGCTGAGCCTCTTGTACTGGGATTGTACGTGGTACTGGCAATATTCACAGTCATTCTGAAGGAAAGAAATAAGGGAGCTCTGTAATTGAAGACTAACTGGAGATTGATAGATAACATTTCCCCTGAGAAAAACAACAATATCTTTTTGTAACTAAGCTGTGCTCATACAAACATGATGAGTCACCAGCAAGTATTGAGCTTGACCAACACACACACAGGCCTCTACCACTGTGGGTTGAAGGCTGTTATAATGCAGGGACCAGTCACTAGAGGGAGACAAGATCCCACACACTAATGTCTTACATATTCCCTCTTAGAATAGCTTATTCTCAAAGTCTGCAGGTCCAAGGTTTCACCTCACCGACATCTGGGTCATCAGTATGTATGTGGCCATGGCTCATGACCTTCAGTTACACGGCCTCTTTACAAGCATAGACATGGAAGAAAAGCAACACTAAAAATGAGAAGTTTCCTACAGCCAGTTAAAAAAGTTTACAGACACGTTTCAATATAAACCCAAGAGAGAATAGAGATTAAAATCAGTGATTGTCCTAGTTTGTCTGTTGGGAGAGATCAATACTGTGAACAGCACCCTCCACTCATGGTGTTCATTAACTTTCCATCACAATTGAAATAACGTCATTCTCTATGTAGTTCTATGTACAGGGTTTCTAGTAGCAATACCTTCCAGATCAGGCATGTTGTGCTTGTTAGCCAAGAACCAGTCACCTCCTCCAGCCAGGTTAGCTGCCAGGAAATGTCCTCCCCAAGGCTCATTACTGCCGGCTCTAGATGTTTATTGATGCAGTTGAGGTTTAGGATACTGCACATCCACGTCACCATGTGCTGACATATAAGCACGTTCCAATGTTGTTGCAAATGTCTTATACAATTACCGTCCTCCTCCATCTCCAAATGCTTCTACCCCACTTCCAATCCTCCCCCATTTTGCTGGTATCCTTCAAGGTTCTGTACTAAGCCTGTACTCTTTTCCTTTTACACCTACCTGTGGGTGCTCGGCTCTGCTCTTATTGGGATGATTCCCCTCTCTGCTCATCCCCACATCTGTCTGAACTCTCAGCCTGGATGAACTACCACCAACTCAGACGCCAGTGGAAACTAGAATATTCCCCACACCCAAACCCTCCATTCTTCACAACTCTATACTCTCGATACATGGTCTTGACATCAGAGCTGTGAGCATGTACTGAGTCTTAGTCACAAGGGAACAGTTTTCAAGATGCATTTGCTTGTGTATATATCTGGGTAGAACTGAACCCAAAGATTATCAGAGGGGCTCCACTCTCATAGGGTCCCTTGCAGAGATGGCAAAGCTCACATCTTAACATAGCATATGGTGACCAAAGGATATTTAGATTAGATTAAGATCTCATTTCCTCCTTCTTGACCTTCCCACTTTTAATGGAGTGGCCTGCCCCTAAAGGCCGCAGGCCTGGAGCAGGCAAGTATCATACCATTAGCCCTGACTGCCACACCGACGATGGGGTGTGGGGTTTAGTTAGTAGAACCAGCTGGGTTAAGAGCAGGTGAGACGAACACCTGTCAGGGATGGTCTAGATAATACTTAGTTCTGCCATGAGTGCACGGGACTGGACTAGATGATCTCTTGAGCTCTCTTCCAGTCTTACCATTCTATAATTCTCCTATAAAGAGCAGCAGGAAGCTGCCAGCAAGGGGGGATGCTCAGGGAGAGAGAGACTGCAGAGTCTTTGGACATAAGATGCTTCAGCAGAGGCCTGAGACAGCAGGGAGTGGCTGCAGGGAGTAAGTAGACTCCAGCAGGAAACCCTGAGTTTTTGAGTAAAAGACTAGAGGCGGGGAAGGCCTGGGAGACCCCAAGTAGGGAGACAAGGAGTCAAGATTTGATGGGGATTTGAGAAATTTTATTTTGAATATTCTGTTAATAAATCCTGCCCCAGGGAGATGCGTTTCTGGACTTGAGAAGAGTTTTAGCAATTTGACTGAGAGAGCCTTAAAAAAATGGGGAAACCGAGGCAGGCCACCTGTAGAGCACCAACAGCCCACAAGGGGGCATGCAGGTGAAGGCCTGCCCATTGACACAACTAATGACACACACATTAGTTATAAATTACGACCCAATAGTAATGCACAGAATCAGAGCACTGGCTCAAAGGCACCAGCCAGATTTTCCTTCATCAGTGACCCATAAAAGCAACAACAGATACATACCAGGTTAACAATCTGTGTACATGGGTCACCATTCTTCTTCCTAGCTTTGCAGGTTCCCAAGTCCAGAGCTTCACCCAAAAGTAATATCTTTTGGGGGTGATCAACAGACAAACACATCTAAAAAGAAACAGCACAAAGAGTAAACCCAAAGCTCAATAAACAGACTTCTGGAGAGGGGCTGGATGGGTCACAGGATGGTAATGAAACAGAGCCCTTGATCTCCAGGTCATTGGTTCAGTTCCTGTCTAGGTTGGTAGTGACCAAATGTAATTTACCACAGGACAGCAAATTGATGGATTATGAGCCAGTGGATGGTCTCAGTCCAAATTTCTAGTGAACATGTGTTCGCAGGACAAAAGCCACCATCAAGTGGCCCGGCTGCTGGAAGTCTCCACAGAGAAGCCAAAGACTGAACAGGCATGGAGACCAAATACCTGCTCAGCCCTGAACACGGTCATCCTTGGAACAGAGCTTAGCTATATTGGTATGACTAGGCTGCATTGCTATGGACCATGCTGTATGCATTCTGTGGATAGACAGACGGCTTCATATGTCATTACTGGAAGTTAGCACCTTTTACAGTTCACTTTAATTGAAAGATTTATACCAGGCTAGCCCACTGTACACAAGGGCTCAGGCTAGCTCACTGTCCACCGCAGTTCAAGGCACCGCCTGTACCAGAAGGGGTGTTGGCCTTCCTCAGAAGCGGATTGGCAGTCATTGTGACAAGGGGTCAAATACTGCTATATGCCCATAAATCAGGTACAGGGAGAATTACTGAAAAACAGTGGCTCTAACGGAAAAGAGAAGGTAAAAACTCCTAGCCTTCTGGAAAAGGAAAGAAAAGAAAGGGGAAAAACGAGAGAGCAGATCGAGGGACGTGATCGTTCCCCTCTATTCGACATTGGTGAGGCCTCATCTGGAGTACTGTGTCCAGTTTTGGGCCCCACACTACAAGAAGGATGTGGATAAATTGGAGAGAGTCCAGCGAAGGGCAACAAAAATGATTAGGGGTCTGGAACACATGACTTATGAGGAGAGGCTGAGGGAGCTGGGATTGTTTAGTCTGCAGAAGAGAAGAATGAGGGGGGATTTGATAGCTGCTTTCAACTACCTGAAAGGGGGTTCCAAAGAGGATGGCTCTAGACTGTTCTCAATGGTAGCAGATGACAGAACAAGGAGTAATGGTCTCAAGTTGCAGTGGGGGAGGTTTAGATTGGATATTAGGAAAAACTTTTTCACTATGAGGGTGGTGAAACACTGGAATGCGTTACCTAGGGAGGTGGTAGAATCTCCTTCCTTAGAGGTTTTTAAGGTCAGGCTTAACAAAGCCCTGGCTGGGATGATTTAACTGGGAATTGGTCCTGCTTCGAGCAGGGGGTTGGACTAGATGACCTTCTGGGGTCCCTTCCAACCCTGATATTCTATGATTCTAAGAGACCCTCTCGACATATAATCTGTTTATTGTCAAGTGAGGAAAAGGAAATCCCAGCTTTATATGCTCAGGGTTCCAGGGAAACAAGACAAGGAGCTTTGGTAGGGCTGGAGGTATTTTATAGAATGCATTGCAGGGTGGGATATGAATTTCCAAGCACTTTTCCTTCTGAGGGCACTCTGAATTACAACATCAGTTGGGCAAAGTGTTTTGAAACATTTCCCAGTGACAGCCCAATAAAATTATGAGTCCAAGAGAATAAAAACACTCTTACCTCATCCGAGCCCTCTTTAGGTTTCATGGGATTAGCATTGAGCAGCCCAATGACCATGCCTTGGTCTGTCTTCCAGTGTTCTTTGTGGACATCACCGAACAAAAACAACGAGACACAGCTGTTCAGATCACGCAGGTCATTCAGCCGCCAGATACTGAAAGTTTTGCCCTGGAACAGACATTGGTTTTCCCTTTAAGATCTTAATCAGAAAACCACTGATATTGCCCAGGCATACAGCAATCTGCACGAAACTTGTTACTATTTTGCCTTTGTTCTCTATATTTAGTATAGGCTAGGGAATACTATGACAACATTATTTACTTACAAAGGTAATTGTTAAACATGTAATTCTGACCGCTGTTCTTGCTCCTGTTACCAATACTTAATAGCTATAGAGCACTTCACACAGACTCTTATTAATCCGTAATATCCCGTACAGTATAAGTTGACCCCATTTTACAGATGATGAAATTGAGGCAGAGTTTTACCTAAGACTACCTAGCTGGATCTAGAACACAGACCTTGTGTTCAGCTCCGTGTCGTCTGCTGACAAAATACTAGCTTGTAGAATGATCACAAGTGAACTGGTAGAAGCCCCATGATTTGGCATTTTTAGAACAAGATTGAACAAAGCCCTAGTAAGTCTATGATAAGTAGGCTTGGAAGGATTGAATTTTAATTGGTGAATGTCAACAAACATCTATTTCACCTTACACACAAACCAACAAAAAATATTTCCAATAATGATAACCGAAATTTACAAATACGCAAAGAAAGAAAAATTCTGCTTGGGAACTTATTAGAGTTTGATTTTCAGCTACGTACTCTGTATATTTTGACATGGGATGTTGACAATTTGTTTTTTAACACTTATAACCCTTTAACTTTTTGAATCTCAACATCTATTGTCATTAGTTATTGCTTGTCCCCTCCATAATTTCCTGCAACTGTGAAAATTTAAATGGATAAATATAGGAAAAAAAATGCTTAAAAATAAATATTGATATCTCTCAAAATTATAAATAATAACAATTGAATTCTGCCAAGCCTTCATTGGAAGGGAAAATGACTGAGTGACCTAACAGAACTTTTCTATCTTGTGATTTCATGAGCTAGACATCAGCTCACCTTTTGGGACTGCAGGACCACGTGATTGAAATTTGGAGGATAAAGAATAAAAATGAAGTTTGGAGGTTTTATTTTTTTTGGTGCTATTTAATATTGTGACTTCTGCTTTCATAGAGGTAGCTGCTCTTCTGGGGGCCAAAACTAGTGAATTTAGCAATTCATAACAATATAAGTCATAATAAAGATGAAATAATCCTACAGAATGCATGTACCACAACAGAATGAGCAGATTTATACATCATTCTGTAGGTGACAATCTTATGCCATGCATCCAGGTTCTCATATGAGAGCTGACACTAGCAGCATTGAATTAACCTAGACTACCGAGAATATTCAAACGTAATATAGTAGCTTGTTTTAATTAAAACAAGAATGTGGAGTTGGCTGACAAAATGTGCAAAATCTAATTAGCCTGTCAGTGAAAATACCCTCATTTAATTGAGAATAGAACAAAACTGCTTACGTTATTTGAGCTCTGAGGGGTGATTTTCTTTATTATGACTCCAAATGTTACCCAGTCTGTTTCCTCCAGATTCCCCCCAGCCAGCTTGCCTTGCAGTTGAGACAGTCTGATCAGCTTCCGTCCAGCCATTTTCCTGTCTATTTCCACTGATGACACACGGGGTTTTCTACATGAAGAAACAGAGCTTATAGAGACCACTAACATTAGCACCAATACATGGAGATGACCAATAGCTTTTACATTCATGAAATTACAGCAAGAGACCTATTAGACTGTCTAGCCCATCCCCAACCACCATCATTGCAGGACTGTTCTTGGGAGTACAGTATGTAGTGCTCTGTTCTTAAAGAGCCCACCATCCCCCCGGTAGATCACTCCACAGTCTAATAGGAGTCAATGAAAAGTATGTTCTGCACCTGATTTCATCCCATTCCTCCTAGCTGTACAATCTTAGAAAACCTGAAACAATTCCTGTCAGTTACTGGTGTTAAACATACAAATATTTGAAGGCTGCTGATGTAATTAGTTGTGTCCAAGTACCAACACAACAAGTTAAACTTGTATCTGTGGTTAATTCTATTCATTTCAGCAAGGACTGAACAATATTGCTGCCCAAGCATGAGTGCGGGTTTGAAATTCACCGCTCTTTCCAATGAGGAAAGCCATTTCAAG
The DNA here is from genome assembly GCF_965152235.1 of Eretmochelys imbricata. Taxonomy (NCBI): domain Eukaryota; kingdom Metazoa; phylum Chordata; order Testudines; family Cheloniidae; genus Eretmochelys; species Eretmochelys imbricata. Next base: position 345,322,585 of record NC_135572.1, read on the forward strand.
TAACAAGAGACCTTTTGTGGTCACAACAAGCATTGGGAATATGGGTCAACTCCTGAGGGCCCCCTCCTGCTCACATTGAAGTCCATAGCAAGACACCCATTCATTTTGATTGAAGCAGGAGCAGGCTCCATCATGTCTCCCTTGCCTCCACACCATCTCTGAACATATTGTGACAGAAGCAGTTCTAAGCACACTGTCTAATAAAATTACTACATTGTTAGAAATGGACGCTAGGTGAAAACAGCATGGTTAGCATCTGTAGAAGAGGACAAAAAATGGTAAATAAGCCAGCAGAGATGTTGCTAATTACTGAACTACCTACCAGTGCTGCTGCTAGATTATTAACATTCCACCCTGATCAGAGAATATTCATTCTGGGATGGGAAAGCTATTTATAAAATACTGCCAACCAGAAATTTCACCCTGGTCTGACAGCCCGAGATCCCCATTCACAATACATTTGACAAAGGAAGAACCTTTGGGACAGTCCATTAGAAGGATCACATCTCTCCTGTTATTTAAAAATGTTCCCTTGACATCCAGAACAGCTTTGGGTCACTGACCTTAATCTGAGTCCAGAGAAGGTTTCCACAGAGACTGGCTGATCAGTCACACTGGAACTCCCTTGCACTTGAGGAGTCCGGTCTCTGGTGGCCATTTTGGGCCTGTTCCCAGGAGTAGATCTGAGTGGTTGAAATGATGAACTTGATATTGGCCTTGGAGGAGGACTCTTATTCTCTGTAAATAAGAAGGAAAATCTGCATAACGAATGAAAAACAATATTCTCAGTTATAAAATTCAGCAATTTAAAAACTTAACAAGAGACACCAACCTAGACCATATTACCCACAGTAGCGATGGAGAAAAACTTATTCTGCTAGTCAGCTGTGCCTCCTAAGTACAGGATTGTTCCCTGTAGTGGAATCTCAAGGACTAACTCCTGCTCACTTGTAAATGACTCAAGTGACGCAGTTTCCTTTAAGAGACGAAGCCAGTGCCTCAGATCTACAGCGTAACTTTCATATTCTCAGACGAGAGCTAATATTTACCAGACAGCAGCATAGCGCTAAGGCAGCTTAACTGCACCAGAACCTAGTTACTAAGACCTATACCTGATGGTGAATGTTTTGGTTTCTGGGCTCCCTGTTTGGTTATTGATAAAGGGCCGTTGAGCTGAGCAGAGAAACATGGTGACTCCTGGAGTTTCGGAGTTTTCCTTTCTTTGAAGGGAATACAGGGCGATTTACCTGGTCAACAAAAACAAAGAATATTAATGAGACCTCATTGGCTGGACACAAACTCTAATAATTGCTCCAACTAAACACATCCTTGTATAAATTAAATACAGGACTCAACGTGGAAACCTTTCCATATAGCTGCCAGCTCCTGAAGCCTGCATTTGAAATGTAACAGCTGGGTAGAAACCAGCCATTCATCCTCCAGTGACTCAAGACAGCAGGTACAAATGAACCATTAGTCTGTATTAAGCTGGAGCACTGGCAACACACACTTTGCTAGCCCTAAATATGACCCTCTTCCCTTTTATCCCTACCACATTCACCACACAGGTGTATCACTCACAGTAACACCACAAAGCAATGTGATCTGTATATTATGTGAAATGTACCACGTACCAACAATGGGCTCCAATGTAGCGGCTTCCATCAGAGGACCTCAAAGAGCTTTATGCACGTGAGTCAGTACAACACCCTCCAGAGCATCATCCCCATTTTACAGATGGGGAAACTGAGGGTCAGTGATTTAGTGACTTGCCCAAGGTGACACAAGAAATTTGTAGCAGCAAAGAACAGAACCCAGGCCTGTGTTCTCTCAACCAGGCTGCCCCCTTCTACTAGTTGACAGCTTTTGCCTAGTTGCCTAGACACCTAGTTTTCTGCAAGACTTGACTATAAATACAAGTTTGGATGTGGAGACATGAGAAATGTGTTTAATTAACCTAGTTACCAAGGGTTTTTTTCTGAGGGCCTGAGCTGGATGGCTGCCCAATTGCAGTCATTTGTAACTGCTCCTGTAACTTCTTCATCTGCTCTTGCAATTTCCTCAGCTCATCTAGGAGAGAAAAGAAATAATGAAGCTAGCAGGAAACCACGTGGATTAAGATTTACAAGATTACTGGAAGCTTAGTGGCTTTACTAAATCATGGGAATTTAGAAGTGATTCTAAGGGGAGAGAGAAAAAGGACTGACGCCATGATAAAAAGAAAGCTCAAGTTCTGTAAGGCTCACAGGGAGCACAGACTTTCCCAGCAGCCCCACTGGAGCTGAATTTTTCTTTAACAAAGGTATTTCTTCATACAATCAACACTACTTAGGTGATGCTATGCCATGTGCATTAATATTTCCTCTCAATACAAGCAATGAAGTGAGAGCACTCAGTACCAGCTTCAAAAGTACCAGGACTGGACCGTACAGCTGCGATTGGCAACAGGTGTGTGTCTCCATGGCTCAACTTAGCATAGTAACAATAGCATTGATACTACCCCTTTAAGTTACTCTGATGCTCATTTTTATATTAAGACTTTAACCAATGCAATCAGATTCAGCCCCAAAGATCAATAAACACACAAGAAGCAGTTCTGATGAACTGCCTGTTGTTGAAGTTTAAGTGTGTGATTATTTTTTTTGTACTGGTGAAAGGTGCCAGCGTGACAGCCCTAGAGGGTGAAGAACTCTTTGTCCATAGAACGGGCTCATTCAGTCCTTGGTCTCTCTATTGACAAAGGTGGCATTTGGGATGGTAAATTTTGCCATGTGGACATTTAAAACTGGACTAACCCCAATATACTTACTTAACCCAGGCCACTCAAGAGTCTTCATGAGCGCTTTCAACCACTTCCCAACAGGGTTGGAGTTGAACTGGAGACTTGAGAGGAAGAGCTCTATATCCCTAACCAATCCCGTGAGCCCTCTGGTACACCCCAATCAGCTCTCTAGTGATCCCCGCAGCTTGTAAAGAGACTATATATATTTGAAGGTCATGAGCTTGAAGGGCATGACAAATCAGACAAAAATTGCTGTTTAGCAAACCTTGCAAATCTTGATTGTTTTTCTCCTTCTCCTGATTGAGAGCTGGAGAACAGGGTATTTCCTGTACAGTTTCTTCCTCTTCTTCTGTCAGGTCATCCACATCTCCAAACAACGCAGATGCATTTTCCTTCTGCTCACTGGCTTCACTCTCCTCAGCATCAACCTCCTCGGTGTAGGATGCATCATCCTCTGCGTCAAACAGCTCATCATACTCATCTGGTTCTCCAGCCTCATCTGAGTGAGCTGTGGTCTCTTCAGGAGTATTCTCATCCTCAGCTACCTCATTCTCTTCTAACAGGGAAGCCAACAGCTCCAAGTCTTCATCACCTGCAACAAACCAATCAAACCAAGAGTCACCACAGCCCAATTAAAGGAAAACTGCAATGTAATATGTGCCCAAGATATTGCAATCACATCTAATTACAAAGAAAAGTCGATCGCTAATTAGATGTAATCAGAGCACTGGTTTTTTTATAAAACCATAAGTTAGCCCCAAGCAAATCTGCTGTTGGAAAAAGGAAGACAACAATGGAATACAGAATAGCTTCCAATCTCTTCGTCTAATGTAAAACAATGTGTCTGAGACACTATTTCTTTAAAATTCGCTATGTATAAAAAAAATTACATGGGAAACAACAAAGCAAGGAGCGGAAATTGTCAGCTATGTTGATCAAGAAAGGTACATTGGAGCTGCAGGCAGAAACACAGTGAATGACAGGAGATTTCTACAGCTTGTTAGGTATGCTCTATATTATTTTAGTTCTAGATTAATTTTTGGTTTATTGCCCAGGCTTCCAAACTGTGGTCCATCAATGGCCCGCAGAAAGCTGGCAGGCCCCAATTTGCTAGCATTTCCTTGTTGGCAGCCTCATTACAAAGAAGAGCCTGGAGGTCTGAAAAAGTAGAAACAGGAGCTGTCCAAAAGGATCAGAGCCACTAGTGGGGGTGGAACTGCCAGTCATCAGCAGGAAATATCAATGGGATCAAAGAAGAAGGGGAGCATATCCAGGAGAGCATGGGGACCAAGCAGCTGGGCAGCATATCTGGGGAAGAAGGGGATCAAGCACCAAGGAAATATGTGCAGGGCCAGAAGGGACCAGGCAGTAAAGAAACATGAGTAGAGAGAGAGGAACGAAACAGACTGAGGGGAGATGAAATTCAAAGGAAAGAACAATCGCGTGATTTAGCCTTTGATGCTGAAGATTGTTGGATCATATTAAAGAAGTTCTGTGTTAAAATCACAAATGAGTTTGATTCCCCATAGTTTAAATTCCAGGGTATTACTAATTAAGAGGTCTCTTGGTTTTTGGTACTGTTTCTCTGCCTCTATGTGTGAAACTTGCAAGCTGCTAATTGTGTTAGTACATTCTAAGACAGTCTGTTCTCAAAGCAATTCTTTGTAACAACAACTACTCACACAGAGAGAGACTCAAAGCAATACTCTGTAACAACAGAAACAGCACCCAGAGACTCCCCACCCTTTTGTTGTATTCATCTCGCTTTGTTAACAATTGTGATTAAAATAGAGATAGAGGATGTATGTGAATGGATGCTTGGTGTGGATAATAACTGAATGATCAGGGAGGTGCCAGCCTAAGAATCCAGCGTCCATTGGCTGAAGATGGCGTCAAGTGGAAATAACCAGAGGACCCCCGGAGGGCAGACTGGAATCCACCCAACAGCCTCAAGAATGGGAGAATCAAAGAACAAGCCGGCAGCACGGAGTCATCAGGAATGTGCTATCTGCTGATTGATTCAGCAACAGCATGATGAAGCAATTCCCATAGACTGGCATAGGAAGAAATTCCTATAAAAATGGACTCTAGAAAGTGAGAACTTTGGGGTCTGATTCTGCAAACCAACTTCCAGGAGCATCAGATGAGCATCTGACAAGGCCCTGCTCCCTCCTCATGTCCAGGCCACCTGGCAAGTGGCTTGGCATGAGCAACTCCAAGGCTGGTAACTATGATAACAACCTTGCAGAACCTCTGTGTGTGTGTGTGTGTGTGTGTATGAATGAATGTGTGAATAAATATGAGATTGAATGGAATGTTATAGCTATAACTAACTGCTTACTATGATTCTTTCTGTATTCACAATAAATGTGGCATTTTGCCTTTTCCCCTTTAGTAAGATCCTGCTGGTTTTTATTTTATTGATATAACAAGATGTGCCAAAGCAGCCCAATTGAAGAGGATTTTGATGGAGGCATTTTGTATAGATTGGTAGGGGATTTCGGATACTTCTACACTACAGACCTTATAGCGGCACAGCTGTACTGTTGGAGCTGTGCCACTATAAGGTCTCCTGTGTAGCTGCTCTATGCTGGCGGGAGAGAGCTCTCCGGCCGGCATAATTAAACCACCCCCGACGAGCGGCAGTTGCTATGTTGGCGGGAGAGTGTCTCCCGCCAACATAGTGCTGTCCACACTGGCACTTTTGTTGGTGAAACTTTTGTCATTCAGGGGTGTGTTTTTTCTACACCCGACCGACAAAAGTTTTAACAATAAAAGTGCTAGGGTAGACATAGCCTTAGTCTCTGGACCTCAAAGGCATCTGCTAATAAACGATTACTGTGATTTAATTTTACACTAGTTAAATGCAGTTTACAACCATGAACTCATTAACTCTGAACTCATTAAGTACACTCATTTATTGGCCCTAGATGTAAAAGGAAAGCGGGGGGAAGGAAAACTGCATTTCTCACCATCCATGATTTCAACAGGACTTCTTCAGCAGAGTCCCCAAAGGAAGAATCTCAGCTGTTAGGGAGAGAAAAGCAGCAATCTTGTTAACTTGCATGACAAATAAAACAAGGATTCAATGCATAAACTGGGGACACAAATCCAAAGATTTCTTAATGTGTTTAACTATTTAGAACTGCAATGGTTGCTGTCTTGGCCACTTCCTTACTTCACCAACCCCCTATGCACAGATGATAATAATCCTCTCAAAGCTTCCAACTGAAATAGTTTACACTTCTATACCACTACATAGCAAATTAATGGCAGAGCAGGGATGAGAATCCAGTCCCATGATTTAACCATTAGACAACACAGGCTCCCTCAACATGGTGAGCTTATCTCCTCTACTTTGCATGTACATATGATTTCTTAGTCCATAAGCTATCATTGGTTTCTTATTGTAGGGACACTGAATTACAGGCTCACATTTATACCAAAGTAACTCAGAAGTAACTTACAAACCATGCCCACCTCCCTTTAGCAAGTGTTTCTTCCCCAGTTCCTCTATTTACTATGCTTACTTTTTGTGTCTCATCTTATGTGAACTCTAATTTTTGGTTTAAGATCTCTATAATGTTGCATTTCATTTTTCTGCATTTAGATTCTGATCCTGCAGTGAGCTACATGCAGGCCCAAGGTCAACAACTGAAGTCAATTGGGCTCCATGCTGAGCTCTTTGCAGCATCAGAACATTAGGTTCCTTATTTAAAAAACAAACCACCCAAACATGTTAATAGATTCATAGATTTTTAAAGCCTGAAGGGACCAATGGCTCTCCTATTTGGACCTCCTGTGTAACACAACCCATAGAGTTTCATCCACTTACTCCTGTATTGAACCAAATAACTTGTGTTTTATTATAGAGTATCTTCCAGAAAGGCATCCAGTGTTGATTTGAAAGCTTCAAGAGATGGAGAATCCACCACTTCCTTTGATAGTTTGTTCTAATGGTTAATCACTCTCACTCTTATAAATCTGTGTTTTATTTCTAGGTTTCTTGTGCTTCTTTCAACACACAGTCATTAAAATAGATGGACCCGTTTTTATTTCAGTATATGATTATTTCAGTATATGAGTATTTCAGTATATTTCAGGATGATGATCCAAACATATGGACACTTCCCTAGAAATCTGGAGCACCAGACTTTGATATTATTAATTAGACAGGAAACAAGTGGTGGTGCGTGGGAAGAACTCGGTTTCTCCTATTGCTTATTATAGGTTACTGGACAAGCAGATTTCTTCAAAGACATTGAACATTGCTTTAGAGATCATCAAACAATAATCTGGAAAGTTTATTTAATGGGGGAAACATCATTTGGTCAGCACCGAAGAGTCAAGTGGATAAACGAAATTGGGTGCAGCACCCAAAAGTGTGCCAGGAGCATTACTGAGAAAAACAGATATGGCCCCATACCCCAAAGAGTTTAACTCCTGAAGTCAGAAAATAAGATACAAGGGACAGCAAAAATAGAGTGGGTGATGGCAGAACAAGAACTACTAATATCAAGTAGCACAGTTTCTTATACACACACAGAGATCTATGGTTATGTAGCGCTTCAGTGTAGACACTACCTATGTTCGCCGGTGTAGGTACTCCATCCACCTCCCTGAGGGGGGTCGACGGAAAAATTCTTCTGTTGACCTAGTGTTGTCTACACCAGGGGTTAGGTTGGTATATGTACATCTCTCAGGGGGGTGGAATTTTCACACCCCTGAAAGACATAGCTAAACCCATGTAAGCTCCTAGTGTAAACCACCCCTAAGAAATGTTTGCTGTAAACTCTAAAGCTGCTTGAGAAGTTTCAGCCAAAGTGATGTTTAAGGCTGCAAGTTTGTCAAGGAAGTCACGGATTCCGTGACTTTCCATGACTTCTGCAGCGGCCGGTGCACCTTGCTCAGGGGCAGCTCAGGCAGCCCCTGCCTACACCAGATGCACTGGCCCCTGCTGGGGCAGTCTCGGGTCACTGTGCTGCACCCCATCCCCGTGTGGCAGGGAGCAGGGGGTTGGGGCACCGGACAGGGTGAGGCAGGCTGTGGGCGGTGCTTACCCAGGGGGCTGTTCGGAAGTGGCGACATCCCCCCCGCTCAGCTCTGCGGGCTGCCTCCACCCAGAGCACTGGCTTCACAGCTCCCATTGGCCAGGAACCACCGCCAACGGGAGCTGCGGGGGAGGTGTCTGCAGGCAAAGGCAGCCCGCAGAGCTGCCTCGCCACGCCTCCGCCTAGCAGCTGAGCGAGGGGGATGTCACCACTTCTGGGAAGCCCACCAGGTAAGCACCGCCCAGAGCCCGCCTCACCCCATCTAGTGCCTCAACCTCCTGTCCCCTCCCACATCCAAACAATGCTGAGGTCCATCCTGGCACACAGCCACACGCAGCAAGGCAAAGGGAGCTGGAGCCATAACATTTTAATCATCACCCCATGGAAAAGGGAGTACATCAGGAGATCGGGTGCAGCGTGGGGCTCCCCGGTTACCCTGCAGGGTGTGTGGGGAGCAGTCAGGGAGGAGCTGGTTTCATTTCTGACCCACTCCCCGTCTCTTTGAATCACCTGCGAGATGCTTCACAGCCGTGACCGGCCTCATGAGCATCCAGACAGAGACACCTCCCAGAACTATCCATGACTCTTCCCCCCGCCCCTTCCCTTCCCTGGGCGCCGCCAGAGCCATCCCCGCACCCCGACTCCACATCCCCCAGCACCGAACCTGCCCCCCACTGGACTCCCCCTCCCGCCCCCAGGGATCCCCAGCCCCCTTCTCCCACCCAGGCAATCCACAGCCCGGATCTCCTCTCCTCCTGGAGTCCCCCCCGACCCGATCCTTGCCCCCGCGGGACTCCTCCCTCAGCGACCCTCCTGAGATGACAAGGGGATCCCTCCCCGCCGAGACCCCCGATCCTTCCCCGCCTGGGACCCCTGCCCCCGAATCCCCCTCCCCGAGCACAGACCTCGTGTCCCCCTCTCGCCCCTCGGAGACCCCTGCCCAGGAATCCACAACCCCGATCGCCGGGACTCCCGCAGATCCCCGACCCCTCTTCCTCCTCCTCTAACGGCCCCCGATCTCCTGCTCCGGGCAGGCCCCGCACTTACCGCGCCCAGCTCCGCTCCCCTCAGCCGGGTCACCCGCCAAAATTCTAACTAGACTCCGCCCCCTCGCCTCTCGGGTCACACGCAGGCGCAACTGCCTCCCCGGTCAGGGGACAGACGCTGGAGTGCTGCGCATGCGTACAGCATCTCTGGCCCGCAGAACGGCGAGCCGTGGGAACTGCGCCATCTTTATTAAGGGCGGCGCAGTCCTGTGTATGGTAGAGTAGTGTTGTGAAGCCAGTGGTGCCATCTTGCTTAGGGGCAGGCATGCATCATGTTCGAGGGCTGCCTCTTTGGGACTAATGTTTGTTAAATGCCTGCCTTGAGCTCCTCGTTCTTCCGCCTGCAAGCCTTGGCGCAACCTCGCTGGGCAAAAACCACTAAAGCACTGGCCGCTGACCAAGCACCATAATGATGATGTCATGGGAAACTGCCTGCCGATGTCACAGAAAGCAGGGTGATGACATCAGACCAATAGGTCACCCGACAGACTGCTGCACGTCACCAAGTGCAGCAGTGGTGCTACACGAAAGGGCTGCCATATTGCCACACTCTTACCCCACTACAATGGGACATCCCGCATGTATGTCAAACCCATTCCCAGTGGAATGCCTCAGCATCCCAAGACATCACCATGCCCCAAGGGGCAGCTGCATGGCCCTCTAGCACACCAACCTCTGTGCCCCAAGAGAAAACTGCTGGACACCCCAGTATGATGCCCCCTGCTCCTGGGGAGCTGGCTGGCACCTGGCCTAAACCACTCCCCTGCATCCACACAGGCCACCATTCCCCAACTCCGCACAATTTTTGGAACCCAGACCAGCTCAGCTGCCAGCCAGCCAGGAGCAGTTTGCTCTGCTTCAGATTGTAATTCCAAGGGAGAGAATTACAGTCTGCCTATTTAAAGTAGCACCTAGGGATTATTGTAATTGAAAAGAAATCTCATTTATAATTTGCTTGCATTGTGAATTTGCCAAAAAAAAAAATGTGTGCAGTCTGTTTCAACATTTCCCATGTATAGTCAGGTATGATCCTGCAAACACACATATGAATAGTGCCACTGAATGTGTGTAAGCCTTTGAAGAGGACAGAAATAATCAATCGTTAGCTGCAAGGGAAAAGTGTCATACTATGGCTATTTCTACCAAGATGCTCACCAATGACTTTGTCTGCTCAATCTGCTCACGAGCACGCGTGTCACGCTTTGGACTTCAGAGTCACTCCAGAATCCACAAAAAGAGATAGCATGAAAACGTCATCGTTGAACCAACGGATTACACACACACACAAAACAGAATTGTCAGACACATAGATGAACATAATTTGTTGGGGAAGAGTCCACATGGTTTTTGTAAAGGGAAATCATGCCTCACCAATCTACTAGAATTCTTTGAGGGGGGTCAGTATGCATGTGGACAAGCAGGACCCAGTGGATATAGTGTATTTAGATATTTAGAAAGCCTTTGACAAGGACCCTCACCAAAAGTTCTTAAGCATAGTAAGCTGTCATGGGATAAGAGGGAAGGTCCTCTCATGGATCAGTAATTGGTTAAAATATAGAAAACAAAGGGTTGGAAAAAAATATGAGTTTTCAGAATGGAGAGAGGTAAATAGACCCAGGGCTCTGTACTGAGACCAGTACTATTCAATATATTCATAAATGATCTGGAAAAGGGGGTAAACAGTGAAGTGGCAAAATTTGCAGATGATACAAAACTACTCAGGATAGTTAAGTCCAAAGCAGATTGCAAATTGCTACAAAGGGATCTCACAGAACTGGATGACTGGGCAACAAAATGGCAGATTAAATTCAGTGTTGATGAATGCAAAGTAATGCACATACCAAAACATAATCCCAACTATACATACAAAACGATGGGGTCTAAATTAGCTGTTGCCACTCAAGAAAGAGATCTTGGAGTCATTGTGGATAGTTCTCTGAAAACATCCACTCAATGTGCAGCGCAGTCAAAAAAGCAAACAGAATGTTGGAAATCATTAAGAAAGGAATAGATAAGAAGACAGAAAATATCATATTGCCTCTATATAAATCCACACCCACATCTTGAATACTGCATGCAGATGTGGTAACCCCATCTCAAAAAAGATATATTGGAACTGAAAAAGGTTCAGAAAAGGGCAACAAAAATGATTAAACATATTGTAACTCTTCTGCCCGTCAGAGTTGGCAGCAACAAGGGCTGGGTTCAGTATCTAGGGGTTCCGTTTCAATAACACAATGCAAAACCGGCTCAAGCCCCAACCCAGTGACCTGGGACAATTACATACCACCCCCCTGGGCATCTTTAAGAGGCAATACTTCCCCGCTCGCAAGCACAGAGTCTGAGTGTAGCAAAAGCCTTTTAATAAAGGAGGGAAACAATGTGGCATTATGTTGGAGAAATACCACAAACAGGATTCATAACACCAACCATGAGCAAAAGACCCACCCCCAAGTAAGTTTGGCAGTGTCCTTTTTCCCTCAGGGTCTTAAGTCCAGCAACCCAATAGTCACCCCCTCCCCCCCCCCCCAGTTTCTGTCCTAGGTCAGTGCAGCCCCCCAGAGTCCAGAAGTTCATCTGCAGAATTTACCTCCCAGCCTGGGTGGAAGTGGAGGGAGGTATGTGGGGTCATCTTACATGCTCCACTGCTGGGTCGATGGCCAAGTGCCACGCCTCTCCATGGGGTCCTGCTGTCTGCTCACCAACTTGTCTTCAGGCCCCCCCACCCCCTACTTAACACAGCTCTCAGTAATCTCAACTCTTAGTAACTTCAGCTCTTTAGTGATTTCAGCTCTCAGTGACTCTTAACTGGTAGTAGGGGAGCCTCAGTGCTAGTCCAAAATAGGTCTAATGCTTAGACCAAGGTAACAGTGATTTCAGCTCTGCAGCATGTAACAAGACTCCTAATGGAGCCAAAATTAGCTCTGTTATTACACAGTGGAGGGGTCAAAATAGCGTTTAAAGCCCTCAGAATAAGAATAGGCCCACACTACCAGGTACACATACCTATCCCCAGCCTCTCTCCATTCACTGGGTTTTGGAACCCATGTCCCTTGCCCAGCGAGTGCTACATAGTTGAGGGCGAGTCCCTCCATCATAAAATGCCAAGTACAGTTCTACTGTCCTTGATTCACATAACCAGGATAACAACACTTTATTACTCCTGCCCCAATAACAGAGAGACTGGGGATCCCACAGCAGCCAAAGTGACCATTTGGGCAAGCAGTCCATCATGCTAGACAGGGTGGGTGTGCCCAGGCAAACGAGATCAGCCCCTGAAGTCCTTTTCCACATCTCACCACCAGATGTCAGGGTAGAGCCATTCTGATTCTACTTACAATATGGAACAGCTTCTGTATGAGTAGAGATTAATAAGATTGGGACTTTTATCTTGGAAAAAGAGACGACTAATGGGGGATATGATAGAGGTCTATAAAATCATGACTGGTGTGGAGAAAGTAAATAAGGAAGTATTATTTATTCCTTCTCATAACACAAGAACTAAGGGTCACCAAATGAAATTAATAGCCAGCAAGTTTAAAACAAACAAAAGGAAGCATTTCTTCACACAATGCACAGTCAACCTGTGGAACTCTTTGCCAGAGGATGTTGTGAAGGCCAAGACTATAACAGGGATCAAAAAAGAACTAGATAAATTCATGGAGGATAGGTCCATCAATGGCTATTATCCAGGATGGGCAGGGATGACATTCCTAGCCTCTGTTTGCCAGAAGCTGGGAATGGGCAACAGGGGATGCATCACTTGATGATTACCTGTTCTGTTCATTCCCTCTGGAGCACCTGCATTGGCCACTGTCGGAAGACAAGATACTGGGCTGGATGGACCTTTGGTCTGAACCAGTATGGCCATTCTTATGTTCTAGGGACAGGAGTCTCGAGAATGCACCCCAACATCTCCCTTTATCATGACTTTGAGTTAGCTGCTAATCCAATCACTCTGTGTAATTCAAGTGTTGCAGTGCAGTTTAGCCTGTCACTTTAGCTAAACTAGCTCAAGCAGGGAGTAACTCAAATATAGAAACTTGGGGTAACTGTTTCAGAGAAAAAAGAAAAGGAGTACTTGTGGCACCTTAGAGACTAACCAATTTATTTGAGCATAAGCTTTCGTGAGCTACAGCTCACTTCATCGGATGCATACTGTGGAAAGTGTAGAAGATCTTTTTATATACACAAAGCATGAAAAAATACCTCCCCCCACCCCACTCTCCTGCTGGTAATAGCTTATCTAAAGTGATCACTCTCCTTACAATATGTATGATAATCAAGTTGGGCCATTTCCAGCACAAATCCAGGTTCTCTCGTCTCCCCCCTCCCCCCCAAACCACACACAAACCCACTCTCCTATTGGTAATAGCTTATCTAAAGTGACCACTCTCCTTACAATGTGTATGATAATCAAGTTGGGCCATTTCCAGCACAAATCCAGGGTTTTTACCAACAGGAGAGTGGGTTTGTGTGTGTTTGGGGGCGGGGGGGGGGGAGGGGGAGAAGAGAAAACCTGGATTTGTGCTGGAAATGGCCCAACTTGGTTATCATACACATTGTAAGGAGAGTGATCACTTTAGATAAGCTATTATCAGCAGGAGAGTGGGGTGGGGGAGGTATTTTTTCATGCTTTGTGTTTATAAAAAGATCTTCTACACTTTCCACAGTATGCATCCGATGAAGTGAGCTGTAGCTCACGAAAGCTTATGCTCAAATAAATTGGTTAGTCTCTAAGGTGCCACAAGGACTCCTTTTCTTTTTGCGAATACAGACTAACACGGCTGCGACTCTGAATCCTGTCATTGTTTCAGAGAAGAGCAAAACACAGCTAACAGAGAGTGTAGCTGTAGACTCTACTTGAAGATAACGGGACTTGGTGACTGGTGCAATTTGTCCATCTCTGAGTTGGTTGTTGAACTATTTGTTTGCAACATAGTTAAGCTGAGCTAATCGCCAATGAACACATAGCTAGGTACCTACCAGCCTAGCCACTACCTCTTTGAAAGATAGATCTTGATGGAAAAACCCTTTCCATCAACGTAGGAAGCATCTACACCAGGGTCTCAAAGTCCCGGCCCGCAGGCCATCTGTGTTACACTAATAAAATAATACCAATAGGATCCTATAAGAGGGATAAGGCAAAATGCTGCATTTATTGTAAATACAACAGAAAATCAGCAAATGCAATCACTATAACTATTCACTCATACAAACATTCACACAGGTTCTGCAGAGTTGTTATAGTTTCCAGCCTAAGGGTTGCTCATGCCATGTCACTGGCCAGGTGGCCCGGACACGAGGGTGGAGCCAAGTTGTGGTCAGATACGCATCTGATGCTCCTGGAGGGTGGTCGCAGAACCAGACTCAAAGAACCCAATCCCTTGGTTCTGTCTTTATAGGTCTTTGGCCCAGTACAAGTCTATGGAGGTTGCTTCATCATGCTGATGTTACACTTGAGATGACCATTAATCAGTTCAATCATCAGATGGTACATTCATGACAGTTCCATGATGGCTGGGTGTTATCTTCAGTTCTTCTGTCCTTCCTTGATGCGCTCGGGTGGATTCCGGTTTGCCCTCAGGGGGTCATTCGGTTATCTCCACTCTGCATTCTCTTCAGCCCATCGATATTGGAGTTATAATTCTTAGGTTTAGGTTGGCACCATCAACTAACCAATCAATTACCTGTTTCAAACACTCACTCCCATACACTCATCATTCTTCTATTTCAAATGTAATTTCATGACTTTTAGGGTGTAACAAATTCAATCCAATTCCCTTTCCATCTCTTGTTATACAAAAATCTACATAGACATGATAAAGCACCTCAGGGGTGAGAGCGTGTTGCTTCAAAGAGCAGCATTGTTTTCTCGAAGTTCTTATCACTCCTTGGTACAGACTCTCTGTCTTGTAACGGCCATTCTTATCACTTTCTAACACAAACTTTAACTCAGTCCCCCGTAGCAGCCTGAGATAATTAGCGCTTTGGCCTTGCAATTCTTACAGAGGTAAGCTCAAAACGGGAATACAGTTTGTGCAGGGACAGAATGAGAAAGAAAGAAAGAAAAGAAAAGAAAAGAAAAGAAAGAAAGAAAGAATCCTTATAACATATATATCAAACGGCCTACCACTACTTCTTATATATAAATGCAGGGGTGATCCAACATCTGTGGCCCTAGAACCTCCCCGCTGCGGCCTGCGGATGAGACACGCAGGCAGACACGCTGCCAGCAATGTCTGCTGCAGGCGCCGCCCCCCGCCCCCATTGGCTGGGGGAGAGGGACAGAGATACCATCGTTAGTTGCTGGGCAGAGTCAGCCATGGAGGCAGCACCACGTTTTTCCCCACAATGAACATAAACAAGTCAAAATACCGAACACAACTATCTGACGCCCACCTTGCTGCAATCCTGAAGGTTTCAACTGCTCAGTCACTGAGGCCAAACATCAACAAACTGACAGAACTGAAGCGTTGCCAGGTGTCTGGCAAACACTAAAAACTCTCTGGCAGGCTGTAGCCAGACAGCCAGCCCCCCCCCCAACCCCCTCAGACCAGCATTGCTGGAAACACAGGAGGAAGCCGGAACAGGGCACTTAACATATATTCCAGCACAGCCTTTGAAGCTGTGAAAAGCACAGGTGTGCTGCTACAATGTGCCTCTGGGAACAGATACAACGATTAAGCTCACAGCAGGCAGAGGCCCTGTGACAGACATGGCTCTTAGCCCCTACTAAATAGCGTGATGCACACACACCAACATCCTAGGTAGGAAAATATTTACCCTGATAAAAGAAATGTCCAGTAGTCGAAACTTATTGTTTCTCTCCCTTGCAAGTGTAAACTACTCTTGCGAAAGCTGGCGTCACCCCGACTGACCAGCCTCAATTTGGCATAAGAAAGGAGAAAGAGAATAAAGGAGTACAGAGGTATAAGTAGGGGACCTACAGCACCATGATTTTTGAGTGCTTTTCACTATCTATCTGCTGGTCAGATAAGTGATAGCCTCCCAAGGCTTCTGCAGCTAAGAGGGTCCCTAAGCCTTGTCCCTTATTCATCTTTCCGCGGAATTGAGTGACCGATCCTGGCTTGGCACCGCTGGAATCGAGAGATGCAAGGAGGGTAAGAAGCACCCACACCTGATCTCCTATCTTTAGTGTACACATATTTTGAAATAGAGCTCTATACTTTGTTTTCTTTTTTTGGGATTGTGGCTTCAGTTTTGTAACTTGTTTGTGTGTGTAACATCTCCACATTTAAATAAGTAGGCACTAGCAATTTTGTAACCACATGATTAGAATCTAGCTTAATAAAATTTTGGTAACCATTTATGCATAAGCCTGACTTGTTTTCTCTGGTTTACTGTAAAGCAGCCAACACAATTAAAGAACCTCAGCCGTTTTGGCTCTAAAGCCTGGCCATTAGGTGAGAGTACTAAGAGCCTAGTGTTGAGTTGTGCCGCCTCCACGGGGCAAACTCTTGGGGCACCTGTCAGTCAATCCTTGGCTGCCCGCTGCGAAGGAGCTCTGAGCTCTAGCAGTTAAAGTCACGGGCGTGGAGAGACTCTTAGTGCTGCCATTGGGGCACCTGTCAGTCAGTATTGACTGCCCGCTGCGAAGGAGCTCTGAGCTCTAGCAGTTAAAGTCACGGGTGGTTAGGACCTTGGGGCATCCGTCAGCCTAGCCCGGGCTGCCCGCCGTGAAGGGACAGTGCGTCCTAGCGGTTAAAGTCACGGATGGTATAAACGGGCATAGCTGGCACCTCACCAAACATCCTTGGCCGTCGGCTAACACAGGCAAAGAATTATATAAAGTTGTCTGACAGTTTTATTATTTCTAAGAAATTTGAAATAAAAAATACAATATAACCATTTTATTTTCTGAGCACCATCTCCAGTGACATGATTGGCCCGCTGGGAGTATTTGAGGACTGGCGCTGGCCCTGAGGTAAATGGGGTTTGAGACCCCTGAGCTATGCTATAGTGCTACAGCAGCACTGCTAGAGCCCCTTAGTTATGCTGCTGCAGTGTATCATAGAATCATAGACTATCAGGGTTGGAAGGGACCTCAGAGGTCATCTGGTCCAACCCCCTGCTCAAAGCAGGGCCATCCCCAATTTTTGCCCCAGATCCCTAAATGGCCCCCTCAAGGATTGAACTCATAACCCTGGGTTTAGCAGGCCAATTCTCAAACCACTGAGCTATCCCTCCCCCAGGAGTAGATTGGCCGTTGCAGACGCACTTCACACCCAGCTCCCCACTTAACTCAAACCACTTAAAAATGATTATTATTGGCTTGATTGTTGAATAGGTAATTCTCACTATGGCCTTTTGCACGGATTTTCCATGTTCCAAGTAGGACTAATGCTCCTTTTATTAAATCAGCTCCATTAACCTTCTATCAGAAGAATGCTGAATTACAGTACTTCTATCAAATTACTATCACATGCAGAATCTCTAGCAACTGGGTTTCTTCATTTGCAAAACAGACACAAAGTAATTCATAGTTAAAAGATTTGTGACAATTAGACCTGGTCTACAAAGCTAGGTCAACATAAGCTGCTTTGCATCGACCTAGTTGTGCATGTGTCTACACTTACAATGATGGGAGACAAATTTAAGTGCTCCATTACGCTAACATAGTAACATTACCTCCTCAAGCAGCATTGAGCAACAGTCATTGTACAGAGGTCGATACTGCGCAAACACAGACGGCATTACTCATGTCGACCCTAACAGCAGCTGTCCCACAATGCTTGACACTGACCGCTCTGGTCACAACTGAGAGCTTCATTGCCCAGGGATCACGTAAACCAGATACCACCCTCCCTTTAAAACTTCTGCACATTTTTGAAATTCCTTTTTCTGGTTGTCCAGATTGGTGAGCACACCTCTATCGGCTCTCCATTGTTATGCGTAGCTGCCCAACTGATCATGCCAGCTACATGCTCCAGCTGCACTTCTGCCTAGTGTAGACAGGAGTTATTACATCTCTTGGGCATGCATGGAGAAGAGGCTATGCAGGCAGAGTTCCAAACCAGCTGTAGAAACATCAACATCTACGAGCAGTTTGCTCAAGGGATGCATGTGAAAGGATACGACGAGGACCAGCAGCAGTGCTGCGTGAAAGCCAAGGAACTGTGGCAGGCATACCAGAAGGCCAGGGACATCAACAGTCAATCTGGTGCCAATCTACAGATGTGTCACTTTTACAATGAACTGCATACCATGCCTGGCGCAGATCCCACTCCCCCCCCACATACACCACCATGGATATTTCTGAGGTGCTTGAGTCATGAACAGCGAGGAGGAGGGGTATGAAAGACAGGGGCCTGGAGATCCAGCTGTTCCATAAGCCAGGATCTGTTTTTAACTCCACTGCAATGCAGCCAGTCCTGCTAGTCAACACGGGTGAGCCCGATGCATTGGAAGGAACTTCATGTAAATGTGTAAATCAATTTTCCATTACAGGGATGGCACCACAAATTAGCAGGATGTATTTTTTGACTTTTCATTATTTCACTTGTAGTGGAGGGAGTGGTACACCAAAGAGAGGTAGAGTTGTTATCTTCTTTTCATTTCCCTCTATCTAGAGTTAAGCGGAGGGAGGGCACACAAAGCAGTTTATCCATGTACACAGGGACATCCCTTGAATCCTCCTGAGAGATCTCAATGGAACTTCCATAGAGGTACACTGCAATCCTCTCCCAAAAGTTTCTAGTGATGGCAGCCTTATTTCTCCTCCTCTGGTAAGACATTCCCCCGCAACAGGCAGTGATCATAGAATCATAGAAGATTAGGGTTGGAAGAGACCTCAGGAGGTCATCTAGTCCAACCCTCTGCTCAAAGCAGGACCAACCCCAACTAAATTATCCCAGCCAGGGCTTTGTCAAGCCGGGCCTTGAAAACCTCTAAAGATGGAGATTTCTTCACCACGCTCCTAGTGAAATAGTTTTTCCTAATATCCAACCTAGACCTCCCCCACTGCAACTTGAGACCATTGCTCCTTATTCTGTCATCTGCCACCACTAAGAACAGCATAGCTCCATCCTCTTTGGAACTCCCCGTCAGATAGTTGAAGGCTGCTATCAAATCCCCCCTCACTCTTCTCTTCTGCAGACTAAATAAGCCCAGTTCCCTCCGCCTCTCCTCGTAGGTCATGTGCCTCAGCCCCCTAATAATTTTCATTGCCCTCCGCTGGACTCTCTCCAATTTGTCCACATCCTTTCTGTACTAGGGGCCCCAAAACTGGACGCAATACTCCAGATGTGGTCTCACCAGTGCCGAATAAAGGGGAAATAATCACTTCCCTCGATCCCCTGGCAATGCTTCTACTAATGTAGCCCAATATGCCATTAGCCTTCTTGGCAACAAGGGCACACTGTTGACTCATATCCAGCTTCTCCTCCACTGCAATCCCTAGGTCCTTTTCTGCAGAACTGCAGCTTATCCAGTCGGGCCCTAGTCTGTAGCAGTGCATGGGATTCTTCCGTCCTAAGTGCAGGACTCTGCACTTGTCCTTGTTGAACCTCATCAGATTTCTTTTAGCCCAATCCTCCAATTTGTCTAGGTTACTCTGGACCCTATCCGTACCCTCCAGTGTAACTACCTCTCCCCACAGCTTAGTGTCATCCGCGAACTTGCTGAGGGTGCAATCCATCCCACCATCCAGATCATTAATGAAGATGTTGAACAAAACCAGCCCCAAGACTGACCCCTGGGGCACTCCGCTTGATACTGACTACCAACTAGATATCGAGCCGTTGATCACTACCCATTGAGCCCGATGATCTAGCCAGCTTTCTATCCACCTTCTAGTCCATTCATCCAATCCAGACTTTTTTAACTTGCTGGCAAGAATACTGTGGGAGACCATATCAAAAGCTTTGCTAAAGTCAAGATATGTCACATCCACCGCTTTATCCATATCCGCAAAACCAGTTATCTCATCATAGAAGGCAATCAGGTTGGTCAGGAATGACTTGCCCATGGTAAATCCATGTTGACTGTTCCTGATCACATTTCCTCTCCTCCAAGTACTTCAAAATGGATTCCTTGAGGACCTGCTCCATGATTTTTCCAGGGACTGAGGTGAGGCTGACCGGTGTGTAGTTCCTCAGATTCACCTTCTTCCCTTTTTAAAAAACGGGCACTATATTTGCCTTTTTCCAATTATCCGGGACCTCCCCTGATCGCCACGAGTTTTCAAAGATAATGGCTAATGGTTCCACAATCACATCAGCCAACTCCCTCAGCACCCTCAGGTGCATTAGATCCAGCCCCAGGGACTTGTGCATGTCCAGCTTTTCTAAATAGTTCTTAACCTGTTCTTTCACCACTGAGGGCTGCTCACCTTCTCCCCATACTGTGCTGCCCAGTGCAGCAGTCTGGGAGCTGACCTTGTCTGTGAAGACCGAGGCAAAAAAAAAAGAAAGCATTGAGTACTTCAGCTTTTCCACATCATCTGTCACGAGGTTGCCTCCCCCATTCAGTAAGGGGCCCACACTTTCCCTGACCTTCTTCTTGTTGCTAACATACCTGTAGAAACCCTTCTTGTTATCCTTCACATCTCTTGCTAGCTGCAACTCCAATTGTGCTTTGGCTTTCCTCATTACACCCCTGCATGCCTGTGTCTGCAATAACTTGGTAGACACAATTGCAGTAAACAGGCTAGTGGCATGTCGGCCCGGGCGACTTTGGGACAGCAGCAGATGCTGTGCTCTCTCTGCCTTTGTTATTCTCAGGAGCGAGATATCAGCTAACTCTACCACCTGTGGACAACGGTGCCAGTATTCAGTGCCATTGGCCTGTACGTGCAACTGAGCAATTCCCTGTTTCCCTGATGGGTCATATTCACCGTGGCCTGAGCTGAGAATGGCAACGAGGATCAGGAACTCCAAAGCAGAAGCGTCAATAAGCTTGTCTTGTTTAACGCTTTAGGGGAGCAAGGGAAGGTGGCGGGGGGGGGGGGGGGGGAGAAGAGTTCTGAAGCATCAGTTTTCGTTTCTGTTCCTACTATCCTGACATTGGTACCTTTGTGTGTTTTATCTGTAGCTGCAGCCATTGTGGCTGAAGGGGCACTCTCCACACCAGCAGAATGACTGACTAGATAAGCAGGAGGGGAAAAAAGAGGATGCAGGAGGCCATGTTCGGGGACATCCTTCAAGCCAGTGCAGCATCAGACCGTGAACAGAGGGCCTGGAGGGTGAATATTGAAGACTATGGAGAAGGAAAGAGCAGGCAGTGAAAAGGCACAGCAAAAGGAGACGGAGATGCACCAGGACGTAATGGGGCTTCTCCATCAGCACTCAGATACTGCAGACTTTTGTGGACCTCCAGGGTCAACCATCCTGGTCCCAACTCCCATTGCCTCCCTAACTCACCCCCTCAGCATTCCCCATGGCCTCAGGACTAGCACACGTACCTCTACCACTCCACACCGGGGGAAAGCATGGACAACCACTGTGTCACCTACACTGACCTTTGAGAGCTACAGTTGATGTATGCGTAGCTATAACAGACATCCGTGTTTCTTTCCCTTATTTATTAAGGTTCCCAAATTTTACTATTATGTCCTTCCGATTTTTTTGTTAGATGCTGTTTTTGTTACAGAGCAAAACTCTTGTTTTGCTAGTTATTCATCTTTTATTAGTATACACATTGTATATAATGCCTGCTGGCAGTGAAAATCAGTCTTGTACACCCAGAACCCATCGGATTAGTGCTAAACATGGCAGTTGTCATAAATGTATAGCAACCCCCCCAACATTAATAGGTACTTGTGCATATTTCAGTGACAGAGTGTGTAAAAAGCACCACACAATTCCTAACAAGCCCCCAAACTGCTGCCCCAGTTTGAGCACAGTACACCACATTACTGTGGTTCACTGTTAAAAGTGTACTTTCAAAGCCTCCCTAACCCATATAGCCCCTCATTGAGCACATCCGCTAGTTCTTGTGCCTGGCTGTTCAAACCCCAGCTGCTCCACCTGCATCCCTGCAGGAAATTTCCCCTCTTCGCTTCACAAACGTTATACAGGACACAACAGGCAGCTATATTCATTGGGATATTTTTCTCACTGAGATTCAGGTGCGTAAGCAGCGCCAGCGCCTTTTCAATCTACCACAAGCACATTCAACTGCCATTCTGCACCTGCTGAGTCTGTAGTCGCATCTCTCACTGGTGCTGTTGAGGTGGCTGGTGTATGGCTTCACGAACCAGGCGAGTAAGGGGTAGGCTGGATCCCCCAGGATCATTATTGGCATTTCAGAATTGCCAATGATAATCTGACCGTTGCAAAAGAAGGTCCCTGCTTGCAGCTTTCTAAAGAGCACTGTGTTCTTAAAGAGGTGAGTGTCATCACCTTCCCCAACCAGTCAACACCCCAGTGATCCATCAGCACTTGCATAACCATGGAAAAGGAGCCCTTTCCATTGGTCTGGGGCCAAATGGAGATGTACATGCTGTCTATCGCTCCACTGCAGTTCAGGAACCCCACAGCTGCAAAACCATCCACTATGTCCTGCACATTGCTAAGACTCTCAGTCCTGAGTAGCTGGAGCTGGTTGCACACTTGCATGACAACTGTCCACACAGTAGATTTTTCCACTCCAAAATGACTTCCCACTAACCAGTAGCAATCTGGCTTTCAAATTTCCACGGTATGATCATCACTCGCTTTTCCACTGTCAGTGCAGCTCTCAATTTGGCTTCCCTGCATTGAATGGCTGAGGCAAGCTCAGCACACAGATCTGGGAATATGGCCTCGTGCATACGACAGTTCTGCGGCCACCGTTCATCATCCCAAATCTGCATTACAATGTGATCCCATCAGTCAGTGCTCATTTCTTGGACCCAGAAGTGGCACTTTACCATTTGCAGCTGCTCTGTGCAGGTCACCTACAGCCTTGAATTGGTTCTAGGTCCCACAGCAAACTGACCACTAGGAAATCATCATGTTCCCCATGATTCTTGTTGAGGCTCTGCGAATGCCAGAGGACAATGCGTCCTATGCTTGCAACACTTATGACAATAATGCTGAGCTATGCAGTCTCCATACTCCTATCCGAGACGGTAGACAGCAACAAGTCCCAAGTGGATTTTGTGGGAAATTGAAAATAGGCATGAAAATTATGGGATAGAGATAACATTATGAGATGGAGAACATTATGAGACCCCTTGCTCCCTGTCACCACTGCACAAGTCATTTCTGCCCCACCATGCATTGCCAAAACCACCCAAAAGACAGCACGCTGAACGATGGTGGGTTGCACAATGGGATACTAACCCATGGTGCACCGCACTGTGAATTGACACAGGCACTTCTGGTGAGTAAGTGCTGCGCCGACAGAAGGAGCCAAATATACATATGACAAGCAATATTCTAACTGTGGCACCTGTATGCCGATGTAACTTGTGTCAGAAAAACTTTGTAGTGTAGACTTGGCCTTAGTGTTGGTAAAGTATCCCGAGGATCCTTTGATGAAAACGTACACCAAGTGCAAAGTATCAGCTATAAAAAAAAACGCTTTGCTTGCACATTGTTCTTCACATTTGTGTAGGAGTACTGCCTTCTCTACTGGATGGCATGTCATCCTACTGCAGTACATGTTCCTGTGTGCTTGATTTTTCATAGGTCCAAGTACTCACAGCTTCCACTGACGGCAATAGAAGTTCAGCACTTGTGAAATCAGTCTTTCTAATGACAGCAGCTAACAAGGACATAAGCTTTAATACTGCTGCACAATACTAATGTGTGCAGTAATGGACTGAAACATTTATGGTTATTACATAATGGTCAACCTCAAAAATATAAGGGCAAACCAAGAAATAATTAATAAAGTGACATATGAAAAACACTGACCATCTACATCTGATGTGTACAATTACCCTTCCCCTCAACTTTGGAAAAATAGCACAGTGCCCACTTTTTTGTTGTTGTTGTTGCTGTCACAGTAGATTTTGCATTCTAGATTTCAATGGTAATTCAACAGAAGCAGCAGACTGAGGGGCTGAGCTGGAATCCCACCACAATCCCGAGGAAGAGGGTGATAGTTTTTAGACTTGATATTATATAAGCAAAGAATACATGCACACACCTCTGAGAGCATCAAAAGACCTAGCCCAACACAGTTTCCTATTGGAAATACATATGGACAAAAAGCCAATCCAGAATATAATAAAGATCTAAAATATGCACAAATTGCAAAGTTGGTTCTTGTGTTTTACAACAGATTTATTTTTGTCTCGTGAACATGAAACTCAATTAACTCTCCTCAATGATTAAGTTACATCCACCATACCTGTTTCCAGCAAAATATTTTGAGATCTACTATACAAGTTCAGGTGAATTTATTACAATTGAGACGAGTAAAGACAACTTCTTTAAATTGTGAACTGTTCTCTAAAACCAAATGACTTTAATATAGCAGCAGCTACATATATCAGACCCAACCGGTTTAATCTTACACTTTGCCCACATCTGGTAAAAGCAAAGAGTACACAAACTACAGTATCAAGAATCTAACATCAGATTAGCCTGGTTACAGAGAATTCAATAAAATTGCTATTCAGCGCAAGAGCAGGATTCATTTCAAATGTGTAATGAATACAAAACTATTCCATTTTATTAAAAGCTTCTCAAACACGAGTTAGCTTCCTGATTAAGCCTGTAACCACTTCATCTCTCATATATAAACTGAACAGCTATATCTATCTTGTTTCTCCTTTGACTGCATTAATTCAGCCAGATACTGTGAATCATTCTCTGCTCTGAGTGATCATAAACTATGAGAAGTCGAGCTTGCTGTTAGAGGATGGTTAAAGATTCCACCGCAGCAGATATATGTGGAATTCCGTAAATTAGCAACTCATTTTACAATATGAAAATTCTCTCTTCCCTAAAGCAAATGGAAATGCTAAAAAAAAAAAAAAAAGTGGTGTTGCCCTGTTGTCAATGAAATCAGTGGAAAAACCCTGTAAAACTTCATGGGGAGTAGGATCAGGCCCTATTCTAGAGGGAAAGAATGCATTTGCTTGGCAGGTGAAAATTTCCATTTATGAAGAGTTGGAGATCAGCATTCAGATGATACAGTCCATAACGTGGATCTGAAGCGTGTCCATGTCAGGTAGAATTTCTCCACACTTGGGACAGGAATGTACTGGAATGTTCCTCTGGTGCTGCCGCCAGTCCTGAGGATCAGTGCCTGCAGAGAAAGAGAATTAAAACTATGTTAAACTGGATTTTCACTCTTT
This sequence comes from Eretmochelys imbricata, assembly GCF_965152235.1. NCBI lineage: Eukaryota > Metazoa > Chordata > Testudines > Cheloniidae > Eretmochelys > Eretmochelys imbricata. The sequence goes on from NC_135572.1 coordinate 345,347,719, forward strand.
TGTGAAAATGTGAATTAAGTGCTGGCAAAAGATGCCATATTGATAGCCCCGTGGACTGTAGCTAGGGAGTTGCATTTGCTGGCCTATCTTCAGTTACAAAAAGGCCCTGCGGGCTGCTGGGCTAAGACAAGGCAGTCCTGAGAGTGCTCAGTATTGTGCCACTTGACTGGCCCAGGCAGCAATGCGAAGCTGGCTTATACTGGGCACAGCAGGGCCAGGCCCAGGATTTGATGCCATAACAATTATCTTCTGTTAATTTACCTCGTTGTACAAGATGAGGTGAATGATCTTGATCCACTGATGCTCTAGCTCCATGACGACTCTGCATTTCCACCAAAGAGCTTCTGCAGAGATTAAAGAATTTAAGAGGCTGTTCGTTGTCAAGCACACACACAAAGCCTATTAGGAAGAGAAACGAACCTCGAACAATAGGGAAAGCAGAAGGATTGTCTGATACGAACTGCTCAAGGGAAGAATTTTAAAGTGGGAGATTCTGTGGCCTGCTTAGTGCAGGAGGTCAGACTAGACGATCGTAATGGTCCCTTCTGACCTTAAATATGATTCTATGAAAGTAGTATGGCATCAACACAGAGGCTTCTGCCCTGGGACAAGTGCTTAGAACTCTGTCCTTTGGAACATTCTCAGGACTCAAATAATTTAATGCACAATTGTAAGTGTTAAAAGACAAAGTTATACAGGAAAATATTTTGGGCTACATATATTGGAGATGATGGGGATTAATATGAGAATTGAAAGGTGGGTAAGAAAATGTGAAGACTACAATGGGTCATGCTGAAAGGTGAACTGTCAGGCTGGAAGGAGGTTACTAGTGAAGGATCTGTCTTGGGACAAATCTTATTTTATATTTTAATGAATGACTCTGTGTACTGGGGTGGCTGCCCCACTCCTGGAGTACAGGGGTTAAAAGCAGCCAAGTTAGGCTGATTGGGGAAGCAGCCACAGCTGTGGCCAGCGTAATTAGGTCCCAGCTGGCCCTAATAAGAGGGCTGTGGGCCAGAACCTGAAGAAGAGTCTGACTCTAGCCCTGGAGCTGGCTGCCTGGGAGCTGTGCAGAGTAACTGAGGTAGAGCAGCACTGGGGAAAGGCAAGAGGAGCTGGGGAGCTCCAGCCTGGCAACTCCCCAGGCTGAGGCCTTGGATAAGGCCCAAAGCAGGTACTGAGGCTACAGAGGTGTAGCCTGGGGTTAGGCAGAGGCAGCTGGTCCAACCCCTTGCCAATGATGAGTGGCCATGACACTGCAGTCTGCCCCAATGAGCGGGGGCTAGATGATGACTGGCAGTAGCCACTGAGGCAAGGTGGATTTAGAGGGTTGGGGGTTAGAGGAGACCTAGAGCGAAGGGGTACTGCTGGGTCAGAACTTTGAGGTAAAGGTCACCGGGGTCTGGGAGGGACACGGGGCCAGCAGCAGGCGAGCCACCAACCTGCAGAGGGCGCTCCGTGTGCTAGAAAGAGCTAATTCCCGAGATGACCAGCAGGAGGCGCCGCAGCAGTAAGCCATCGCTTTGCTACACCCTGGCACAAAAAGTGGAAGTGTACCAGTAAAGTCTGCAGGGGAACAATGCTGGGAGATAGTGTAAATATGGAGAGGACCAGAATATCATATAAGGAGATTTGGATGACCTTGAAAACTGGAGTAATAGAAATAGGACGAAATGTAATAGTGAAAAGTGCAAGATCATGCACTTAGGGACTAACAAGAATTTCTGCTATAAGTTGGGGACTTATAAGTCGTAAACAACAGAGGAGGAGAACAACCAATGCACCAAGGCCTACCACAGGCTGACTATGAACCACCAATGTGGCCATGAAAAAGGCTCATGCAATCCTAGGATGCCTAAGGTGAGGTATTTCCAGTAGTGATAGGGAAGCATTAGTAACATTGGACCTGGCACTGGTGATACCTCATCTGAAATACTGTGTAAAGTTCTGGTCTCCCATGTTGAAGAAGATGAATTCAAACTGGAACAGGTGCAGAAGAAGGGCTACTAGTATGATCAGAGGAATCTTACGAGAGAAGACTTATGGACGTTGGCTTGTTTAGCCTAACCAAAGGATGAGAGGAGATACGATTGCTCTCTAAATACATATGAGGGATAAACACCAGAGAGGGAGAGGAGTTGTTTAAATTAAGGTCCAATGTTGGCACAAGAACAAATGGATATAAATTGGCCAGCAATAAGTTTAGGCTTGAAATTACACAAAACTTTCTATCTCTCAGAGGAGTGAAGTTCTGGAACAGCATTCCAAGGTTCCAATTTGGTTTCAAATTCTCAACTCCCTTCGATTGTATTGCCAACACATGGATACTGTCAAATGCATGTATAATTTATCAGTAGGGCTGTCAAGCGATTAAAAAATTAATCGTGATTAATTGCACTGTTAAACAATAATAATACCATTTATTTAAATATTTTTAGATATTTTCTACATTTTCAAATATATTGATTTCAATTACAACACAGAATACAAAGTGTACAGTGCTCACTTTATATTTTTTTGATTACAAGTATTTGCACTGTAAAAAACAAAAGAAATAGTATTTTTCAATTCACCTCATACAAGTACCGTAGTGCAATCTCTACCATGAAAGTTGAACTTACAAATGTAGAATTATGTACAAAAAAACCTGCATTCAAAAATAAAACGTAAAATTTTAGAGCCTGCAAGTCCATTCAGTCCTACTTCTTGTTCAGCCAATTGCCAAGACAAACAAGTTTGTTTACATTTGCAGGAGATAATGCTGCCTGTTTCTTGTTTACATCATCACCTGAAAGTGAGAACAGGTGTTCTCATAGCACTGTTGCAGCTGGCATCGCAAGATATTTACGTGCCAGATGCATTAAAGATTCATATGTCCCTTCATGCTTCAACCACCATTCCAGGGGACATGCTTCCATGCTGGTGATGGGTTCTGCTCAATAACCATCCAAAGCAGTGTGGACTGACACATGTTCAATTTTCATTATCTGAGTCAGATGCCACCAGGAGAAGGTTGATTTTCTTTTTTGGTGGTTCAGGTTCTGTAGTTTCTGCAGCAGAGTGTTGCTCTTTTAAGACTTCTGAAAGCATGTTCCACAACTCATCCCGCTCAGATTTTGGAACGCACTTCAGATTCTTAAACCTTGGGTCAAGTGCTGTAGCTATCTTTAGAAATCTCACATTGGTACCTTCTTTGCATTTTGTGAAATCTGCACTGGAAGTGTTCTTAAAATGAACAACATGTGCTCGGTCATCATCTGAGAATGTTATAACATGAAATATATGGCAGAAGGTGGGTAAAACAGAGCCGGGGACATACAATTCCGTCACAAACGTAATTAAAGCTTTTTTTTTTTAAATGAGCGTCATCAACATGGAAGCATGTCCTCTGGAATGGTGTCCGAATCATGAAGAAGCATACGAATGCTTAGCATATCTGGCACATAAATACCTTGCAATGCTGGCTACAAAAGTGCCATGCAAAAGCCTGTTCTCACTTTCTGGTGACATTGTAAATAAGAAGAGGGCAGCATTATCTCCTGTAAATGTAAACTTGTTTGGCTTAGTGATTGGCTGAAGAAAAAGTAGGACTGAGTGGACTTGTAGGCTCTGAAGTTTCACATTGTTTTGTTTGAGTGCAGTTATATAGCAAAAAAATAAAAATAAAAATCTACATTTTTAAGTTGCAATTTCATGACAAAGAGCTTGCACTACAGTACTTGTATGAGGTGAACTGAACAATACTATTTATCATTTTTACAGTGCAAATATTTGTAATAAAAAATATACACTTTGATTTCAATTACAACACAGAATACAATATGTATAAAAATGTACAATAACATCCAAAAATATTTAATACATTTCAATTGGTATTCTTTTGCTTAAACAGTGCGATTAAAACTGCAATTAATTGTGATTTTTAAAAATCGCAAATAATTTTTTTGAGTTAATCGCTGCGATTAACCGACAGTCCTACTTATCAACAACAACGTTTTACATTTTTTATTGTTAATTTGAATAAAAACTGGAATCCCAAAGATCTCACTGCATAAGAACATACGAATGGCCACAGTGGGTCAGATGAATGGTTCATCTAGCCCCATATCCTGTCTTCTGACAGTGGCCGATGCCAGATACCTCAGAAGGAAATGAACAGAACGGGGGAATTTATCGAGTGATCCATCCCATCGTCCACTCCCAGATTCTGGCAGTCAGAGGCTTAGGGACATCCAGAGCATGGGGTTGTGTCTGTGGCCATCTTGGCTAATAACCATTGATGACCCATCCTCCATGAATTTATCTAATTCTTTTTTGAATCCAGTTATAGTTGTGGCCTTCACAACATCCCCTGGCAACGAATTCCACAGGTTGACTGTGTTTTGTATGAAGAAGTACTTCCTTTTGTTTGTTTTAAACCTGCCTATTAATTTCATCACGTGACCCCTGGTTTTTGTGTTTTGTGAAAGGGCAAATAACACTTCTCTATCCATTTTCTCCTCCATTCATGGTTTTATAGATTTCTATCATAACCCCCTCTTAGCTGTCTCTTTTCCAAGCTGAACAGTCCCAGTCTTTTAAATCTGTCATTATAAGGAAGCTGTTCCATACCCCTAATCATTTTTATGACCCTTCTCTATACTTTTTCCAATTCTAATATATCTTTTTTGAGATGGAGCAACCAGAACTGCACAGAGTCTTCAAGGTGTGGACGTAGCATGGATTTATTTAGTGGCATAATCATATTTACTGTCTTATCATCTATACCTTTCCTAATGGTTACTAACGTTGTTAGCTTTTTTGATTGCTGCTGCACATTTTGTGGATATTTTCAGAGAGCTAGCCACAATGACTCCAAGATCTTTCTTGAGTGGTAACAGCTAATTTAGATCCCATCGTTTTTTATGTATAGTTGGGATTATGTTTGCCAGTCTACACTACTTTGCATTGATCAACATTGAATTTCATTTGCCATTTTGTTGCCTAGTCACCCAAGTTTTGTGAGATACCTTTGTAACTCTTTGTAGTCTGCTTTGGACTTAACTATCCTGAGTAATTTTGTATAGTCTGCAAACTTTGCCACCTCACTGCTCATACCTTTTCCCAGATCATTTATGAATGTTGACAGTGCTGGTCTGTGACGGGGTGGACTAGGCCCTGAGGCCCTCTGCTGGAGTCCTTGTGGCCCAGCCACACTCCACCCCAGCAAAGGACAATAGAGAGGTCCTCCAAGCTGCCTAGAGTGGCTGTGTGGGGAGCAGCCAATCAGGGCCCAGCAGGTCAGAATAAGAAGAGCTGCAGGGGACGAGGGAGTTCAGTTCCTTGCTAGAACTGGAGAAGCATGGATGGTGTGTAGCTGGCTGAGGGAGCTGCAGAATCTCAGATGAGGTAAAGCTGTCAGAAGCAAGGGAGAGTGAGAAGGAGCCCTGAGCTGGTTGTAGGGACTCCATCAGGACAAGGCTCTGAGGTCAGGGTGAAGATGGTGCAGGGCCATGGGGAAGTGGCCCAGGGAATCAGAGCAGCAGCGCGACTTAGATAAAGGGACACAGCAGACAGCTGCTATCTACAGGGTCCCTGGGCTGGGACACGGAGTAGTGGGCAGGCCTGGGTCCCCCCCAACTCCCCATAAGCCCCAAGGTGGGAATAGACTGGACACTGAGGCACCCCCAAAGGGGGGAACTGAACTGCAGTGGCCCAGCTGGAGAGTTGTGGCTGGAAAGGCCCTAAGAGGGTGAAGACATTGCCTCCAGAGAAGGAGCCCTGGGGCACTGTTCTATTCTGGAGCAGGGACAAACTGAGACATTATAGAGGGCACTCAGAGAGACCCCTGTTGGATTTGTACCCCAAAAGGGATTTGCTTTCCTTTTATCTCACAGACAGACTGTATATGACTTGGATGGAGGGCTGAGTCAGCAAAGGCCCACCAAAAACAGGGAGAGAGCGAGTGCAGGCCCACACACTCAGTCAGAGGGTGCACGTGAGAGGTGAGTACAACCCTGTTACACTGGAACCAGAAGTTGGATTTATTCAGACCAGCCCCTGCAAACAACGGGATCATGGAAGAGCAAATAAGAGCTCTCGGCCAGCAGCTGTAAAGTCCCAGCAAGCTGCCCAGCAGCCACATGGCAAAACCCTGGAGGGGCTTTAACAGCAGCAACTCCAGGATCACCAGTCTCAGGCGTGGAGGGAGCTTGACAGCCAGGCCCAGCCACTGCAGATGCTGTGAAGGAAAGAGTCCGAAGACCCCACCGTGGAGCTGCAGGTACTATGGGCAAGTGGGGCAGGTGAGATGGGTTTACCCTGATACAACCATGGCTTGTAAGGCCAGGCCAGTTGCTGTGAGAGCCACTGAGACCAGTGAAGGCCAGGCTGACCAAGACACCCGGCCACAAATGACTGAGGCTCAGGCTGTAGTGAAGGTGGAGCAGAGGACCATCAGGACTCAGTTTAGGGCTTGGAAGGCTACCCCAGGAACAATTGGTTTCTATTAGGGGGAAATGAGTCACACAAGAAGGTATTGCCCCGAGGAAAAATTCTAACTCAGGAAGGCAGTACTAGTACTATCATAGACCCAGGCCTCCCCATAATTGGCAAACCTGGGCTAGAAAAAGAAGCAGGATTGAGGCCCACAGGACAGAAATGAGAAAGCAGTTGTGGGGTTTGAAGAACGCTTTCGCTGAAGGAAAGACCTAGTCTCTGTTATGAGGGAAGAGAGCATGGGGAATGTACCTAATGTGTTGCAGGAACTGAGACAGGACCAGGGCTCTGAAATTACTCCGGTGGAGAAGAGCCCAATGAGAGGACAGCGGGGTTCCCTGATGGGAGGTGTCAGACAGAGGGAAACCTGTTTCACAGGGCCTGGGAGCTCAAAGAATGACTGATAGCCAGGACTCTTGGTTGGGCACCAGGCACCCCTACAACCTGCCAAACCGGATGAATGCTCTCCGGCATGAACTAAGTAACAGGTTGAAGGCTTATGAGACCCAGATTCAGAGAATAGAATGGAGGTGGTTTCAATCAGTAAAATGGGAGCAAGAGCAGACCCACCTCAGAGTGGAGAAGGGGGAACAGCAGTGCTTTCTGCTGCAAAAGGAGCTGACTAGGCTCCAGAACCTGCTCAAGGTCCAGCCAGGATCAAAGTGCAATTTGGCTAAGGAGAAAGAGCTGGAATTATGTGGTCTGGGGTCACTACAGAAGGAAGATAGCTTGGACAGGGATATACAGCTTCCTGCTGAAGTGGAGAGCTGCCAGACTGTGGCTATAAAACCGCAGAATCTTGAAGTGGTGGCAGAGCAAGGCCACAAGCAGATCTCTGCTAAAAAGAGAAGCACTTCTCAGAGGAAAAGAAGGTAAAAGTGGTCCTAACATGCTGGATGTCATTCATACAATAGTGTGGGTATGGAAACAACAAAGTGGGTGTTGCTAAGCCAAGTATTGAAAGCAGTGGGCAAAACAGTACAGTCCCTGGTCTTTGGAAACCCTAGAAGGGATCTGAACCTGAACAGAGATCCTTAACTCTGAAGTGTGTGCAAGCAGTTGCATCCAGAAGGACTCCTCTCCAGATCAGGAGGCCACAGTAAGAGTTTATTTCAGGGGAAAACCCAGCTCTGTTAATCACCCTAAAGGCGATAAAAGGCTTTGACGATTTGAACGCCCTGCATGTGGTAGATTATGACATGCCACTGAATATGACGGGTTGTGTTCACTGTATGGGTAACCTACAAAAAGAGGGACCCCAGGCTGTGGTCACTTCATATTTATCTGAGGAAGACAGGGGTATTGCCAAGGACCTGGTTAACTTTCTAGTGTCAGTCAAACAAGAAGTTCCCCCTTGGCTAAAGAACATGGTTAACGAGTAACTTTGGTCGAGCCCACCTTTGAGACAGGTTGGCTCCAAATAAAAGGAACTCCCAGGGAGACTGAGCAACGAAAACCTCTCCAGACAAAGGGGTCAGAGGAACCCTGACTAACTGGGGCAATGCAACCATTAAAAGCTCTCCAGGTAAAGAGGCCTGGAAGAGAAACCCTGATAGACAATGGCAGAGACTGCAGTGAATAGCTCTCCAGACAGAGGTTTGAGAGGAACCCAGGCTAACTGGGGCAAGGAATTGTTAAAAGCTCTCCCAGTAGAGAGGCCTAGGAGAGAAACCCTGAGGCACCAGGGCAGAGATTATCATGACTAGCTCTCCAGGTAGAAAGTTCTGGGAGTGAAGTACCCTGAAGAAGCATGGCATAACTGACAGGTGTGCCACAGAGCTAGTTAAGGAAGGAGCCTGATCTGAAAAATCTCTTCAGGCCGAGAGGCCTGGGAGGGAACCCTGACCAAAAAAGGGGCAGAGATAGGCCTGGGAGGGAAGACCTTGAGCAACCAAGGCAGAAAGTAAATAGCTCTACAGGGAGAAAGGCCTGAGGGAGAAGACCCTGATTCACTGGGGTGAGAGACTGCCAAATCTCTCCAGGCAGAGAGGCCTAGCAGGGAAACCCAGAGAGACCAGGGCAAGGACTATTAAAGCTCCCTGGATAAGAGAGGCCAGGGAGGGAGAACCATGACAAACGGGGGTACAGGCAAAGGAATTCTTCAGACAGAAAGGTTGGAGAAAGTAAATACTCTGTGAAACTAGGGCAAAAGGCTGGGTAAGCAGAGACATTACCTGCAAGAGCACCACTTCAACCTTGTGTGAGGGGGTGGTGTAGGCCCTGAGGCCCCCTGCTACACCTCGCCCCAGCAAAGGGCAGTAGAGAGGTCCTCCAAGCTGCCTAGAGTGACTGTGTGGGAGGCAGCCAATCAGGACCCAGTAGGTCAGTACAAGAAGAGCTGCAGAGCAAGAGTGAGTTCAGTTCCTTGTCCAAGCTGGAGAAGTGTGGATGGCGTGTGGCTGGCTGACGAAGCTGCAGGACCTTGGACAAGGTAGTACTGCCAGAAGCCAGGGACAGCAAGAAGGAGCCCTGAGCTGGTTGCGGGGACTCTATCAGGACAAAGCCCTGAGGTAAGGGTGTAGATGGCACAGGGCCGTGGGGAAGTGGCACAGGGAATTAGAGCAGTTGCATAACTTAGATAAAGGGATGCAGCAGACAGCTGCTAACTACAGGGTCCCTGGGCTGGGACCTGGGGTAGTGGGTGGGCCTGGGTCCCCTCCAACCCCCATAAGCCACAGGGGGGAGTGGCCTGGACACTGAGGCATCCCTGGGGCGGAGGGGCATGGGGGACTGAACTGCAGTGGCCCGGCTGGAAAGGCCCTAAGAGGGCGAAGACATTGCCTCCAGGGAAGAAGCCCTGGGGCTCTGCTTGATTTCAAAACAGACATTACAGAGCTGGACTTGTACCCTGAAAGGGGTTTGCTTTTATCTCACAGACACTGTGTATAACTTGGCCGGAGGGCTGAGACAGGTAGAGAGTGTGTCCAGGCACACGCACTCAGCCAGGGGGTGCTCGTGAGAAGTGAGTGCAAGCCCGTTACATGGCCCTAGTACAGATCCTTGGGGGACACCACTGTTTACCTCTCTCCATTCTGAGAACTGGCCATTTACTCCTAGCCTTTGTTTCTCGTTTATCCCCTGACTGCTTTTTTGCTTATGAGCCTTTGATAAGGCACCTTGTCAATGGCTTTCTGAAAGTCCAAGTACCCTATAGCCACTGGATCACCCTTGTCCACATGTTTGTTGACCCCCTCAAAGAGTTCTAGTAGATTGATGAAGCATGACTTCCCTTTACAAAAGCCATGTTGATTATTCTCTCCCCCCGACCCCCAAACAAATAGCGTTCATTTATGTGTCCTCATTCTGATTGTTCTTTACTGTAGTTTCAGTTTGCCTGGCATTGAAGTTTGGCTTACCGGCCTGTAATTGCCAGGATCCCCTTTGGAGCTCTTTTACTAATCAGCATTACATTAGCTATCCTTCAGTCATCTAGTACAGAAGCTGATTTAAGTGATAAATTACATACTGCAGTTAATAGTTCTGCAATTTCACATTTGAGTTCCTTCAGAACTCCTGGCTGAATACCATCTGTTCCTGGTGACTTATTATTTTAATTTATCAGTTTGTTCCAAAGCTTCCTCTAACAACACCTCAATCTGGGACAGTTCCTCAGATTTGTAGCCTAAAAAGAATAGCTCAGGTGTGGGAATCTCCCTCACATTCCCTGCAGTGAAGAAAGATGCAAAGAATGTATTTAGCTTTTCTGCAATGGCCCTATCTTCCTTTAGCACCTCTACTGTCCAGTGGCACCACTGATTGTTTGGCAGGCTTTCTATTTCTGATGTACTTATTAAAAACTAACAGCAAACTCTTTGTCTTTTGCCAGTTGCTCTTCAAACTTCTTTTTGGCATGCCTAATTATACTTTTACACTTTACTTGCCAGAGTTTATGCTCCTCCCTATTTTCTTCAGCAGGATCTGACTTCTGATTTTTAAAGGATGCCTTTTTGCCTCTAACTGCCTCTTTCACTATGATTTTTAGCCATAGTGGCATTTTTTTGGTCCTCTGTTTTTTAATTGGGGGTATACATTTAGGTTGAGCCTCTATTATGGTGTTATTAAAAAATATACTTCATTGATTATATATACCCAGATATTACTCCACCCCTGACTGATCTGCACTTGTCTCTTAGGAGCAGCACAATAACAGTAATCACAGAATAACCAGCATTATAGTTTAGGACAAAAATGGAAGGAAAAACTATTCAAATGAAAGCACAGGGGGAATTAATTAATATTGGGTCTACTTATCCAAATTGTTTATTCCTGTGTCTGGGCCAAATTTCAATCTTATGATTTAAGTACAAATTATTATTACCATCATAAAATAAAAGCTTAGATATCAATTTGGCTTTTTCCTTTTAAGAGACGTTAACCTAAGAGGAAGAACAGAAGTCTACAGGGAATGGATCACTTGATGATTACCTGGTCATTCCCTCTGGGGCATTGGCCAACATCAGAAGACAGGATACTAGGCTAGATGGATCTTTGGTCTGACCCAGTATGGCCTTTCTTATGTACAGAAATAACTCAGTGAAGCCCTTTCTGCTCTTAATTCTAGCTAAATATTAGACATCTGGGTGGTGAACAGAATGGTTGGTTTGTTTTCTTTTAAGATATAAACTGTATCTATTGACTTAGTTTTTAGAAGAGACTTGAAAAACTTGAATAAATGGGGTTTCAGATGAAGCCAATTTACAGAGTCCTTAGGTGAAAACCTGGCCCCACTGAAATCAGTGGGGCCAGGTTTTTACCTACTGAGTTTAACTGTATCTCTCAAATAAGTATACTTTCATAATTCACAGGGTTGGGGGGGTGTCAGATGGCTTAATTAATTTTGGTGCTTTGAGTTCTTTGGATGATCAATCTCGCACACACGCTCACTATTCTGTCATCTGGCTAACTTCTTGTTTAAATCAGCTAGCTCACTATAGAGCAGAGTGGTTTTTTAACTTTATTGATGAGCACAGATATGTTGTGGCTTTAAACACTCGTTAAAGCCAATGTTGATTTTAACGAGTCCCTAGCCAGCTCCCCAACACAAGTGACAACAAGACAATCCAGACAGCTCAGTCAGAAACATGTTTGGAATTTCCCTTAATCAGTTTCTCACCTGCCAAGATTGTCCAGCATATGTTTCTCTTGTAACAGGTAAGTCAGCTGTACAGCCAGCTGTTCTTTTTCCTCATGTATCTTCTCTCTTGCTTCTCTCTCCGCGTGGAAGTCAGAACAATAAACCTCCATCTGGTCAGAAAAAATAAAATCATGTTCAGCATTACTATTTAGACCAGATCTAACTCTATCTGTGTATAAATTAATCTCATTTGCCAACACAGCCAACCAGTGTGGTGTTTGTATTGAAACAGCCCCTATAAGCCCCAACCAAAATCAGTGCCTGAGTTGTGCTAGAAGCTGCACATACACAGGGAAAGACCTAGTCCAAGACCCAAAGAGCTAATAGCAAAGAAAGGCTGGAAGAAATCAGGCATCATCTCCATTTTACAGGCAGGACTGATGCAAAGACAGTGAGCAGGTGACTTGTTCAAGGTCACACAGAAAATCTCTAGCAGAGCTAGAAACTGGTCCCAGAACTCCAGAGTTCCAGTTCAAGACCAGCCTTCTTCCTAGTCACACTTTACACCCATGACCTCACTTAATTTGACTAAAAACTCCCTCTAACATTAAGGGAGCCCACTGAAAATAGATTTTTGTTCTATATCAACTACCAAACTTTTTATTGGTGGTGTGAAACTGTCACATTCCAGACTCGTTTAGTTCCCAGAAATCCCATCCACTAAGGCCAATGGAAGCTGGGAATTCACAGAAGTACAGATTCTATAAAGATCTGTAGGGGAAACTCAAAAAGGGAATTATATATCTGGATTCTTGTAAGTCTGTTTTAAACTAATCAGAGCAATTACTCGAGCCATTAGGGTTTTCCTTCCAATTTCTGAACAGTAGGAAGGAGAACTATCCAAGCCTCCCTGACTTTTCTGAAGGGCACCCCATACCTGAGCTCTGAGGACAGCCATGGTTTCAAGGTCTTCCTCCTGCTTAGCAATAGTCTGCTTCATTTCATCCATCTGTAGCTGTTTTGTAGCCAAAGCTCTCTCTGCCAGCTCTAGCTTTTTATTCAGGTCCTCTACCACCGCCTTATCCACTCTCTCCAACTGCAAGGAAGAATTCATTTAAATGGCCTGACTTCTTCTCTCCCCCCCCACCCCCAAATCTATCAGCTCAGGGTTACTTCCAGCTCCCAGATATACAGTTCCCACCAGTCCCCACTGTGTCAAGCCCAAAAGGAATCTCTTTATGCAGTCTATGAAGGAGATCTTACTATTCAGTATTAAAAAAAAAAGGGGGGGGGGGGGAAGGTCTCTGTTAAAAGTACTGAGAAAAGCAACCAAGTTCAAAGTTAAGGTTTAATTAACCCTTTTGCAACATACATTGTATAGTACTTTATTATATGTATTCCAGGAGCCCCAGTGATAGATTGGGACCTGATCGTGCGAGGCACTGTAAAAAACATAACTAAAAAGATGATCCTTGCTCCAAAGACCTTACTTTCTTAAGAGTACACTAATATTTAGATGCTTAACTTCTGGCTCTTGAGTTGGGACAGACTTAGAATTGCTCAAATGTATGCAATTGTGTCGCATTGCAGTAGCTTGCAACCTACAGAGGATATCAGTAGTAACACAGCAGAGATGTGGTGGTTCTTTAGTTGAAGTGGTGGGAGGTGGCATGTGTGTTCTTGGAGCAGGAGATGTCTAGGTCTGTCCTTACACCATAGCTGCATAGATTTAATGGTCATTAGTATGGTAAAGCTGAAAAATCATGAAGTCCTCAGCCAAAATATTGTTACAATCCACATTCATTTCTCTCCCCTAAAATTCATTGCAATTTCTCTTCATAACCAGTTTACCTCGTTGTTTTTTAGTTCTTCAATGGTTTTCATTGCATTAGTGAGTTCAGGGAGAAGCTTACTGTAGGTATGCTGCAAGTCAGAAAACTTTGCCCTGTTTAAGACAAAAATAATTACATGGAAATGGTCCTTCTATCATCTTCCATTTTGTTAAATTGTTCCACTGGCTCCCGCTTTAGGATTTCTTTCATCACTCCTTCCCATCAAACTTGCAAATCTCCAGAGTTTAAGACACACTGATCCAGAATCCAGAAAGCTGAAGGACTAACTATATCAACTATCAGAATTTTCTCCAGTCTGACTTTTTACTTTTACAGGAGGGGGAAAAAAAAAGGAGGGGCAAAAAACAGTCAACTTACAAATGATATTTCAGTCTGATAAAAAGTAGCCTTCTACCCCTCACCATACCCTCTCTCTCAAGGTCTCTGGAGCTAGTCTTCTCACAGATTTCAAGTCCAGAAGGGACCATTCCAATCACTTAAATCAGGCCTCCTGCATTACAGGCCAAAGACTCTCACCCAATAATTTCAGCATCAAGCCCACAGCTTCTGAGAGAGAGCGAGCATATCTTTTTAAAAAAAAGAGAGCTAGTCTGGACTGGAAGGCTTCAAGTGAAGGAGAATTTGCCATGTCCCTAGGTAAAGAGTGGCTACTTACCCTCATGGTTAAAAATGTGCCCCTTATTTCCAGTCAGACTTTGTCTAGCTTCAGCTTCTAGCCATTGGATCTCATTATGCTTTTTTCTGCTAGATTAAATTGCCATATACTATCCAGGTAGGTGCTTACAGACCATGGAACAGTCACCTCTTTAACATTTCTTCATTAAATAAAACAGAATGAGCTAAGCTTTTGAATCAGTGTCTCAACAGCTTTTAATTCTTTTATGACTCTTATTTGTGGAGCATCTCACCAAAACACTGATCCCAGTAGAGTTTGGAGGCACTGGGGTTTCCCATGCCCTCTTCTCTCTGTTTCTGAACAGCTTGGTTTTTCGCCTTCCTCTGCAGCATGGGTCATTTGTAGGTTTAAGCTAGTGTAAATGGTGGATTCTCTATAACTTGAAGTCTTTAAGCCATGATTTGAGGACTTCAGTAACTCAGCCAGAGTTTAGGGGTCTACTACAGGAATGGGTGGGTGAGGTTCTGTGGCCTGCAATGTGCAGGAGGTCAGACTAGATGATCATGATGGTCCCTTCTGACCTTAGAGTGTAGGAGACTTCATCCATTCTCCTGGTGCCCTCTGGGCCATTTGGGTTGCTTCCTCTAAAGCAGGGATTCTCAAACTGTATTGGACTGTGACCCCCTTCAAACAACAAAAATTGCTTTGTGACCCCAGGAAGGGGCCTAAGCCTGCCCAAGCCCCTGCTACCCTGGGAGGAGGGGGCCTAAGCCTGCCCAAGCCCCTGCTACCCTGGGAGGAAGAAGCCTGAGCCCTACTGCCCTGGGCTGAGGGAGGAGGGCAAAGTCTGGGTCTTCAGCCCAGGCAGGAGGCCTGTAACCTGGGCCCTGCCATCCAGGACTGAAGCCCTCAGTTGTCAGCTTTGGCCCCGGATAGTGGGGCTTGGGCTTTGGCCCCAAGCTCCAGCAAGTCTAATGCCAGCCCTGGCGACCCCATTAAAATGGGGCTGTGACCCACTTGGGGGTTCTAACCCACAGTTTGAGAACCGCTGCTCTAGAGCACTGTGCTCATGACCAGAGAGCATCCAGTAACAATGTGAACATGTCTACAAACATTTGAGAGTATCCAGGGTACTGTCTTGTTCCCACCAGAGTAATGCTCAGTTCCCAAGCCTTTCCTTAATGTAATTATGTTCAAGCCCTACATATAACTGATTGCGGCTTTTGGGTCCAAGGAAGTGACATCAGGGAATGCTCAGAGCCAGTTATAATCCAACTGATCTGCCTTGGTACTGAAATGCCTGGTAGACCTTGGTCAGTATCTGCAAGCATAAACTGCTTGTCGTGACTTTCAAGGCCCTTCACAGCCTATTCTAAAATTTGCATCTATGTATGTCAGACTGGAGTAGTTCAGTTTTATGGCTGGTCACATGTAGCCATTATTTGGATGTAACCATCAGAGGGAACGTTCCTCAGATTTATCCTTAAAAAAGAATTCAGCTGTTTCTCCACTTTCTTTTGTAAGCCAAATGAAGAAAATGCCTACTGTGTAACAACCTGGGGAAATTAAACTTAGTCCAGGCAAGTGAAATTACTAACTGGCTGCTGGACAAAACTACCAACCTGCAGAAATTCCTGCTGATTGGGAGATGGGCTCCATGCTACACGCTGGGGACAGCATATGGGTAACTAGCCAAGTACAGTCTTACCCACAATACAGTTTTGAATGTTTGTGCAGCTCCATAGGAAGAATTTAGTAAAATACGGTAACACTTTGCCTAGCCTATCCATTTCTTCCCCTTTTGTAGGGAAAAAGCCAAGATGGGAAGCCAGTTTACATTTGTCCTCAGGCTAGACACAGTAAGTTAATGTACCCAATGTTTGAAGGCAGGGATCAGTTTAGATCTGCAACATGTCCCTGAGACAGCAAAGTACAACTTGTATACAGCTAGAGAAGGGCACAAGTCAGAGGTTAGAGCTGGGATTTCCCCGAAGGTTGGGGCTCTTTGAATATGAAGATCCACTTTGGGCCTATTGTACAGAGGTTTGAACTGTCAAAACTTTGATAAACTGAGGCTATCTGGATCCAGGGTTCCAGTTCAGATTAATCTCTACAAGCTCAATTTAATGTGGAGGGGGGAGTGTGTGTGTACACAGTCACATCTGAGATTCAGTTACTCCTTGGACACATTACTGTAGATTCTCACCCACTTGACCTATCTCTTTGTAAGGTTCAAAATCTTGTTGCACTCACTTTTCTTCCTCTGTTTTAGCTTGTTCCAGTTTGAGCTCGGACTGCATGCTCTCCACCTGAAGCTCCAGCTTTTTAATGGTATATAGGAGCTGCTGCCTCTCATCCAAATCTGCAGAAGTAGCAGAGTTTTTTCTTTCAAGTATCTGACACCTGACCAAAAGGAAAGAGAGTTGTTATCTTTCCTATCTCCCTTTCTTGATGAAAATCATCATGATGGGTATCAGACAAAGAACCTACATTTGTGATTAATTTACCCCCAAAGCTTATTTCATGAGACTGAAGGAAAAACCCATGCACAACTGTAAAAAAAAATAAATAAATAAAATAAAAAAATTGAACCATAGGTTTTCCTTAGGTTATACGCTCTTAAAAAGATGGGAATCGTGGCTAAAAGTTTTTTAAAATGGGTGCCAAAAGTGCGGCTCTTACATTCTTTTTTTATGCACCTAATTAAGTGGCCTGATCTTTAAGTGTGCTGAGAACTCCTGTGAATAATGGTTCAAATTGGGCCCTTAATTGCTTTTTTCAAGATTGCAAAACCCTTCCTTCAAGGGATTTCATTTATTTTAAAATGCCATTTCACACCAGGAAGGATTAAATCCTCAGTCAGTAAATCAGGATTCCTGTGGTCTATTTCTAACTCTGCTTGACTTGTGGTGGCATCTCAGATCTTGTGAAAGCCACTGAGGACTAGATCCTCAAAAGGTATTTTAGGCACTTAACTCCCACTGAAATAAGTAGTAGTCAGGTGCCTAAATACCTTTGGATGCTGGGCCTCTGTTTCCCCACCTGTAAAATGAAATTAATACATATCCACTTCTCAGAAGTATCCTAAGGTTTAATCAATAATAATACCTAGCTTTAATATAGTGCTTTTCATAAGTAGGCCTCAAAGCACTAGTTAGTGTTTGTAAAGCTTGTTAAACTCCTCCGGTAGAAGGGGTTATGAATATTAAGATTATCATCAGCACAATCAAGCATCTCAGCAGAACATTTCCTTTTCTGAGCCTTACTTTTCTTGAAGCCTCTTCTGGATCAGCTCCGCTTCTTTTAATTTAGCATGTGCCTCCTGAAGCTCTTTGAAGAGGGATGACACCTGCAGGTTCAGGGTTTCTATTTCACTACCAACCTGTTAGAGAGAAAGAAAGTATACTCAGACAATTCAAGATTTGAAAATTGCAAACACTAGACAGCTATATCAGGCAAGAACCATTCTCTTTCTAAAGAGAATAGCACAAATCATTCAGCACCAGTAAACTCTGCTCCACTGTGAGATTAATATAAAGATCTTGCAGCTACTGAGCATTCCTAAAGAAAGCAGAGCTGCAATTTTGGGCACCCCAAACTTCTTTAAAATTGTGGGGAAATGGGCAATAACTCAGATAAGAGTATTATTAATTTCCAGTAGTGCCCATAACATGCTAGGCCCTGTTCAGACAGAAAAGGCACCATATCAAAGAGTTCACAATTTAAAGACTATCAAAAAATAAAGATTGAGACTCAGAAATGTAGGGATGGAAGGAACCTTAAGGGGTCATCTAGTCCAGCCCCTTGTGATGTAAAATAGGCCAAGTAAATCTACACCATCCCTGATGGGTGTTTGTCCAACCTGTTCTTAAAATCCTTCAATGACCGGGATTCCACAATCTTCTTTGAAAGCCTATTCCACTACTTAACTATCCTTATAAGGTTTTTCCTAATATCTAACCTAAGTCACCTTTTGCTGCAGACTACTTCTGGCCAACCTTCAGAAGACATAGAGAGCAACTGATCACGGTCCTCGTTTTAACATCCCTGAACATATCTGAAGACTTATCAGCGCCCCACCCATGTCCTCTTTTCTCAAGACTAAGCGCACACACCCCTTTTTTTTAAGCATGTCCTCGTAAGTCAGGTTTTCTAAACTTTTTATCATTTTATGCCTCTCCTCTGGGCTCTCCCCAATTTGTAGAGCAAAGTGGCTTGAGTTAGTGACTGACCACCTCTTATAAATACAATGCAATGTTCATAGAATCATAGAATATTAGGGTTGGAAGGGACCTCAGGAGGTCATCTAGTCCAACCCCCTGCTCAAAGCAGGACCAATCCCCAATTAAATCATCCCAGCCAGGGCTTTGTCAAGCCTGACCTTAAAAACTTCTAAGGAAGGAGATTCTACCACCTCCCTAGGTAACGCATTCCAGTGTTTCACCACCCTCCTAGTGAAAAAGTTTTTCCTAATATCCAACCTAAACCTCCCCCACTGCAACTTGAGACCATTACTCTTTGTCCTGTCCTCTTCTACCACTGAGAACAGTCTAGAACCATCCTCTCTGGAACCACCTCTCAGGTAGTTGAAAGCAGCTATCAAATCCCCCCTCATTCTTCTCTTCTGCAGACTAAACAATCCCAGTTCCCTCAGCCTCTCCTCATAGGTCATGTGTTCCAGACCCCTAATCATTTTTGTTGCCCTTCGCTGGACTCTCTCCAGTTTATCCACATCCTTCTTGTAGTGTGGGGCCCAAAACTGGACACAGTACTCCAGATGAGGCCTCACCAATGTCGAATAGAGGGGGACGATCACGTCCCTCGATCTGCTCGCTGTGCCCCTACTTATACATCCCAAAATGCCATTGGCCTTCTTGGCAACAAGGGCACACTGCTGACTCATATCCAGCTTCTCGTCCACTGTCACCCCTAGGTCCTTTTCCGCAGAACTGCTGCCTAGCCATTCGGTCCCTAGTCTGTAGCTGTGCATTGGGTTCTTCCGTCCTAAGTGCAGGACCCTGCACTTATCCTTATTGAACCTCATCAGATTTCTTTTGGCCCAATCCTCCAATTTGTCTAGATCCCTCTGTATCCTATCCCTGCCCTCCAGCGTATCTACCACTCCTCCCAGTTTAGTATCATCTGCAAATTTGCTGAGAGTGCAATCCACACCATCCTCCAGATCATTTATGAAGATATTGAACAAAACAGGCCCCAGGACCAACCCCTGGAGCATTCCACTTGACACCGGCTGCCAACTAGACATGGAGCCATTGATCGCTACCCACTGAGCCCGACAATCTAGCCAACTTTCTACCCACCTTATAGTGCATTCATCCAGCCCATACTTCTTTAACTTGCTGACAAGAATACTGTGGGAGACCATGTCAAAAGCTTTGCTAAAGTTAAGAAACAATACATCCACTGCTTTCCCTTCATCCACAGAACCAGTAATCTCCTCATAAAAGGCGATTAGATAGTTAGTTTAGATATCTCTTTGAAACAAAGTTATTCCCAAGTACACCTCAAACTTGCTATCCTCAGTCAGATGTCTTCATGTAGGCATCACAGCAGAAACAGAACATCAGGAGGGACTTCAATGTAGAGAGGTTAGGTGCCAACCGGAACTACAATCCTCCCAATTACCAGTTCTGAATCACTAAATAGCATGTCTCCTTCCATAGTAGGGGCAGAAACTGAGGATATAGGGAGTGTTTATATTTTATTAGATACCTATATTAAAAAACCCCAAACAACCCCCAATCTAAGCCAGTCTTATACAGCACATCTTCGTACCACGATAGGAAGCCTTCAGTTCTGACATTTTAAAAGGATGAATGGAATGAATATTTATTTCTGGATTCTCGTGGGATCAGCAGCACAATTAGAGAAAGTGAATAAAAAAGGTACTGGGGGTAGCCGTGTTAGTCTGTATCCACAAAAACAATGAGGAGTCCGGTGGCACCTTAAAGACTAACAGATTTATTTGGGCATAAGCTTTCATGGGTAAATAACCCTTCTTTATTCATCTGAAGAAGTGGGTTATTTACTCCCTCACATAACACAAGAACCAAGGGGTCACCCAGTGAAATTAATAAGCAGCAGGTTTAAAACAAACAAAAGGAATTGTGTCTTCAGATGACGCACAGTCAACCTGTGGAACTCCTTGCCGGGGTTATCATAGAGGCCAAAAGTATAACAGGGTTCAAAAAAGAATTAGACAAGTTCCTGAAGGATAGGTCCATCAATGGCTATTAGCCAAGACAGTCAGAGATGCAACCCCATGATCTGGATGTCCATAGCCTCTGATTTCCAGAAGCTGGGAGGGGACAGGGGATGGATCACTTGATTGCCTGTTCTGTTCATTCTCTCTGAAGCATGTGGTAGCCCTACAGTGGGATTGGGATCCCACAGGACCTGCTGCCATAATAGCGAGAGCAGGTAAAATGTATTTTGTTGTGAGTGGGATTGGGTGGGCTAAAAAAGCAGACTGTAGTAATTTGCGGGCAAACACTAAATCTCTCGTCAGTTTGTCAAAGAGTTTCAGCAATGTAAAGCAAGTTTTGTTTTTTTAAATAAAGGTTTTAATACTTAAATTTAAGCAAGGGATAGAAAGATTTTATTTCTATTATAACAGGAGTTAAAGTATTTTTTTTAACATGGTTTAAGCAAGATTTGTTTTATTCTTTTAGTGGTAAAAATTTTATCTGAATTCTGTATAATAAAATATATTAACAGACTATTTATTTTTAGAAGCATGGGGGAAATCTGTCTGTCTTGCAGGATCCAAGGTTTTTGTGGGTGGGAGTGGGATAAAAATGGAACAAACAATGCAGGAGTGGGTGGGAGTAGGTATTGCAGGGCAGGACAGGAGCAGGATTAAAAAAATTGTCCTATGCAGAGCTCTAGCACCTAGCATTGGCCACTTCTGGAACAGAGAATACTCAGCTAGATGGACTATTGGGCTGAACCAATATGGCCACTTTTACGTTCGTATGTTATGTTCTTTACCCAGAAGAGAAGGAAAAGGATTTCTAGCAAAACTGCATACATCTGCAACAGATTATCCCCACCATGAGAATCTCTGCCTCCAGACTCTCTCATTATGGCTTCAAACCACTTGTAAATTATTTAGACAAAATATTTCTGAAGTTAATGAGAAATAATTTGTTTCCCCTCCACCCCCAAAATTTGTTGTAATGAAAACGCATATGCAAAAATGAAGCAATCCCACATAATTAAAACAAAACACTGATTTGAATTAGTCAGCTGTCCACATTATTGCAAGCCACGTTCAGTGCCTGGTATCAGAAGATAACTTCTTCAAAAACTCATGGTGATGAATCCATGGGTCAGTCACCAACAAAACCAGCACCATTCAGGATCTGCATTTGGACAAGATGTGTATGCTGCACCAATACCTGATTTAAATCCAGATTCAGCCCCCCCATAATACAGCTCATCCTCACACACTACTCAACATAACACAAACTGAGCAAAATCCTAGAAGACAAAGGAAAGAGCTGCAGCAGTTGTGTTCCCCTCCAACTTTAGAAGCAGAAGATACTCCAGACCCAAATCTTTAGAATTGTTCCACATGGTCTCTGAAGCTAAGGACAAGAGAAATCTAGGACTCTTGCTGGTCTGCAGACTTCTAAACACAGACCCTGCAGATTTCCTGGAGGAGCTGGACCTGCTACCTAGTATAGCAGTTAAAAATGCCCAATTTAATTGTCTCTAGTTACTGTGACTTCCACAAACACCAACACATCATAATATCACAGATCCTCAGGTGCATGGAACCATGAGATTCAAATTAACTCACTCCAGCCCCATGCAATCAGCCTGGCACATACTGGATTGGATCTTCATTCTTGGAGTAGACACCTTTAAGTTTTTAGCCATCTTAAAAGGCTCTCTCATTTCATCCAAGGTGCTGACAAGCTAGTAGAACACTAATCATTTACTGATGACTGCCATTGACGCCTATGACCTACTGAAACCACGATGGTTCACAAGCTACATCAGATGAAGCACAAGGCCGGAACACAGGCGGTGTAAGACCCACTTCAAATCCATCCATGAGCAGCACAATCCCACTTCCAAAACAAAAGCAAAGAACATTTTACTCCTCTGCCATCACAGCTACAAAACAGCTACCAGCAGCTGACTCCAAGACCAAAGCACCAGCCACCAAAGGAGCTCTCTTTTTAATTTGCAGAAAATCAAATACTAGAGGAACTTCCCATGGCAGCAAACTGAGAAGCAGCCCAGACAGTATTAACCACTCCTTACAGAAAACAGTTAGGCCCTAACTCATGCACAATAAAGTGTTGGAAGCCCTTGGAAACATTTGAATGCTGTGCTTTGTCACTGGTGAACACCATTGAAGATCAAGTACTCCCATTAGCACTGGGCACAGTCAACACAGTCTTCTGAGAAGCAACTCTGCCATCCTCATTGCAAAATGCAATAGCCCAATCCTCAACAAAACCCTAACACTTAACGCAGACTACCTCTCCAACACCTGCCTCCGAACAGGAAAGTAACGACAGGCAAACTCCAGCATCATGTGACCTCTCAACTTCGTGAAAACTTCAAGACCAGGGGACAGCATAGCCACAACCTTAGTGGCACTTTAAGACAACTCTCCTCCTAACAGTTGACGAAGGCCATCTCCAAGCTGCTGCTGACCCATCTACCTGACACAGCTGGAGAAGGTAGTACAGCACTGCAACAGCTGCAGTCTTCCCTCTCACACCGGACTCGGTGATGGGCAACTGCTCCTGGTCCCCAAGGGCTCTCACCTGCATAGTCTCCAAAAGATCCACCCTGCTCTCCTGGCCCCCTACAACATCTGCATTGGCGAGAAGCTGCTGGGAGAGTTGGTGAAACAGAAACTCTGCTGCCAACAATATATTGAGAAAACCCAGCTGTACACTTCATGTTTTCACAGATGCAGCCAGCACAGTCATAAGTATGTCACAATGCCTACATCTGGATCAAGGGTATCTGACTCAACCTGAACCCAGACAAGACTGAAGTAGTCAGAAGAGGAAAATACTTGAAGAAATTTGCTGGGACATCTCCCACTCTGTTCATCAGACTGGTATGGAGAGGCAGTTTTGCCTGGGAAACCCACCATCCCCTAAATGACCAGGCAGTATCAGTGGCTGGGACTCCCCTTCAAATGGTTTGTGGCAGCAAACTCCCCCCCCCCCCCCCAAAAAAAAAACAAATGAAAAACCAACCACACACACCACCACCTTCTTCCACCTTCAGCAGCTACAATCCTCCACCCCTTCTTCCTTGAAGATCTAGCCCCAATAATCCACGTTTGTCACCTTCAGACTTGATTACTATAATTCACTGTACTTGTGGCTAAACATTTGAGCAACAGAAAAACCAACTTATGCAGATACAAGTGCCAGTCACTGTGAGCTTACTACTTTGTTCTCCATTGGCTCCCACCATCAGTTCAAGGCCTTAATTCAAAGGATTAAGACCCAGCTATATCTGCAACTGCATCTATGTCCAAGACAGTTGTGCTCCTCCATGGCAATAAACTCACCAAAATCAGGGGGAAAAATACATTAATGCTAGGAGAGAAATAACCCCCATCCAAACATGGATTCAGGCCTGAACTCTGCAGCTAGGGTCAGTGTTTTACACCACATTGCCAGTGGATTGTGGCCCAAGACATGGGAGGATTACTCCAAATTAGAGAGATCCTCTGTGGGCATAAAAGATCCTATGTCACTCCTTTGCCCTGTTTAGAGGGCATGGTCAAGGTAGTTGGGCATGAGTGTGACTCCACTATGTCCTACTGATTCCTGGCTGCAGCTAACTGCTTCTTGGGGCTATTGGTAGTTTGTGTAATTTAGAACACCCTTCAGGAGAACCAGTCCAGGATCAGAGGAGCATGGAGTTCACCTTTGTATCTTCCTCTTGAACTTTGCCCAATTCTTCTCAGGTGCAGCCAAAGGGCTAGACCCTTGTATCATTAACACTAATCTTGCCTGCCCCCAACAAGTTCTTTGTAGTTGCTCAAAATCGTGTCCCCAGATGACTGCTACGTACTCTCTTTGCACTTTCATCCTCTTCTTTTGCCCATTCCGTTTGAGTTCCAGTCTCCAGATAATCAGCCACTTCCTTCTCCAACTTCGATAGCCTGAGAAACATAAGGAGTCAATGATGATAGTTTCAACACACATTCAGTATGAGATAATGAGCATTTTAAAAAGTGGGAGCATTCAGAGACCATATGCTATTGCTGTATATATTACTCTAACACTAACATTTCCCGCATAAGTCAGAATTAAAAATATATAAGCACACAGTGAAATATGAAGATATGTCCAGAAGCTGATTTATTTTTTTGGATTCTCCTACATACCTTGCCCTTACCTCATTTTATATATAAAGACATACAAGTTTATTTTCATGGTACAGGAATAAAGTGGGATTCAGCTGTAGTGATCATTGTTCATAGTGATCATGTCACAGTACAAATGAAAGCTACTTTCCAAAAATCTTTTTCTATGGGTATGGATGCATCTGTCCCTTGTGTCTCTTGGAAGTTGGGAACACGATCAGAAATATTAATTCTGAATCTGTTTTTTCCTTTGAGGTTTTCAAATGGTAAGGAGAATTTCACACTTTTCTGAGGATACATCTACACTGCAAATTAAGGTGCAAATTATATTGTGGGTAGGTACACCCATACTAGCTTTAATATAGCAGCATGGACTCCAGTGTGGGCTAACAACCTGAGTACATAGTGCCCCAGGCAGGCTTTTACTGGGGCAGTTAGCCTATGCGGCAACCCGTGACAACTGCGTCTTCACTGCTATTGTTACCTGTGCTGGCCAGGTTAAAGCCAGCATGGGTACACCTGCCAACACTACAAAAAAACAACTTAAACTACTGAGTAGACATACCCTGAGGATATGTCGACGCTGCTATTAAACACCCTCGGCTCGCCATGTCAGCCTGAGGGGCTCTGGCCATGGAGCTGTTTAATTGCGGTGTGGATATTTGGGCTCAAGCTGGAGGTGATTAATTGCATGGTGTTTAACTGTAGTGTAGACATATCTAGAAAGTAATTTGGCTATTGGCAAAGCTTGTTATCACTTCTAGGAAGGCCGTTTAGAATCATTATGTGATTGATTTGCACTGGTATAGTGTCTACTCCAAACAGATCTCACGCTGTCCTTGCAAAATGGCAATTGTGGAGCAGCTTCGGCTCACACCAGTGAAATTTCAGTAACTTGAACAGTTACTTCCAATTTACACCAATGTGACTGAGCTTATGCAGGTCTCATCTGGGACATTCGCTTTAGGTATCTGGAATTAAATTTTAAGCATTTCTAAGGAGCTTTCAAAAATAATGTATCTGAGAGTCTCAAACTTTAAAGAATTAAAGCCCTGTGAAGTAACTATTATTATTCACACTATATAAAATTTGACTTGCCCAAGGTCCCATAGAAAGGACATCACACCATGAGAATATTTCATTGGAAAACTGCAGAGACAGTGCATGAGCAATTCATGAGCTAAAATGTCCTCAAATATCCATCACACCATTTCACTTCAATTTTGGGAAACTGCAAGCCCAGAGGGGGCAACGGGAAAAGGATCCTGAACTGCTTTGTGTTGAGAATTAAGAGAACAGGAGTAGAAAATAGAAGAAGAGAACCTGTGATTTACCACTCCCATGGCTACAATAAAGGAGTCATTATGAGATAAATATCGGTCAATGCACAGCAGCATGTACTACAGCCTGTATACTACTGTCAACATCATATTGACATTTGAGCTTGTCCCTGTCTACCCACGGGTTTGGTAGCTTTGGCTGAAATGGCTCTGATGGATAATGGTTGCAATTCAAAATACTTGTTACCATCTATTTTATACCTCTCCTTGTGTTCTTGAAGTTCCTTTTCAAGGCTCTCTCTCATCTGAGTCTCATTTCTAAGGCAACAAAGAAGTTGGCTAACAGTAAGCTCTTCAGATTCCAAATTCTTTGGTTCATCCACAGATCTGCTCCTGCTTTGATCAAACATGCTATTAGTACAGGTGATTACAAATTAATTTTTACAGTCCACCATTTGCCCAGCTGAATGCCAAGATTTTCAGAAGTGACTAGTGATTCCGGATGCTCAGCTTGACACTTTATAGGGACCACATTTTCAGAAATTGTTGAGAACCAGCTCTCTGAAAGTCAGGCCCTATTAGAGTGTCTCAAGTTGGACACCCAAAAAATGAGTCTTGCCAAAAGGCTAAAATAGTGGCAGCCCATGATCCTCAAGATCTGGCTCCATGACCATGAGTGCAGTTCTTGCTTCAAGCACCACTTCAAAAACAGCTCACAACAAGAGGGAGGATGTATTCAACCACTTAACTGAGTAGGTCCATGTAAAAACAGAAATCTGACATTTAAAATATTCACAAGTATATTATGGGTCATTTTGTGGAACCAAAAGTGTTGCTTTTCATGATGGATGTCTTCACAAAATGGCTGTTTTTCCAATTAAACATGCAAAATTTCACATCTCTCTACAAAACAATTCCCCCCCCACCCCAAAATCCCAATAAAATTACATTTTCATTAAAATTGCCTTATTTTTGAGCCAATAAATCCTGTAGTATTTCACCCCCATAAAGTGCTTTTTTAAGTCAGATTATGCTAATGGAAAACATATTAGTTCATGACATCAAATGTGAGACCTCACTATAAGTAATAGGGAAATTGACTTTCCTGGGATAGGACACAAACCTTCCTCTCCTTGTGGCTTGGGAGTGTGTGTCTGGGTATTCATTACGTTCATACTCCCCAAATTTTGTGATAGGATGTATAGGAATCACATTATGCGCTACTGAAACGTAGCTAGCATGTCACATGAGATTATCTAAGACAGTCCTTGCTACTAAATTGGGCAGCATCCAAAATGGAAACTTTAATAGTATCAGCTGCCTAAACCTATAAAGAAGTATAAGTTCAGCAAGGAAACAAGCCTCAGGCATAAAGTTCATGTGAAGATAGAATTGTGGGAGGAGTCTTAAGCAATACATTCTGTGATTTTGGTTTAAAAAAAATTATATATCTCAAGCTTGAAACAGCACCAGAATCCACATACATGTAGGCAGCTGCGTTGTTGGTCCTTTGGTCATTAACAACATCCTGATTTTCTTTTAAAGCTGCATTTGGTTCTCCTTCCTGTTGGGGATAAAAAGAATATTAGCTTTGATATTTCAATGTTGTCACTAGCTAGCGTATCTGCTTTTATTTCATTTACTTTTTGAATAAGAGAAAGCTGAGGAAGAATCACACCATGACAACACAACTACACAAGATTCCAGGGACTAAATCTCACATTTGGAAATTTTAAAAGTTAATATTTAATGTGTACTCTGGCCATCCCATTAGTACAGATCAAATGAGAAGGACAACAGAGGAGCCATCCCTTCCCCCTACAACCTTTTGCCACTAATTTTTTCCCAAGCAAAAAAATCAGAGATCAGGCAGTTGACATGCTCATCAATATCAGAGATGACTTCCAGTATAGGTCTAACAACCACTCATTTGTGGTAAGCCAACAACCTGCCCTCCCATAGGGAATAATTTCTCCCTGCCAATATAGAGCCCAATGCCTTCCTGATTGAATTTTGTAGCCATAATGGGGCATAAGTTGAGCTCACAGCTTGAAGCTTCCCCAGCAATTCTAGAATTCCCCAGTGAGTGAGGGTGAATTAAACCCTTTCAGCCTAACGCAGCGATTGCCCTTCCAGACATGGATCCACTACCATAAAAATGATCAAGAAACTATTGATTTTGTCCATGAAGAAGCCTCCGTAGATTCAATGGTGATAGCAGAAGTAGCTCTCTCTGTCTCTAGCACAGTTACAGCACAGAACTTTTGAATATCTAAAATTTGAGCTAAATTGAGTTTGACAGCATCTCTAATTTCTGTCAACAGAAAATGGAACCCTTTCCCTGCCACCAGGAAGGGGGGAGGGGGAAGAAAACCCCAAACCCACACATACAAGTTTCCCCTGAACTAAACACAGCACAAAAGTGAACCTGTGGTATGCAATGCCTGCTCCAGGCATCTGCCTGGAGTGGTGTCAGCGCAGTGTGGAAGAAACAGACTGAACAGAAGAGAATGGAGAACAGAAACGCCATCTAGTTCTCCAGCCCTCACTCACACACGCATAAGGGCCCTCATTACTATAGGAGAAAGTAGACAAAAATCCCTTTAAAGAATAATCCCCAGAGGAAAGTCAGTTATTCAAAAAAAAAAAACCCCACAAACCAGTATTTTATTCACTCATGCACTTCAGTGCAACCTGTGTTGCAGCTATTAGGGCTGGGGTTGTTAGCCCCCCTCTCAAAGTGGCATACAGTCTTTTCAACACATTGCACAGGGACTGAGCTGTGCATTTACCATTACAGGAAACTGCACTGCTAAATCCCTCATGGATCTCACAGAAATTTGCCCTCAAAAATATCCTGTCTGAACCACAAAAACTTTTCAGATTGTGCTCTCCATACTCTTCCTGCAATAGGCCAACTGATACTTCTTGAAGCAAAAATATGGTGCTGTTAATGGTTTGTTCCCAATAACTTACACTCATTCTGATCTCAACAAAAGAGTCCTCTGTCGATGGGACATTGAGTTTGAGCTGTAGTTCTGAAACAATGGCAAGCAGATCTGCCTTCTCAGCCTGGAGCCGCACCACCTGGGTCTTCAGCTGCTTAGTTTCCTGGGTCATTTCCTCCCTAAGGACTGTGCAGTTCCCCTGGGAAAGATGTAAAATACACACCATATTAGCCAACCAAACAGATATCCAAAGCTACCCAAGCAGAAGTGCTGAGGCAAAAACAACACAACAGCATCCCAAACAGCCTCAACACCATTAGGTATACACAGAAAAAGTCAGTGAATAAACTATTAAAATTTGCTCTGATCAAACTGCATTAAACTAAGTTATCAAATAACGCAACCATCTCCTGCAAGGCTGGAGCCCAGTTTTGAAACATGCACCTGATTCTCCTCAACACTGCCGTAAACCAGGAGCAACTCCACTCAAGTCAGTAGAGCTACACTGGTGTAAGCAAGAGGAGACTCAAGCTCATTAAGCCCAGTTCTCCCCTATCTGCACTGCAAGAACAAACTGTGTTTTAAGTTAACCATGCCAGGGAGACAAATGTGTTTTCACCAGGTCCTTCAATACGGTAAATTCCATAGTGCCGACAGGACTATTTTAAATAAGTGGACAATACAGTGTGGGGGCCATGTAAAATAGGTAGACTCTAAATCCAATCTCTCTTTATTCCTCATTCCCCACCATTGACTCCAACACTCTAAGCCCCATTCCCCAATCCCCACCAGTCTCTCCTTGGACTTAAAACTATTCCCTCTCCTGTGTACCCCCTTCTTCCTCACTTCTCTTTCTCCAACTCATCTGGGATCCTACCTCCTCTCTTCCTGGAATCTCTCCAAATGCCCCTCTGTCTGCCCCTTTCCCTACAATCTCTCCCCCTGTTCCCCTTCTCTTTGCTGAAGGCTCTCTCTTCACATCTGCAATTTCCCCCATCCCTTCTTCCAAATCTCTCCCTCCTATCTCTTCCTCGGAAAGCCTCTCCAAATCCCCCCAGTCTCCCCACATCTTGCCCAGAGTCTCTTCTCCCTCCTTGGGGGTGGGGAGGGGGGATTTGAGAACCCCATTTTTTTGGCTTCTACTTAACCATTAAGCTCCAGTTTCCACCCCTCCCTATGGCAACTTGCTCAACTCCCAATCCTTCCCCTTGAGTTTGTCTCCCTCTGCCCCAGCTTTTTCCCTTCTGCCCTCCGCACTGCCACTATGAGTTCCGGGCAACCCCCCCCTCCCCCCAGTCTCCTCCATTCCCTTCTATGCTGCATCCTTTGCCCCAGTTTCTCCCCCCCACCCCCCGCCACCTTCCCCAGCTCCTAAAGTTTTGCCACGCTGGCATCTGCTCTGGTGCTGCCACTCCTCATATAGCATCTCCTCCACCTCTTGTTGCCTCGGATTTTGTGTTCAGACCAGGAGGGGAAATAGCCTTATCACAGCCCTTGCTGGCAAGAAGGCAGAAGTGTAGGGGTTTTTCCTCTCAAAGCCATTCTGAGTGCTAGTATTTATAGCCTGTGAAGGCCAGAGGATGGATCTGTGATTCATCAGTAGTTGAAACTGTGTGGGCACATGAGGTCACCTAATGAGCAGCAAGTGGCTATGCTGTATTTTATTTTAGAAAATGCTAAAGTAAAAAGATAGGATTCAAAGTTAAAGTTAAATAAAGTTCATCTTAAATAAGGGACTGTTTCATATTCTCTCTCTGAAGAGAATTTAGGTTACAATCAGGACAATTCCTGAAAAGGGAAAATAGTCTTGGCTTAAGTGATATTGTCAGGCTAGAAATCACAAACAGTAATAAGTGTCCTTGCCTAGGTCACCACCACAAGAGATTCTTAACCCTGAAAAAAAAAAAAAAAAATCTAGTCTTACTTCTTGAATTTCTTTGTCACTTTGATGTTTTCATGCCCTGGCAAAAGCTGCAAGATTTATTTTGCAAATCCTGCAGTTGGTTGTTGGTTTGCTTTTTTGAACAGAGTTTTTACAGGAAACAAAATAAGATATTAAAAGAAAAACATCTCTCTCTGTGGCAGGCTTTGCAAAAAAAATTAATTTGGCGCAAAGTTTGACCTGATAGCATCACTTTAAAGAGGAATTTTGAGAAACTAGTTTAACATACTGTGAATTAAAAAATGAACAGTTTTTCCTCCCTTAGAGCTCATCAAGGTCTAGACTAACACCTGGGCCTGCCAAGGGCCCCAATAACTTCTGCCTATGTAGAATTCATTGCAGGATCAGAATCTTAGACCCCATGTTAGACCAGAGTCCTAACTCCCGCTTCGTGTTTTCTGTCTAAAAGATGCTCTCATTCTTTTTACAAGAGGTTTGTTCTTTTCTGATTTGATCATCCTCCTCTATTCTACCCTATAGTGATTTCTCTCTTCCCTCCATTTCCCCATACACCCCACTCCTTTGGGGTTGGAAGACAAAGAGAGTCCTGCCCACCAGTCAAATGCAGAAAAGCATATTTCAGAGGGCAAACAGGTCACAGAGTGAATTTGTGGACATCAATCTTTGAATGCCAGTGAGATGTCAGCTTTGAATTTGAATGAACATAAGAACTGCCAGATTGGATCAGATCTGTAGCTCATCTAATACAAACTAATAATAACAAACAACTAGTATCCTGCAACATTGGCTAGCACTAGATGCTTCAAAGGAAGGCGCAAGAAGCCCCTTAGTAGGCAGATGGGCGATAAACTGCCCCCATGAAGCTCTCATCTTAATCCCTAACAGTTGGTTTAAACCCTGAAGTATCAATTTTAAATAAACGTTCTACACCTGAAGGTGCAAATATATCTCCACATGCATATCCCAGTACAAACCTTAAATAGGTTTTTTCAATATAGGCCTTCTGCATGACAATACATGCAAGTCAATGTTGCCAAGCTACTAGATAGCTACCTCAGGGGGCAGAGCTGGCACTAGGCATAAGCAGACCTAGCAATTGCTTAGGACCCTGAGCAGCTCAAGAGGGCCGCCTGTATGTGGGGAGGGGGCAACAATATTCCTGCTTAAGGCACCCCAATGAGCTAGCACCACCTCCTACCCTGTTTCAAACCACTCAGTTACAAAGCAACTTTCCCCATTACTTAGAGGGATGCAGACAGGCAGTTTAGATGGACTCAAAATATAGGTACTGCAGACCAGAGATGCATTTGGCCCAATATGAACAAGAGTATTTTTATGACTTAAAAAAAAAGTTAGATGGAAATAGTGGGAAGGGTTTCTGGTGGGGTTTTGTTTTTTGCATTTAAACTTCCCCCTCTAACAATGGAAGCCCAAACGCAAGAGCACTAAACTAAACTAGGAAAAAAGAAGGAAAAAAACAACTAGGAAAAACAAATGAAACCAAAAGAGAAACATGACTAACAGAACAGAGAATGAAAAGTGAATGAGATGTCCGAAGTTCAGTTTTAATTCTCTCAGCTGTGGCCTGATTTCTCAAATCTCCTGGAAGTCAGTTACCTTTGGAAAAAAATCAGTCCAATGATTTCCATTATGATACAATCCCTCTAAAGTAAAAACAAAACAAAAAAATGGAAAAAAAATTAAAAAATACAGTGTAATAAAGAGATACGAATAAAAAGCTGGTGGGCCACTTTTTATTTACCATTTCAGACCCCACCTCTTTCTCTTTTAAGCTTTGAAGTTGTTTCTGTAGCTCTTCGTTTTCAAGGCACTTGACTTGCAAGTAATGTTTAGCTTCTTTGAACTTGGACTCGTAAAACTCCCGCTCCTCCTTCTGTTTCTCTCGCCATACAGAAAGCTCCTCATACCGATCCTTCATAGCTTGGTTATGTATCTTCATGGCTTCTAGAGAGTGTTCAGAAACAACATATGAACAGATACTAATCCCTTGCCAGAGAAATAGGAAAGTGAGCCAGGCCAGTGACAATGTTCTGCACAGAAGAGCAGAGTATTTCTATTTAGATGGTCAGCTATCTGGGATAAGGACTTTCTCACTATAGGCTTGTTGTATCTAGCACAATTGGGTGCTGATCTTGTTTGGGGCCCTCTAAAAAAATAGTATTGCCATAACACTAAATTACCTGTCCATGGTCTCTGAATCTCTTGGGTTACCACTAGATCACCACTTACCAGTGAGGCATGACTTGCTTCTCCACTGCCTTTCATACTGTGCAGGTGTAAATGACTTTACAAGATACAAGACAGGGGAGAATCAGACCATACTCTTGAGCCTCACTGGAAAATCCTGGCTACACGTTTACATAAATACAGTCTGAATATTCAAAACCTAAGATATTTTAGGATCCAATTAAGCGCTCAGATACCCATACAATTTCCATTGACTTGAGTGACAATAACATGTAGAGGCCAGTGCTGATCCTTATTTAAATAAAGAGCGATCTAGCTAAAGGAAATTAAAGAGCTTTGGGGCCACTACACAAAATGTCAGACTCAGTCAGGGATCATACATTCTAACATCCACAAAAAAAAACGTCACTGAATTTAAAAGACGCTGTCAATCTGAAAGCCACATCTCTGTCTGAAAGTGTTACAAGTTATACCGATGCTTACTATGGCTGAAAGTGGTTTGCTATATTATTTCCCTGTTTGATTAGATACAAAGTGCTGTTAAACACACTAAGTAAACAGCCTCATTGCTGTCCTGTACATAGTGATTTTTTCCCTTGGGTGAGAAGACTTTTATAAACATCATGAATCTGTGAGGATATACAATTATGAAGGGCTCTGACAAATCAATTAAAATATTTCAGGTCAGAGCCACTTTAAAGACTCACTTCTTTCAGGGTTACTGGATTTCAAACACAATGTACTTTTCTTTAGCTTCCAATAGTAAAGTGTGCTGGAGCTGTAATATACACGGAGGACTATTTCTTCTTCTGGTATAAATCCACTGAAGACAATGGAGCTATGCCAGTTTACATGAGCTGAAAGTTTGGTCCTGAAACTTTACTTCATATGGTATTGGACTGCCCAGCTGGTATTGAAAAGATACTATTAAAGTTATTCTATACATTGCTTCCCAGACCACGAAAGATCCTCTAGGATGTAAAGCCAAGGGTATCTAATGACTCTGGAAATCTGACAGCTGTAAAAATAAGAGCTCTTACAGCTAAAAAGGTGGTACTCAATTAATGAGCAGCACTAGTGATGTTGCATCTACAGAGACGACATCTTACAAGATGCAAGACAAATGGTAGGTGTGTACAGATATTTGGTCTTCATTTTTTAACCTGTGATGAATTACATACGTTGCTCTAGCTTTCCATTTGCCCTAAGATCTGCCCAAGAGAGCTCTCTTATTTTATCTCAACATAATTCCTATGTATAGTATTGATTTAAGGCTCTGAAATGTGTCCCTTCATGTACCCCATGTAATTAGTAATGCAAGATTAGTGCGATAAGAATTATTAATAATCTAAGTTTTAAATATAGAATGTTGTTTTGAAATATAAAATTTAAAAGCCTAATGGCTCATGGAACTCTCTGGCCCCGGGTCACACTAACCCAGCCTTCAGGAGGGAAAAAACACTTTACTTGACCAGGGCAAATACATTTGTTTCCTTGACGAGGAAATGTCATTTTTTTTTGTATCAATCATCATAGCCAAACAGATTTTGTGCCTGGTCTGGTAAGTTTTCATACTAATTTTGCAAACCTGTACTAACTATTTCTATAATTCTCAAGAAACCAAGTTATACTTCAGTCTGGTTGTTTCCCCTTATTCTTCCATACAGATTCAATTTCATAAGATCACCTTAAATATTACCATATAGCATGGGGCAGATTCTGTATTGCCTTACACCTTGTGTAGTCATTTACATCTATGCACAGTGCAATGTTACCACACCACTGTGGTTGGGCAGGGAATTCGTATTTGATAGTGTTTTTAAACCCACTTGGCACAGGTATAAAGGACAACACAAGATACAAGACCATGGAGAATCTAGCCTCTACATTTCAAGGCAGGTTCTCATTCACCTTTTAATTCATTGTTCTCTGTAATCAGCTCTTTCATCTGCTGCACCATCTCTTCTGGGGTGTACGTGCCAAGTGTAGGAGAAGCCAGATTGTGGGGTCCATTTCCCGTTTCACTGTTGTGACATTCACCATTTTCAGCAGGACGCCTTAGCGGCTTGCTGGACATCACTGCAGTGACTATAATAAGATTAACAAAGAGAAATTTAATTTCTTGATGAAAAGTTGCATACCAAAAAAATCCAGTAGCTAGCCAACAACTGAGACATACCATGGATACACCACTAGATCGTTCTGCACTGCCATGACAAAGGAGTGTTGCTATTGAGCTTACCACAACAGAGTATTCCCCATAAATCCCCAAAAGATCTGTTTCAGAGTAGCAGCCATGTTAGACTGTATTCGCAAAAAGAAAAGGAGTACTTGTGGCACCTTAGAGACTAACTAATTTATTTGAGCATAAGCTTTCGTGAGCTACAGCTGTTGCATCCAATGAAGTGAGTTGTAGCTCATGAAAGCTTACGCTCAAACAAATTTGTTAGTCTCTAAGGTGCCACAAGTACTCCTTTTCTTTTTGCAAAAGATCTGTGTGAGCCTTGAGCTATTTAGTTTATTCACATAACACTCAGCCAAGACTCATTAACCTTCAGGAAACGTGGGCTTGTATCATTTTGGGGCAAACCCCTACAAGTTGCACATGGCTTTGACTTGAAACCAGGCAGCACTTGGGTGTTTCATCCACATTTTGTTCAAGAGATTCATCTACAATTCTGGGCCTTGATACAGAACTCTGCAGCACATTTCCTCAGCAATACACAATCTACTGTGAACACATCAGGGTGGATAAAAATCAATGATTTTTTTTTTTTAAAAATGTTTTTTAAAAATCTGATTTTTTAAATTTAAATAGAATTTTTTTGATAAAATGCTTTTTGAGGAAAAAACCTATCTAAAGATGGTTTTAATTAAGATACATTATAGCTCAAAGATATCTCATCATGGAATAGGATTATAAATTCTAATTCTATAGTATGAGACAATATATTTATGTAATGTTTAAGAAAAGTTTTGTAAATGAGTTCCAATAGTTCATGGATTAGGGACCCAATTTTATGGGGTTCTAAGGGCTTCTGTATAGATTATTTAGGTTAATCTTTCTATCTACCCAATGGGACTCAGTGCTCAATCTAGAAGTTACGATCAGAGATGCTTAATTTTGCAGTTCTCAAACTGTGGATTTGTGTCTCCAGAGATAACATGCTTGTTAACAGCAAAAATGTTTTTAAACAAACAAATAATATATAGAGGTGAGATATCACAGACCTCAACCCTATTGTCCCTTTGCAAATTTGTGTATACAGAGTCAATACCTTACCTCTCTCTAAAAGTGCAAAGTTTCAAAAAGTTCAGTGAATAGAAGATTGTTGTGAGCAGGATAGATCTAGACAAGGAGAAGACGTCTGGAGATAAATGTGAGCAGGGAGGGACAGGCAGTAGAAACAAAAGTGAAACTGTTTGAGCAGCATATTCAAGAAGTTTTGAGGTCTTTCTGAGTGTACCCTTCATACCATTCTCTCACTAGAAGGGAAAACCTATAATGGCAGCAGGCCATAAAAGAGACCCAGTTTGGGAATAAGAACCATTCAAGAAATATATGTTTGCTGATGATGTTTTAAAGACAGGCACACCAGTAAACTGGTGGAAGTCACTTAAGCACTTGGATTCAGAGACCGTTGAAGTGATAATCTCACTTTTAACAACAGTAGCTTCTTCTTCTGGTGTAGAAAGAATATTTTCTTCCTTTGGACTAATTCATTCCAAATTGAGAAATCGTTTGGGACCTGAAAAACCAGGAACGCTTGTTTTTCTTTTCCAGATTATGAACAAAGAGGAAAATGAAGGTGAAGACGACTGAGTTAACTGCAGAAGCCAATATTTTAAGCTTCTCATGTTGATCTGGCTGACATAGTCTATTTAATTTTTGTTTTAAAAAAATATATATATTTAACTATTTTAGTTAAAAACAATTTTAACAAAAACTAACTTGATATTAAAAAACTTGAATGTTTAACTAAATTCAAAAATTCATATGCTTGTTTTGTTAAACTATTATAGGTTTGCTGTTGAAGAAAAAAAATCTAGAATACATAATGTTGTTGTTTTAGTTAAACAAAACAATTTAAATGTCTGTCTCGTGATGTTCTCCTCCTAATACAGCATGGCAGGAAAATTCTCCAAATATTAATGATTAAACTGTTGATTTGTAGATAGTTCACCTCCCAATGACTTCATAAATATCTGCTTCAATTACCTTTGGTAAATGAAATAACCAAACAATCATTCATTTTCTGATATAGCTGTAAAACTAATCTGAAAAGTTTTCAAAATAAATCACTTTAAAAATGTATAGTGTGTACCTTCTAAAAATGAAACCTATATCTATCTCTGAGTTGTGAAGAATACGTATTAAGGTTATAACAACCAATAAGAATACACTTTTATGTAGAAATCCATGATTAAATCGAGACTTCCTGACTAGTGATTTAAATCAAATCCACCCTGGAACACATCAAACCTGTTCTTGGCTCCCTACACCAAATCCCCATATAATACTGAATCAAGTTCATGGTCTTGGTCCTTCCCCAGAAGGCGCTCCATGGCCTAGGCCCAGAGTATCTAAAAGAGCGGCTAAAGCTCTGGGATGAAGACCATGGTCGACAGCTTCTCTCCTCCGGTGCAATGGAACTTTCTACAATAAGGATAAAGCTCCTCTGTGCAGGAAACAGCTTTCTTGGAGGCCAGACCAAGACTTTGGAACGAACTACCTCAGGAACTAACGACCATCATAAACCTCACCAACTTCCACTCCAAAAACAAGGAGCATTTCCTTGACTTGACTTCTCCAACAAACACACACACACACATATATATTTAAAAAAACCAAAACACCACACTCCACTGTCCACACTTCTTCCCCTGAGGACAGCATGAGAGAACCAAACATGATGGCTGTTAGTTACATTGCTCAATCCACTGCTGGAAGGTGCTCAGACACTATGGTGATAAGTGTGGTACAAAAAACTATTTAGAATAGAATAGTGTAGGCACGTCACATTAAAAGTTCATTCATTCACAGTTATGGTTGGTCCTATAGCATGGAACACATCCATATCTCCACTCACCTGAACTCCATATCGTCCTCTTTCACCTTATTTTAGAATTTAAAAAAAAAAAAAGGCACTTTAAAGTTTTCTTTCCCTCCCTACACCAAAAAGGTATTTACAGAACCACCACAGCTGGCCTTATATTATCTAATCTACCTGTCCCTTTCCACCCCTTTTTCAATCAGGCCTTCTCATAAGTTTCTGAACATTTGGATGTTAAAGGGCTGGTATGGTATAATTCATAGTGTACTTATTTCTATTCCATTAGGAGCACCGCCAAGCATTTGATGGTTGCCACAGAGGTCAAGCTCAAGAGACAGAGAGCCCTGTCAGAGTGGTGCTGGCGTGCAATATGTAATTATTGAATCCAGAAAACCAAATACTCAGGAATGTGGCCCTGTGGCTGTAATTCTATTGTCAGGGACAGATACTGCCCTTTTCTTATATAGCACTTTTCACCTGTAGATCTCAAAGCTCTTTACAAAGGAGGCCAGTGTTATCCCCATTTTAGATGTGGGGAGACACAGGGAAGGGAAGGAAAGGGACTTGCTCAGGGTCACTCAGCAAACCAGCATCAGAGTAAGGAATTGAATCTAGGGCTGCCAAACTGGGTCTAAGTCCTAACCCGGTGCATGACTCACTCTCACCTACATAAGTTAATTGTAAGGGAGGGAGGGATTTTAGAGCTAACTCCATAATCACAACAAAATTAATGAAACTTATGATGATGCCCCAAAAAATTCTCAATTTTAAAAAATGAGAGTTTAGGATTTGTTTACAGTAAATAGTACCTTCTCTTTTATCCTTCCCTTTCCTAAAATTCTTTTCTTTTTTGATTACCTTTATTTGCTTTGTCCAATACAAATTTTAAGTTCTCAGTGCAGGGACCTGGCCTTCAACTCTGTAAAGCCCCATACAAAGTTTTTGCACTATACATATTTAACATGTATTATTAATAATAATAAAATAAATAAATAAATAGAGATAAGCAAATAGCAACCCATTTATAAGAAATTGTTCATATGGAAACATCCAGAACAGAAATAGCTGCAAGCTGCTCAGCAAAAGATACCTATGTGTTTCTGCTCTCCACAGTCATGGTGCAGGTTTGAGTCACATGGCCTGAATCTCCACTTCACCACACTGGTGTCACTCCAGTGGAGCAACACAAGTGTCAAAAGCAAAAAGTGGAAGAAAATTCAGGCCTCCAGTTTCTTGTCCCTGGTCTGTAGGGAGCTGTAAGTGCTGGGTTCAACAGGTAACATGAACAGTTCTACCAATAGGTTCCAGTGAGAATCTCAATTCTTCCTTCTCATCCAAAGGAAGGGCGGCCATGAAACCAAAACCCTGAGGTCATGTAAAGGGGAGGGCTTGATCAATCCTAAAGAGATGTGTCATTAGTAAGGCTTTGTGTCTGTCACAGAGGTCACAGATTTTGAGACTTTCTGTGACCTCCATTACTTCTGCAGCGGCTGGTGCAGCTGGCTCTAGGGCTGCCCGAACAGATCAGGCAACCCCTGGGCCAGCCACACCGGCCGCTGCTGGGGCAGTCTCAGGCCACCGTGCTCCTCCCCCCAGTAGCAGTTTGGGTGGGGGCTGGGGCAGGGGTGTCGCTTACCTCGGGGTGGGAGGACCCCCCCGGAAGCATCTGGCACGTCTCTTCAGCTCCCAGGCAGAGGGTCCAGGGGGCTCTGCGTGCTGCCCCCACAGCTCTCACTGGCTGCGGTTCCCGGCCAAGGGGAGCTGCGGCACTAGAGCTCATGGCAGAGGCAGCATGCGGGGGGCCCCCCGGCCTTCAATCCCCCTAGGAGCTGCAGGGATGTGCCGGCTTCTTCCAAGGAGATGCACGAAGCTGGGTAGGGAGCCTGCCAGCCCCACCAACCCTCCCCCCCAGTAGGGGTCCTGGGCCACGCGCTGCTGCTCACGCCCACGCCCCAACGCCAGTGGGAGTCCCAGACGGCATGCCGCTGCCCCCTCCCTCCCCCCAGCACCCACAGCCCCCGGCCCAAGTTTTAGTTAGGGGTATACAATAGAAGTCATGGACAGACCACGGGCTGTGAATTTTTGTTTACTGTCCATGACTTTTACTAAAAATGCCTGTGACTAAAATGTAGGCCTTAGTCATTAGCAATGCAGTAGTTCACGCCCCTTCGGTTTGGTAAAAATCATTTATTCTTTAAATACATGGAGGTGGATGTAAATCATCTCTGGACACTGACTCTTATCATGGGACCTTTAACTTTTATTCCACAGCCCCAGTTACCTGACATGGGTCAAGGCTAGGAGAGCGCAGTCTCTTAGCAGCATTCCTGTGTGTCACAGCTTTATGACAGCAGGGAGAGATCTTGTTTCTTGATTTAGTCTTTCAGCCTCACTTTTGAACTACATAATTTCCGTGTCTCCTCTCCCAGCTCCAGCCACCTGCTACCAGGTTCTCTTTACAGAGGTACAGAGCAACCCACAAAACACGCCGCTGATTCTCCTGGTGCCTCCACCCAAAGGCCACAACACTCAGTGCCTTTTTTTAATCTCTAAGCCTGCAGGGCTCTGAGCCGTGACTGTGCAGTACGATCATTTTTTAAAGTAATGGTTATTTTGAAGCACGATGGGGACCGGTGACATACAACAGTGAATCAGACATGCCAAACCCACCAAAAAACACCACCACAGAAATTGGGCTTGTTTTTGGCTTAATTGGCTTGTGATTGCTTGTTGGGTGGTTTTTGGCTTGTAGCTTCTTCTTCTTTTTTTAAATCAGCTTCCAGCAAACAGGGGTAAGTGGGGGAGCAAGCAGGGGAGAGAGTGGGGGAGGGGAGAAACAGGGGGCCAACCGCAGTCCCAGATTGCATGCCAGGGGCTCTAGTCACATACAGCGTGGGGGTTCCTAGGGATTGCCTTGTTTTGAAATGGGATTAGCTTGATTTTCGGCTCATTGTGAAAGTCGGGGTGTGAAAGGTGGCAACTGCGCAGTGGCTGTGGTGTAAAAAACAGACAGACACCCCACTATACTCCAGTTCAAATAGGAATTATCGGGGGGGGGGGGGGGCGTTATCTGGCCTGTGGTCTACCAGGGGTCAGACAAGATGGTCACAACGGCCGGGGATCCTATGAGCAAGGAGGAGGCTGAGCATGCCCCCAGCTCGCAGGGTCTCCAAACGTCCCCGGGCTCCGAGCACTCCCCCCTCCGCGGGGATGCGCAGGCGGCAGGAGGGCAGCGCCGGGCTCCCCCAGGGAGCGTGGGGGGGGTCCCCCTGGGGATCAGGGCCGGCTCCCCGCACTGGCGCAGTGCCGCGGGACGGGGCGCGGTCGCTCTTTGGAAGCGGCACCTGCGGCAGCCCGTTCCCCGCCGCCGCGCTGCGGGGGTGAGTTTCGCTTTCCCTGGCCCCCGGCGCGGCGCGTTGGAGGGCGAAGCTCACCTGAGCTCCAGACCCCGCGCGTCCGGCCGCGCCCAACGGCTCCGTCCCTCGGCCTCGGCCGCGCCCGGCCGCCGCCACCTCCTCGCTCCGCCGCAGGCTCCCACGGCCGGGGGCGGGTTTGTTATGGGGCCTCGCTCCCCGCCCTCCCCAGCTCAGCTGACTCCCGTGACGCCGGCCGCCGCCGCGGGACTTTCCCGGGCCCCGCCCCCGGGGAGCGGGGCCTGCCTTGGCGCGGAGCCTGAGGCGCCCCGCCTGGAGCTCACGCCCCGTGGGAGGGCGGCTGTGGGCTGCCAAAAAGCGGCGTGAGCTTCCCCCAGCCCGCTCCTCCTCTGCCCCTCACAACCCCCCTGCCCTCCCCTGGGGCCGGGGAGAGAGAAATCGCTGCCCCGCGGCCTGCCCCGGGGCCGCTGAAGGGCAGGCTTCAGTCTAGGATTCGCCTTGAAATGAGCATAAGCTTTCCTGAGCTACAGCTCACTTCATCAGATGCATACTGTGGAAAGTACAGAAGATCTTTTTATACACACAAACCATGAAAAAATGGGTGTTTATCACTACAAAAGGTTTTCTTCCCCCCCACCCCACTCTCCTGCTGGTAATAGCTTATCTAAAGTGATCACTCTCCTTACAGTGTGTATGATAATCAAGTTGGGCCATTTCCAGCACAAATCCAGGTTTTCTCCCCACCCGCCCCCCACAAACCCACTCGCCTGTTGGTAATAGCTTATCTAAAGTGA
Source organism: Eretmochelys imbricata (assembly GCF_965152235.1). Taxonomy (NCBI): domain Eukaryota; kingdom Metazoa; phylum Chordata; order Testudines; family Cheloniidae; genus Eretmochelys; species Eretmochelys imbricata. The sequence continues at coordinate 345,389,675 of NC_135572.1, forward strand.
TCACTCTCCTTACAATGACAGGATTCAGAGTAACAGCCGTGTTAGTCTGTATTCGCAAAAAGAAAAGGAGGACTTGTGGCACCTTAGAGACTAACCAATTTATTTGAGCATGAGCTTTCGTGAGCTACAGCTCACTTCATCGGATGCATGCTGTGGAAAGTGTAGAAGATCTTTTTATACACACAAAGCATGAAAAAATACTCCCCCCCCCACCCAACTCTCCTGCTGGTAATAGCTTATCTAAAGTGATCACTCTCCTTACAATGTGTATGATAATCAAGGTGGGCCATTTCCAGCACAAATCCAGGGTTTAACAAGAACGTCTGGGGGGGGGGGGGCGGGAGGTAGGAAAAAACAAGGGGAAATAGGTTACCTTGCATAATTACTTTGTTGTGTGGTATGTGGTTGCTGGTGAGTATTTGCTTCAGGTTGGGGGGCTGTCTCCCAATGGCCCCACAGTATGCCAACATTTTTATGGCTGACTTAGAACAACGCTTCCTCAGCTCTCGTCCCCTAACGCCCCTACTCTACTTGTGCTATATTGATGACATCTACATCATCTGGACCCATGGAAAAAAAGCACTTGAGGAATTCCAACATGATTTCAACAGTTTCCATCCCACCATCAACCTCAGCCTGGTCCAGTCCACACAAGAGATCCACTTCCTTGACACGACAGTGCTAATAAATGATGGTCACATAAACACCACCATATACCAGAAACCTACTGACCGCTATTCCTACCTACATGCCTCCAGCTTTCACCCTGACCACACCACATGATCCATTGTCTACAGCCAAGCTCTGCGATACAACCGCATTTGCTCCAACCCCTCAGACAGAGACAAACACCTACAAGATCTCTATCAAGCATTCTTACAACTACAGTACCCACCTGCGGAAGTGAAGAAACAGATTGATAGAGCCAGAAGAGTTCCCAGAAGTCACCTACTACAGGACAGGCCTAACAAAAAAAATAACAGAACACCACTAGCCGTCACCTTCAGCCCCCAACTAAAACCTCTCCAACGCATTATTAAGGATCTACAACCTATCCTGAAGGATGACCCAACACTCTCACAAATCTTGGGAGACAGGCCAGTCCTTGCCTACAGACAGCCCCCCAACCTGAAGCAAATACTCACCAGCAACCACATACCACACAACAGAACCACTAACCCAGGAACCTATCCTTGCAACAAAGCCCGTTGCCAACTGTGCCCACATATCTATTCAGGGGACACCATCACAGGGCCTAATAACATCAGCCACACTATCAGAGGCTCGTTCACCTGCACATCCACCAATTTGATATATGCCATCATGTGCCAGCAATGCCCCTCTGCCATGTACATTGGTCAAACCGGACAGTCTCTACGTAAAACAATAAATGGACACAAATCAGATGTCAAGAATTATAACATTCATAAACCAGTCGGAGAACACTTCAATCTCTCTGGTCACGCGATTACAGGCATGAAAGTTGTGATATTACAACAGAAAAGCTTCAAATCCAGACTCCAGTGAGAGACTGTTGAATTGGAATTCATTTGCAAATTGGATACATTTAACTTAGGCTTTAATAGAGACTGGGAGTGGCTAAGTCATTATGCAAGGTAACCTATTTCCCCTTGTTTTTTCCTACCCCGCCCCCCCCCCCCCCAGACGTTCTTGTTAAACCCTGGATTTGTGCTGGAAATGGCCCACCTTGATTATCATACACATTGTAAGGAGAGTGATCACTTTAGATAAGCTATTACCAACAGGAGAGTGGGGTGGGGGGAGAAAAAACCTGTTGTAGTGGTAAACACCCATTTTTTCATGGTTTATGTGTATAAAAAGATCTTCTGTGCTTTCCACAGTATGCATCCGATGAAGTGAGCTGTAGCTCACGAAAGCTTATGCTCAAATAAATTGGTTAGTCTCTAAGGTGCCACAAGTCCTCCTTTTCTTTTTGCGAATACAGACTAACATGGCTGTTACTCTGAAACCTGCCTTGAAATGGTTTCTCCCATGGGAGCCCCCTTTTACCGCCTTCCCACCCCCCAATCTCCTGCTGTGGGTCAGGCGCTGGGTCCCCTCTTGACGCTCCTTCATGTGTCCTTGTACGATGCCTGCGTTTGTCATTTTCACAACATGCATCTGAGGAAGTGGGATTTTTACCCACCAAAGCTTATGCCCAAATAAATCTGTTAGTCTTTAAGGTGCCACCGGACTCCTCTTGAAGCGGTCCCCCTTTAATTATTGATCCAATCGTTGGCACAGAGGAAGGGGACCCTGGGTCTCTCATCTCTCAGGTGGGTTTCTTAACCACCAGGCATAGGAGCTGGAACTAGGGGTGCTGGGGGTGCTGCTGCACTCGCTGGCTTGAAGTGGTTTCCATCATATACCGGGATTACAGACACAGTTTGGTTCAATGGCTCTCAGCACCCCCACTACACACATTGTTCCAGCACCCCTGCCACCAGGCTACAGCGCCTGTGTCTACTCAGCACCTGGATGCCCACCGCTGGCCTGTGCCAGCCAACTTGGGCTCCAGGGATGTTTCATTGCTGCGCGGACTTCCTGGCTCGTACTGGAGCCCAGGATCCCACGGGTCAAGTCTACACCGTACCCCAGCCAGAGGGAATTCTGCCCTGCTGTGCGTGCAGAATTTGTGCAGAAATTAATGTTGTGTGCGCAGAATTTCCTTCTCCCGCCGCCTGGAAATGGGTTGCAGAGCTGCTGGATGCCACTAGGGGCCGTTGGACCCAGCAGAGACCGGCTCACAAACAGAATATGCTGCGGGGGGGTGGGGGAGGAAGCTGGAGGTACCCCGGCAGCTGCAGTTCTCAGCATGCCTTGAAGGAAGGAAGGAAGGAAGGAAGGAGGCAGTGTGCAGGAATCTCCATGCAAGCACTGGACCCAGCACCAGGCTGTTTCTCCCTCTGGATCCCTGGGCTCTCAGGGGTAGGGGATGCAGGTGTCTGGGCGGGGGGACGGGACACCCTGCAGCTGGGCTCTGGCGGGGAGGGGTGTTTGGGCTGGGGAGGGGTCCACAGCTGGGCTCTGGGGGGGGTAGAGAGTCAGATGTCTGGGCTGAGGGGTGCCCCGTGGCTGGACTCCGTGGAGGAGGGGTGCAGATGTCTGGGCTGGGGGGGCGGGCAGAGAAACAGAAACTGGGTTGTCATTGCAGTTTCTTTAACTCTACTTCTGGTGGAATTATTTTGTGTGTCTGTTGTTATAGACATAATTGCTGGCAAGTATTTTGAAATAAATTACCAAAATAATTGAAACTGGCATGATTATATAATGTTATTTTGAGAAATAAAATATGCAGAATTTTAAAATATTGTGCATAGAATATTTAATTTTTTGGCACAGAATTCCCCTAGGAGTGACACAGCAATGAAACAGCCCCACAGGTTGAGCCCAAGTCAGCTGCCATGGGCCAGCCACGGGTGTCTAGTTGCTGTGTAGACATACCCAGAGTCATTCTCGCATTCTCTCTCTCTGACCTAATGATTAGTTAAATATTCATACAAAATGGAACAGCTACAACATGTGTTAGAGGGGAGAATATGCAAATATATCAAAGAGTTTATCTTCATGGGGAGATCAGTCTCCTCACTTGGGGTATTCACAGTCCCATTCTCATTCATAGCTGAAATCCAGAATCTGTAGGACATCTGAGGCCTCAGTGCATCAATGTTACAGAACTCTGTTCTCTGTTTTGTTTCAGCAAGGGCATGAAAAATGAGGGGAAGCCAGTTGCAACTACTAACCCTCACAAACCTGGTGCGAAGCACTAAGTAAGGGTTAGCTAGGGTACATAGTTTATTTAGCCCCATCTTGAGGCTGGGGAAACAGAGCAATTGTGCCCCTCCAAAGTACATTGCAGCGGAACTAGGACTAGACGTCAGGAGATCCTAGCATCCAGGCTGCTGCAACTCGGATAACTAGACCATACCCCTCCCTCCTTTACTAAAGAATTATGCACCCATAATCCACTGTGTTAATGACTAGGGTTTCCAACTTCCTGATTGCAGAAAATCGAACACCCGTGCTCTGCCCCTTCCCCGAGGCCCCACCCCTCCTCGCTCCATCCCCCCTCCTACTGTTGCTCGCTTTCCCCCTCCCTTGGTCTCTTGCTCATTTTGACTGGTCTGGGGTGGGGGTTGGGGTGGGGGGTGATGGCTCCAGCTGGGGGTGTGGGCTCTGGGGATGAGGGGTTTGGGATGCAGGAAGCAGCTCTGGGCTGGGGGAGTGCTGAGGGGTTCGGAGTGTGGGAGAGAGCTCCAGGCTTGAGCAGGGGGTGCGAGTTCTGGTGTGGGGCCAGAAATGAGGAGTTCAGGGTGCAGGATGGGGCTTTGGGCTGGGGCAGAGTGTTCGGGTGCAGGGGGGGTGAGGGCTCTGCCTGGGGGTGCAGTCAGGGATGAGGGGTCAGGGATGAGGGGTTTGGAGTACAAGAGGGGGTTTCGACCTGGGGCAGGGGGTTGGGGCCCAGGAGGGGGAGGGGGCTCAGGGCTGAGGCAGGGGGTTGGGGTGTGGGCTCCGGCTGGGCAGTGCTTACTTCAGGCGGTTCCTGGAAGAAGCTGCTGTGTCCCTGCAGCCCCTAGGTGCAGGGGTGGCTAGGAGGCTCCAAGCGCTGCCCTCGCCCAAAGGCGCCACCCCCCATAGCTCCCATTGGCTGCAGTTCCCAGCCAATGGAAGCTGCAGAGACGGTGCTCGGGGCAGGGGGCAGCGCGTGGAGCCCCCAGGCCGACCTGCGCCTAGGGGCCGCAGGGACATACTGGCCGCTTCCAGGAGCCACACAGAGGTAGGGCAGGCAGGGAGCCTGCTTTAGCCCTGCTGCACTGCCAACCAGACTTTTAATGGCCTGGTCAGCAGTGCTGACTGGAGCCGCCAGGGTCCCTTTTCTACTAGGATGCCTTACAAACCCTATTAACGATACCAGCCTTTCTACTTCATTTCTTTTGTGCTGCCCCTGTGCCTGGAATACCAGTCCTGAGGTGGCCAAGCTCTCCTCATGCAACTCCATCCTTGAGACCTCTTTGGGCCATAATACTCACAGGAAGTTGCTAACTGATTAAAAAGTTAGAGGGGCAGCTAGGAAATGGCTATATATTTAATAAACAACACTCCAGTAAAAGCCCATTGTGCTAACACTCTTTACTGAGGGGGAGATTTTCAAAGGCAAAATGCGCAATTTAGCTCCACCTTAGTTATTTTAATTTCAACATATAAGAGGAACACAGGCACTAGGCAACTGTAAGAGGGGCCTGTGCTAGAGCAAATCCTGTGTGGTACAGTGTGGCCCTGCCATCACCCAGCGCTCAGTTCCCTCAGGGTTCTTTCAATAATTTTCTCCAGACCAGAATACTTATGGGGTCTTTTTTATTAAATGTTTTCAAAATCCAGACTCTTTGGCCTCTCAATCTCAAATCCTTCATCCTGTTTCTTCAGGACTCCCAGTGCTCCCACAGCTCTCCTGCTCAGGGCCTGTGTTGTGATTCAAGCCATCTTCCCCAGTAGCCAGTTTCCAGTCCTGCTTCACAGAGCACCTCTTCCCCATCTTGGTTCAGGGGTCCATAGCTCTCCTTCTAAGGCCAGGTAGGCATTCTCTTCTCTGAGTTGTCTGCCTGTTTTCTTCCTTTGGCTCTCTGGATGGTTCTTGTTTATCCCTAGGCTTGGACTGATTTAGCTACGTGATCTGTCATGTGACTGCAATAACTTTCCCCAACTGTGGAGAAGATCTGAGTGAGACACAGGTGGAGCTGGATCCATTATCTCTTCAAGGGGCCAGTGACCACTGTGACAGCACCTTTGGCAGATCATTCAAAATCCAATCTAGAACAACAGTTTTTCTCCACACAAGAGGAATTGGTCCACAAAAGTGGAATTTCCTCACCTCAGCCACCGCAAAACTCTCTCCCCCCCCCCCCCCTCCAAATTTCATCCCTCCCCAAACAGATTGGCTTTGCAACAGGTCAACAAATTTGGTCATTTAGACTGAGTTAGGAAGTGAATTGCAAAGTCAAGAGACCATCATGGGGAAAGTCTTGCAACAGCCCCCTCTCGTATTCTCTTAAAGGAGTGGCACACATGACTTATAGTGAAAGATTCAAGACACTCAATCTATTTAGCTTATCAAAGATAAGGTTAAGGGATGTGATCACCAGCTATAAGTAAAAATTGCTGAGGGCGGGGACGGGACATGTTGCCTTCCTCTGCAGCATGGGGCACGGGTCACTTGCAGATTTCAACTAGTGTAATAAATGGTGAATTCTCAGTAATTTGAAGTCTTTAAACCATGATTTGGGAAGTTCCGTAACTCAGCCAGAAGTTAGGGGTCTATTTCAGGAGCGGGTGAGGTTCTGTGACGTGCAGGAGGTCAGATTAGATGATCACAATGGTCCCTTCTGACCTTAAAGTCTATGAGTCTGTCTACATGGGGAACAAAAATCTGATAACAGAGGGCTCTTCAAACTAGCAGACAAGGGTGTAACAAGATCCAATAGCTGGGAGTTGAAGCTAGGCAAATTCAAATAAAGTGCAAATGTTTAACAGTGAGGATAATTGACCATTGGATCAATTTGCCAAGGGTCTCACTGGAAATCTTTAACTCACAATTGGATGTTTTTGTAAAAGATATGCTCTAATTCAGCCACAGCTATTGGACCTGAAGTAGGAATTAATTCCTGGAAGTCCTACAGCAAGTATTATTCCGGAAGTCAAATTATATGATCATAATGGTCCCTACTTGCCTTAAAATCTACAAAACTTATATCTAAGCCAAGGGAACTCCACCTCAAACACCTCTGCATATCCCAATCATGATAGGGTCTCACACACTCATGCTCTCTCTCTCTCTGATCAGAACCAGCACTTTAAGCTCCATCCAAAGAAACTAACACATAGCCAGTGCAGATTCTGGGAACTGGTGTCCTGTGCTCACACAAATCACCACTTTCTGCACTAGCATTTGTTTGGAATTAATATAAGATGTTGTCTCATGTTGAGTACATACCAACAGACTCATCTCTAAGTGACAAACACATAGATAATGATTGCAAAGGTGTCATCCAAGAGAAAGGCCATCCTGGCCAGATGCAGATAGAAAACAACAGCCTTGGCCATGATCATCTATTAAATGAGTGCTCCTCTGAGAGACTTCTGTGTTCTCCTACGACTCCTATTGCTTTCTCTCATGCCACCCCGAAGCATGGAACTCCTTCCCAGCCCTTGTTCTCCAAGACACTACTCTCTTTCTTCATTCAAATCCATTAAGGATGATGTAGTTGAGTCTCTGTACTTTTCCAGTCCTTATGTTGTCCATTGAGACTGTCAATAGGAATGTCAGATGTGGTGGTGATTTTTGTGATGGAGGCCCTGGTCCACTATAAACTGGATTGAGATCCCCATTTCACTTAACCTCAGAACAGCCAATGAACATTTTCACAGAGGTCATTTCCCGCAGGCCACTGAACAGCCAACAGATGATAAGTTTACGTATACCAAACCCAAGATAGATAAGGACTAGAAAACTGTTGGTGAATGCCCCAATGAATACCAATGCCCCAAGATGACATATTGTGTTGAAGAGGAACATTGAAAACTTATTGAACTTAAGGTGTGATCCAAAGCTCGTTAGAGTCAATAAGGGTCTTTCCACGGAGAGCAGGAACTAATCAATCCCCTTACAGGACAGGCTCAGTTTAGAGTAAGAATCGCTAACCCTCCTAGGGATGATCAAATATTTTCTGTCAAATCTGTTTTATGTTGGAAAATTGGATTTTTGACTAAATGAAATTTAGCAAAAGTGTCTGCTGTCCATAGAAACTTTCAATTTTTTGTCAAATAACCAAACCCCTGTAGTAGGGTCCTTAGTGGGCTAGGTGGCCCAGGGGCTAGCATCCTCCCCAGCCGGGGGGTAGTGGTAGGGAAGCCTGGGCCCACCCACTCTACTGGGCTCCAACCCAGGCCCCTAGGAGGGTCAGCAATGTTGGCCCCTGGAGAGGATTGTGGGCAATCTTCCTTGTCCCAGCCATCTACATCCAAGCACCAATTTTGACGTGTTGTTAGAAGTGCTAATAGACCACTCCCCCCAATTGCTACAACTGACCACTGCTACTTACCCATTTGGCCGCCAGTTGGCAGCCATTCCGCAGTACCTGGGAATGCATAACATCAGACTGATGCGTCCTAGAGATCGTTAACAATAGGTACTCTATCCATTTTATCTCCCTACCCCATCCACAACACCCTTCCCTGTCCTCTTCAGGGTTCCTTCTTATGAGAGTTACTACAAGAGGTAAATCATCTCCTCCAGTTAGAAGTCATAGAATCAATACCTCAACATCTATGAGGCAAAGGGTTCTACTCTCATTATTTCCTAATGCCCAAGAGGAAGGGAGACCCATACTAGAAATCAGAGCTCTCAACAAGTTTGTCAAGGCTCAAAAATTCAAGATGGTCACTCTAGCAACGCTTATTCCAGCGTTGGAACACGGAGACTGTTTTTTGGCCTCAACCTTCAAGACACATATTTTCATATCTCAATCCTATTGACTCTCAGACTATTTCTCAGATTCTCTCTAGGACAAGACCACTACCAATACAGAGTGCTCCCCTTCGGACTATCATCGGCCCCAAGCGTATTTTCCAAGGTTCTCTCAGTAGTGGCTCCTCACTTATGTTCCCAAGGAATCATGATTTACCCTTATCTGGACGATTGCCTCCTCAGAGCCTGGTTTCTGCAAGAGGCTCACTGAGTCACCAAAGCTGCAATGTACTTGTTCACAGAGCTGGGCTTACAGATCAATGCCCAGAAATCAACCCTCACTTCAATGCAGTGCCTGGAATTCAGACGCTCTGACCTTGACTTTTTACAGGCCAGAACCCTCGTACCTCAACACAGATCCCTCTCTTTGATCACACTCATAGACAGTTTAAAACAGCCCACAAATATCAGCCAGACACTGCCTACAACTCTTGAGGCATATGGCAGCGGGCACAGCGATAATGCCACACGCCGGGCTTCATATGCAATGTCTACAGATGTGGTTCAGCTTGGTTTACAGACCAAAGAGGGACAGACTCGACAAACCCCTCTCCCTACCCACCAAGTCAAAATCTCCTTAGATGGGTGGAAAGACCTAGCCAACATTTGCAAAGGGATACCCCTTCTCGCAAAACCCCCTGTCGTTGCTTCTCACCACCGACTCATCGCTCATAGTGTAAGGTCTGAGGCCTTTTCCTGCAGCCATATTCGGAGAGCAGCAGCCATGAGCCAAGAAGCAGAAAGTCACTTCCTCACATTCCATCTAAATTCCATTAAAACAATGTAATATCGGGTTGTTCAGGAAGCGATCCTGTCCTAACAGTACCCACCATCGCCAGATAAAGAAAGAGATCTTAAGATGTTTAAAGAAAACTTTGTTTAATAGCATTGCTGTCAAGGAATCAGTTATCAACAGTTGTGGTTGTGAAATCTATACTTCTTTATTGTTTTGTCTTTATGGACCCCACTTCTCTATTGTTTATCTGCATGGTCTCTGTCTGGTTCTTTGATTGTTTCTGATGTTGCATAACTAATTTTGCAAGATTTAAATCAGTCGTTCTCAAACTTTTGTACTGGTGACCCCTTTCACATAGCAAGCTTCTGAGTGTGACCCCCCCCTATAAATTAAAAACACTTTTTAATATATTTAACACTATTACAAATGCTGGAGGCAAAGCAGGATTTGGGGTGGAGGCTGACAGCTCGCGACTCCCCATGTAATAACCTCGTGACCCCCTGAGGGGTCTGGACTCCCAGTTTGAGAAACCCTGATTTAAATCAATTAAGGTGGTGGGGTATGATTGGGTAAAGAATTGTTTCAGAATATGTTAGGATTGGTCAAATAATTATTTTGTAATATTTTAGTAAAATGCTTGGTTAAAGTATAGCTAAGCAGGACTCAAATTTCACTATATAAACTGGAGTCCAAAAGGAAGTTCTTTGGAACCAACTCCAAGACACAGCCCAAGATCAGAGCTGCCAGATCTCAACACTCTGCCTACTATATCGTGCAGAAGCTGGAGTCCCTGGATGACCCGATCCTGACTAGCCACCAGGAAAATTCATCTGCTTTTTTGGGAGTGGTGAGCATTGTATGCTTAGCGTATGCATTCTGTTTTGGTGATTGTTAATAGAGATTAAGGATATTACTGTGTAGGGTTCTTTCACTGGTAAAAGACCCCGCAAACGCACAGTAGGTTACGCCCTGAGCCCAAGGAATGAGGTAAAGGTGGGTGCACTAGAGTGTGCGGATAACAATAAGGTGGGGTGCACATCTAAACAGCCTTACAACACAAGGCAAATGGTCACCCATGAAGATATTCCTTCACATCAACTTCCTGGAGCTAAAGGCGGTCAGGAATGCTTGCACCTGCTTCCTTCCGCTGCTCAAAGGATCACACACAAGAGTCCTAACAGACAACATAGCCTGCATGTACTATATAAATGGATAAGGGGGAGCCAGGTCACCCTTCCTCTGCATGGAGGTGATGAGACTATGGAACTGGTGTATCTCCCATGACATCACACTGTCAGCAGCCTACCTCTCAGCGCACAAAATTCCATAGTGAGCAGTCTCAGTTGCAAATTCCCACATGACTACAAATGGGAGACAGATGCAGCAGTACTTCATGATCTATTCAGGCAGTGGGGCACACCGACCAGAGACTGTCAAAAAGGCTGACAAAGGAGGTTCTGTCATCATCATGAATAGGTCAGAATCTAGGCAGCTCTCCAACACCACTTTCTACAAGCCATTACCCTCTGATCCCACTGAGGGTTACCAAAAGAAACTACAGCATTTGCTCAAGAAACTCCCTGAAAAAGGACAAGAACAAATCCGCACAGACACACCCTTGGAACCCCGACCTGGGGCATTCTATCCACTACCCAAGATCCATAAACCTGGAAATCCTGGGCGCCCCATCATCTCAGGCATTGGCACCCTGACAGCAGGATTGTCTTGCTATGTAGACTCCCTCCTCAGGCCCTATGCTACCAGCACTCCCAGCTATCTTCGAGACACCACTGACTTCTGAGGAAACTACAATCCATCAGTGATCTTCCTGAAAACACCATCCTGGCCACTATGGATGTAGAAGCCCTCTACATCAACATTCCACACAAAGATGGACTACAAGCCATCAGGAACAGTATCCCCGATAATGTCAGGGCTAACCTGGTGGCTGAACTTTGTGACTTTGTCCTCACCCATAACTATTTCACATTTGGGGACAATGTATACCTTCAAATCAGCGGCACTGCTATGGGTACCCACATGGCCCCACAGTATGCCAACATTTTTATGGCTGACTTAGAACAATGCTTCCTCAGCTCTCGTCCCCTAATGCCCCTACTCTACTTGTGCTACATTGATGACATCTTCCTCATCTGGACCCATGGAAAAGAAGCCCTTGAGGAATTCCACCATGATTTCAACACTTTCCATCCCAACATCAACCTCAGCCTGGACCAATGCACACAAGAGATCTACTTCCTGGACACTACGGTGCTAATAAGCAATGGTCACATAAACACCACCCTATACCGGAAACCTACTGACCGCTATTCCTACCTACATGCCTCCAGCTTTCACCCAGACCACACCACACGATCCATCATCTACAGCCAAGCTCTACGATACAACTGCATTTGCTCCAACCCCTCAGACAGAGACAAACACCTACAAGATCTCTATCAAGCATTCTTACAACTACAATACCCACCTGCTGAAGTGAAGAAACAAATTGACAGAGCCAGAAGAGTACCCAGAAATCACCTACTACAGGACAGGCCCAACAAAGATAATATGAGAACGCCACTAGGCATCACCTTCAGCCCCCAACTAAAACCTCTCCAACGCATCATCAAGGATCTACAACCTATCCTGAAGGACGACCCATCACTCTCACAAATCTTGGGAGACATGGCAGTCCTTGCCTACAGACAGCCCCTCAACCTGAAGCAAATACTCACCAGCAACCACACGCCACACAACAGCACCACTAACCCAGGAACCTATCCTTGCAACAAAGCCTGTTGCCAACTGTGTCCACATATCTATTCAGGGGACACCATCATAGGGCCTAATCACATCAGCCGCACTATCAGAGGCTCATTCACCTGCACATCTACCAATGTGATATATGCCATCATGTGCCAGCAATGCTCCTCTGCCATGTACATTGGTCAAACTGGACAGTCACTACGTAAAAGAATGAATGGACACAAATCAGATGTCAAGAATTATAACATTCATAAACCAGTCAGAGAACACTTCAATCTCTCTGGTCACTCGATTTCAGACCTAAAGGTCGCAATATTAGAACAAAAAGACTTCAAAAACAGACTCCAACGAGAGTCTTGGAATTAATTTGCAAAAACTGGATACAATTAACTTAGGCTTGAATAGAGACTGGGAATGGATGTGTCATTACACAAAGTAAAACTATTTCCCCATGTTTATTTCCCCCACCCCGCACTGCTCCTCGGACGTTCCTGTTAACTGCTGGAAATGGCCCACCTTGATTATCACTACAAAAGGTTTTCTGCCCCTCCCCCCGCTCTCCTGCTGGTAATAGCTCATCTTAAGTGATCACTCTCCTTACAGTGTGTATGATAACACCCATTTTTTCATGTTCTGTGTGTATATAAATCTCCTCACTGTATTTTCTACTGAATGCATCCGATGAAGTGAGCTCACGAAAGCTTATGCTCAAATAAATTGGTTAGTCTCTAAGGTGCCACTAGTACTCCTTTTCTTTTTGCAACCACAGACTCGTTTGCCAACTGCCTGAACAAGACATGTCCATGCTACTGCTCCAGAGCAGGGATAGGACAACACTCTCTGGACAATGCTCTCCTCCTCCCCTGAGGAGCGGACCTTCTTTACGCCTTTCCTCCTTTTCCCCTACTATTGAAGGTCCTGCTGAAAATAAAAAGAGATGAAGCACACACCATTCTGATCACTCCTACTTGGCCGAGACAGACCTGGTACCCTTATCTGTCACAGCTCATGACATTCCCGCTGATCCCTCTCCCACTAACTCTGTACCTCCTCTCCCAGGAGAGAGGACATACCCACAACTCAACTTGGGGTTTCTCCACCTCAAGGCATGGCTCCTTCTTGGTTCAAACACCTAGAAAGCTCCTTTTCGAAGGAGGTGCAAGAGGTACTATTACACAGTAGAAAGTCCTTGACATGACATATTTACCTGCAAAAATGGTTCAGGTTTCAGATTTGGTGTACTTCACAACAAATCTCCCCTACATCTGCAACTCTTCCACATATCTCAGACTGTGCACTGGCCCTAAAAAGATCAGGGCTGTCTCTAAGCTCTCTCATAATCCACCTAGCAGATATAACAGCCTTCCACCAACCAGTAGAGGGATACTCAGTACTGTCACACCCGACCACCAAAAGGCTCCCCAAGGGTATAGTAAACCTCTTCCCTCAACTTTGACTTCCTACTCCCACATGGGACCTCAACCTGCTACCGAAAGGACTGACTAGGCCTCCCTTCTAACCCATAGCCACCTGTTCGCTCACATACCTCTCAATGAAAACAGCCTTCCTGATAGCAGTGACCTCAGCTAGGAGAATAGGATAAATAGTGGCTCTGATGGCACATCCCCCACAACACAGTATTCTTTCAGGACAAGGTTATGCTCAGGCCACATCCAAAATACCTTCCTAAAGTAACCTGCCCATGTCACATGAACCAATTGATACATCTTCCAACCTTCTACCCCAAGCCTCACAAAGACAACAGGGGGACTGAATTATACATTGATGTCAGGAGAGCCCTAGCCTTCTACCTGGACAGGACAAAGGTTTTCAGGAAGTCCCCCAGGCTTTTCCTCTCCATTGTGGAAAGACCCAAGAATTCAGCAATATCAGCCCAAAGACCCTCCAAGTGTGTCTCGAACCGTGTCTGACACTGTTACCAAGTTTGCAGATACTATTCATACACACTCCACAAGGTCAATCTCCTCATCTGTTGCCTTCTCCAAGAATGTTCCTATCTCAGTGATCTGTAGAGTGGCGACATGGGTGTCAGTCCACACTTTTGCAGATCATTATGCGATCACTGGGGATTCCACCTCCAATGCCATCCTCGCTTCCACAGCGCTGTCATCTGTAACTGACACGATTCCAAAGTCCCAGCCCTCCAGAAGGGATACTGCTCAGGAGTCACCTACAGTGAAGCACCCATAGGGACATCACTCAAAGAAGAAGTTACCTTGTGCAGTAACGATGGTTCTTTGAGATGTTTGTCCCTGTGGGTGCTCCACAACCCACCCTCCTCACCTTTATTTCAGCATTCTTGTCAGTGACTCTGCGGTAGAGCAGGAACCAAAGGGAGTTAGCCCATGTGTGCTGGCTAGCCTCGTGGCCAGGGCCATCCCTAACTATTCTGGGGCCCTATGCAGCCCCCCTGCGGGGGAGGGTGTGGGGGCCCAGGCCTCCATGGGGCTGGAGGGGGCTGGCCCCAGGTCTCCACGGGGGGGAGGGGCTGGCTTGTGGGGCAGGGGGGAACCACACCCCAGCACTCACTGGTGGCGCAGCTGGGGCCAGGTCCCTTCATTCACCGGTGGCGGGGAGTGCAGGCCCAGCCCCGCTGCAATCCTCAGGGGTGGGAAGAGGTGGGGCGGGGGCCGTGGGGAAGAGGTGGGGCAGGAGCTGGAGCAGCACGCACTGCACAGGGAACCGGGAAATTTGGTGCCCCAAGTTTCCTGATGCCCTATGCAGCTGCGGACTTTGCGTATGGGTAAGGACAGGCTCGCTCGTGGCGCAGCACAAGGAGAGACAGCACATATGCAGTGCTAGCAGACACTGCTACTGATATTCTCCAATCAGCAGTGCAGGGACACAAGCACACCTACAGCGGAGCACCCATAGGGACACACATCTCGAAGAGCCATCATTACTGCACACGGTGAGTAACTTCTTCATGTTGGGCATAACATTTAAACATAAACTAAAAATATGTTCATGTTTGCATGTCTCCAGCAGATGGTGCCAGTGATCTTTTCAGGTCAGTTGCAACAGTGTCAGTCAAATAGAGCAGCTTGGAAATACTGGAAATATTTAAAAACAAATCAGGACATATCTGTCCTTTTCCTTTGCTCTGTCTGAGTGTGAAATTTGGACCCAGAAGGCAACAGATGGAGAAAATGAAGTTTTTGGAATGCAGCACTATTGCCAAATACTGCAGTGTAATGAAAATAAAGACGGATCAATCAATGAATATTAATTAATATTACAGGGGGAAGGAGGGTAGTTGGCTTTTTGCTAGGGAAGATCACCGGGTAAAAGCTGGGATATTTTAGGGATGTATTAAGAAGAAGTGAAGAGGCATCTGTACAGGAGCATGAGGAAACAGTGTTCCAGGCCAGACAGAGAAATGTGGGAAGGGCAGGAACAAAGAAATTGCCATATTGCATCAGAACATTTGTCCATCAAGTCTAGCATTTCGCCTTTGGTAGTGGCCACTGGTTGATGCTTCAGAGTGTGAGGATACATGCACTGTTTCTTTAAAACAGGAATAGGAAGCCAGGCAAGAGTGGGGTTGGGAAAAGATACAGGCAGAAACTGCAATGAAGCAGAGATAGCGAGAGAGAGAGGGAGAGAGAGAGAGAACAAGTATGGCTTTAGGGCTAATGCAGTTTTTCCTTTATGCTATTAATGTTCCTTGTTCAGCGTTAGAAGAAAACAACTCTGGGATTCTTTACCACCATCACATGGCACATAGGAAGATGAACCCCTTCTCCCATAGCCCATGTTGACATGCAGATGGTGGAGAAATTCCTTCCTGGCCAGCGTGGGGATTAAGTTATGTCCAGAAGCATAATATGCAATTAACCTTATCTTAGAAGGCATTACATTATACATTATGGCTGGGAGTTTAAAAGGAACCTAAGAGAGTTAGGCACCCAATGAATTTTGTTGGAGTTAAATCCCTTTGAAAAATCCCAGCCTGTGTTATTGGTCATAAACGTATCCAATCTTTTCACAAATCCAGCCACAATATTTGGTCAACAACCTGCTGTGTCAGTGAATTCCACAGGCTGACTACATGCTGGGTGAATAAATGTCACCTCTGATTTGTTGTAAATGCAGTCATCATGACTTTCCATGGGTGACTCCTTATTTACATGGTGGGGGGAGACACACAAAAAGAGGGAATGGACAATAATGATACCATGGTGAAGAGTGCAGTATGAACATTTTAGATAGAATGAGTGGAAACCAAAAGAGCAAAGCACATATCAGAAGAGATTGCAAACCACCAGGAAAACTATAATACAATACAAGCAAAAGATTGTAAGCTTTTACTTAGAATGTCGGCTCTTTGGGGCGGGAACCATCTTTTCACTAATATGCATGTACAATCCCTAGAACGCTGGGGCCCCAATCCCCAGTATACATAATAAATACTGGTTTCAGAGTAGCAGCCGTGTTAGTCTGTATTCGCAGAAAGAAAAGGAGTACTAGTGGCACCTTAGAGACTAACCAAATTGGTTAGTCTCTAAGGTGCCACTAGTACTCCTTTTCTTTTTATAATAAATACTGTGTGAGATCCTGCAAATCACTAAGAAAACTTTCTGATCTCAGCTAGTGATCCAGATTATGGATAAAGTTTTCAAAAGCGCCCTAGTGAGCACTTAAGAGCCATTGAAGTTCATAGATTTTAAAGCCAGGAGAGACCATTATGATCAAATTGGACTTGGGAAATAGGATTAAAACTTCTAGATCACTTAGGCACTTTTGAAAATGTTATCCTATACAGCTCATCATACTGACCAATTTTTTCCTTGCAGTGATCTGTCTGTCCGTATCCATGTATTGTCTCGTGTCGTATTCTTAGACTGTAAGATCTTTGGGGCAGAGACCATCTTTTTCTTCTGTGTTTGTACAGCACCTAGCTCAGTGGGGGTTCTGGTCCATGACTGGGGCTCCTAGGTACCTCTAGGTACAAATAATATATAATAATAAAAGGACTATTCATAATGTATAACATCTACCACCTCTGGAGCAAAAATCCAAGGTACAAGTACAAGGACAAAAACTACCTTTACCCTCCCATGTGGAGAATGGCACACATCAGAAATGATAGGCTTTACAAGAAAGAAAAATGGAGATTTTCCAGAGACTATTTCTTCAAGGTAGCAAAACATACAGAAGTTAGAATTTTTCTATGAAATCTTTCTCTGGGAGTTCAGGGAGCTCAGCACTTCTGGGCAGTTCTCAGCACATTAAAGCATGGACCCTGAGACATACCACGAAAAAAACATTGAGACTTGAATTAAAGATAACACTGCTTGGTTCACAAACCTCTATCAGAGATTAGAATCTAACACTATCAACAAATGCAGCTAAGAAGTAAAAGGCCTTAGCTTATTATCTCATTCTTGGATCAGTGTGAATTTAACACTTTAATTTTTAACACCATTTTAAAAGAACTCTTTGATCATTTACTTCCCTTAAGCAGCAGAAGTGCTTTCTTTTTCTTTTCTTTTTTTTAATTTTACAGTTTTGAGTCTCTCTGTGTGAAGTTAGCACTGAAGAAAATTGCCGGATTGACACCCCTGGATATTTATACTCTGAAGAAGTGTAGCCGGCGCTGTGGCAGGGTAAGTCTCTTTGTAATGTCCTATCAATGTGCTTCAACTCTCTTCTTTAGGGATCACCTCTAGGCATAAGTGTGTAGGGACCCACTCTTGGAATAGGAATCACCACGAGGAGAAGCAGCAAAAATGAGAAAAGGTTTAGAAAACCTGACTTATGAGGGTTTCAGAGTAGCAGCCGTGTTAGTCTGTATTCGCAAAAAGAAAAGGAGGACTTGTGGCACCTTAGAGACTAACCAATTTATTTGAACATAAGCTTTAGTGAGCTACAGCTCACTTCATCGGATGCATAAAAGTGGAAAATGCAGTGAGGATATTTTTATACACACAGACCATGAAAACATGGGTGTTTATCACTTCACAAGGTTTTCTCTTCCCCCACCCCACTCTCCTGCTGGTAATAGCTTATCTAAAGTGATCACTCTCCTTACAATAAGAAAAGGAGTACTTGTGGCACCTTAGAGACTAACCAATTTATTTGAGCATAAGCTTTCGTGAGCTACAGCTCACTTCATCGGTGAAGTGATGAATCACTGATGAAGTGAGCTGTAGCTCACGAAAGCTTATGCTCAAATAAATTGGTTAGTCTCTAAGGTGCCACAAGTACTCCTTTTCTTTTTGTGAATACAGACTAACACGGCTGTTACTCTGAAACCTCTCCTTACAATGTCTATGATAATCAAGGTGGGCCATTTTCAGCACAAATCCAGGTTTTCTCTCCCCCCACCCCACTCTCCTGCTGGTAATAGCTTATCTAAAGTGACCTATGAGGAACGTTAAAAAAACTGGGCATGTTTAGTCTTGAGAAAAGAAGACCCAGGGGAAACCTGATAACGGTCTTCCAATATGTTCAGGGCTGTTGTAAAGAGGGTGGTGATTCATTGTTCTTGTCCACTGAAGAAGTCAAGTAATTTGGAGAAAAAGTAATGGGTTTTAACTGCAGCAAGGAAGATTCAGGTTAGATATTAGGAAACACTTTCTAACTATAAGGATAGGTAAGACCTGGAATAGACTTCCAAGGGAGATCGTGCAATCCTCATCATTGCATTTTTTTAAGAATAGGTTGGACAAACACCTGTCAGAGATGGGGTAGGTTTATTTCGTTCTGCTTCAGTGCATTGATGACCGCTTGAGGAGACCCCTCCAGCCCTACATTACTATGATTCTATGTACATCAGTCCTGAAGATGCCAAACCAGACTCCAAGAAAGTTGGAAATACCAGCTATGGTGGTGGATTTTGTGACATGGACACTTACCACTAGGAATCCAGACTGATACCTCCCAAATTCATTTTGCATTGGCCACAGATAAGGGTTTTTTTGCATTGCAAATGCAATGCTCCTAATTTATCTTCCATACATTTATATAAGTTACTATGACCGCTAAAAATCCTCTGTGATCTTTCTTCATTCATCGATATTCTTTGGAAAATGCTCAGTTAACTAATCCTTGTAAGGCACTTTGGGATCCTCAGTGCTACAGAGGTGCAAATTATTATCAATCTTATTTCTCTTTGTACAATTGCCACCAGTTTCCTGTATAAACAACAAAGTTAAAATTATACTTGTTTCTTTTTTTTAAAAAAAGAGGTAAAATAATTAATTTTAAAATATTAAAAGATCTGCCTAGCTGGGCATTTCTTTCTGAGTCCTCAGGAAGAAGGATTAATCTAATTATAATGTCAATGATTTCTATTCTTGTTTCAGCACCAAGGGACAACTTATTTTAGGAAATGAAGTAATGGATGTCCCCATTTCTAATATAGTCTGGGTCAATTGTGACTGTGGGCTTAATTTTCAAATGCTGTCCAGTTTCATATCTGGAATAGAAATGATCAAATAGGCACTCATTTATCTCTTTCAGGTACTTGTGTACCAATTTGAGTGCCCTAATGCAGAACCAATCGAGGGGTTCAAGTATAAAAACTGGGCTCTGAAAATCACTTCTGTCTGGGAGTTAAGAGCTCCATGTAAAGAGTAGCACATATGTAGCCATTTTAGAGTGCACAATAACAAAAAGTTTTATTGGCCCAACAAAACCCAGGAACTACGCTATATATTCTTAAGCAAAATCTACTGGCACATTACCTAACTATTTACATATACATGGAATGGAGCACTCCTGGGCTATTCTGTGCATAGAGAACTTTAGCCTTCGGGGCTCTTAATCTTAAGCATTACAATGCATTAATTTAAGAGAAAAACTGTGTAAATGTTTTTAATGACTTGGGGTTCCAGAGGGTATGTTAGGGATCATGACAAACATTTTATTCATTATGGGATCTTTTGTCCTCTTTACACAGGGCACATAATTAAAATGAATGGTCACTTAGGTACAAGTGATCATGACTCAATCACATTTATAATGAGCAAACAGACTAAAGTCCAAACGAGTAATATATAAACTTGGTGCTTTAAAGGGGCCAGCTTCATGAAGCCGAAAACAATTATGAGACAAATCAGCTGGGAGGATGAATTTAATTTAAAAAAGTGAATAATACTTGTAAATTGTTTAGGAACACTTTACTAGTTGCCCAAAAAGCCACAATTTCACAATCAGGAAAGGAGGCGGTATTGGTTTTAAAAAAAATGATTTTTTAATGAAGTGAAGGCAACTATAAAAATAATATATATGAAAAATACATATATATTAGGGGGCTGTCAAGTGATTAAAAAATTAATTGCAATGAATTGTGCAATTAAAAATAATTGTGATTAATTGTGCGATTAATCACACTGTTAAACAACAATAGAATACCATTTATTTAAATATTTTTGGATATTTCCACATTTTCAAATATAATTTATTTCAATTACAACACAGAATACAAAGTGTACAGTGCTCACTTTATACTTATTTTTGATTACAAGTATTTGCACTGTAAAAAAAATATTATTTTTCAATTCACCTAATACAAGTACTGTAGTGCAATTTCTTTATCATGAAAGTTGAACTTACAAATGTAAAATTATGTACAAAAAAACTGCATTCAAAAATATAAAATTTTAGAGCCTGCAAGTCCACTCAGTCCTACTTCTTGTTCAGCCAATCGCTCAGACAAACAAGTTTGTTTATGTTTGCAGGAGATAATGCTCCCCCTTCTTGTTTACAGTGTCACCTGAAAGTGAGAACAGGCATTCTCATGGCACTATTGCAGCCCACGTTGC
The DNA here is from genome assembly GCF_965152235.1 of Eretmochelys imbricata. NCBI lineage: Eukaryota > Metazoa > Chordata > Testudines > Cheloniidae > Eretmochelys > Eretmochelys imbricata. Next base: position 345,410,514 of record NC_135572.1, read on the forward strand.
AAGATATTTACATGCCAGATGCACTAAAAATTCATATGTCCCTTCATGCTTCAGCCACTATTCCAGGCAAAATGCGTCCATGCTGGTGACGGGTTCTGCTCAATAACCATCCAAAGCAGTGTGGACTGACGCATGTTCATTTTCATTATCTGAGTCAGATGCCACCAGGAGAAAGTTGATTTTCTTTTTTGGTGGTTCAGGTTCTGTAGTTTCTGCAGCAGAGTGTTGCTCTTTTAAGACTTCTGAAAGCATGGTCCATACCTCGTCCCGCTCAGATTTTGGAAGGCACTTCAGATTCTTAAACCTTGGTAAGTGCTGTAGCTATCTTTAGAAATTTCATGTTGGTACCTTCTTTGCATTTTGTGAAATCTGCACTGGAAGTGTTCTTAAAAAGAACATGTGCTGGGTCATCATCCGAGAATGTTATAACATGAAATATATGGCAGAAGGTGGGTAAAACAGAGCAGGGGACAAACAGTTCTCCTCCAAGGAATTCAGTAACAAATTTAATTAATGCATTATTTTTTAACAAGCTTCATCAACATGGAAGCATGTCCTTTGAAATGGTGGCTGAAGCATGAAGAGGCATATGGATGTTTAGCATATCTGGCACATAAATACCTTGCAGTGCCGGCTACAAGAGTGCCAATGCAAATGACTGTTCTCCTTCCTGCTTGTTTATAGTCTGGAGCAGTTCAGATTAGGATTCTCAAGGCATAGTTGACTAGTTTCCTGGATAGGCTGTGGCTGCACTTAAAAGTGAAGCGTCCCTCTCAGATATCTCTTCTTAATCTGTCATTAGGGTGACCAGATGTCCCAATTTTATAGGGACAGTCCCGATTTTTGGGTCTTTTTCTTATATAGGCTCTTATTACCCCCCACCTAATTTTTTACACTTGCTGTCTGGTCACCCTATCTGTCATCAATCTGTATTTGGCTTCAGAATGGCGCTGGGTTAGGAGGAATTCATTGGTTGCTAACACTCTAATGATCTGAACATGAGAGGTGTTGAGCGCCATCCACTCCCACTGAGTTCAGCATCCCGCAAGTTTGGCCCTTACGTAGTATAGGAAGAGTTTGTAGGTATGCTAAAATGGGGTAGGTAGGTATTTCACTCATCCCCATTAACCTCCTAGTTCTCTCTGTAACTTTGGTTTTCTTCTTTCAGTAGCTTGAGCCAGTTCTATCTTTTAGAGGATAACAGTAATCATGGTTATATAAAGGTTTAATTTATAAGAGGTTAATAAATAACTAATAGATGTAATAACCATGTTAGACATGAGTACTACGTGTTATAGATGGTTATAAACATCACTGAAAAATCTTATAGCATGGTTATTATAAACTATGGTTATGAACAACCTATTGATCTGTTGGACTCTATAACAATCAATTAACCATTTATTAAAACACCTACTCATCAGTTATTAACACTTTTAAAAATGGAACTGTAATAATGTTAGCCACCTCTTATGTGCCCTCTTGTGACCAGTGGTGGTTTTGCAGAGCCATGCCTCCGTTTCCCCTCTGGCTTCTTTAATAAATGCAAAAAGAGGCTTTCACCAATACAGTAACAGCCCTTCTTGGGCTCTGGTTTTATTATCACAAAGGTCCAAAACAAACATGAAAAGTCTTCCACCCAGCCTTAAGTTGGGCACTGCCTCTCCTTCCTGCCTCTCTTTCCTGCTCTTGAGAGCTGGAGAAGATATAAGACCTGGCCTGCCTTCTTTGTCTTCTCCCTAAAAGGAAAACAAAATTTTAGGTGGGTCTTCCTACTCAGCCACAACTCCCTTCCTGTGGGACCACTGCAGGAGACAGCGTCTCTCTGCTGTTCCCCACTTTTGGCTGTCTATGGGCCTCTGTTTCTCTATTGCCTTAGAAGCCCGATTTAGTCACATGACCATCTGTCACATGACTTTCTTTGTTCTGTCTACCTGGCAAGGCAAATCAGCTGTGCCAGTGTGGGCTGAGACCTATCTCCCTTTGGAAGGGCCAGCCACCCTGTGACAGGAACCTTAATATAAAGTGTGACCGTTAGGTTTAGACACAATTTGTTGTTTCCTTCTCTTCATTTCCCCACTCCCTTGTCCTCCCCATCTGACTCCTTTCCTTTATGCAGGTTGTTAGAGGATATTATACAAGAACCCAAATCCTGTTGTCATATCTACCTGTGAAACTCCTCTGAAGTCAGATGAGCTGCACAGATGTGACCAAGAGCAGCACTGGACCCAAGATGTCCATCTCCACTTACAGCTTCTTTCCCATCATTCATATTCTGCTTCCTATTTCCTTTATCACCTTCTCTTTCTATCCTTTCACCTCTCTCCACTGGGTGCCTAGTTCTCCCCTGCAGAATACATGTCACCTCCTTTGAAGTCAGTGGGGAGAAGATAAAAAGGAGAAGTGGTAAGTAACTTCAATGGGAGTTACTCATACCCTGCAGGGAGAGAACAGGCTCCACAGAGTGATGTAGGCTTTAGTTTAACTGTATTACATTGTGGAATAATGATTTGAGAAATGTCAAGTTTCTGTTCATACAATGTATTTATTAGAACCATAGGCGGCAGGTATAATAGGCCAGGGGAGGCTATGCTTCCCCTGGTGCAGCCACTGCCGCTGGACGCCAGGTCGTGTGTTTTTGTGATTGGGCTGGGAGTGGGCTGGGAGTGGGCGGGGCTTCTGCCAGAAGAAGTTTTTGCTTATTATTGTGTGCCACGCAGGTTCTGTGGTGGCTGCGGAGGCCGTATGTGCTACTCCACTTCCTGGGTTCATCAGAAGTCTCCCTGGTCTCCACTGATGAACCCGGGAAGCTAAGTAGCAGATACCACCTCCTCAGCTGCCCCAGAACTTGCATAGCGCATATAAAAAGCGCAGTGTTCTTCGGGAAGGGTTTCTGCTTTTCCCGCCAGGTGGCTCAGGGTCTCAGGAAGGGAGGCGTGGTGTGTTTAGGGTGACCACATGTCTGGTTTTGGACCAGAACACCTGGTTGAAAAGGGATCCTGGCAGCTCCAATCAGCACCGCTCACTGGGCCATTGACTGTCCGGTTAACAGCGCCACGCAGCGGGGCTGGCAGGCTCCCTGCTAGCCACCACGCCGCATGGCTCCCGGGTCGGGAAGCAGCCCTCGTAACCGACTCCTAGCCTTAGGGGCTGCCGGGTGGGTCCGCATGCTGCCCCGCCCCCCACCCTGCAGCTCCCAGGGGCTGGGTCAGGGCAGGGGAGGAACTAGCGCGACCTGCGAGCGCTCAGCATTTGGCTGTTGAGGCCGGGGTCGTGTGGCGTGCGCCTCTCCCGCTGCTGCCCGGCCCTCTTCTCCTCACGCTCCTCCTGTGCCTGGGCTCGAGCTGTAGCGCGTGCCCTGCTGCCCCATGGCCGGCACCCAGGAGTTGGAGGTATGTATCCCCATCTCTGAGTGCTGGGAATGGGGCTGCATTATAAAAGGGCCCAGCAACCCAACACATTTTAGGGGCAGGAAGCAAAGAAGAATAATGTACAGTATTTAGTTAAAGCAACAGAGGAAGTTGAACAGATGTGTGAAGACTGAATACAACTTTATAGATTAATACGGTAAAATAATTCAGTGTCAACTTGGACTATGTAGAAATGAATCGCTCTGATACTAGACCTTACTTCTTTGCTCCTTTGCATATCTGTTCATGTTTTCATTACCAGGCACAGAGAGCAGAAATCAATAGCACTCTTGCATTAATTATTGATAGTAGCAACCAGCCAACTGAATACAAAACTTCCCTAATTCAGAATCAGATCCATGACTCTCATAGTTTGAGCTAACATATCTGAAAAATAAGTGCAGTGAGAGGTCTAGATTTAAGGTGCAATAAACAACACTAACCCCCCCATAAAACCCTGCAAAGCAGTCAGAGCATGCTGTGATGTCATAGCGCTCACAAAAAGAGCTGCAGAAGTGAATAGTAATGCAGTCTCATATTTATTTATATAGCTCCTTTTCTTTAAAATGATCCCATAGAATTTTAGGCTGGGGAAACGATCTCCCACAGGATTTAAGAACCATCTCAAATGTCACCACGTTCTGTTCCAAGTGCCAGGCACTCTCCTTGGATCTCGTCTTCGGTAACAAACATGCATAGCACAGTTCGCGTAATGTAAATTAGAAAACCAAAACCAACACTCACATAATTTTTAACTTGGAGAGAAATTGGGAAAAAAGGGAAAAAGAATCTAGTCACATTGCTTAATGCACTTCTGGAGGTTCTCAGATATGACCCTGATCAGGGTAGTAGAATTTTACAGTGCATATGGGGTGGAGGTCACTTCACACACTGAAATGCAGCCACCTGTAGAGTGGAATGCAGCAATCCTTTAATATCCCACTGTAAAGATGCAAAACAGTCTGAGAACAGGCTGTCCTCTCCAAAACAAACTATGGGACAGATGCACAGTGCAGAAGGAGTGTTAGGTCATTTTAATCATGATACCCTTTGCAATTTGTGTAGATATTTCACTCATGGCTTGAGAGTGTGGAGGTGCTAAACCTGAAGGTTTTGTGGTTGATCAGGTTACAGAGACCGACATTTACTACACTACGTTTAAATAAAAATGTTGTAAACAGGAGATTCAATGAATAGCCTGGATTTTTAATGAAGGATTTATTTGGAATGTATGGATTATTCTCTATTGATAGAGCTACCAGCAAAGCAGTAAATATTAATTGGAGGCCTCCAAGTATTGTATGAAAAGAAATCCAGTTGGAGTTAATGCCAAGATGGCTATGACATGTGTGATGCAGAACTAAAGGACAAAAAGTACCAAGTAAAGATTTTCTTTCTTTCATGGAAAAACAACAAGGGGCACAAGGACTCCTCGTTGTTTTTGCTGATACAGACTAACACGGCTACCACTCTGAAACCTTTCTTTCATGGGAATCCCAGGAGGGTTTCTGCACAGCCTAGGTGGAAAGTGCTTAGAATTCTAAGTAGCTTTGGTGAAGGGGCCACAGGACCAATGGAAGAAATGGCTGAGAGAGCCAGAAGCTTCTTATGGCACCAGTCGAGAGGGACAGCAGAACAACTGAACAGCAAATTGGAGGTTACTGAGCGCCACAGATGGTGGTTAGCCTGCACCTGATCTGCACCTGTAGTGATCAAGGAAGTAATGTGTCCAAGCACTGATGAGAGATGGGATGAATGAGCAGAATCATCAGACACTCTAGAGAAAAACTAAGGGCTTGGTTGTGAGAGATGTTAGTGACTTCAGTTAGGCAGCATTTTGGGGTAAGGTATGTGGTGTACTGGTGCAATTCTTCCATAAATTCAACTGGTACACAGTCAGTGTGGTCTATAGAGAATCATGTGTTATTTCAAGAAGGAATAAGAATTGGAAAACCTTTTGCATTTGAGTATGCAGGAGTTCCACTTCCTGAGTCTCTAAATTCCACCTTGAAAGGGGAAAAATTGAATGAAGTTGTAAACTCAGTTTACAATACGTGAAGTTGATATACACAATTAGGGTGAGTTTCATGGGACCTCAGTAAACTATCAGTGTAGCCCTTCTGCTGGGTGAAGTTTGCATCCCCCTCTCAAACAACAGCCAGATCGGATTCTTTAATTTTCTTTTTGTGATCTTTATTTACTGTCTGCATAGAGACAAGAATAGACGAAGATACTGTGATTTTAAACAAACACAAAACAAAAGTCTTGTTAGACACAACCCATCTGCCCCTCCTGTCACAATGTATTTTCTTCCAGCTTTCTTCCCATGGCCAGATGGCAGTGTGTACAAGCCCAGGAAAACTCTCTGTAACCCATTGGTATATCTACACTGTAATAAAACACCCTTGCTGGCCCATGTCCTCTGACTCAGGCTGGTGGGGCTTGGGCTCCGGGGCTATAAAATTGCGGATAGCTCAGTGGTTTGAGCATTGCCTGCTAAACCCAGGGTTGTGAGTTCAATCCTTGAGGGGGCCATTTAGGGATCTGGGGCAAAAATTGGGGATTGGTCCTGCTTTGAGTAGGGGGTTGGACTAGATGACCTCTTAAGGTCCCTTCCAACCCTGATATTCTATGATTCAAAATCTATGATTCAATGTGCTGCAATCGTTTGAGCTCAGGCTCGAGCCCAGGCTCCGGGACCCCACAAAGTGGGAGGGTTCCAGAACCTGGGCTCCAGCCTGAGCCCGAATGACTACACTGCAATTTTATAGCCCCACAGCCTGAGCCAACTGACTCAGACCAGCCACAGGTGTTTTACTGCAGTGTAGACATACCTTGAGTTATTTCTATGGCCCTCCTTTACAGTAGTAACTGAGCAACTCACATTCTTTAACATATTTAGCCTCACAACATCTCTGTGAGGTAGGGAAGTGCTGATATTCCCATTTTACAGATGGGGAACTGAAGGCACAGAGAGACTAAGTGACTTGTCCAAGGTCATACAGGAAGCCTGTGGCAGATCTGGAAATTGTACCCATGTCTCCTAAGTCTAGGGCTAGCACCCTAGTCATGGTCTCCAGTCCCTTTGCCTATGAATTTCCAAACTACACCAAGCACCGGCAAAGAAAGAGGAGCTAAAGGAAGCAAATTTGAAAATCAAGGACCCATCAGAGAGAATGGTCTGTCAGCAGCTCCCTCCATTATACACAAAGGGTCTTTCACACAAAATGCCTCTTCTGACCTCAGTTGTGGATGTATGGCCCAGAGAGCTGATCCAACTCACTTTGAAGTCAATGGGTGTCTTTCCATTGACTTCAGTTGGGGTTGAATCAGGCTCTTGCAGATTATTAAGATTAAAAACTCCACACAAGAGACAGTACAACTCGCCGAGTTCTGAATACTTCCTGTGTATTTGCACTAGTAGTCAACAAACAGGGGACAGCATTCTGCATTAGCTTAAGCTTCTGAATAGTCTAGGCCCATGTAGAATGCATGACAGTAGTAGAATGAATGCTATTTCTGTTGCTATAAACTAATTTCTTAGTTAGACTGCAATGATGTCTCATTAATTGTGACATTTTAAATATTTAAAGTGAACCCCACTCCATCCTACCTATAATATCACAACTCATCAAAGCCAGAGGGAAGCCTATCAGGATGCAAAATTAAATGTGGTTGAAAGCAAAATACTGATTGTTAACTGGAATGGGACCAGAAAAACACAACTGAAAAGAGGAGAGAAATCTCAATTTTTAAAACTGGCCCTTGGTCCTATATAGCCAGTTTCAACCTATATAAAACGTGGCCAAAATCCTGTTATTAATTTTGATTTAACACAAGCAGACCTGCACTTTTTGAATACAAAATTTACAAGGTGAACAAAGCATTACCTATACACTCTGCGAGTCAGATTATACTATTGAGTCACATGGTCAACTCCCATTGACTTGAGTTTACACAGAAGAAGCTGGAAAGCTTGTCTTTTTCACCAACAGAAGTTGGTCCATTAAATAATATTACCTCACCACCTTGTCCCTCAAAAATCTTTGAATCTCTACGGCTACAACACCACTGCAAACAATGATAAAAGATATTACACTTCATCCACCTTGTCTTTCAAAATATTTTAGTTTCATTTGTAACAAAACAAATATTGGCCCATGTATGATCTGAGCCTGAACTTTCTAAAAATTAGTTTACCTTATTTCACTTGATGATAACCTGTCTGTTCATTCCCTCTGGGGCACCTGCCATTGGCCACTGTCGGAGGACAGGATACAGGGCTTGCTGGACCTTTGGTCTGACCCAGTATGGCCGTTCTTATGTTCTTATCCGCAGGTGTGAGTCAGCATGTCTCTCCATTAGCACACAGTTATTTCAGCAGCATAAAGACTAACAGAGGTGTAACGACATTAAAAGATGCAGGATCTTAGATATTGTAGCAACAAAAAATAACATCTGCCTTTATGATGGAGACTTAAAAACAAAGGCGCCATCTGCTTAATGTGGCCGTTAAGCACCCCATTGCCTAAGAACAGAGGTTTACTCAGGCCGGTCCAGTCCCCTGCTGTGTAGCTGGCTGACTGTGCTGCTTCATTGGTGCCCTCCACCCAAGAAGTGGCTGCTGTTCATTAGAGTTGTGTGTAAATGACCTTGATCCATCCCTAGGTTTTTCTGCCTTCTACTGGCATGACATGATTTTGGCAATTAATTAATCTTTAACTACTCATGGTAAATAGGCCCAATGGCCTGTGATGGGATGTTAGATGGGGTGGCATCTGAGTTACGACAGAGAATTCTTTCCTGGGTATCTGGCTGGTGAATTTTGCCCACATGGTCAGGGTTCAACTGATTGCCATATTTGGGGTCGGGAAGGAATTTTCCTCCAGGGCAGATTGGAAGAGGCGCTGGGGGGTTTTCGCCTTCCTCTGTAGCATGGGGCACGGGTCACTTGCTGGAGGATTCTCTGCACCTTGAAGTCTTTAAAGCATGATTTGAGGACTTCAATAGCTCAGACATAGGTGAGAGGTTTATCGCAGGAGTAGGTGGGTGAGATTATGTGGCCTGCATTGTGCAGGAGGTCAGACTAGATGATCATAATGGTCCCTTCTGACCTTAATATCTATGACCCAGGATGCAGTGCCCTCAGCAGCGTAAATTCTGCATGGGAGGACTGTGCTGGCACAAGGAGCCTGCAAAGCCCTTGCTGCAGTTGGACAACCGCAGCATCTAGTACAACCCCTAAGGTGGGTGTGGCTAGCTGTTGAGGGGGCTTGGTAAGGGTGGGCCAGTTCAGTGAACGTGCAGGCAGCCCCTACCTGCAGGGCTTCACTGCAGCCTAAAGTTAACCTACCCTGTGGAGGGCAGGAGTAGCAACGCCACCTGACTTCCTCCCAGGAGTAGCTCCTGCCCTGGGGTGCAGCAGTCCCTGGTGTCTCAAAGGGGTGCGAATAGCCATTGGCAAGGCTGTGTCAACCAGAGTGAATGGAGCACAGTCGGCAAGATTTTCAAATGTGCTCAGCTCCCAGAGGCTTCAGCTGCTGGGAACTGGGCACGTTTGAAAATCTGGCCAGTTGTTTCCAAAGCACTTTGGGATGAAAGTTTCTACGTTCATGAGGAATATTCTTCAATCAAATGTTTCTTTGTTTCAATGGGACAAATAGTAAAAGAGGATACAAAGCTGACCCTAAGGCTGAAGGATCCACCTAAATCCCATTGTATTAAAAACCCACACCAAACTTTCAATGCCTTTTTTAAGACACTCTTGCGAATCGCTCTAACGAGGGAATGAACCATCTGCCGCATCAAAGAGCAGTTACTATGGTTCCCACAGCAGGTAGCAGGACTGTACAATTTGTCTGTTACACTTTCCTCTCTCGAGTATTAATAAGACTTTTATCAGCACAGTGATAGACCTAGAGAAGCTAATTAAGCTTAAAGCAGAGTGAAGGAAATTGGGTATCCATGGCCATTCACAGCAACCTTTAAAAAAAAGAAAAGTTAACACCTGTGCCTGGCTCAACATGCCGTTTTTCAAGTTTGCAGTTGTTCTCCGGGGTATCAAAGTGACAGATTTATGCAGAGCTTCAGTTTGCATCTCCCTCGAGCAACACTTTTATCCGGTGTTTCTTTCCCCACCCTTAGTAACTCTTTTAAGAAGACGCTGACGAGAAATACATCAGATCTGAGAAAGGCAAAGAAAAAAAAAACATCTTTCACAGCTGTTCCTAGCAGCTGGGATAAATCTAATGAGAACTGGAAATTAAAACACATCACAGCCAAGGAGAGAGTCTTCTCTTTTTTTCTCTATATAATGTTAACACATATACAGTGGGGTGAGATTCTGTGCAGCAATTGCACAGAAATTGCAGTCCCAGCGGTGGGGTTGTTTAAGGTGGCGTTAAGTCACCCTTGCACCATCCTGATCCCAGGCTGCTCTGGTGTAGTTTGGACGGTGTCTCAGGGCTGTCTAAATTATGGAAGCCTTGCCTGGCTGGCAGTGCTGTTCAAAGCCCCCACAATGCTACATGCTAAGACCCCGCACTTCTGCCCCAGCCATGCCCCTGACATGCCCCTCATGCCAGGTCTTACAAAGGGGTCCTTCGAAGACAGGCTTATGGCCATCTTCTGCAGTTACAGTGCTGGGGAAATCATTTCCTGGACAGATGCAAGACTTTTAGAGACCCACAGTGCTGTTCTTGCCCTTTTACCTAATTTTTGCGTGTTTGATTTTGCAACCATAATAACGTTCTTTTATCTAGCTTTTCTGTGTGTCACTTCCTAGATTTTTAAAAACAAACTGAAAAAACCCCTGAAATTCCATCATGTAGCTTCGTATTGTCATCCACATGGATTATCAGCAGGATTGGAACTTTTAGATCCACCACACAGACCTCTTCCACTTGTGCTAACGAAGTAACTGAGAGCAATAGTAGGCTGCCGTCCTTTATGTGGACCAGCACAAGAGAGGGATGAGATACACTTTGCCCGTGGGCTTCAACGGTATTTGCTGACAGTAGAGGAAAGGTGAGATTCAGGAATCTTGGGTTCCAATCCAGGCTCTGGAAAAAGTAACAAATCCATATGTGACGGCCAGTGAAGACACATGTGCAGCAACAGAGACAGAATGCTGGACTGTCTGCTTCAGCCACACAGCCCTCCATTGCGTGAGCCAAAGGAGAATCTTTGTTAGGAAGCAGTAGCGTTAGGGCTCATAGCCTTGCCGGCCAGCTACTAATGTCAGAAATTATCACACACTTAGAGCAGCTCTGACATTCCATCCAGCAGAGGGCAGTGGTGCTCAGTGCATTAGCCAGGAGATTTCAAAAGGAAGAATGAAGAATTCGTATGCGGAACAGTACTGGACCGGTTCCGCAATGTTTGTTTCTGCTACATCGCACGTAGTGCCTACCGCATTCAGTTTCCTCTGCTCAGATTTGTGCTGCAGCATTACAAGAGTGCCCCATTTGGAGCCCTGATTGTCAGCACAGCGCGCTAACCATCATTTATTGTCCATTACACAGACCAATGCAGCTACTATGGAAGTACAACTAACCCCACCACATATAATAATATAACCGGGGTGAGTGTATTGATAAAGTGAGTGCAAGGACACTGTGCCACAATCTGTTTTTTAAACATGTTTTCTTTGTAAAGCACCCAGTGAACCTTGTTTAAAGGTGCTCTACACAAGAGCGGTATGTATTCCTGGCACACAAAGTAACAATAATACACCGCTCTCACATATAGCACCTTTCACCCAGTAGTTTCAAGTCCCTTTAGAGATATTAACGTCCTAAGCCTTGCAGGGTTTAGTTTTGTGCATCTCTTCACGCAAGAGATATTCACAGATTGGAAGGAGTCTAGAGAAGTGGGAATGATAGGAGGCTGGAGGGATAGATTATGAGGAATGATTACAAGAACTAAATGTGTGTAACTTGGCTGAGTAACAGCCCAGTCCAGGTGGCAGAGGTGGAAGTGGTGGTGATGGCTGGGTGAGTAGGCGGAATATAATGAGTGCCAAAAATATTCAAATGCTGTCATAACCAGTACAGAGGAGCTTCCTGACATTGAGATCTATTGGGTTGTGGAACAGTCACCCCAGAGAACTGGTGGAAACCCCCCATCCTTTGGGATTTTTATTAAAAACAGACTGGGTCCAAACACTGGAGATGGGAGTAAATCTAAGGATAGAGAGAGGCCTATGAGGCCACAGAATGTGGGGAGAGCAGGGCCATGGTAGGGCCATGTTCAGGATTTATGGGGGAAATAGACAGTGAGAGGTGGACTGCACATCTGCCCCACTCACCATGGTGCTCCCTCTCCTTCAATTCTGCCTGCCTATGTCTCTTTACTACAACCACTCCCCTCTCTCCAACAGAGATGCTTCTCGCTCTGCATTCTGTGTGGCTTTTGACCCTCCTCAGCCATCCACAGACCAGACACACGGACACACAGGCCTTTGTGCTGGAACCAACTCCAGTCAAGGGCACTTCCATTAACTTCACAGGCAATGGATAGTGCCCTTTGTGTGTTGACTGATACACACACATGACACATGTTAGTCACATTGCTCAATGCACTGCTGGAAGGTGCTCAGATAGTATAGTGATGAGACGGTCATAAGAACCTGTGTAGAATAGAAGAGCCTCTGCTGCTGGGTATGAAACATAGGCTGTCTTGGAATCTGAAAACATTTTAATAAAACCTTTAAGCATAATGTTTTTATTAAAATGCTTTCAAATTCCAAGGTGTTTTCAAATTCAAAGCACAGCTTTATAAGTAGACTATAATATGCTATGGGACAACTTTATTGGAAAGAACAACTGTAATGAGAAATAATTGTGGCTAACCGTTTCTGCAGTGCTTGAAAGCACATTTCCGTGGAGTTAAGGGGATTAACTTGCACTCTAGCAGTGGACAAATTAAAACTTTTAAAATTTAACATAAACAAAAAGAGATTTAATCCTGATGCAAGCGTATTTGCTGCTCACTTAAAAAGTTCAGTAATTCCATAAGCAAGATGGACACTTAGGTTATTTGAATCTCAGCACAGAGGCGGGCAACAATATAAGGGACATTGAAGGAAATTAGCTCACCAACATAAGACCCTAGTTTTGAAAACTGAGCACAGTTTGAATTCAATTGCATTAACTATATGTTGTGCCAAAATCACTCTAGCGATGCCTCTTCTCATTTTTAATCTTTTCCAGTCTGAGAGTAAGTGAAAATACTTGTTTGTATAGGCCAGGGGTGGGCAAACTTTTTGGCCTGAGGGCCACATCTGGGTGGGGAAACTGTATGCAGGGCCATGGATGTAGGGCTAGGGCAGGACGTTGGGGTGCGGGGTGTGGGAGGGGGTGTGGTGTGCAGGAGGGGGATCAGGGCAGGGGGTTAGGGGATCAGGGCAGGGGGCTGGGGTGCAGGAGGGATGCGTCAGGGGGCTCAAGGCAGGGGGTTGGGGTGTGGGGTGCAGAAGGGGTTCAGGGTGTGGACTCTGGCCCGGCACCACTTACCTCGAGCGGCTCCAGGGTGGCAGCGGCGCACAGTGGGGCTAAGGCAGGCACCCTGCCTGCCCTGGCCCTGTGCTGCTCCTGGAAGTAGCCAGCATGTCCAGCAGTGTCTCCTGGGGGTGGGGAGGGGCAGGCGGCTCCGCCATGTGCTGCCCTCACCTGTGGGTACCACCCCCAAAGATCCTATTGGCTGCGGTTCCCTGTTCCCAGCCAATGGGAGCTGCGGTGGGTGGTGCCTGCAGGCAAGGGCAGCACACGGAGCCCTCTGCCCCCCACTCAGGGGGCCGCAGGGACGTGGTGCCATCCGGTTACAGGAGCAGTGCAGGGCCAGGGCAGGCAGGGAGCCTGCTTTAGCCTCGCTGTGCCATGGGGCTGGCAATCCCGTGGGCCGGATTGAAAGCCCTGACGGGCTGGATCCAGCCCACAGGCCGTAGTTTGGCCTCACCTGGTATAGGCTCTGATTTTCTGACTTCATGTTAGTGCACAGACACCTATCCTGAGCTCAATGGGAGGCCTGTACATACATATTCCAATCTACCAAAGGTTGTGGTGGATTCTCCATCACTGGCAATTTTTAAATCAAGTTTGGATTTTTTTCAAAGATATGCTCTAGTTCAAAAGGAATTATTTGGGAAAGTTCTCTGGACTGTGCTATACAGGATGTCAGACTAGATGATCACAATGGTCCCTTCTTGCGTTGAACTCTATGAATATCTGAGGAGGAAATTAATCTCAGTGCAGGGGCCCACACAAGGATCCCCGAGAGCAGAATTTGGCTCTTGGTGAGGGAGGAGGAGGCAAGTGAGTGGTTTCTTGTAGAAACACCATTAGTGAGCCTGTAAACTGGAAGGCCGGCCTATCAGACCTACCATACATAGCCTATTCCCCTCCCTACAGAATGACAGCAAAATATCTTTCATCCTTGCTAGCACAGCATTCTACGAACAGCCTCGGCACAAAGGCAAAGATGGAATGGGCACAGAGACTTTACTCTCTTGTCCCCTTTCAGAGGTGGTCCCTCCCTCCAACTGAAATTTGGGGGGCAATTTGTTCTGCTGCTGCTCTTGCTATTCCTGTTCTGTGGAAAGATACAGAAATGAGGACTGTCAATCCGGTGCCATTTATAAGCACTCAATTCACTTTAAAAACAAGCAGTGTCAAGCAGGTATCTAAAAACTATAACAGTTTCAGCTCTTTGAAAATAGGATAATGGCAGGATATAAATACTAAAAGCTTGAGCAATAAAGACAAATGCAAAACACTACCCAGCTATGCTTTATGAACTCCATTCATTTCAGAACAGAATTCAGGGTTGTGGACTCAATCAACAATACTATAAATGGATTGCAACTTAAGTACTTCAGATACTGCTTTGTCCTCCAAGACAATTGGGGTGGCTGAAGAGAACCAGTAAGAACTATCCGATCCTGGGGCTACAGTTCTGGAACTCTTTGCCAGAAGGGGTTAGAATTGCCCTAGCTTGAGTGGATTCAGGTCCAAATGCAAAAGGCACCTTTTCAATAAAACTCAGTAATCTGGGAAAAACCCTGGGTGCCTCCAGAAGGCAATACTTCCCCTCTCGCAACCGCTGAGTCTGTGTAGGAAAAAGAAAACTTTTAATAAAAGGGGAAAGGAACCTGGCATTAATTTGGGAAATCATCACAAACATGATTAGAAGACATATGACCATGAGCCAAACACTCACCCCAGCATATGTTGGGCAATGTCCTTTTCCTCAGTCTCTTACCTTGTGGTGTGAAAGTCCAACAAACAAAGGTCTCTTTAACACACCACTCCCCTCTGCCTCCACCTCACCCTACTCATGGTTGTTGTCCTTGGTCAGAAGCAACCCAGAGTTCAGAGGTTCATTCGCATGAGCTCACTTCCCACACTGGAGGGTAGGGGGGAAGGCGTCGAGCAATGCATCATCTCTGCTGCCCTGCCGTTCACTCTGCATCGCTCACCCAGGCATCAGTCGCTCTGCTGTCAGCTGCTCCGTCACCGCATAGACTCATAGACCTTAAGGTCAGAAGGGACCATTGTGATCATCTAGTCTGACCTCCTGCACATTGCAGGCCACAGAACCTCGCCCACGGACTCCTGTAATAGACCCCTAGCCTCTGGTTGAGTTACTGAAGTCCTCAAATCATGGTTTAATGACTTCAAGGTACAGAGAATTCACCATTTACACTAGTTTAAACCTGCAAGTGACCCGTGACCGTGCTGCAGAGGAAGGTGAAAACCCCCCAGGGTCTCTGCCAATCTGACCTGGGGGAAAATTCCTTCCCAACCCCAAATACGGTGATCAGTTAGACCCTGAGCATGTGGGCAAGACCCACCAGCCAGACGCCTGGGAAAGAATTCTCTCTAGTAACTATCCCATTTAGCATCCCATCCGCAGCAGTTGGGGATTTTTGCTACTGGTAGTTGCCAATGGGCCACATGCCATTGTAGCCAATCTCATCATACCATCCACTCCATAAACTTACCAAGCTCAGTCTTGAAGCTAGTTAGGTTTTTTACCCCCACAGTTCCCCTTGAAAGGCTATTCCAGAACTTCACTATTATAGAAAATAGTGATGGTTAGAAAATTTCAAGCCTAAACTTGTGGATGGTCAGTTTACATCCATTTGTTCTTGTGTTCACGTTGGCATTTAACTCAAATAACTCCTCTCCCTCCCTGGTATTTATCCCTCATAACTCCCTTCAGCCTTCTTCTGGTTAGGCTAAACAAGCGAAGAAACTCTTTGCGCCTCCTTTCATAAGGTAGGTTTTCCATTTCTCAGATCATCCGAGTAACCTTTTTCTGCAGCTGTTCCTGTTGGAATTTATCTTTCATAAACATGGGAGGCCAGAATTGCACACAGTATTGCAGATGAGGTGTCACCAGTGCCTTGTATAATTGTATTAACACTTCTTTGTCTCTATTGGAATTAGCTTGCGTGGTGTGTACTAGGTCTGCATTATCCTTTTTCATGGCCACATCACATTGATGGCTCATAGTCATCCTGTGATCAACCAATACACGCAAGTCTTTCTCCTCCTCTGTCACTCCCAACTGATAAGTCCTCAGCCTATAGCAAAAATTCTTGTTGCTAGTCCCTAAATGCATGACCTTGCACTTTGCACTATTATATTTCATCCCAGTTCTATTACTCCAGTTTACAAGGTCATCCAGATCTTCTTGTATGTTATTTCGATCCTCCTCCATATTGGCAATACCTCCCAACGTTGTGTCATCCGCAAATTTTATTAGCGCACAACCATTTTTTGTGCCGAGGTTAGTAATAGAAATGTTAAAAAAGATTGGTCCGAAGACCAATCCCTGAGGAACTCCACTGGTAACCTTCCTCCAGCCTGACAGGTCACCTTTCAGTATGACCTGTTGTAGTCGCCCCTTTAACCAATTCCTCATCTACCTTTCAATTCTCATATTAATCCCTATCTTCTTCAATTTAACTAATAATTTCCCATGTGGAATGGTATCAAATGCCTTACTGAAATCCAGGTAGATTAGCTCTACTGCATTTCCTTTGTCTAAAAAAATCAGTTATCTTCTCAAAGAAGGTGATCAGGTTGGTCTGGCATAATCTACCATTTGTAAACCCATGTTGTATTTTATCCCAATTACCGTTGACCTCTATGTCCTTAACGACTTTCTCTTTCAAAATGTGTTCTGTAGTCACTCATGCCTCTGCCTGCTCCATTGTTGTTCACTCCACCTTTGCCCTCTTTGTGAAATCTTTAACTCAAGAATGAAAGTCTTTCTAAGAGATATGGAGGACTTGTGGCACCTTAGAGGCTAACAAATTTATTTGAGCATAAGCTTTCTTGAGCTACAGCTCACTTCATTGGATGCATTCAGTGGAAAATACAGTGGGGAGATTTATATACACAGAGAACATGAAAGAATGGGTGTTACCATACACACTGTAACGAGAGTGATCAGGTAAGGTGAGCTATCTTCTCCAACCCACCATAAAGGATCTACAACCTATCCTGAAGGACGACCCATCACTCTCACAGATCTTGGGAGACAGGCCAGTCCTTGCGTACAGACAGCCCCCCAACCTGAAGCAAACACTCACCAGCAACCACACACCACACAACAGAACCACTAACCCAGGAACCTATCCTTGCAACAAAGCCCGTTGCCAACTGTGTCCACATATCTATTCAGGGGACACCATCATAGGGCCTAATCACATCAGCCACACTATCAGAGGCTCGTTCACCTGCACATCTACCAATGTGATATATGATTATATGCCAGCAATGCCCCTCTGCCATTTACATTGGCCAAACTGGACAGTCTCTACATAAAAGAATAAATGGACACAAATCAGACATCAAGAATTATAACATTCAAAAACCAGTCGCAGAACACTTCAATCTCTCTGGTCACTCAATCTGTGACCTAAAAGTCACAATATTACAACAAAAAGACTTCAAAAACAGACTCCAACAAGAGACTGCTGAATTGGAATTAATTTGCAAACTGGATACAATTAACTTAGGCTTGAATAAAGACTGGGAGTGGATGGGTCATTACAGAAAGTAAAACTATTTCCCCCCCCCCCCCCCCCCGCGTTGTTCCTCAGAAAGTTCTTGTCAACTGCTGGAAATGGCCCAACTTGATTATCACTACAAAAGGTTCACCCCCCGCCCCCCGCTCTCCTGCTGGTAATAGCTTACCTTACCTGATCACTCTCATTGCAGTCTGTATGGTAACACCCATTGTTTCATGTTCTCTGTGTATATAAATCTCCTCACTGTATTTTCCACTGAATGCATCACATGGAAGTGGGCTGTAGCTCACGAAAGGTTGTGCTCAAATAAATTTGTTAGTCTCTAAGGTGCCACAAGTCCTCCTTTTCTTTTTGCGGATACCGACTAACACGGCTGCTGCTCTGAAATCTAAGAGAGATGTTTTAGATCAACCAGAAGTTACCCGCTTGATACAGCAATTACTGGGTAAAATTCTATTGCCTGGGCTATGCAGGTCAGACTAGATGTTCACAATGGTTCTTCTGGCCTTAACATTTATGAATCATAAGAGTCCAGTGCAAATGGTATTTTCTCTCTCAACTCACTTGGATTACAGGGGGAGCGTGACTTAGACAGTCAAGGATCTTCATCTGGCTCCATTCCTCCACAGCTGTAGGAATGATATGTTCAGATAGGTTTCCCCTTGCTAAGGCTGCCAGTTGTGGAAGTGGTTTTTGTTATGTCGATGTCTGTCCACTGGCATCTAGGCTGAAACACAAACTTGGCTCACTTTGCTTAATGAGTAGACACCTGATTGCAACAACCTCCTGTCTCTGCTGACTTAGGCTGGATTCAATCCGGGAAAGTATAGGTAGAACTGAAGAGTCCGGAATTCACTGCCAGTTCCCTAATCCATCCTGAACACTTTTACATTAAATTCTAAATTGTTTTAGGAGAAAGTCTGTTTATTGTCATTTATAAAATCATGCTCGGCTTTTTGCATTGCTGTTCATTGTAACAGTGTATTACAGCTGATCCCCAAAAGGCAGATCTTATTTCACCAGGTCATAAATATTGTCCAAAAGAAACAAAAAAGCTAACAGAAAATTTGGGGCAGCAGAATGTTTTGTTTGATGGGGGAAAAAATAACAGATGTTGGTAGAAAAATCGTGAAATGTAATGGAACAAATTTTAAAATGCACAAGAAGAATGAACCAAATTACGGAAACATAGTCATAAGAAGGTAAGGAAAAACACCACTTCCTTTTGGGAACTAAGAAAGCCAAATATTCATCTTTCTAGGTCACCCGGTTTAAAGGGGGGGAAAAAATCTGGGTCTGATATTTTGTACCATAGACTACAAAGGAATCGCTGAGGATATATAAATAAAAGACAGCTGAGTTGAGGTTTCAGGTCACCTACACTCATCCATAAGACAGCCAGAGTCTGATACTGTGCTCTTTTGTTTGGTACCTGGACTAACGCTCAACTCAGTCAATGCTTTAGAGACAAAGAGAGCAAGATCAGAGCTATGTTTATACTAGAATTCCTAAATCACCTGTATTGCCATAGAAACAGGAAGTAAAATGACAAAGCCCTGAGGGAGAAATCCTTGGCTTTAATGTTCATTAAAATGTGTGAAAAGGAAGGAGAGTTCCTGCCTGGGAAAACCACAAGTCTGTTTCAAAGTCTACAAGACTATCTAAGAGGAGGAAGTGAATGAATAACCCATGGCACATGCATGAGTGGTTAAAAGCATGGACACAGCTATAATTGGCTCTATTGATGCTACTTTGATTAGTTAGTTTTGGCTACAGTGCTTGTCAGATCCATTCTGAGTTCACAGAAAAAAAATCACACTGCACTGAAGAATGTCTCAGATCAGCCTTAGGGTCCCTGAGGAGAAACAGCAAACACGGATCTTAAAGATGCAGACTCCTGGCTGGATTTCTTAATCTTTGCTTTATGTCACTAAAACCTTGTTATCCGGAGCTAGAAGAAGAGGAACCCTGGTAAGAATTTAGAAGGTCTCGCTACATTTCAATACATCTGCCGCTTACAAAAAAAAAAAAAAAAGAGCTGCAGTGAAAAAGTTAGAAGGAACATCGCATTAATTGTCATGTCCTGAGTCCAGAGAGCTAAACATATCTACTAAAATACTGATCTAAAAGTGGTTTATAAAATCCCTAACTGAAACAGAAAACAGCCTAGGGGAGCCAGTTTGGTTGTGATGGCTCTGGGATGAAAGGTCACCTACTGCTGATTATCAGGAAAACTTTCTAATAATTAAGCTAGCAAAATGTGGAACGCCTTCCAAAAGGAAGCCTCATTGTGTTGGACATTTAGAACTAGACTGGATAAATGGAATAGATACAGGAAATATGAGTCTTTAAATTAAAGGTATTGTTATTTTTATATATACATGGTTCTGTATAAAACTAAGGATATGACAACATTTGCACTCAATGAGTGAAATCCTGGGTCCATTCACATCCATGGATGTTTTGCCATTGACTTCAGTGGGGCCAGGATTTCACCAGATGTGTCTCCACAATGTATGCATCATCGCCACTGCTGGACCATGGAGAGAATTCCAAAGGAGAGTAATTATTTGCTTCTACACTGCAGTAATCACCACAGAAAAGGAAATCAGACAGCTCCAGTCTGAGCCAAAGGATGCAGGCAAATATGTCAGCACACACATGCATTTTGGGACTGCAGTGTTTCGGATATTCTGGTCACACACCATATTTATTCACTTTATTAACAGTGGCATTAAGAAAACACAGCACTACAGTAGGGCTCCAAAAAAGAAAAGAAAAAAAAAAAACCCCAAACAACCCAACGGTAACATTGTGGCTAAATGAAACGAAAGGAATAGCAGTGATGGAATCAGTCACAGCTCACATGAGATATTCCCAAAACTGGTTTGATCATTGTTAAGCCTTCGCCAATTAGGTATTTGCAACACATACGAAACAAAACAAAGAACAATGAACCTTCCACTGAAACTGTTCTCTATCTAGAAAGCTACCAATTTCTTATTTAGATGATTAATAAATAGTATCTACATATCTATTCAAGTATAATAAAGCTGCTCTAAATACACATGTATCTATCTAGGTATAAACACTTTCCATCAGCTACTTTTGTCCTATGACAATGGTGCACCAAATACCCGTATATGAACATGTGGATAATAATGCTGCACCAAGTACCTGTATATATATTCCTCCACAAAAAAACTGAGTTAACTTGGAGTTAAAGTTGGTAGACTCCATTTCCCAGGAATACAAACCAGACAAAGCAAGGAGGCAACAACAATCCACTCATCCATTCTCTTTCTCAACCTCAAATGCCTCCCTTCTATCACCCACAGACCACATACCTCCACCCTTGTCCAGGACAACTAACACAACAGACTTGACTCCAGCCGAGTTTAAGTTTATGTGTTTAGATTATTAATAGAATGGGTGTGGCATTGACGAAAAACACGCTACATAGTTCTGTTCACGGGTTTGCATTGGTGTGCATAAGTATGGTATGATGTCAGATTGCTAAAGGTTGCTGTGATATATGATTTTCTATAATGGTTAGGAAGAGTTGTGTGAATAGGTCATCTATGCTTTTAATGGTTGTGAACTTGTTAGTAGTTTTTATGTAGGAATTACAGAACATAAATGTGCATGTGTGTACTGGTGCATTACACTTATGTTTGAGTTAAGGCTGCACCTTGGTTGGATGAAAATATATGGGCTGTAGGCAGTGGGAGAGAGGCTCAATGGCTTATTTCCTTGCTCTTCGCAGTTTTAAAGATTTTTAAAGATTAGCAAACATCCATATTTATAATGTAGCCCCGTTTGTAAGTACCACTGTTGCCAGATGTAACTGCTAATACAGCCAAACATTTCAAAGCTAAATGTCATTGGAAAGCAGGGGTGCATGGTGGGGTAGGAAGAGCATGTTGACAGAGCTGTGGAAGATCACGGGGACAATCGGGGGGGGGGGGGGGAACGGGATGACATAGGATTCCCTGAATGGGAGAAATAGGATTTGGGGGAGAGGGTTTTTTTCCCATAGCACAGCTGCCTTGGCCCCCGGGTGGTGAGGTTTGGAGATTATGGTTGTTTAGCTAGAGGAACCCAAGCTGTGTTTTCCCCAAGAATTGAAATTAGGGGGGGTGTTCAAATTTAAGGGAGGGGGTCAGGGCCGATGAGGGGTGAGACCATGAGGGTGAAAGTGGGCTGTATGGCACCATAGTAAAAACTGAAAAATGTTTCATGACCATTTTATTAGATTTTAAAATCATCACACAAATTAAAGTTGGGTACTCAAGCTTTCTATGAAGCATTACATCTACATCCTTCTTGGTTTCTTGTTATAATTTTGCACAACTCTGTTAATGAATTTCTTGAATGCAATGCATTCATCTTTGGTGGCTTCTCGTGTGTCCGGTACTTCCATTCCTTCAATTGATATGTTCATTAGTTCATTCACATGATCAGGCAGAAGGCGACTTCTTTCAAAACACAAAATTCTATTCAATGACGAAAAAGAATGCTCAACTGTAGCTGTTGTGACTGGGAGTAGCAAGAGATGAATTCCTACTTCTTTCAGCCCAGGAAACATGGCACAAAGATCAGGTCGAGCCACTAGTGATGATAAAAAAGAAGTTGAAGTCAAATCTTCATTCATTCGTCATAGGATATTCCACTCTGTGTTCAAATTCTCTATTCTGTCCTGAGCACATGGCAGCCCCATTGCTGGTAGTGCCTCACTCCACTCAACTGTCAGTGTTTTATAAGACAGGGATCTGTAAAAGCTACATAGAGATTGAGTAGAATCTAGAAGTCACTGTTGTAGATTTTTAAGAATCAAGTCTGTGTACTTTTTCAGTTGTCTTAATAAACACTTCTTGTCCTCTTCACTTAAGGATTCAAGATAAATGCCTTCATTAGTCAACTTCTGGACTGAAGTCTTTGCTTGTTCCAGTACTTTTTCAACGGATAGCTCTCTGATTGATCCAAATGTAGCTTCTATTGCTGGACAAAGATCTACTACTGTTGTAGCAGATGCCTGGATGGCATTGTTTAATGACCCAAGTGGCTTCAACAGTAGACTTACGAGAGAGAACAGCAATAGTCTTCTCTGAATGCAGCAGCAAAAGTAATCCACCAGCCTCACTGCTTAGATCCATCCCATCTTGGTAGACACTTTCCAAAGCCAGTAATAAAGGCTGGAGTAATTTTAAGACAACAGCCAAGGATCGCTCATGAGAAAGCCAGAGGGCTTTCCCAGGTTGAACTAATCTGAACTTCAGTCCCAGTGTATCGTCTATATTTTCCAAGATATTCAGTCTTTTTGGATTCTTGCTGAAAACAAGAATATAATGAAGACATTACATTTATAGATTTTTAAAATTTTTTGAAGAGTCTGCAGCTTGTACTAGCACTAGTTGGAGTAGATGGCCTCTGCAGTGTGTATAGGAGAGATTAGGGTTACGCTTTTCTCTGAGCAAAGCTTGTGCTCCACCATGTCTTCCAGAGAAGTTTGCAGCTCCATCAAATGCACAAGCAGCCATTGGTTTGGGGTCCCATTGACAAGTATTTAACTCTTCTAAGATGTGGGTTGTCACAGATGCAGCCAATCTGTCTTTTACAACTTGAATATCTAGAAATGCATCTACTGGCCTACCACTGATATCAAGATAACGAACACAATGACTTAATACTTGATGACCATTTGCATTGGTGCATTCATCAGCCATGTATGCAAATTTTTTGAATGTGGTGAGAGAGTTCTTCACTTTTTCAACTGTTGAGTCCTTCACTGTTGCACCGCATGCTTCTAGCCAGTCAGCTGAGTTTCTTGCAGAAAGATAGTGAGCATTTGGTGGTCTTGTTTGGAAGCAATGTTCAACTTCAGGATGAACAAGTGACAATGCACTTAACATTGGCCTCCCAGTTTGTAGTGTGTGGTATCTCTTGGTTAAATAGAAAGTATGATGCCACAGCCATGTTTGTTCGCATGAACTGTGTTGTGTCTCCAGCATTCTTAACAGCCTCATTAACACACACCGGTGTTGTCCTTGGTCAGTGGAGACTCAGAGTTCAGAGCTGCTTTCACATGAGTTCACCTCCCAGATGGGGGGCAAGAAGGCACCTTGCTCGTTCCTCCAGCTGCTCATTGTTCGCTCTGGCCACTGTTGTTCGCTGTGCCACCATTCACTCCATCGCTCTGTTGCCAATGGCCCTGTGCTGTCACCTTCTGCTGCTACCTGCCACTGTGACCTCTGTGAGTTGGTCTCATGAGGTTCCACCCAGCTCTCAGTGATTTCAGCTGAGCTCTCAGTGGGGGAACCTTGCTGCTAGTGCAGACTGGGCCGTCTCTTCCACAGAAACACTGTCCCACAGCAAGTCTAAGCACTTAGACCTGATCATCAGTGATTTCAGCTGTTGTGGTCACTTAACAGAACAAAAGACTATCTATGGAGCCTAATCAGCTCTGTCTTTAAACAGTGGAGAGGGGCAGGTCAAATAGTACTTCTGACTCAGGCAGACCATCAAGCAAAACACCTGTCCCCACCCTCTCTCTTTATGCCCTTAATCAGCAGAGGCTAAGTACAGTTCTACTGCCCTTTACTCATACAATAAAAATAACAACATTTCTTTACCCCCCCGCTTTCAAGTGATTTGTAACCCAACCCCAGCCAAAATCTATCACTTGGGCAACACAGCTCTGTTTGCTGGATACCTAGGTAGATTAGGTGTGAATGTAAATACAATCTGGTCCTGAAGCCCTTCCCCCCAGCCCCCAGCTCATCACTAGCTATCAGGGAGAGCTCATTTAGGCTTTGCTTACAAATCATAATTTGAAATTATTAGGTTGGCCAACATCACCTAAATGAATGCACTGACATGGTCATAAAAACAACAGCTGTATAAGGAAGCTAGTCTATGTTCATACTTTTCAAATCTATTATACTTTTTCAGATACACGTATTTTATCATACACTGTATATGCTTTTAAAGTGTGTATTAATGTTTCAATTTCAATTCACATTTCCAAACAATCACTAAATTGGCAACACAGTATGTAACTAGTTCACAGAACTCGCGTGTGTGTGTGTGTGTGTGGGAGGGTGGGCGTTGGGGAAATTCGGGGGGGTAAGCACCCCCATTGGGGGGTGTAGGGAAATCCCCAAACCCAAGTAAATGTGAGAAAAGCAGGGCAACATTTCAAAGAGGGAGTATTTTTAAATGTTTCCTTGGCAAATGTTAGTCAAGATTTCTCTTTAAAAACTACATGGACTATTCAAAGGTCCCTGGAAGAGTTACTGTGCTAAAAGTGGAGCCTAAATCCAACGACCGAAGTCTGACAGAGGGTTGAGTACTGTTTAAGTGCAAATTTCAATACAAACTTAACTAAGGGGTTACCACCGATGCCTTCATAATTGTTACATACAGCATTGCACAGCAATACAGTAGGGTCCAATTCAGCTCCTTTTGAACTCAATGACATCGAATCTTCAACTTCAGTGGGAGTTGAATCAGAACATTAGTTCTGATTTGCACCCAAAATCTGTAGAACAAACCTGTGAACTATCCCCTAATAATCACAGCTCTGGCACAGTTTGCAAAACAAAAGAACTTTGCCCTGGGAGATTACATTTTCAAAATCACATGTAGTTTGTTGATTCCTTGACCTTTGTGGTGTAATTTTTCTTATTATTATTTCTTATTATTGTGGCTTCCCCATCAAGCTTTTCTTGACAGTTATGAATCAATATGTTGCTCTCCAAGAAACAGATTCTGAAGACTGTTGAAAAAGGTTTGAGTCTGTCAGTCAAATTTACTCTAGAATGAGGGGGGGAGGGGGGATAAATTTTAAAAAATCTATTTCTAGGCAGATCTTTGCTGTTTTTCCATAAAATTTATGAAGAAGAACTAAGGTATAGGAGAACTGTCTACTAATGAAAAGTGAATATTGCATTTATTTAACATTCTGGACCACATTCCGCTGTCAGCTTTGTCAGTGTAAATCTGGAGTAACTCCACTGATCTTAGTGAAGTTACTCCAGATTTACACCAGTGTCACTGAGAGCAGAAGTTGAGCCAGTGTTATTTAACTAACTTTGCATGATGTATAGCTGCTAACAAGACTTTTATAGGTGCCTTGGGCCTATTCTTGTAGGGTTACCATACCTCCGCATTTTCCAGGACATGTCTGGCTTTTTGGTTCTTAAACCACCGTCTGGGAGGAATTTTTAAATATCTAAAAACGTCCAGGATTTTGCCATTATTATTTTTCCGCAAAGAAAAGTTGATCATTCGAGAAAGAAAGTGAATGTTGATCATTTGAGAGAGTGCCCGCTTTTTCCCCCTAGCTCCCAGTGCTTGCGCCACGAAACAGCTGTTTTGCGCGGCTGGGAGGGAGGTGGGAGAAGGGGGAACGCAGCGCACTCAGGGGAGAAGGAGGGGCCAGGGCGGGGATTTAGGGAAGGAGTCCAATGGGGAGGCAGGGGTTGAAATGGGGGCGGGGAAGGGGCGGAGTTAGGGCAGGCCAGGGGCTGGGGTTGCGCAAGGAAATAGCCCCCGCCCTGTGGAGTGTCCTCATTTTTGAATGTTCAAATATGGTAACCCTAATTCCTGGCTCCTATCAACTTTAGTTGATCAGATTTGGGCCCTTTGAGATCCTCAGATAAAGGGCAGTAATAGTAAATGTAATTATTATTATAACAGAGTTGGGTGGTCTTCAGTGCCATTGGCCTCAGGAAATACTTGTAAGAGGTGTGAGATCCAAATGCTCCCTGGTAGATGTATCCTGTTGCTGAAGTGGTAGTCAGAGCCTTGGAGACATTCTCCAGGGCCTAGTAGTCCTGCTAACCAGAAGAGACCAAAATGTACCGCTAGACACCTCTAGGTTGTGATGTGATAGGATGAGATGGTAGGAAAGGTTTGATGTGCTTGGACCTGCCTTTCTATTTTTATCTTTCTTCTTGTGTGTGATTTAAAAAATGCCTAGAGCTAGGGATAGGCGCTTTTAAATATGTGTGACTGAAACAAATTAATATAGGTAAGCAAAGAGGGGAAGCAGGAGGTGGAGGAAAGAAGTAGCCTGGGGTAACATGTGACTGGTAAGAAAAGATGGGCTGACAGGAAGGGGTTCTCCCCTGCCCAGAAGTTGGTCTTCTTCCTCCTCATCTCCTGTGCATTGAATGAGAGAGGAAGGTTAAGGGGAACTCTTCCACTCCTCCCCTTCCCACTGGGTAGGGGAAAGGAGGATACAGGGAAGCTGTAGTCCACACATTCTCCTTTGCTTTCTTCCTCAGTCGTCCCTCACTTCACCAACTCAATCCCACTTCCTCTCACTTCTTACCCCATTCCTCGTCTCCCACTCTAATTCTATGACTGCGTCTCTACTGCCCCTTATCATCCACTCCTCACCCCATCCTGCCTGCCTGCGTTCTTATGTAGGGTGCCCCCAGCACCTCTGACTCCGAGTGCCTGACAAACACAGTCATTCTAGGCTATTATTTGCACTGCAGCAGCACCCACAGATCCCACTCCAGACCAGGGCCCCACCCTGCCAGGCACGGTACAAACCACGTTCCTGCCCCATAGCATTTACATTGTCTCCTGCTCCTGCAGCTGGCCCAGCATGGCGCCCTGTTGGCCTTGCCCAGGGGGTCAGCATGGGCGCAGGGGTCTGCCCACCCAGAACCAGCTGCAGGAGTGGGGACCAAGGCACCTTCAGGCATGGTATCTTCACACGGGCGGATAGGGACGTAGCTTCCCCATTTGACAGATGGGGGAGCTGGGGCGCAGATCCCCAAAGGCCGGTGTTTGCCTTCAGTGGGAGTCAAGCACCTAAACACCTCTGAGGATCTTGGCCAGGGAGATTAAGTGACATGCTCAAGGGCACAGAAAGAGGCAGAGCCAGAGATTTGTTTGCAACCCAGACCTGCGACCCAGCCACAAGGCATCTCCCTTAGTCCCGCTTCTCCTCCCTCTCTCTCCATTCCCCCCTCTCTCCCCTCAGAGCACAGGCAGGCGGCGGCCGGGGGCTCCGTCCTCTCCCCGCAGGCAGCGCGCAGACGCGCAGGGGCAGCGAGACGCCTTGCTCCAATTTTGAAAAGTCCCCTGTGCGCCTGCGCTCCCGCTGCTGCCTGTAGCCCGTGCGAGGCTGGCTCTGGGCAAGGCGCGGCGGCCGGGCTGTCACGGCCCCTCCCTCGCTCCAATTGGACGCCGCCTGCCTGATTGGTGGGGCTCAGCCCCCAGTCACCAGCCCCTGCCTCACCAGTAAGCGGGGTCAGTGCGCAGGGATCCTGTTTCACGCGCCGCGGCAGCCTAGTAGCTGCAGTTTCTGCCTTGGGAAGCCAAAGCGTCCGGCGTGTACTGTGCGCTCATCCATCATGCTGCGCATGCTGCTGCTGGCCCTGCTGAACCTTGGAAGGCAGCTCAGCCCATGCTGGGGCTGTCAGCTGCCCTCAGACTGGAGACCCTTGAGTGAAAGCTGCAGGGCTGAGCTGGCAGAGATCATAGTGTACGCCAAGGTGCTGGCACTCCACCAGGAGATGTACAGCATGTATAATTACCTGCCCTGGCAATATGAAGCCAGCGAGGGGGGGCTCTTTTACTCGGCTGAGATAGAGATGCTGTGTGACCAGGCTTGGGGAAGCATGCTGGAAGTCCCTGCAGGCTCTAGGCTTAACCTCACTGGACTGGGCTACTTCTCCTGTCACTCCCACACAGTCCTTCAGGATTACGCTTACTTCTTCTTTCTCAGGTGAGTACAAAACGTGTGGCCCATGCCCTGCTTGAGAACGAGCGAGAACATTTTCTCGTTCATAAATGCGCTGCACTTCTAGAACACTTTCACCCCAGCATCTCCTTCACTTCATCTTCACTTTGTGTGCAGCTGAATCTTTAGAGCTTCTCTGAGCCAAACAAAAGTTAGTCCGGTATGTTTTCTGTAACTAAAATACATCGGGAGCCGCCAGAAATGACTGAGTATTGTATAGTGAGTGAATAAAAGCAAATGTTCTCTGGTGTGTAACTATATCATGGATGAGCCTTGTACATTTCTGTTAGAGATAAAAGTACGAGCTGCAGCACATGTGGGAGAGCAAGTCTCGTCTCTTTGGATAGTGGAATTTCATACTTATTGTTGCTCAGGTAGGTACAAATTCACCTAACAGAGAAGATGTGAGTGTTACACAGTTCAGAGGAGAATACTTTCTATTGTGATTTTTCTTGGAAGGAGTGGTGCTTAATTTAGTGCTTTCCTAGACTACAGAAAGTAGAAACAAACATGTTCAATTTACTTGAAATCTAGGGTGTGTGACAGATATATCTATAAATGATTTTATGACCTCAACAAAAATCGAACAATGCATTTTACTATAGCTTGTTTATAGTTGTTGTGGTTTGGATCTTACATTTCCAGTGTTGATATTTACAGTGTTCTGTAAATTTTAATCCTCTGTGTCAGTTTCTTTGATGTGAAGTACTGTATAACTAGCCAGCTGAAGTGTGAAGACTGGTAAAAGCACCATGATCTATACAGACAGTTTGGAAAGTTGTGCATCCGATGAAGTGAGCTGTAGCTCATGAAAGCTTATGCTCAAACAAAGTTGTTAGTCTCTAAGGTGCCACAAGTACTCCTTTTCTTTTTGTAGAATATTTTTGACAGACAAGTTGGTATGTTTATGGAGGATAGGTCCATCAATGGCTATTAGCCAAGATGGTCAGGAACACAACCCCATGCTCTGGGTGTCCCTAAACCTCTGACTGCCAGAAGCTAGGACTGGATGAGAGGACAGCTTACTCAATAAATTGCCCTGTTCTGTTCATTCCCTCTGAAGCATCTGGCACTGGCCACTGTCGGAAGACAGGATACTGGGCTAAGAGGACCATTGGTCTGACCCAGTATGGCCATTCTTATGTTTGGGTTTAGAACTGAGCATGTTACTGTTTTTTTTTTCCAACTTGAGATAGAGGGTATAAAGTTTTTCAAACATTCTAGCTAATAAGGGAGAGGCAAATCAAGTTATCTTTTGAAAACTAAACTCAGTAAAAGTGATTTTTCCCCCTCACAATATCTGTTTTAGAAGCCTGCAGCAGATAAAATACTAAACGATGAAGCACCGCTTTCTAAAGAAAAATAAACATCCCAGCAGATGGCATTTGTTCCCATCTTGTTGTTAATTTTTGCTCAGTGATTTGTGGTATTAACTTCTTACAGCGATCTTGCTCATTTACAAACCATGGTAATGTCTTTCATGACCAAAAAGATACAGCATTTCAAACAATAATTTGGTATTCCTGTGCACCAGATTTATTTTGAGGTGTTATTTAGCTGTGTACAGCTCAGCCTTTTTGTTTCTATGAGACCAAAGTAGGTACACTAGATTCTGGTCAGTTTTACAGACTGGATAGGTGCCAGTGTCTTTTCTCTCAAAAGTTTGGCACATGGGTTTAGCTCTGATCCCCAAGTATTTACTTACTTCGCTCTTCTGGGTACCAGCCAAATCCTCATTTTAAGGTCATCAAAATAATAAGAAACTATAGTATGGGAATAAAGCCATCTTAGCGAACCTTTAAATATAAAAATATTTGTGAAATTCACTCAGTACTTGTTTAGAAACACTCAGTGTATCTCAGACCAGGGGAGTGGTGGCAGATAAGCATAACAAAACGTGTTTTGATGGTGTCTGCTAATATCTCTAAAAGCTAATTTTGTATTAGTTATTAATGGATTATTTTAAATTGTGCCCATCTGGATCTGTGGGTACCTGGAAAGAAATGGCAAACTGAAGCATAGAAAAATCAAACAATACCCAAAATATAGGACTATCCCAAATTATGCCTCCAGTCGTGCAATGGGCCCTTGGTGGGAGGAGCCCAATTGACATCTGTGTGGTTGCAGGGGCCTGCCTGTGTGGAACTCATTACAGGTTTAGAGCCTATTGGGCAGAACCACTGCTAGTGTACAATGCTGTCATGATAGCAGGTGTCATGGACCAATGGCTGTTTACACTCTCTATGAATATATGCCTAGGAGTCTCCTGCCACCCAGGGTAGCCCATTCAGGCAATAGTCCTGGTATAGGCGAGAAACACAACAGAGATGGGGGGGAAATACCCCATGATTTGACATGACGTAAGTACTATCTGATTTTTGTTTCAGAATGGATGAGAATTATAACCTCCTTCCTCACGGAGTAAATTTCCAGGATGCAATATTTCCAGACACACAGGAAAACAGAAGGATGTTTTCCAGTCTCTTCCAGTTTTCCAATTGCTCTCAGGCGCAACATGTCATAACTTTCTCCAGTGACTGGGAGATTCAAGAGGACAACAGGGTAAGCCGCAGTGGGTAGGTGTATCCCCACGTCACTTGCAAACACAAGTGTATGGAATATACAGCAGTTACAATTGATGGTAGCTTTCTTTTAGATGGTCATGTAATGTTTTAACGTAACATGGTATTGCCACAAGCAGACTCCCTGCTCTGGTCTTATCTGAAATATGAACTTGAATGTTCCAAGTGAGAGATTGTTTCAGCCAGTGTTTTCTGTATTATGAAGCTTCTGTCCTCACTCTTGCTGGCACCAAATCTATGTCCTTGATTGGGCCACCCTGCACTCTGAAAGAACCCACTTTTAGTAAGCAAAGTCTCAGATGCAGATAAGGTGATCACATGTCCTGATTTTAGAGGGACAGTCCTGATATTTGGGGCTTTTTCTTATATAGGCTCCTATTACCCCCCACCCTCTGTCCCGATTTTTCACACTTGCTATCTGGTCATCCTAGATGCAGATACCACTGGTGGGTGTGTCTACAATGGCTTTTGGCCTTTGCGGGAGGGGGCGGACACGTGTGTCACTTTCAGGTTTAAAATAAACAGGGGAAATACTTTGTTAGCAGTATTTGGTGGGGACGATTCATGCTTATTTACAGAATTAACACTTTTGGATTATGTTCTTTCTGCCAGTGCTGATAGTTTTATGAAGTTGGTGGTTTCTCCAAGGAGCTATGAGAATTGTAACTGTCTGTCTAGCTTAGGAATGACTGGACATTTGTCATTGGTTGTAACTTCTGTCATGTTGATTCATGCAAGGTTGACAAAACAGCACTGTTTACACGTAGGAGAAGGAGCTCTATTGCCTTGTTCGGGAGAATGATGGTAGAAGCTCAATAGCCAATTGAAGGTCTCTTATTTACAAGCTGGCTCATAGCCAGCATAGGAAGTTTTAGCTCCCAGTTTTCCAGCTGGCCAGTGGTGCAAAATAATCAGAACACCACTCAGGTAACCATCAGGTGGAATTTTTATAGAACTAGTGGGGGTTTAACTGCTTAACCCTAATTTTCAATCATGTATTTGGGATGGGCTATAGAAATCAGGTATATTTTTTTTAACAAACAGATCCCATAGTTACAGAAATATAAGGACAGGACATAGGACAGGCTTCTTGTCAAGGCACAGGGCTGGGAATCAGGGTAGTCTAGACCCAAACCTGCCTCAGTTTCTCCATCTGTAAATTGTGGGGAATATTTACAGGTTATAAAACACTTTGAGATTTGCCATGCAAGGGTGTAAATCCACCCCCACTGGGAAAGCCTTGCTGGTCCTCTGCTGCAGATCAGGGATCTGGATTTGAGCAGATAGGGGATAGCTTCTATGTTCAGACTCCAGTCTGAACCTCCTCAGAGACTGAGATGTTTGCAGGCATGGTATTGATTTGGGCCCAACTCTACAATTAATTAATGGGGAGGGAGGTTTAACTGAATTTTCAACCCTGCAAAGGCTGCTTGGGGTGAAAGTTTGGCAGCAAGGAAGGAGGTGAAGGGCAGTTTATTCAACTTGTTTCACCCTTCCCTGTTAATACAGGGGGATAGTGCAGGGGGACGGGAGCTGCATACTCCAGCCCTCAAAGGGCACTTGGCATGCAGGGGAACACTGCAGGCATAAATCTTGCCAAGATGGCTCCTACACCAGCCAGGCCAGCACTACTCCAGGTAATGAGAAAGCAGTGGTTCAAAGTGGGTGGGGGCATATCCAGGACAGTGAAGGGAACGGAGTGTGACAGAGAAGAGCTCAGCTACACCATGTCCTCCAATGGCCCCTGTACAGCCCTTAGTACAGCCAGAGCCTGAATCAAGGAGCAGCAACAGCCCCCTAGTTGCTACTGGGTCAGATATAGTGGAGAATCAGGGCCTGAATCGCTTTGGTCAAGAAAACCTCTTGTCAGCACAGCCTGTATTAAAAACTGTTGTTTTGATATGACCCTCCCGTGCCACACCATTTTCCACGTGCCCTAGAAGAATAGCTCCAACTCGACGTGGCTTCCCTGGTGTAGCACCTGGCTATGCCAGCAGTGAATCTGGCCCATTCACTTTCATGGAAGTCACAAGGCAAAATCCCTAAAGGCCACTTGGGGAAACTTAGAAACAAATGTAGCAAAAGTATGTTTCAGCTGTTGTGCTCTCTGACCCTTTGCAGCTGTGAGCAGCTTCCAGAGTGGAATTATTTTAGCTGCTTGCTTTACAGGTTTGGACTGAGATTTTTATCCATACTTAGTAGATAAATTCTGTCCAGTTAACAGGCACCTTGTCTCCCATCCACCTCCCTTTACAATAAAAAGTAAAAGCTTCCTTTGCACAATTTAAAAACCATCCAGGCTGGCCTCTCTCATTCATCTGGGGTCTCCTAATGTCTCTGTTCTCCAAGCTGAGTGCTGGTTTCCCTTTGAACTGTCCCTTCAGGCAGGCGTTCCCCACCCTTGGGAATGGCTGCAGTGACGTGGAGGTGTCAGGGGTTCATTCTCACTCCTTCATGAAAAAGGAGGAATAGCAGTGTCTACTTCCAAAGGCAGTACCTGATCTCCTCTGTTGACTGCATGTTTAGGCCTTGTGTATACTACCGCTTAAGTCAATGCAAGTTATGTCACTCGGGTGTGAAAAAACCCACCTCTGAGCGAAGTAACTTGCATCGACTTAATGCGGTGTCCACACCACGCAATGTCGGCGGTAGACGCTCTCCCGCTGACACAACTTCTGCCTCTTGTTGAGGTGGATTAATTACATTGACAGGAAAGTGCACTTCCATTGACGTAGCGTGTCTTCACCAGACACGCTTAATTGATGGGCTGCAGCGCGGTAGTGAGGAAAAGCCCTTAGTGTCTTCTTCACTTCTTCCCCATATCAGACAAATGCCATGCCTGTGATTTCCCCGTTGTTCTCTTCCACTTCCCTCAGTTGTACTCATCCTAACAAAATCCAAACTATTTCAATTTCTAAATCCAGCCAGCTGAGCAACCTCTTGCTCTCTTTTAAACTGAAAGGTGCTATATATGCTGAGTTCCCATTGCAGTGAATGAGTGAGTTTTTAGGAAAAATGGATATTGCTCCTTTAAGCTTTTAAAAGTAAAAAATTATTAAAGGTGCTCCCGGAGGGGGAAGGAGGCAACACAACAGGGGACTGTCTCTGTGACACTGTCAGGCTTTAGGATTCCTATGTGGAGGTACAGAGTTATTTTCTGGACTCACCCTGTTAGTCAGACCAGAGAGATCTCATTAGCTGATTTGCATTAGTGTAAATGGCTACACAAGGTGCAGGGCAGTGGAAATCAGGCACCAAGGGTTTCTCTGAGGTAACTGAGAGCCTGTCAGGGAGAAGTCATGGGAACAACCAGCCTTGAGGGAGGCTTGGGCTAAGGTCTATGTTGAAGTGTTAGTCACAAACCTGCACGCAGGCAACCTGGGATTCTGGTCGCTCAGCCTTGGATTCTCGGCAGCAAGGCTCTTGGGCTGCTCAGCCACTGGGGTGTTGCCATTTTTAGTTCACCAGTGCTCATTTTAGTAAAGGAAAGGGTTAGAAAACATAACCTAAACATTGCCTGTCCAACTTTAATTTGCCCAGTTCACCACGACTGGGGGATCATCCACACACCAGGCATTCTAAAAGAAAAACAAGATCTCAATGTGGTGACATGGAACATGCAGACTCTAGTGGACAGCGATAACACATCAAGACCTGAAAGACATACAGCATTAATTGCAACGGAAGCTACTAAATATAGGATTGACATCACTTCCCTTAGTGAAACCAAACTTGCAGTCGAAGGGTCCATAAAGGACCCTCTGGAGGTGGCTACATCTTCTTTTGGAAAGGGAAACCAGCAGAGGAAGACCGAATTTATGGCATTGTTGCTGTTAGAAACAGCCTCCTGAAATCACTGAAAGACCTAGCTGTGGGCAAAACTGAATGCCTTGTGACTCTACAAGTTCCCACTGGAAATTCATGCTTTGTAGCTCTTGTCAATGCTTATGCTCTAACCATGAACAGTACAGAAGAAATCAAAGATCAGTTCTATTCTGGTTCAATTATGTCATTCTACTCCTAGGGGAGACAAACTCATACTACTGGGAGACTTTAATGCCAGAGTCAGAAAAGACAGAGAGGCTTGAAGTGGTGTAATAAAGAATAGTGGAGTTGGAAAAATGAACAGCACTGGTCTTCTGCTACTCAGCAAGTTTGCTGAGCATGAGCTCATGCTTGCTTCAAGCTTTAGGAAAGCAGACAAATACAAAACTTCATGGATGCATCTAAGATCAAAGCACTGGTCTCTGCCTATGTCATTATATGGCAAAGAGATATCAGGGACATCACAATCACAAGAGCCAAGCAAGAAGCAAACAGTTGGGCTGATCACAGGAGGATTGGAGCCGTTTTAAGTTTCCATATTGTTGCCCCTCAGTGAAATAAAGAATGCTGAACAGATTTAAACTGAAACTGAACATAGCAAAGTTGAGACATTGATTTAATCAAGACAAACTGAGGGGGGAAAAAAAAAGGAAAAATTTGATAGTATTACATCCTCACGCAAGGACACACCTGAAAAGTGGAATATATTCACATCAGCCATCCTTCAAAACTTGGAAGACAGCACCAGGATAGCTTTGATGAAAATGATTTAAATAAAAAAAGATCCTTTAGGAAAAGAACAATGTGTTTATGTGTTGACAAAACAGCAAAGAATCAGTATCAAAGAAGGATAAAGTCAAATACGGCTTCATGTTCTTCAGGATAACTGGTGGGAAAAGAAAGTAGAAATACAACCTTACACCAATACAAACAACGTAAAGTTGTTTTATGACTCACTGAAGGCCATTTAAGGGCCATCGAAACGGACCAGCTCCATAAAGGTGTTCAGATGAATCTACCTTAATGAAGAAAAAGAGAGGCATCTCTGAAAAATAGGGGCTGCTCTTTGCTGAGCTACTCAACCATCCCTCTACTGTCAACCAACAAGTGCTAGAGGAACTAACCCAGCACCCCATACATGAAGAAATTGCGCAGTTGCCTTCCGTTGAGGAAGTGCAAAAAGCTATCAAACAAATGAAATCAGGTAAATCACCAGGCAAAAACAGCATGCCTGCTGAAATCTTTAAACTTGCGGGCCCCACAACTTTCATCTATACAAAATTATTATGGATATCTGAGAAACTGAGAAAATTCCTCAGGATTTTAAAAATGCAATCATAGTTCCACAATAGAAAAATAAAGGCAACAAATCTGACTGTGGCAACTACCTGGGCATCTCCCTGCTATCTGTAGGTGGCAAAATCCTCAGTCGTACCTTGCTCAATTGGCTTGTCAAAATAGTATCAGAAAAGCTTCTATGAGAGACCCTATGTGGGTTTATATCAGGTCAGAGCATCATAGACATGATTTTCATTGAGAGAGAGACTCAGGAACAATGCATAGAACAAAACACAGAACTCTATGCTCTTCATTGATCTAAAAAAGAATTTGCAATGGTGAGCAGAAATGGCCTGTGAAAAATTCTTGAAAAGTGTGGCTGCCCCACCAAATTCATTCTCATACCTCAGTTCCACAAAGACATGACTGGGCAAATACCCTCTGTAAACCATTCCCCATATCCAAGGGGGTGAAACAAGGCTGTGTGCTGGCACCAGTCCTCTTTGGTCTCTTCTTTGCAGCCGTTCTAAATTACACAACTGACAAAAGAGCATCTACATAAGGTACAGAACCTTCAAAAGGGCATCTACATAAGGTACAGAACTGATAGAAAACTCTTCAGTCTCCAAAGGCTTGCTGCAAAAACAAAATTCCGTGAGGAACTCATATTTGAAGCTCTTTTTGTGGATTATGGTTCCCTACTTAATCATGGTGAAAAGTTACTGTTTATGCTTGACCGGTTCTAAGAGGCCACTAAACAGTTTGGACTCGCCGTCAGCTTGGAAAAAACTGAAGTCCTCTTCCAACCAGCCTCAGCAACCACTACCACTGAACCAAATATCCATTGGTGGTAAAGATCATCAATCAATCACTTTACATACCTTGGCAGTACTGCTTCAAGTGATGGTTCCCTGGGTCAAGAAATATCAAACAGAACACGAAAGGCAAGCCAGGCTTTTGGAAGACTTAACCATAGGATACTCAACCAGCATACCATCAAACTGTCAACAAAACATGATATCCATTGCAGCAGTGATAACATCCTTTCTATATGGGTGTGAAATACGGACAGTTTACCGCAGACACATCAAGCAACTTGAAAAATGTCACATGCGCGCTCTCTGTTCTGAGGGGCCACTGGCAAGACCAAGCATCAAACATTAACATCCTTGAAAAAGCCAAAACAACCAGCATGGAGCCAATGAGTATCAAAACTCAGCTTATATGGAGAGGTCATGTTATCAGAATGGACAATGGTACACTCCTGAAAATAGCTATCTGTGGTGAGCTGAAACTGGGAAAGCCCTAGAGGGTCAGTCAACGTAAACGTTTCAAAGACACCCATAAGCAGAATCTCAGCTCACGATGCATAAATATTGATACCTTGGAAGACATAGCCAAGGACAGTCCTGAATGGAGAGCAACCCTC
Source organism: Eretmochelys imbricata (assembly GCF_965152235.1). NCBI lineage: Eukaryota > Metazoa > Chordata > Testudines > Cheloniidae > Eretmochelys > Eretmochelys imbricata. The sequence goes on from NC_135572.1 coordinate 345,447,841, forward strand.
AATTAACAAACACTTTGAGAAAGACAGAAATGAAAAACCAGTTGAGAAGGGCCAACCGTCACACCAAGTCTTCAGTGGGAGCCTGCCCATTCCTGTGTGTAGGCTTGGCAGAATTCGATTTTCATGTATTTATTTATTTGCAATTTCAATGATTAATATAGATTTCTATTTTTAATTTATTTTTATTTTTACAGTTGTGGGCCATTAAGGAGGGGGTAGAGATGGGGTTGGGGTTAGGGAAGCGCTGGCAGTGGGGCTGCATTGCTGGTCTCCCAAGGTGTGGGAGAGGCTGCATTCCTGGTCTCCCAAGGTGTGGGAGAGGCTGCATTCCTGGTCCCATGGAACAGAGACCCCAGCCCAGGACTGTAAGGAGGAAGACAAGCCCCTGGCTGCATGGGAGGCCACCCTGCTGCCGAACAGCTCCTGCCCGGGGATGGCCCCTCAACTCCTGGCTGGTGAGTGCGCGAGCGGGGCTATGACAGCAGAGCTGCAGAATGCTCCCTGCACAGCCACAGGGCCGCTGGCATCCGATCCCTGCAGGCACAAGGAGTGACGTTGGGCAAGCTGCTCTTGGGCCGACGGTTACCGATGGATATTTTTTTTTTCCCGTTGATTTCAGCGTGTCTGCTGAAATCAACGTTTACTGACAGATACCGATTTAAATCTAATCCTGCCAAGCCTACCTTTGTGACATCTGTTTGCGATCTTGCTCCCTGCAGATCGGATTGCTTAGCCAGAAGAGAATGCTCGAGATGCTGTGACATCATTGTCAGATAGGATGGACAGCCATAAAGTCCTGCCTCAGGGCATTGCTTCTCAAATCTCTGAGACAGCAGAATACCGGGAAATGTCAGGTAGGGGGCGAGTTCTGACAAGAACAGTGTGTGCGCGATGGGAAGAGGGTGAGTGAGGAAACCTCTTGTTTACAGTCTCGGGTTCATTTCTTGTAGGGGGCCTTCTGAAATCCTAAATTTGCCTCTGGCCCTCCGTCTTACTTTTGATAGGTCTCTGGAGTGGACTTTTAAAGTTGTGAATTCAGTTGCACTGCATATTTATGTGAGTATTTACCTGATTTGCCATGTATATCTTTTTAGTGCTTCAAGTATAAGGCAGGTACATCCAATTGCAGGACTGCAAACGTGTATGCACATCTTCGGAAAATCTGGCTCTTTTTGACTGTCACTTAATGTAAGATCACTCCTAATGACTCAAGGGATGCCTTCTCCTGAATGCATTTGAGTTGGGAACTTGGTTGAGGATCTAAGCTTGCATTGTGGATTTTTGTTCTAGATCACACATACTCTTCTATGCCACTGTGTAGACTTGAAGGAAGTTGTACTCTGCATCCGTGCACAGAAAAGGTTCATAACCATGTATTTAGTACATCCTTATTAAACTTTTAGGAATAAATTGTTGTCTTTCCTTTTCTCAGCTGTGCAGAATTTAAATCTAAAATGTATTTCTTTAACTGGACCTCACCCAGCTGCATAGTGTAAGTTACTTTGCAAAACTGACCAGGTGAACTTTGGAATTACCCTACCATTGTCTCATCAGGCAAATAGATTAGTATTATGGAAGTCAGTGCCAGGCTTGTGTTGTAGGCCACAATTGGAACTCAGGTGACAGTTTCACATATGTGATTGTGGGGGGACATAGGAGGTAAAAGGCATGTGGGAGGGGATCTCCTGAAAAGAGGCGTAGTAAACTGAAGGATAGCCTACCATTTGCACTGTGAGAAAGCGTTTTTCTTAGTCTACACTGCGGGGGGGGGATCGATCTAAATTACACAATTTCAGCTACGTGAATAACATAGCTGAAGTCGACGTACTTAGATCGATTTACCGTGGTGTCTTCACTGTGGTGAGTTGACTACTGCCACTCCCCCGTCGACTCCGCCTGCGCCTCTCATGGAGCTGGAGTACAGGAGTCGACGGGAGAGCTCTCGGAGGTCGATTTATCGAGTCTAGATGCGATAAATCGATCCCCACTGGATCGATCGCTGCCTGCCGATCCAGCAGGTAGTGTAGACATACCCTTAGAAACCACTTGGGCATGTAGTAGAGAGAACCCACTGTAAAGAGCCCAAACTTAGGTATGGCTGGTTGGGGATGAAGCAGAGACCTTCCTCCATGTGTGCCTGCCACTGGTGTTGTAATCTGGGATGACTGAAGGACACGTGTTATCTATGGTTTTCAAACAGCCCTTGTATTCTCAGAACTTCACTCAAGTGGCTATACTCAGCACGAGGAGGAGCTGCAGTAGGTCGGGATGTCTTTTCTGTAGCAAGTTGCATTTGGTTTCTGTTGAGAGTAAGTGGGCTTTGCCTTGACTCCTCCCAAAGACCACTCCCCTTCATGATGTTTGTCAATCTCCTGCAAAGTACCGACTTGCTGCTGTACTTCTGGTCTGCTGTCATACCAATTCCCTCCACGTCGCTCATCAAGCGCCAAACTCCAGGAAGGGCTTGTGGCCAGCGCTTCGACTTCCGAGGCTGGATTTGTAAGAAGTTGCTATTTTTTTCTCCACTCTGCCAGGGGATGATATAGCCCTGCTGTAATTCCAGAACTGATGCAGGTGGAGATAATAATATATGTGGAAGTGCTGCTATTTTTCCTTTTAGTTACAGTTTTAAGAAGTGATTGTTAGAATCGGTCCCTTTGCCCTCCCCCCACCCCAAGGCTGGAATATTTGCCTTGGAAAAGGAATCTTGCAGTCACACCAGTTTCTTTTTATTTTAACGGGATCTGAGTATGCAAAAAATTAAAAAGTAATAAAACTCTCAATAACATTCTTAAAAGCTGCACACTTTTACTGTGCTCTCTTGTGGGCCCCCTCCGGGGAGAACCACAGATGTATCAAACAGTTGGTGAAATTTGACAACCCAATAAATAGACATACCAAACTGCTCCTATATTGGCTAGCTAGCTCACTTCTGGCTCTAGAAACTGCCTCAAAAGGTCTCTTTTCATTTAACAAAACCCCTCAAATAGTTCCCAGAACCTTGTATGTCACCCAGTCGTGTGCATTGTCAGAGATCTGGGCAGCCAAGGGCCATGCTGTCAGTAGCAGTCACTTTACAGCTACTTTGTGCCACTTGGTAGACCCAATCCTGTGAACCCTCGCTCACACAAGTAGACCCAGTGACTTCAGTGAGACTCCTCACGAGTCAGGGTGTGCAGGATTTGACCCTTACTCCCAGGGCCGCCCTTAGGATTTATGGGGCCCTACGCAGTATTATTAAACTGTGCCCGACTTGGGGCACAGCCACCACTCCCATCCACGGACCCTCAGAAAAACTCCCCCGCGCAACCTCCCCCCCGCCCCCCATTGCTGACACACACCGACCTTTGTACGCAGCAGACACTGCGGCAGCCCGGGGTGGGGAGGGATGAGGCAGCAAAGGATACTGAGGCGCCCGGCCCGCCTCACGGCAGTGGAGAGTCACAATTCCCCGCAGAGACCCCCCGTACCCTCTCCCTCACACAGAATGCGCCGCACCGGCTCATTCAGCTCTGGGAATACGGCCCCTGCCTAAGGAGATTGCAGCGCACGCTGGGTATGTGGGAGCTGACCCACTCTTACCTGCTGTCCTGGTGGTGCCCCAGATTTTCAGGTGCCCTATGCAGCCACGTATGCTGTGTGGGCCTAAGGATGGCCCTGCTTACTCCCTTCTCTAGGCTGCACTCAGTCTCCTCTTCATAACAGAGAATGTGACTACTCGGAAGTTCTGTAAGTTTCCCATCTCTGTAGAGGAGGAACTCCTGGTGTGATCATAGTAACCAGAAGGCATTAAGTGGCTGTAGAAACTTTCTACCTGTACAAATGCCGGTGGCACACCACTGAAGCTCAGACGTCTAAGGGTATGTCTACCCTGCAGTCAGAGGTGTGACTGCCGCCCATGTAGACAGACCTGGGCTAGCCTTGATCTACCTCGCTTGAATAACCATAGCAATGAAGCTGCAGCAGCAAGGGCCATACAACCCTGCCTGGGACCCTGGGTATGTACTCGAGTGGCTAGCCCAGGGGTTGGCAACCTTTCAGAAGGGGTGTGCCGAGTCTTCACTTATTTACTCTTATTTAAGGTTTCATGTGCCAGTCATACATTTTAACGTTTTTAGAAGGTCTTTCTATAAGTCTATAATATATAACTAAACTATTGTTGTATGTAAAGTAAATAAGGTTTTAAAAATGTTTAAGAAGCTTCATTTACAATTAAATTAAAATGCAGAGCCCCCCCGGACCCGTGGCCAGGACCCGGGCCCTGTGAATGCCACTGAAAATCGGCATGTGTGCCATAGGTTGCCTACCCCTAGGCCAGCCCATGCTGCTGCGGCTTCACGGTTATGGTTATTCAAGATAGCTAGATCAAAGCTAGCTCAGGTGCGTCTACACGTGCTGCAGTCACAGCTCTGATTGCGGTGTAGACATATCCTCACGTGCCCACATGCGCTGAGTTTAATTGGAGTTGTTCTTGCAAATTGGGAGCTAGTATTTGTCCTCAGGACTTTCACACTCTGCCAGTGCACACAGCTAAGCCTGGGGATAAGACACTGGGGTGGGTGTCAGGAGTCTTGGGGTGAAATCCTGGATCCACAAAAGCCAAGGAGAGTTTTGCCATTGATTTCAATGGGTCCCGGATTACACCCCTGTTTTTTGTTCCCAGCTGAGCCACTTTCTTGTGCAACCTTGGGTGAGTCACTTAACCTTTCTGCTCTGAAAAATGGGAATAATCGTCCTAATCCAACCCTGTAAAGTGATTTGAGATCTAGGGATATAAAGTGCTGCCTGTGTGTTAAATATTTCTTTGAATTATTATTACGCTGAGATTTTAACTCCTGAGTTACTCACAGGAGGGCAGGAATAGCTCAGACTTTCAATCGTTTTTCCATTTTGCTGAGAGTCTGCTGACCAATGCCTGATGACACACAATGCTTTCTTTACAAGCCAGGTTTCCCCCATTTTAAACATGGGAAATCCAAGAAATGACCTGACATGTACCATTAAAGGGATCAATACGGATGCATTAACTTTGTCTTGAACAAGCTGTTAAAGTAGCAGGGGCCTGATCCAGAACCACTGATGTCAATGAGCATCTTTCCAGTGACTTCAATGAGCTTCCAATCAAGGCCTAGGGGAGAGAGAGAGATTCATCCCTGGAGTAAACCTTTAAAGTCCATGGTGTCGTACCAGAGATGGATTTGACCCCTTGTTTCTATGTATCTAGTGTGCTCTTTGCAGACTAAGTAGGACAGTTCAAGGCCACAAGGATTCTTCACAACCATAAGGGCTAGACATTTAATATTTATAAAATGAAAGCTTAAAAAGAAGCTGATTGTGACACCAGAGGCGTACTTGTACATTTCACCATGGAGAACCACTCACTCCAACATCTGGCCATAAGTAGAGACTGCAGAATCTCCTTTAGTACTGCTCTTAAGCAGTATCCGTTGTGTTGCTAATGAAACTAAACTTAAAGACGTCTTTCTAAGAACACTGAGTAAATGATCATTTAGGAGTGGGTTGGGTTTTGCTGTTCAGACTTTCCCCCGCTCTACCCCAAAAGGAAGGCTTCTCATCTACTCAAAACATTTCAGGAGCAAGTTCAGTCCGAGTGAAAGTCTTGGGGTTTCCACTAATGTTCCCTCTTAATTTTCCCCACACATGTGCAGAATGAATTTTGTTATGTGCACCAATACAGAGGTGATGTGAGATACATCACCTTCATATGGCTGCACATAAAATTCATGTCGTGGGGGTGGGGCCAAGGGGTTTGGAGTGTGGGAGGAGGCTCAGGGCTGGGGCAGAGGGTTGGGGTGCAGGGGTGTGAGGACTCTGGCTGAGGGTGCAGGCTCTGGAGTGGGGCCGGGGATGAGGGGTTTGAGGTGCAGGAAGGTGCTCCAAGGCTACAGCAGGGAGAGAGGACTCCCCTAGCTCTCTCCCCCTGCAGCAGCACCTGAGCTGGTGGGGAGAGGCACCTCTCCCCCCACCGTGGCAGTTCCGGGGATCAGGCTGCAGGATCAGTCACAGCAGGTCCGGGGCTGGGTTGGGGCTCGCAGCAGGTCCGAGCCGGGTGGGTTCCTTGAGGGCCTGCACTGTGCTAAATAGGCAGCTGCGCAGCTTACAGGGGACTTAGGATTCCACCCGTCTTTTTCCCTCCTCCTAATTAAATCCCTTTCTTCAACTTGTGTTGGAGCTGTGGCTCAATATTGCAGCACCCATCTTTGTAGCCCAGAGCTGTGTCTTTCAGGGGGATTGTGACACTCCAGATGGGTGGCTACAGGAATCCACTTTGCCCCTGAGAGGATGAGAGCGTGAAGCAATGAGCAAGAGTGGACTGAGCACTGATTTTGTTTGTGGAGTTACAGTGCTTCTAAAGATTCTATGATGGGGGAGCCGGCGCTGTAGGCTAGGGTAGCATGGCAACGTACCGTCACTTGCCAGGCCCTTTGGTACAGAGGGGACAGGGGGTATAGGTACAGGTTTAGGCCAAACTTTTTAAATGGGGTGGGGGAAGAGAACTAATTGAAGGCAGTGTGGTGTCTGCAATCCTCAGTCTCGTCTGTAGAAGCTGTATTTGCTGTGGAAGTGGGGTCAGCTCTCTAATATTTCCGCCTCAACAGCTCAGACTACGTGGCTGTCCCTGCGATGGCCAATCCTGCGAGTCAGAGCCCTAAATTCGACCTGGGCTTTCCGCATGCCTGGGCAATGTGCTGTCAGCCATCAGGCCAAGCCCATTAACCCTGCCTCTATCAACCTCAAAGGTCAGTCTTAGAGCAGACAATCTCAAAGGCTTTTAGTAGCAGGCTTTCTGAGAACCAAACCCACTTCGTAAATATAAGACCCTCTGTTCCTTTGTCTGCTTGGTGAAACGCACCCAAATAATGCATATAGGGTCAGGGCAGTGCATTTTCCCCCTCCCCCTGCACTATGAGAGTGATCATATCTGGCTTGAGGAAAAGAAGCCTGCCTAGAACTCCAGGTTCCAGGCTATCGCAATCGAGAACGGGCATAGCTCTGTGTCATGGGCCCAACAGGCAGTTCGTACTTTAACTGTGTAGCTCTCTCCGTTCACAAGGTAGGCAGGGAAGCAGTAGAAGTCTTGTAGACTCATCGCACTGATTTGCCATGGCACACTGCTCAGAGTGCTGCAGTTGTGTGGAAAGGTTCCCATCCACATTCTTCTTAGAGAGACATTCCCCTCCACTAATTTCAACTACAGGTCCTGTTAAAAATAATAATGCTTTTACTCCTGGGCGGAATTCTGCACCATTGTGCATCCACAGAATTTATGTCCCCTGAAGATTTCTTTCCTTCACCGCAGAAAAATGACTCTCTGACAGGGAAGCCACAAGAGCGGTAATGCAACCCTCCCCCTCAGTATGTTTTGGATGCCCTGGGCAGCCGCAGAAAGGTAAATCACGGTGGGGAAGGGGGCAGGACTGGGGAAGACCCAGCTGATGGCTCCTACCTCTGTGCTGGGCTGAGCTGCTAGCCCCAGCTGGGCAGGACAGGACTTCCTCTTCCTCTGCACAGGATCCGGGGCAGGGTCAGACCCACCCCCAGGATTTCTCCCTGAGCCGCCGGAAGCTTTGCAAACTCTTCCCCCTCCCATAGTTTCCTGCACCCATGGCTCCTCAGCTGCAGGGGGCGGGATCCCTGTACAGGGAGCTGCTCCTGCATCCGCCCAACCCCTGTGCATCCAGACCCCCTTGTACCCAAAGCCTCCCACTGAGCCACACTTTCCCACACTCAGAACCCCCTCCCAATGAGCCTCACTCTCCCTGTACCCGGACCACACTGATGAGCCACCTGCACCCCCACCCCACTGAGCCCCAACCAGCTGCACCTGGACCCCACCTCACCGAGCCCCACTCCCTCAGCATCTGGATCCTGCACTGAGACCCCACACCCAGACCCCCCTGCCAAACTCTACCCCCCCACACCCATACCCCTGCCCCCTCTGAGCCTCAAACACCTTCACCTGGACCCCCTGCAGAGTCCTGTTACTGCTGAACCCCCCAACAAGCCCCTGTGCATCCAGATCTCCCCCCACACCCAGATTGCCCCACACAGAACCCTCTCAACCCACACCTGGATCTCCCCACACTAAGCCCCTACCTTGCTGGTGCACCTGGCATGGAGGAATGGGGCTCTGGGTTGTTTCTGGGGCAGGCCCAGTCCTTTCGCTGTGTCAGGGTTGGGTGCAGCCTCACCGCTGAGTCCGTGTCCTGGAGGGGAAGCTGCAGGGTGATCTCCCGCCTCTGGGCGGCCACTGGCCCGTGCTCCCCAATGCCATGCTAGAGCGTCCACATTTTTTTTACAAATAAAATTTGCAGAATTTTTAATTTTTTGGCGCGGAATGCCCTCAGGAGTAATGCTTTTCACTGCTAGAGCAGTGGCTCGCAACCGTGTCACACTTCTGTACCCCTTTCAGGAGTGTAATTTGTCTTGTGTACCCCCCAAGTTACACTTCACTTAAACTACTTGCTTACAAACTCAGACATAAAAATGCAAGTGTCACAGCATGCTGTTACTGAACAATTGCCGACTCTCTCATTTTTAACAATTCTAAAATACATCAAATTGGAATATAAATATTGTACTTACATTTCAGTGTCCAGTATATAGAGCAGGATAAACAAGTATGAAATTGTAGTTTGTACCGACTTCGCAAGTGCTTTTTATGTAGCCTGTTGTAAAACTAGGCGCCTATCTAGCTGAGTTGATGTATCCCCTGGAAGACCTCTGCATACCCCTGATTGAGAACGACTGTTCTATAGCACAGGAAGGAAGCAGCATTTCCCTTTGCACCAATCACTTGAACTGAGCCTCATGAAACACTCCTCTGAAACAGGTGTGCGGTCATTTCATCTGCCACCACAGGCAGGCTTACCCGTACATGATGGAACGTGGCAGCTGCATGGCAGTGCCCAACAGTTTGGACATCGATGAAGAATACCATTGCCAGCTGAATGACAGGGGAAAGTTAGAGAGGATCGTGAGCTGGACTCTGGAAAGCGAATGGGAGCGGACATCACAGACGGGTGTAATTTTAACACCTTCTTAACAAAGCAAAAACAATGGGACCTTTTATCACCAGCAGGAGCTAGAGCGCTAGTTTACAGCTAATCTGAAAGATGGCACCTTCAACAGCATCATTGTCCCCTACCACTCTGCTAGCATATGGGAACAATGCTGGGAATGGTGTTCCTTAGAGGTCTCTTTATTTAACTCTAACTGGGCTTGCCCCTGCTTGGTCTGAGACTTGACTCAGGTTGAACAAATCAGATGGTATTGGACATTTAAACCGGTTTAAAACAGAATCGATTTGCTTTATTTTCTGCATGGGAAGCCACTTTGTCATAACTGCCAGAAGAAAGACTATCATTAAGCTAGTTTGACAAGGTCGGAGAGGGAATATATTTTATTGGCCCAACTTCTGTTGGTGAGAGACAAGCTTTCAAGCTACACAGAGCTCTTCTTTTGGCTAATTTACCATGGCATTAGATCATCTAAATTAGTCATTGGAGGACCTGTGCACTAGAAAAATCGTCCTAGTAATGCCAGTAGCTTTCAGTTTAAAAACTCAAAATATCCAGTGGGCTATACTAAAGAGTGAAAGGGATTAAGTTTACTTTTTTAGGAAGTTTGTTTTATAGACGTATTTACAACAGTCACCCCAGTGTTTGAAGAACTGCCTCACCGTCCAGGGTTTAGAATGGCAGGAATGCTGTGTGAAACAAAGGATAAGGCCCATCTCTTCTATACAGTCTCAAGAGGCAGCCTGAAGCTGGCCTGCTGTTTACATCTGGCTTGTTGGCTAGAGGTCAGTTAAGTTCAATGGACCTGATCCTCATGTGTATTAAGGCCCCTCTGCATTGCCTGGTTGTATAAAAGGGCCCGGAAGTAGGTGTAAATAAATATAATTTGCTCTCACTTCATAGCCCACAGCAGTGCAAAATGGCCTTGGTTATAAATCAGAATCAGGCCCAGTGACTTAAAAGCTACTGTTTTTTAATAAGGGTAAGCGGGAATAGGCCCCCCCCCCATCCTCCTTTCATTTGATAAAGCAATAGTCACTACATTAGCCTAGCAGCATGAAATGCAACTGCGCACAGAATTTTTGTAGTTTGAACAGCAGTTTGAATAAATTGCTCAGCTTGATTTTCCTTCCTAATAATCCATCACAAAGACAGGACACCCATTCCTACAATCTGTGTTTAATTTAAATGCATGCAGGCAAGATTAGGGGGAAAAAAAAAAGGGTAGCTGCTGGCAAGCGTCTGGGATGAGCTGAGACAAGGAGACTCAACATATTTGGGTGACATCACGGACTTCTCGGTCTGGGGAAGTGACATGATTAATGTCTAAATAGTTTTCTTCTACAGAGGTAATCAACTCTTTCAGGGTTGCTTGGTATCTAATTAGGGGCTTATTCTCCTCCCACTTGCACACAGACTGCTAACAGAAACACATTGCAAAAGAAAAACGGGCATTTAAGGGCACAAAATAGTCTCTCCCATCCATGGAAAACATACATTCCTTAAGTTTTTATTATGTTTACAGCTCCCCAAAGTGTTCTGGGTACTTACAATATAAATAGAAAGACAAGGTCTTGGATTTCCTTTGAGAATCTAGGCCCAAGTGACTTAGGAGCACAGGTCCCAGTGATTTTAAACACATTTGGAAATCTTACCTAAGATCCCGGCACTTAAAGAGCCTCCAGTTACAGTTTGAACGTTCTGCTAGAAGTGGGGGTTAGAAGTGGTAGAGAGGATTGGGAAAGGGATGAGATTTACAGTGATAAGGTCATGGGGGTTATTCATCTCAGGCAAGGGCAAAGTCTGGCCCATCTATTACAAGGGCTGTTTTTTTTAAACTAAAAAATATTTTATGGTCAACGCACTTCTTATGAGCATCTTGGAAGCAGCGAGTCTTCTGTCTTGTCAGTAAAGACATCACTGAAGTGGCTTGACACTTCACAGCTGAGAGGACATGTCATGCACATGGGTGGCATGGGAAGAAATGCAGAAATGTCTGTTTGAGAAGCACACAAATAGTTCACCAAGGTAGACATCACTCGCAGAGGAGAGAAAAGGGATAAGAGGCTAGGATGGATATGGAGGCAGAGGTGCAGTTCTGTAAACCCTCAAAGGAGCAGGGCATGGAGTTTAAACTTGATGTTGTGTAGAAGCATTGGGATTCAGAGAGTGGGTGATGTGAGGAGATAAACATTTCAGCAGCCACCTTTTGAATAGAAGGGAGAATGACATAACTGGATGTCAGGGAGGACCCAGGGGAGTTGGTATGTATGTAACAAAGTAAACAAAAAAGTGCAGAATTTATTGTTATCCATCAGTGGAGCTTGGGGGACTAAAACCCTGGTCTGTCTCATGTTATGCCTAAACCGTCTTTAATCCTTAGAAGGTTGGCAATTTCTAGCCTACCAGCCCAACAGGTGCTGCAAGAGGTGAGGGTATATGCCTCTCTCTTGTCTCCAAAGGGTTAAGTGGGAATCCTTTCGCAATCCAGAGATGAATGAAGACAATGATTGCTTAAGGCTGCTTTTAATTATTCAGAGCCACATGTTAAACAAGTTCTGACAAATCCACAAAAGCACTTAGTATTTTGTGGCATGGTAAGAGCTGCTGTCCTGGGTCTTCACAGGAGGCAGGCAGGCTGTGAAATCTACCACAGCTAAAATACAGAGCTCATGCTCACCGATTGGGTTCTCCTTCCACAGCCACAGAGGGTGGGAAATTGCAGATGGCAGTGGGGACTCTGATTACCAATGTGCTCAGCTCCACATGTTTAGAGATTCAGAGACAGGCTGGCACTCATCAGGGGCTTAAGAAAGCTGTTGTTTCCTCCAGAACTTTTCCAAGTCGTGTTCTGCACTGGCACTGCCCAGGTCCCAGGAAGGATGCAGTCAGCTGGAGCGCAGTAACGCTGCAATGATGCTGCAGCATTTCCTCAGGTGGCCTAGGTAACCTCTCTGTTCTTTCTGACCACTGATCTGCTCTCTCAGCCAAGGGTGGGTGGGTGGGTGTGAAGTGATCAATCTCCTTCAATTGGCAGGAAGATGAACTGGATTAACTGACAGAGGCTAACTTCCCCCTTCCCCACCATATTCCCTAAACTAACCTTTAGGATATGATTCAGCGACACCTCCTCCACCTCAGGGGCATGAAGGCTAGAACTGTCAATGTTTTTGCTCCAAGTGGGTGGGGTGTATTGCCTCTGGCCCGAGGGGAAATGGGGCCTCTCCCCCAGCCCTAGATGGAGAGGGACATTGTAGGACATGCTTAGATTTAAAAATGGTTGCATCATTTGTCATTACAAATTGTAGGCCTGTTCTGGGGCATCATTCCTACCGAGACCTTCTGCCTTGCCACATCTAATTAATGGTCTTTGATGAGAGCCATTCTCTGAACGGGTTTGCCTCCCCCTCAGGGAATGAATGTCGAGCTCCACCCCCACGTCGGAGTTAAAATAATCATTGCCTCCACTGAGAGAAGCGTCCAAACTTTGGGGTGTGAACTGTAGCCTCTAGAATGTGAAGTTGGGTGGGAATTTGGCAAGAGCTGGTTCTCTCATGAGATAGGTCAGAAATACTGTGCAAAGAGCCTTTGTGTTATTATATACAGATAGAAACGTGTATATCTATATTATAAAAGAAAAACCCCAAATGCCCCTGCACACACCTCTCCCCTTGGGGAAAGCATGAGAAAACACAGCAGGACCAATGTTAGTCACATCACTTAATGCACTGGAAGGCGCTCAGATCCTACAGCAGGGGTGGGCAAACTTTTTGGCCTGAGGGCCACATCGGGGAAATAGAAATTGTATGGCGGGCCATGAATGCTCACGAAATTGGGGCTGTGGTGTGTGTGTGTGGTTGGGGGTGCGGGCTCTGGGGTGAGGCTGGAGATGAGGAGTTTGGGTGTAGGAGGGTGCTCTGGGACCGAGGGGTTCGGAGGGCAAGAGGGGGATCAGGGCTGGGGCAGAGGGTTGAGGCATGGGGAGAGGCTCAGGGATGCAGGCTCCGAGCGGCGCTTACCTCAAACAGCTCCCAGAAGCAGTGGCATATCCCTTCTGCGGCTTCTACGCATGGAGCGGCCCCCCCCAACCCTCAGAGCGGGGCCATGCAGCTGCTTCTGGGAGCCATGTGATGCGGCCCCCAACCCTGTGCCCTGGAGTGGGGTCATGCCACAGCTTCTGGGAGCAGTCCCCAGACCCTGCTCCCCAGGGGGAGCTCACGGGCCAGCTTAAAAACGGCTTGTGGGCCGGATTCGGCCCATGGGCTGTAGTTTGCCCACCCCTGCCCTACAGTGATAAGCGTGGTATAAGAACATGTGGAGAATAGAATAGGAATATTCCAGTGCTTCTGCATCTAGTCCTGGCTGGAATTGGGCAATGAAGAGTTCTACAAACAGGAAAAGTGAGAACCAAGAGCGTGCGTGTGTCCACTCGTCAGGTCTCCAGGGCTCTGCACCGCGAGCCCTCCATTCTACACCCTGTGGCGTAGGAGTTTAGGGAGGGAGCATGGCCAATGTGAATCTTGGGCATGGTTCCTGGGATAGGGCCAGCCAATTCAATGAGTTTTCAAGGGCTCCCATGTTTTTCTGTGCCTAAACCTGGCTGCTGTCGCCACCCAGATTCTACATGGTCCTAAAAATCTGTAACCAAAGGCAGTGTTCTAGCGTGAAGAAGAATGGCTTAAACAGCCGGGAAGGATGATTCACATGGCACTCGATAGGCACATCTGGGCCAACTCCTTCTCTTTGATGCATGCACACAGCCTCTATCCCAGTGATGTGGAGCACCACACACTTAGGGTGGAATACAGTCTTTTGGTCAGTAATTTCCTGGGTGATTCCACAGTGAAAAGATTCTTCTATCGGTTGTGTTCTCTCTCTCTCTCTTACTCCACATGTGAATTCAGAAACTGTGGAACAGGCCGTTTATTAAGAACAACTACCTCCAAAATCCAACTGGCAGCTGGCCATCGGGACACCTGTAATGTTGCCTGTAACCTAATCAGCCATTGTGGCTGAAGGGAGATGAGATCTTTCAACCCAAGACATAATTTATCCTGTTCTCTGTAGTTTGACGTTTATTTTCACAAATCACAAGCCAGCTTGGCTGAGGCAGAGCAGCAGTTTGTATCCCTAATGGAGGCTACAGATGGAACCTTTTAAAGCCTGGCCTCTCTTCATGAGTGAATAATTTTTCCAAATTCATCCTATGTAATTTCCTTTCCTTACTGTGCTTTTCAGAAGCAGCAACGATTTCAGAGACTTGGTTCCTTTATTTGCATCTGGAAATGCAGCGCACATTAAAAGGGTGCAGAAAATAATGAGACATGACAAGCGAGAGTAGCAGATTTCTGGGAGCTGCGAGTATAATTTGTATGTGTTTGTTCCTGACCAATAGTAGCTGGGTTCTGCTCCTGTCATTCCAGGTGCTTTTCACATCTGAGGCGATTACCAGCTCCATTCCCCACCCCCCAATTCCTTGCACTGGTTTTGTTTTTTTGGAGATTATTACTAGGACAACAGTCCAGTCATCTGTAAAATGAATGAGAGAAGGAATGTGCATGCCAAAGTAGATGCAAGTCTCCAAGATTCATCTGTGTAAAATCAAGAGGAAACAATACCTATAAAATAAAAATCCAGGTCTGAATCTATGCCCCAAAACTTCAACCCAAACTAAATGTGACCATTTTTCTTTGAGGTCTGAGACAATTCAGTTGATTTTGGCATTTCTCCTTTTCCTAGATCTGTCTTAAACCATTATTAACTACAGCAAAAAGAATTGTTACTGCAGTGTTTCTGGCCCAGATAAAACTAGAAGGAAAAATTAACCTTGCACTTACATAGCTTCATCTTCAAAGCACCTTGCAAGTATTAAACTAATAAATCCTCACAGTGCTCTGATGTGGCAGGGGCGCATATAATTATGCCCACTTTACAGATGGAGAAATTGAAGCAGGGAGATTAAGAACCATATCCCTGGTGCCATAGAAACTATGTCAAATGCTATTTGATTTCAGTGGGACCAGGATTTGCCTCTACTTGATTTATCCAAGGCCAAAAAGGATGTCAGAAATTGAGTTAGAACTCAGGAGTTCCTGGCTGGCTCCACGTCATGTGCTGTAACTACTATACCATGCCGCTAGAAGTCTCATAAGCCAACCCTGTTTGCATGAGAATTCCAGCTCTGCTTCCTGATTTAGGTAAACTTCACACAAGCAGCCAGATTTTTGGTTGTTTATCCAAACTGAAGCTTTTGAAGCTCAACCATCAGTTGTGTTTACCCCAGCTCACTTCAAGGAGGAAAGAGTGACGTACAGTTGTTGCACTGAGCCACAAAATGTAATGAAGTTGTGGCTTTTCTTTCTCTTTTCTGTGAGCCTGTTTCAAATCATATTAGTTTATTGGGTGCTTATTTTTCCTTCCTCTTTCTTTTAAACTTGCATTGGATCTGAGCACAATTACTTTTCCCAGGATGTTTTTGATTATATGTTTATTGTGGGGGAAAAGTTATGCTAACTAATAGCATAACTAGACAGCATCTCAAGAGGTTTAAAAGAGAAAAGTCAAGATGACGGCACAGTTTCTATCAAAGGAAGACTAAGGATACGAATAGAAATTAGTATACTACAAGTACGAAAAGATTCACATCAAATTGGAAGAGGAGCCCCATTTTACACCCTTTGAAATGTGAATACAATGCTCTTGTCCACTGGAAGTCCCCTGTTTAGCCACGGAACAAGCAACCTACCTCCAACTCTCTATAAATGTTAACTGGGTTCTTGGATATATAAATAGGGAGATGTTGTGCAGAAAGTTAATATTACTTCTGCATATGGCACTGGTGAAAACATTACTCGACTCCTGCATCCGATTAAAGTATTATTATACTTTAAAATAATAATATCTAGCTCTTCTAGAGCACTTTTCATCAGTAGCTCTCAAAGCACTTTTACAAAATAGGTCAGCATCAGTATCCCCATTTTACAGATGGGAAACTGAGGTACAGAGAAGTGAAGTGAGTTGCCAAAGATCACCCAGCAGAACCCAGATCTGTGTCAGATTTTGAAACAGAACACAGGTCTGTTCTCACCTAGTTTGCCATCTATGGGCCACATTGCCTCCACTTTTGGAAACCTGCAGGAGGGTTAGAGAAGAGCTAAAAAGAATATTAAAGTCCTAGGAAATATGCCTTTATAGTGAGAACTGTAAGGAGCTCAGTCTACTTAGCTTGTCAGAGGGAAGGCGAAAAAGACAACTTAATCAAAGTCTAGAAGTAGCAGCACAGAAAGAAGGTATATGACGTTAAGGGGCTCTTTAATTTATCAGACAAAGACATAAGATCCAAGCTGAAGTTAGAAAAACGATGCAATAAGGAGTAATATGTTATATATAAACAGTGAGGGTAAATAGCCATTGGAAGAATTTAACCACAGACTAATGTAAATTCTCCTTCACTTGTGAGACTTTAAATAGCGATTGGAAGCCTTTCTAAAAGACATCTTCCTTTTTATGTAAAAAAGAATAATAATTAATACCCTTCACTGACATAGCTACTGGGTGACATTCTACAATCCATCTTATGTAGGAAGTCAGACTATGTGATCATAGTGGTCCTTTCTAGCCTTAAAATCCAAGAAGTCATGACCTAGAGGGACTGCCACAAGGTGTCAGAGGGTAGTTCAGTCTGACTGTCCTCTCGGATCCTTTGTCTCCAATGACTGACAATAAAAGCGTGAATTGTGACCTGTCCACTAGAAAGTGGGCCTAGATCACCAACCCGTTTCGTTTAGGCTACTGAGAACCGTAAGGTGATGACAGCATTTGCTCTTTACCTCCATTACATAGATTTGAACCAATACCCTACAGAAGAAAGGCTTTAAATCCCATTACCTAGTCTGAGCCACAGAGACAACTGCAGTCATATTAGACCTGAAGAAAAATGTTAAGAAAAGGTTGCTAAGTCCAGTCCTAAAGGAGACTCAAGCGAAGATTGGTTACTAACATCAGCGCATTGGCTGTTTGCCATTTTACAAATTTAGGGCTCAGTCCTCAACAGGCATTTTGCTTAAGTGAAGACTACATGATCAATTCCTTAGAAATCCTCTTTGGGTCTACCGTAAAGTATATTTTCCACAAAGAGGAGAAGAATGTCATTCTGGGTTCCATTTCCAGAGGTGCCCAGCTGTAGATTAAATGGATTCAAGAAAGGGTACTGTATACTGGAGCCTTTCCTGCTTCGATCTAAGTCATTCAAAAATAAATTCAGCGACAAAACTGTACTTTATTTAACCACGCTCAAAAAGCTGCTGAAATATGGACATGAAAAGTCCTGATGCTTCCAACTTAGTGGCATTCGGTAGCCACTGGAATGCATCCCACCCATTATAAATGATCTCTGCTCTGAAAACATTTTACAGATGTTAAGACGCAGGCTCCATCCTCCACAGTGTTGAGATAATTAAGGGATTAACCAACCAATCCCCCCGCCCCCATGACTACCAAACTCAAGGCATTCTTATGGCAATTGCAAGGCTCATCTGTTTGTGCTCTTCAAAAATCAACCTCAGCTTTGGTTTCTATTCAACCTCATAAAAGTTAAAGATGGAAAAAACGTACAGTGGGCACCACTAAAAAAGCTACATTTACTACGCCATGGTAATTGCACTTACCATGGTATTTCCTATACTTAGAATAGGAAATACCAGAGGAAAGACAAATATTGCCCTTTTTTTGGTTCTTCTCCCTCCCTCCCACCCCAACACTGCATTTGGTCATATAGCTTCGCTTACCTTCTGTAAAATTACTCATTAAGGGCAAAAATCAGCTCACAGAGGCACACAAGAGGCTCTTAATTCTGCAAGATAGCCATGACTCCTCCGAACACACATGCATATGCTTAATTTTAAGCATGTACATAAATGTTTCCAGCATCAGGGGCCAATATGAACAGCACGTTTAACTATTTCCATGGTGTATGGTATCGATATTGTATCAATGGGAAATATTTTGTTCCCTCTGCAGATCTGGGCAGTCATTTTTGTACTTACGTTGGGGGGGGGGCGGGGTCTGAGGTGGAGGGGATAGATTGACACCTGCAGGCATGCCATGTGTGGTGTAGCTTCTGGGCGGTGAAGGAGGGATTGAAAGTGGGCAGTTTTTCAACCCTAGCCTGAAAGAGGGCTGTGTTAAGCCAGCAGAAGCTATTAAGAGCCTTTAAGCTAGAGTAGGGGGTCACTGGAGTGGCTTTGTGACTACAGATGAGGAATCTGTCTTTCCCCAGCCCAACATACACCAGGAGGTCCCCAGGTTCTAACAAAGTTACTCAAAGGTTGCAGGCTCCTACTTAACCTATTAGAAACATGGCTCCAATTAGTGTGGGGTGTCTTTTAAAAAAAAAAAGAAAGACCAAAAAGAACCACCATCAAAATCACAATCAAACCAATTTCATGATATAACTTGAACCCCAGAAAATTCAGGGCTGAGGCTGGCTGCAGGTCATTGCTAGCTGTATCTCCACGTCTTATTCAATAAATTTATTTTCGAAGACTCACAAAAGTCCCATTTGTGACCTGTCCAGGAAAAGGTGAGCTTAGATCACTAATCCATTTCACGTTGGCCACTAGAACCCAGGAAGCGAGAACAGCATTGTCACTGTTATTTTGCACCATTTATGGTTTCTTTGCTCGTGCACTGATCTTTCGGTGTTGAGTGAAAGAAGCACAGAACATAAACGTTCGCTTGTAGCTGTATCACTGTGGCATGTGTAAAATCTCACAAGCTAGGCAGCTTCTGGCATGGACGTTATCTGGACAGGAGGCCTCTCCAGAAAACCCAGGTAACAAACTATACATTCTTACAGAAACAACTGTCTTCAAAAGAGACTGTCTTTTTCGGTGCCAAAGCCACAAGCTCCTGCTGCTGGAGTTAAAGGAACAACCTCTGTTAGATCCGAGTATATAGCAGACTATTGTCACAATTAGGGCCTACTAGACAGACACCTGGGACTTGTCTACACAGCACAGCAATGTGCACTAGAGGGGTGTGAAATCTAACATGCACCAATGTGTTGCACACTAGCTGGCCCATATAGACCTTGCTGGCACACACTAAAATTTCCCTATTGCACATTAATGCAGCCCTGTTTCAAACAGCACATGCACTAACCCAGTGTATGGGCTGGATGAATGCACTATAAGGTGGGTAGAAAGTTGGCTAGATTGTCGGGCTCAACGGGTCGTGATCAATGGCTCCATGTCTAGTTGGCAGCCGGTGTCAAGTGGAGTGCCCCAGGGGTCGGTCCTGGGGCCGGTTTTGTTCAATATCTTCATAAATGATCTGGAGGATGGTGTGGATTGCACTCTTGGCAAATTTGCGAATGATACTAAACTGGGAGGAGTGGTAGATATGCTGGAGGGCAGGGATAGGATACAGAGGGACCTAGACAAATTGGAGGATTGGGCCAAAAGAAATCTGATGAGGTTCAATAAGGATAAGTGCAGGGTCCTGCACTTCGGACGGAAGAACCCAATGCACCGCTACAGACTAGGGACCGAATGGCTAGGCAGCAGTTCTGTGGAAAAGGACCTAGGGGTGACAGTGGACGAGAAGCTGGATATGAGTCAGCAGTGTGCCCTTGTTGCCAAGAAGGCCAATGGCATTTTGGGATGTATAAGTAGGGGCACAGCCAGCAGATCGAGGGACGTGATCGTCCCCCTCTATTCGACATTGGTGAGGCCTCATCTGGAGTACTGTGTCCAGTTTTGGGCCCCACACTACAAGAAGGATGTGGATAAATTGGAGAGAGTCCAGCGAAGGGCAACAAAAATGATTAGGGGTCTGGAACACATGACTTATGAGGAGAGGCTGAGGGAACTGGGCTTGTTTAGTCTGCAGAAGAGAAGAATGAGGGGGGATTTGATAGCTGCTTTCAACTACCTGAGAGGTGGTTCCAGAGAGGATGGTTCTAGACTATTCTCAGTGGTGGAAGAGGACAGGACAAGGAGTAATGGTCTCAAGTTGCAGTAGTGGAGGTTTAGGTTGGATATTAGGAAAAACTTTTTCACTAGGAGGGTGGTGAAACACTGGAATACGTTACCTAGGGAGGTGGTAGAATCTCCTTCCTTAGAAGTTTTTAAGGTCAGGCTTGACAAAGCCCAGGCTGGGATGATTTAATTGGGAATGGGTCCTGCTTTTCAGCAGGGGGTTGGACTAGATGACCTCCTGAGGTCCCTTCCAACCCTGATATTCTATGATTCTATGATTCTATCACATCCAGGTATTAAAGGAAGGGGTACTGGTGATTTAGGGTATGTCTTCACTGCAATTAGACACCCACAGCTGGCCCAGACAGCTGACTTGGGCTCACAGGGCTCAGGCTAAGGGGCTGTTTAATTCTAGTGTAGATGTCTGGGCTTGGGCCACAGCCTGAACTCTGGGACCCTCCCACCTTGCATGATCCTAGAGCCCGAGGTCCAGGTGGAACCTGAATGACTACACTGAAATTAAACAATCCATTGGCCCAAGCCCATGAGCCCAAGTCAGCTGGCGCAGGCCAGACAAGGATGTCTATTTGCTGTGTAGATATACCCCGAGTACTCCAGGTGGCATTTCTTTCTCAGAGTCACTACTCCAGCAGGATATTAGAGATCACTGAGCAAAGGATCTTCTAGGAGGCCTCCAGGACCAAGGTCTTGACATTTATGATCCTCTGATGGATTTTACACAAATAAGGGCATGGGTCAAATGTCCAGGCTATATTCAAATGTGGGTAGTTCCTTTCTTTCCACCTAAACTATCCTCAGCAGTGCACTTCTAGGACCTCATCCTCGTAATATCTGAACATCTGTCAAAAAGCTGCTACATTCCACCCCAGGAATGACTGCATTTCAGCAGAGGGTGAAGTGACTCATTTTGCAGCCAAATTCAGATCTGTAGTGGTCCATGACCGTCCCTCCTGATCAGGCTTGGAGGGAGGCCACTCTGCCTCACTACAAGATCCCACTCAAATTTTGCATGGAGACAGGTGTATATTAGGAGTGCAAAAGGAGTGGTGATGTGAGCCTATATTCTGATCCACACGACACAGATTTATTAAGGGTATAGTAGGTGAGTTAACACAGTCCTGGAACATGTGTACTAAAACAGTCTGACCGTTATCTCTGATCCAGTCTCCCAAAAGAGGAATTCAATCAGCAGTGCTGTTTTTGGTTCTGGGGGTTCCACAGGTTCTGGAAAAGCCCTGAACTGGTGTACTCCTGCTTGACTTCCTCTTTTCATGTGTGCATCTGTGGAAAGGTGGCTTGAGTTTAGTCTATAGTTGGTAATGCCTTTTGGATCCTTGATCCTTTAGCTTGTAAAACCTTTTGGATAAGAGCTGCAATATGCCTGTGCACTGTGTTTTTTATTTTGTGGATTTAAATCCAATCTTCTAAATTGCTTTAAATCAGTTCCTTGTGTTACTAAATTCAAAATCTCTTTTTTTAAATAAACCTTTGTGGTCAATTACAGAATGGTTTAGGAAATGATGCAAAAGGTCTAAACAAAGTTATATAATCTTTTTAAAAAATTATTTTAAAACACAAAACACGTGTTACCAATAAAAAGGCAACAATTTCTCCATCCATTGACAACCGTGTGCTAAAGAGATGGAAGTGGAAATTAACCCTTGCTTGGAGTAGCAACCAAAATGAACTTTCCAGCCCATGGAACACACTGTTGCAACCATCATGTGAGAAAACCTCTTACAAACAGCCCGTTGTTGAACGACATTATAATTGATTTTAGAACTCTGTCTAATGGATGCACACATGTATTCTCTGGGTAGCTGAAGGTGCAGGTTAGAAGGGATTTACAACTCCTTTCCCCAAGCATTTGATGTATTAATATTCTCAAAGAGGGTAGTTTTAGACCAGTTGGCTGTTTTGTTTTTTAATTTTTGGTCGTAAAAAAAAAAAGTTATGTGACATCTCTGAAAGCTCCAGCAATATGGTTGTTTGAAAAGAGGTGCTCATTAAGAAGCCATTCAAATTCACATACTAGGAGTGGAGTTCGCGTCACTTGGTACAGAGTGCATCGCCAAGATTTTCTTGGACGTGGTGGTCTGTTGCTGGGTTTTAAGATGCTTGAAATTGAAAACAAATTGCTTTCAAGTGAGGTGAGCCATCAAATAGCATGATCTACTGTGCCTTGTAAATTCCACTTCTGGGGAACAGACTAGGGGCTGATCTTGTTCCTATTTTAGCTCCCACCGAGGAATCAGGCCTTAGGGGGCAAATCCAGCCTGTCCTGGCTGGCCCAAGTATCTGGAAAGGGAGGAATCCTGCAGAGCCACTTAGGCAACTTCCACTGGGCTGTAGTGGCTATGTGAGGTGCTTACAAAGAGCCCTCTATGTTGTGGGGGAACGGAAGGAGTTAAACAGCAGCACCCAACCCATGCTCAGCCCCCAACCCCCAGCCACACACATCTAATCCTGGGCCTCTCATAAAGCAGCTTTCTGTGCCACAGGAAGGATACATGCCTTTGTGTAGATGCCCTCTGTGAAAGAAGGGGAAGGCTGGATGTGAGAATTGCCTCCTTCAGCCATGGAGAAAAGTACCGGCTTTGTCCAGGAGAGAAAACAAAAGGTTCTGTGCAGCCTTACTTTGGTGAGAGATGAAGATACATTGTTTATAACTTATTTGGGTTTTGTTTGTTTTGATTTAAATGACAGTCGTGACATTTCTGGTTGGGCTCTCTGGGGGGATTGAGCCTGGGACCTCTGGATCTAAAAGCCCAAGTCTCCACTGGTTGTGCTAAAAGACTAGCTCCAGCAACTGACTCAAACCCCTATTTGTGGGCTAGTCACTAGAGAGGGTCAGTTAGTGACACTGTGTTAGCAAGGGGTCATAACAGCAGAGGAACAATTCCTACAATGAGGCCTACCCATGCAGTAAATTTAAATTTCTAAAAGATTGGGTCCAGTTTTTAAAATGGCTAATGCTGGGTGGTACTTGAGAGCTTCCTACAAGGTGTTCCCACTAGGCCTGATCTTTTAAAGTGTGGAACACTTCCTCGAACTGGTGGTCGCTCAGCCCAGTTCAACTTCAGACCTTTTGTGTGCAAAAAAGCCTGTGTGATTGTAACCCACTGGTGAGCATGTGTTACAATCCCCTCCTCCCCCAGTGCCTGATCCACCAAGGATATGGTTGGCTAATGGCTCTATGTACTGATCTCTTTAGCTCAAGCTGTAGGAGCTCATGCTTTTAATTCTGGAGAGCCCCATGTAGTAGGAAGAGAGCCTAAGACATAAGTAAGCCCTTGTATCAGAGGCCTGGTATGAGGCAGGACCTGCTCATAGAATCTGTCAAGAATAGGGCTGAGATTGCAAAAATACACATTCCTAAGAAGTGCTAAGCACAGAGTACTCATGCAAACACATCCCGCTATCAAGTGGTACCAGAACATCCCAATATCAAAGATGGTACAAAAACATTCCTCAAGAATAACGGGAACACACTAACCCCTCCTAAAAGATTAAGGTCAGGATGACAGTAGGTAATAAAGATGTTTAATTGAACCAACATGTACAAGGTAATAACTAGCCACGTCCGGGGGCAGTTACTAACTATGTCAGAGGCAGTACTAACTTGTTTTTATCAGGGTATAAAAATGTATCTCAGAGGGAGTATCTTTGTCCAGCCAAGGGGGGGGGGGGGGAAGGAAAGTCCCACCATTCACTGAGCTGTGTCCATTGTCACGGGTATACATGTCTTAGTATTCTCGTAGAGTCTGCCAAGTGCTATTACTGTGCTTTGCTGACAATAAACCTGGCCTGGCACCTTCATACATTAATGGATCTTGTGGTCAATGGGCGGTTCGCTCAAGGTCTGCTGTGCCGGCTGTCTGCGCAGAGCTGGAGCAGCACACAGGGAGGACACACACAACTGAACATCTGACCATGCTCCAGTTCAGACCATGTCATGTATTAGTCCAGAAAGTGATCATCACATAACTAGGGACTTGCCCGTGTTTTGACTGCTGTGGGATGAGCTTCCTTTGTTCAGATGAACTATGTAACCCACTGATCAATGGTATGTGACCCAATGGTCAACCCAAGCTACAAAGCCCAACCCTTTAGCTCAAGCTGAAGAGACCCATGTCAGCTGTGTCGATCCCCCGTTCTATCACTGGTGTTGATCAAGTAGTATTTTTTCTTGTTCATCTACCTCAAAAATGTTTCTATGGGATTTTTCTTGAACAGTCCATTAAAACATAAAGTTCATTTGGCAGAGACCAAGCCTGAGATGCTACAACCTAAAATTCTTTAAAAAAAAAAAAAAAGTTACTTGTGAGTGAGTGTAAATGGTTTCCTGATGAAAGTGAATTTGCAACTTGAACTCTAACGAACTGTATTGAAAGCAGATTTTTAGATTAAATAATATAATTTCCATCAAGTAATGACTTTAATCTTCAGAAACTTCACTAAGTGAAAGTATGAAGTGACCGACTTTGAGGTGGTTGGTAAAAACTCATCACCTTTCTGAGAAACTGCCAGCTCAATGCTGAGTGTTGATGGGGTGCTAGACTATAGTCCCACAACTGTTC
Organism: Eretmochelys imbricata; assembly: GCF_965152235.1. Lineage (NCBI taxonomy): Eukaryota > Metazoa > Chordata > Testudines > Cheloniidae > Eretmochelys > Eretmochelys imbricata. Next base: position 345,472,462 of record NC_135572.1, read on the forward strand.
AAGGGCTTCATTAGGAAAATATTGTACAAAATCCAAGGCTAGTCCTTTTCAGAGTCTCACTCCTACCACTTCTGTTGCCAAGGAAACATACTGTAATGCAGTGGTCCCCAAACTTTTCAGGGTTGGCTCCCCCACCTTACCTCTGTCCATGCCCCCTCTCCCCCAAGCCAGGGGCAGGGCCATGGCTTGGTAGGGGGATGCAGACAGGGGATTGAGGCTGGGGCCACAGTAGAGGGGGCTGGGAGTAGAGCCTCAGCCATGGGGGGGGAGGGATAGCTCAGTGGTTTGAGCATTGGCCTGCTAAACTCAGGGTTGTGAGTTCAATCCTTGAGGGGGCCATTTAGGGATCTAGGGCAAAAATTGGGGATTGGTCCTCCTTTGAGCAGGGGGTTGGACTACATGACCTCCTGAGGTCCCTTCCAACCCTGATATTCTATGATTCTATGCCCCCTGAACATTCCACCCCAGAGGGGCACACACCACAGTTTGGGGACCTCTTCTGTAATGGGAGTCCATGGAAATGGTGGGGGTTCTTTTCTTGTATGTTGAGTAACACTTAAATTTGCTCCCACTATCCCTGTTTTGTTTGGTCTTCTAACTAAGTACACCCTGATCCAGATCCACAGAAAATGAATGCCCTTCACAGAAAGCAATTTTTTGCATCTATTCTGAAGGCACAAGTCATCCTTTGCTCACAGAGAACGGAGGGTAAGAGATCCTCAGTAGTAATTTACTGAGGAGTTTCAGATGAATATATATTGGTTCATCTCTCCTTGGATAGTTTTACCCAAGCTACTTTATCCAACTTGCCATTCTACCCATCAACTCATACCCCTCCATTTTCCAATTCTGTATCTGGTGCATACCTGCTTGGCCACCCATTCACCTGTCTTCCCCTACCCCAGTAACATGCACCATTGCTAATGCCCAGCCTGGCAGTAAGCCACAAGGTTTGAATAGGTCAGGACTTCCTCAGGGTGAGTGTTGATCTACTCCATCTCCAGGAAGGAATTCCCCAAAACAATGTTGCAAGAAATTGTTCAGGGCACCAAAAGACGTGCCATGTTTTACCAAGTGTGACTAGAGCTATAAACTATGGCAGGAAAAAGCCCTTAGCTGTGAAAACTCATTTTAAAGCAGAAGTCTTTTACGTTCTTAGTCAAAACTCTTTACAGAACAGCTTTAAACATATATATATATATATATATATATATATATAAAAAAAACTGGGGCCAGGATATATGCCATCACAGCAATGACATCCAAGAAAGATTAGTTGGACCCGAGTCCATCGAAAAACATAGACTGTGCTATTTTGTACCCTTTGGGCTGTTTGCTGAAATATTAAGGAAATAGGAGAAGTGCCAGAAAACTGGTTCAACTCATCAAACATTATGAAGCTAAAAAGAGAAACCCTAGGTAGGGAGAGTGAGGAGTATAGAATACCGCTAGCTTCCCATGGAAGTAAGACACTGCTATGCAGCATTCTGATTCACACCAGGAGCAGGAAGATGGTTGGAGCTGCTGGAAGTGAAGCTTTTATATAAAACACACACTCTGGTTCTAGAGTTTTCAGCTTGTGGACAGAACAAAGACAAGGGGTTTTATGAGACACGCGTGGACTGCGATGATGCAAATGAGAGAGGATGCACTTGAACGCTACAAGGTTGGCTTCTGAGACATGGAGAATCTCTGCCCATGTGACCCACTCGTGGTTTGTCAGACTGAGTGGTGCTCATCTGCCTCCTCCAGACCCCCTCCCTCATAGTTCAAGCCTTGCAATCCCATGCCCCCACAGACTTTCAGCTGATATAACTCGATGGCCGCAGTCCCAGAAGGACTCCGCTCACAGGCTTACCTTTACTCACTGAATAATTCCATTGGCATCAGAGTGTGTAAAGTTAAGTCCAGGCATAAATCTTTGCAGGATCGAGGCCTAGGAGTACACTTCCCCATTTCCTAAAGATGCTCTCTATGCCACAGCATTTAAAGTTGTAAATGATCCATTTAGGGAAAAATGGAGTTTAAAGTCCAGGACACTAAACTGCATTTAGTTGTTTCACTATTTGGATTCTCAACACTACTGTATCTGAATTACAGACAGGAATACTTGAAGCCTGGTATTGCTGTGCAGTTAGCCAGATGCCATATTTCACCTTAGAGATGCTTTTGCTGTAGTGATGGAAGAAATATTTGTAAGTGACAGTACGTAGATAGTAAGCTTTCCACATTTGTAAAACACTTGAGGAACCTTTTGATGAAAGTTGCTATATAAATATAGTATATTGCATTATTATTAGAAATGGGTCTGAGATAGATGCTTTGGACCTGGGTCTGATCTTTCTCCAGGGCTTGTAACTGTTCAGAGCTGGGGCTTAGCTTTGATCCATTACACAGATAAAGTTCAGACCCAAGTATCCCTCAAAGGAAGCATCTGGACATGGGAATTCAGATCTGGTGTTGAATCCGTTTGGGCACATCTCCGATTATCTCTATAATCCTGCTTCGTGATCATCTTCATAAATGACTCTGTTCTTATGTAGCACCTTTACTCTGTGCATCTTGACGTGTTTTACAAACAGCTCATTAAGTTTTGGCACACGTAGGAAAGATTGGTATAATTATCCCCATTTTACTGATCAGCAAACAAGGCATGGACAGGGGTAAGGCCTAAATTTCCAAGTCGCCACTAAATTTGGGTGCCCAACTTAAGATACTTAGGCCCCCCATTGCCTTGCACCTTGTGGAATCTTTTACACTAGTACAATTTGCCATTCTTAGTAGTACATTACAGCCATGTTGCACTACACAAGATACAGGGCAGTGACAAATTGGGCCTCTTGGGATTGATTTTTAGAGGTGCTGAGCATCTGCAGCTCTCATTGAAGTCAGTTGGGCTTCTGGGTGCTCTGAAAAATCAGGCCCTTTAGAGTTATCCTCCCATACATGGCAGTGTGAAAAATTACTGGATAATTTTTAGGTCTAACTGACTTTTTACAAGGTCATTAACTGTGGTGGGACTAGAACCCAGGAATCCTCAGGCCTGCTCACTTGCTCTTGCCCCTAGCCACATTCCCGTCTTTACACATAGCTCTGGAACAATATTACAACCTCTTCCTCTGTATTTTAACCTGTGGTATTTGGAGACAACATATTAAAGTTTAGCTCAAGTGTAGCCAGTATAAGTTACAAGGGCAACTACATTGTGAAAGTCTTTCTTGCATTAGTACCTCTCCAAAAAACATTATACCATGATAGGCTCTGCATTTTCCCGGTGCATGTTGATTCAACTGTTCTTAAAAATGTGGGAGTGAGAGAGGGTGTGAATGTCAGCACTGGTGGGAATTCTGAATGCATGTAGGAGGGGAAACCAGATCTAGCTGACTCGACCATCCTCTCCCCTCACGTGTAACTGAAAGGATAAAGGCTCAGTTGGCTTCGGTAGCATAGTGTTTTGGGGGAGCTACCAGCTGCTACTTATGTGTTACAATTGGATTAACCAGGAGTCGAGTGGAATGTGCAGTGTGGGTAGGAGCGATTGCACATTCATCACCAACTTCTGTCCGCAGCAGTTTAAATATAACGTACAGGCCTAAAACCAGCTAAACAAATGCTACCTAAGAAGTGTGGGAGGGGAGAGCTGCCTCTGGCTGAAAACAAGGGAGGAAAGGCTGAATGGGCTGCATTGCAGCCATAGCAGTGACAACAACCTACAGTCCTTATATACAGCATCGTTTGATCTGGAGGTTCCCAGAGCCCACTGGAAAACAATGGGTCCCCATCCATTTCACAGTGCAGAGGGGAGCAAAGGTGCACATGGTCTGCACAAATGTAAGGAAAAGCAGGGGGATCAGCCTGGCATGTTCCAATCTCCCAGGATCCTCTGGAAACACCCCCTCACATGGTCAGGGATCTGCAAGCTTAGGGAGAGCAGACACTCTAAGTGGATATGGGTATGGTGGCAAAGCAAAGGCTGTAGCGTTGCCCCTCAGCCAGCTGTGGCAGCAGGCCATTGAGCCACACAGCGGGACTGTCTAGCTTCATGAATTCCCGTCAGATCCACAAGGTTAGATGCTGGGATCCCCATAGGTCCAGCAGCTGTATGGGGCTTCAAATCTATGTGTGTGTGTTGGTCTATACTGGGGCGGGCAAACTTTTTGGCCCGAGGGCCACATCGGGTGTCTGAAATTGTATGGAGGGCCGGTTAGGGGAGGCTGTGCCGCCCCAAACAGCCAGGCATGGCCTGGCCCCCGCCCCCTATCCGACGCCCCCCTGCTTCTCGCCCCCCTGACAGCTCTCCCAAGACTCCTGCCCCATCCAACCCCCCAGTTCTCTGAGGGCCCTCCAGGGACCCCTGCCTCATCCACCCCCCCACTCTGTGTCCCCTGACTGCCCCCTGCCACCCCATCCAACTCCCCTCTTCTTCCTGACTGCCCCCCCCGGGACCCCTGCTACATCCAACGACCCCTTCTCCTTGACTGCCCCCCCCCGGGACCCCTGCTCCATCCAACACCCCTTCTCCTTGACTTCCCCCCCCCCGGGACCCCTGCTCCATCCAACACCCCTTCTCCTTCCCCCTGGGACCCCTGCTCCATCCAACAACCCCTTCTCCTTGACTGCCCCCCCTGGAACCCCTGCCCCTGACTGCCCCCCCACTGCCCCATCCAACCCCCCCTCTCCTTCCTGACCAGCCCCCTCCGGGACCCCTGCCCCCATCCAACCCCCCTGTTCCCTGCCCTCTGACTGCCCCACCCCCTAGCCACACCCCTAGCCACCCCCCCTCTATCCACACCCCTGGCCCCTGGCCATCCCCCCTCTATCCAACACCCCAGCTCCCTGCCTCCTTACCGTGCTGCCTGGAGCACCGGTGGCTGGCGGTGTGGCTGCACCAGGACAGGCAGCCGTGCAGCACAGAGCACTGGGTCAGGCCGGGCTCTGCAAGGCCCCAGGAGCTCGCAGCCCCGCCTCCTAGAGCAGTGTTTCTCAAGCTATCTGATGTGGGGGACCGGCAATTCCCCCTCCCCCGCAACGTGCGCGCAGACTGGCCTCCAATGGCTCGCGGACCGGCACCGGTCCACGGACCACCACTTCGAGTGCACTGGCCTAGAGCATTGTGCCGGCGGAGCAGTGAGCGGAGACTGCAGGAGAGGGGCCGGGGGCTAGCCTCCTGGGCCAGTAGCTCAAGGGCTGAGCAAAACAGGCCCGCAGGCCGGATGTGGCCCGTAGTTTGCCCACCTCTGGTCTATACATACTGTACATTCTGTTCACCCACCACTGAAATAGCGCCATCTGTGGTCTGAAACACAGCAGCTGTTTAACACTCCACAGCAATATTGCACAGCAGTCTGGATCAGGAATTACATAATAGCATACGTGATCGAAAGGCACAAGGAATTCAGGTCAGCAGAATGGAATTACTCATGTTAGAATTTACCAGGATGATTTCATTTCTGTTCACAGTGAAAATGTCAGGATGTATTTTGTGTGTTCCAGTTACCCTTAAATCAAGCCTAACCACGTCACCACTTTCCTTTCATTTCCTTCTTTTTTTAAATCTACTGACTGATGGGTAGCAAGTGCTTCTTAAATACAACAGCATGGAACTATAAACCAGTCAGCCTAATCTCAATATCGGGAAAGATACTGGAACAAATTATCCTCTACGTTTGTAAGCACTTAGAGGGTACTAAGGAATAGTGAGAATGGGTTTGTCAAGAACAGATTATGCCACACCAACCAAATTTCCTTCTTTGAGAGGGTTACTGGCCTCATGGATTTGGAGGGGAGGGGAGTTGTAGACATGATATATATTGATTTTAGTAAGGCTTTTGACACAGTCTCATAAGACTTTCTACTCAGCAAACTATGGAAATGTGGTCTTGATGAAATTACTATAATTTGGGTGCACAACTGGTTAAAAGACCATTCTCAAAAAGTAGTTATCAATGGATCACTGTCAAACTGAGAGGGCATATCTAATGGAGTCTCACGGGGTCAGTCCTGAGTCCAGTACTGTTCACTATATTATTAATGACTCTCCACTCCATTGTCCAAGTATGTGTATAACATTTCGGATGACACCATACTGGGAGGGGTTGCAAGTACTTTGGAGGACAGGATTAGTATTCAAAATGATCTTGAAAAATTGGAGAATTAGTCTGAAATCAACAAGATGAAGTTTAGTAAAGGTAAGTGCAAAACACTTCACTTAGGATGGAGAAATCAAATGCACAACTACAAAATGGAGAATAACTGACTAGGTGGTAGAACTGCTGGAAAGGTCTGGGAGTTATAATGGATCATAGAAGATTAGGGTTGGAAGAGACCTCAGGAGGTCACCTAGTCCAATCCCCTGCTCAAGCAGGACCAACCCCAACTAAACCATCTCAGCCAGAGCTTTGTCAAGCCAGGCCTTCAAAACCTCTAAGGATGGAGATTCCACCACCTCCCTAGGTAACCCATTCCAGTGCTTCACCACCCTCCTAGTGAAATAGGGTTTCCTAATATCCAACCTAAACCTCCCCACTGCAACATGAGACCATTGCTTCTTGTTCTGTCATTTGCCATGACTGAGAAGAGCCGAGCTCCATCCTCTTTGGAACCCCCCTTCAGGTAGTTGAAGGCTGCTATCAAATCTCCCCCCCCCCCCCACTCTTCTGCAGACTAAGTAAACCCAGATCCCTCAGCCTCTCCTGCTCTGGATCACAAATTGAATAGGAGTCAACAGTAATATGATGCAGTTGCAAAAAAAAAAAAAAGAGGCTACTGTCATTCTGGGATGTATTAACAGGAGTTTTTGTATGTAAGAGATGGGAGGTAACTGTCCCACTCTACTTGGTACTAGTCAGGCCTCGGCTGGAGGCCTGTGTCCAGTTCTGGGCCCTATGCTTTAGGACAGATGTGTGAGGAGGAGAGCAAGAAAAATGATAAAGGTTTAGAAAACCTGACTTATGAGGAAAGGTTAGAAAAACTGGGCATGTTTCATCCTGAGAAAAGATGGCTGAGGGGAGAACCTGATACCAGTCTTCAGATATGTTCAGGGCTGGTATAAAAGAGGACAGTGATCAATTGTTTTTGTCCACTGAAGGTTTGACAAGAAGTAGTGGGCTTAACCTGCAGCAAGGGAGATTTAGGTTAGATATTAGGAAAAAACTTTGACTATAAGGAGCGTTATGCTGTGGAATAGGCTTCCAAGGGCAGTTGGGAATCCCCATCATGGGAGGTTTTTAAGAACAGCTTGGACAAATGCCTATCAGGGTGGTCTAGGTTTACTTAGTCCTGCTTCAGTGAGGGGGTTGGACTTGATGACTTCATTTGTATGACTCTGGGAACATATGCATTGCTGATCACACAGCTCTTATGGGTGTATAACTACGAATAAGCCACAAGATCCTCAGATCAGCAAGGCTAGTAGACGTTAGTTTTAATTGTGGATCCAATTAAGCTCTTAGGATTACATGGGGTCCCAACACGGGCACGCTCGGGGTGAATCAGAGCTACCCTATCCCAGCTGGAGCACAAGGAGGTACAATGCCTTTTGGGACAGGAGATAGGGTAGGGATGTAGTATGGGCAATCCAGGCGAGAGAGGGGGTCAGGAGAAGCTGCTTCTATTCAGATCCTCTCGTCTTTGCAGGAGCGGGGAGGAGGAAAAAAAAGAGCACATAGCGACTACTTCAACCACTGGCATAATGTAACTTCTGGGGAGTAGCCCTGTAGCTTCAGCCATGGTTGGAAGGCATGATTCTCTCCTTCCTACTCCTGTCCCCTCTGCCAAGCACCTGGGGAAAGCTACTTGGGGCCAGGAGCTGTGCTGTGCCTTTGGCCATTCAGATTTTTTTTGCATGTCTTTCTGAGGCTGGAGGACTTGGGCTCAAAGGCTTCTAACAAGAACGATGTGGAATGCAGCAGTTTTGCTTGTCAGAGGCTCATAGGAACGATATCTCCAAGTTTCACTCAGTTTCCACCTGGAACCATTAGCTGACCCAGATTCACCTGGCTCAGCGGCATGTACAGGAATAAAAATTTGGCTGTTTGGAGGAGCTGCCTCACCCCCTGTCCCCCACTCCCCAGTGGCCAGAGGAGCCATGTCTCCCTCCCTGTCCCCAGTAAGTAAAGGAATTTCCTGCACAGAGGGTTGAGGTGGAAGGAGAGAAACATAAAATGCTACAATTTCAGATACTTTTTGCATGCGCCATGAACTGAAAATAGTCTATGAAGTGTATTGAGCAGCTTTGTTTCCTTGTAGATAACTGCATAGATTGGTTTGGGATTTTTGGTAATGCCATTAGTAGCTTTAAAAAGAAAAAACCACACACACATTGAGACATTATCTGTGAATACACTAATGCAGTTAGTAAAGGAATTGAACAGATCAATGGAGATCTGAGAGGTTTATTTGGATTGGAATCAGACCTTGAACAAGTTTGTCATCCAATCCTTCCACCTGCAGTCATGGCCTGGTTGCTTATAGGAACCGTAAGCCAACCCTGATAGATTGAGAGGCAGGCCTAGTCTCCAGCATCTCCTTTGGTGCCTCCTTCCTTTGCCTGGGGTTATGAAGTACTTCTCCTGCTCAAATCCTTCCCCACTAGTTCTTGTGCAGGCTGACTAATGAGAATAAATGGCTCTGTCTGTCCTGTGATATCCCTTTATGTATTCGTGGATAGTTCTTGAAGAAAAAAAGAAAGTAAACTAAGTTTCATTTGTGTTCCTTGCAAGGCCAGTGCTGTTTCAAACCGAGGCATGCAAGCAAGCCCATCCCCTTTCCAAAATGGCCTCCCTGGACTAGCCTAGTGGTAGGTAATCCAGGACAACCACCTTCTCACCACAGATGAGCTCCCTTGGGTGGTGCCGAGCACCCCCTGCACAGACAGTATCAAGTGCCCTCATCTCCCACTGAAGAGCGGTTGAAGGCACTCAGCACCTCTCAGGACTAGGCACTGGAGTAGGTCACTTTGTAATTAACTACAGCCCAGCCAGCTGTGTCAACTTATGGAGGCAATTCCTGGCCCCATTGAAAATCACTAGACTCCCCTTGACCCAGTGAGGCCAACATTTCACCCCAGTTTTCAGCATCCAGCCCAATTCAGTGCCCACAGAAGTCAATGGAAAGACTGCCTTTGACTTCAGTGGGCCTTGGACTAGGTGTCTAGTGTAGAGAAAATGTCCTTTCAGTCACCCAGAGGAAAGGAGAGGTCTAGTTTGGTTTGTTCTAGTAGCTTCAATTTCTGGACCCTAAAACCTTAACTAGGAAAAAATAAAAAGGTATTGTCACCAATAAAATATCACTGCCATTCTCCCCCAAGCCCATTGCCTGTCTATCAGAGACAGGTTCTTCTGGCAACATCATGCATCACAGCTTTCCCATGATTCACACTATACAATATAGCTCTTAGTGCTACTTGAGCATCATGTTTCAGGGACCGTAGCACAGCCATATTTCATCCTTCACCAGGTAGGTCTGAAGGCAAATAGAGAATTCGTTTCACTGGCTGGATGAAATTACTCATATACTCCCAAATGCCTGGCCCTAGGGTCAACGATCACACACCCAGCAGAGGACATGGAGGTCACGTGTTGGTCACAGAATAATGGTCAGACTGTGTTTAACCTATTAATAAATGGCGCATTGCTCAGCTGTCGCAGCTGTCAAAGGAAGGAATTTTATTGCAGATGGTGAAATGACTGTCCCTCATTTCCTAGCCTGTTTGTCTCAGCAAGATGTAGACAGGTGTGGAGAACGTTCATTGTCACCCTTTCATTTGTCCTCAAGAGAAAAGGAAGGGTTGTCTCTTCTTTAGAGAAATATATTTTACATCTGGAAATTCAGCAAATAGAAGATAATTTAATACTATGGAGACCCCCTTTTTCAGGCATGTTAAGCTTTTGAAGTAGAATACATGGACCCTTCTCTACATCAGAGATTGTTCATCTCTCCCTTCCTTCTGTGCCACCTGGCAGCATAAAGATTAAAGGTTGTTTGGGATTTAACCACATAACTGGCTTCATGAGAATTGGAAGGCTAAATACCATGCAAGTCTGAAGATTTTCAGGACCATCTCGGGTATATAGTCACATCAGGTGGGATTTTAGATGTGCCTAATTGATTTAGGAGCACAGCGTCCAGTGACTGTCAATGGCCTCTATGTTGCTAGCACCCATAGGTGCTTTTGTAAATCCACCCACCTGTCATTCATTTTGGTGGAATGTGTGTCTAAATCCCCAAGACAGTTTTGAAACATTTCAGTCCGCATATCCAAGGAGCACTGACCTGTCTCTGACTGAGAAGTTTCTCACACCGTGCACTCAAATGCCTTATACTGAACAGTGGGAAAGTCAAAGATGCAGCTTTCTGGTTACCGAGATCCATAGGTTAAACGCCTCAGTGCTGCAATGTGACTCCACTGCTACACACCATGCTGTGTACTTGCTAATAAGGAGGCTCTGCAGCAGAAAGACTTAATTGAACAGCTTACAAACGGCAGACTACTGAGGGATGTGTTCTAAGTGCCCATGATTAATGTGTGCACATGGCACCAAATCATATTACAGTTCTCTAACTAAACTCCTATCCCAGAGCTGCCTCTGCATTTGCTTCCTATTATTTATAGCACCAGCTGTGTGCACATAGAGGGACACTGCAGCATGTACTTAGCTTGAAGAAATGTAATGGGGGAGTATTCTTGAACAGAAGAAGTGACAGAGCACCTCACAGCCAGTTAGCTGTATCATGATTTACTGTATTTGTTCCATAAAAGCTCTGGCCAGACTTTGAAATAGGCCCAGCAGCATATGTTCCAAGTATTTTGGGTTGGTTTAGTAATTGATACTATTGTGGAGGGGGACAATTAAGACAGCAAGGAGGAGGAAGAAATATATGAGTCAACAATGTGATGCAGATGAAAATATAGGGGTTTTTTTTGCAATAGTATCAGTTACTAAAGCAACATAAGATATGAATATATCTATTAGCCTTTTGCAAATGCACCCTGTTGTTGACTCATTCAATATGTGATCCACTATAATCATCAAGTCCTTTTCAGCAGTACTACCTAGCTAGTCATTCCTTCTTTTATAGTTGTGCATATATTATATAAAAAAAAATGTAAGGTGGGGCAGGGACTAAGGCCTCTTAGCCAGTCAAGGAGGTCAACAGAGCTGGGAGTGGGGGTGCAGGAGTCCATCTAAAATGAGAAAGATGAGTGGTCTGAAAACAGGACTGGGAACAAGGAATGCTCAAGTTCTAAAAGCAGACATGACACCCTCTTGGGGCCTTTTCCACATCCTTTACTCTTTCTGCCTCAGTTTCTCCATCTGTCAAAAGGAAATCATAACACCATAGATACTTGCAACCTTTTAGTCAGAAGAGTTTTAATTTTTTGATTAACTAAATGGCCAACATTTATTGAATTTTGAAGTTTCAAAATTTGGAAAAAGTTTGTTTTTAATTGTGAAATGTTTTATGTACCACCCTCGCCATCTCTAATGTAAGTAATTTTACAGACACCAGGATATAATGTATGTAATTTATTGAACTGGCAGAATTAAATTACACTGTGCAAGACAGGGAACAAAGAATTGCTGGAGAAAAAGTTATTGCTTAAACTTTTCCATAGAGGCCTCTCCTAAGGAAATCATAGATTATCAGGGTTGGAAGGGACATCAGGAGGTCATCTCAAAGCAGGACCAATCCCCCAATTTTTGCCCCAGATCCCTAAATGGCCCCCTCAAGGATTGAACTCACAACCCTGGGTTTAGCAGGCCAATGCTCAAACCACTGAGCTATCCCTCCTCCCCAAATATATGACAAGTTTCATGAAAGGGCCAAATTCAGGTGTAAATAGAACCAGATATTTCTGTTAGTGGATGCATATTTCACTTTGGCATTCAGTTTTTCATGCATGTACTTGTCCTGTTGCCCTCTATGCCTGGAACTACCCTTTTCGCCTTTTGTGCCAAATAGCTTTCCCTCCTACATTCAAATCCTTCCTTATAACACATCTTCTTCCATAAAGCTATCAACTGAAGATACAGGAGATTATAAAAAACAAAATCCACACACCAGTCCCATAGGTTCAAAAGCATGAATCCAGTCCCCCAAAATTATGAAGTTTAAAAGAAAAGAAAAATTAATCTTGAGGTCTTTGGGTGCACTTTTTCATGTTTCCAAGCTTTTTGCTTTATTAGATGGGGGCTAGAAACTTGCTTTCTTTTTAAATGAAAGTGGAGATTCTCATTCAATGATGATGATCCCAGTAGCTGGGGCCTTAATAGAAACACTGAAGATCATGAGACTCATGATAAAAGTCAGGGCAACACTTGTGTCCACATGATCAAACAAGATGCAAATTCTGCAATCATGTGCTCTTGCAATGACTCTACTGTAGAACCTTCTTAAGGTGCAGATAACTCCATAGTACAGAAAACATTAATACAAGGAAGAGCAAAATTAACCTGTATATAGGAATCTGTACTAGAAGGAAAAAACGTATTCATGATTAATTTAAAAATGATACAGAAAGAGTAATACCAAGTGACATGGGACAAATATCCTCAAACTTCTCTAATTACCTGGTCACTACCAACAGTAGGTATCACTAGTAAATGTATCAGAAAAGCAGGATTTACAAGTTCCTACAGATTACTATGTAATCATACTTAAAAGATCCCAAAGTAATTGCCATGTGACCTGTACACTGTCATTCTGAAGACATCAATAACCATGCATTTATCTTGTAATGGTGTGACATTTGCCATGACAATTAAAACTAGAATTAAATGGTCAAGAGTTACAATAATAATATTAACAATATGGGATATTATGTGTCCTATAATATACATTGTTTCCCAGATAAGTTCACCGAAGGGTACACTTCTGCTCAGTGAACAGAAAGTCAGATATAGCCTACTGTTCACCCATATAAAGCAACCCTGCAAAGCTCCTCAAACTTAAGTCTCAGACTCATCCTCTGAAATCAGGATAGAAAAATAACCAAAGACATTCTGTCTGAGGAGATAAAGGGTGAATCTTGCTCTTTCAATTATTATCTGTTAATCAGCATCAAACATATCATTATTGCAATCATGTAAACACATTCCTTCTTGTGGAGCACTTACAGTTTTCCAGCAAAAGGCTGCATTTGCTGAGGTTTATTTAACAATATGAAATATGTTCAAGCAGTTACAGTAGAGAGGGTCTTGAGCTGTAAAATTTGAGCATGGATTCCAAATATTCCACAGGACTTGCTGGAGGTCAAGGAGTCCAGGCTGTAGACTGGGCCCATATCTAATTTATGTATTTTGTGACCAATGTTCCTGGTGAAATAAATAGATGAACTCCCATTTACCTCACCAGGAGCAGGCCACTAGTAGCACTAATACTTAGGGCCAGTTTCTGCCATGCTTCCCACATGGAGTTGTTCTTCACTCCATGTAGAACCCCACTGTAATCAGCTGGATTACTTGCTGAGTAAGATATTGCTCAGAGTGTATCAGGGAGGCAGAATCTGTCCCCTAGGGAATAAGAATACAGTAAATCTAAGTCTGCATGTGGTGTATACAAGATCACTTTGAGTCTGGCACGTTGGAAGTCATTCCTTTTTGTATGCATTGGACACTGTCTCCTCCTTAACCAGAAACATTGTGGAACCTAGGAACACAGACTGATCCAAGACCAGCCTCCACAGTGAGCCTTCAACCTGGCACCATAAATCAGGCCCATGTTCTTCTGCTCCACTTTAATAGTCATAAGTGCATTCAGAGGCAGAACAGAGAAAGAAAAACCATTCCTGAGCCCTGAAGCCTAAACTATTTTGGAATTCTCCCCATTCCAAGAGTGGTATGTTCTACCATTATCACACATAGGATTGTCCGACTGATCTTGAAAGATCTATGGCCCACTCACCAGGATGCAGTGTACTTAGCCCCATCACTTCCACAATCCACCATGAGAAAGGATATCTGTTCAATGAACTCCAGTAGTCTGATAATTAGCAGTCTGAGCCTATTTTCCAGATCCCCAGTTCCAACTCTCAGAGCTTTACCCTTTTACTTCAGAACGATGGCATGTGCCAGAGGTATTTTACTAACTGCAGTCCTTTAATTTTCCATGTCTATGCACACTCTATTCCTACCTTACTGAAGCTTTCAGACTTCCTCTCTGCTAGCTCGTGTATCACAGCTAACACATTACTAACATCTTTAGTTTTGGCACCACCAAGTAACTAATCAAGCCTTCAGCGCCTATAGTGGGACACTGAAAGTAGACAGGCCATTGCTGAGGTCTCCTGGTTGCTGGTAGTTCATTGAGCCTCCTACTAACCAAAATAGAATGGCCTTTATGCTTTTCCTTACTCCTTGGTGTGAAGGGGAGCACAGCCATTCCAAAACCCCTGTGTGATGAGGTAAGGTGCTATGCAGAATGCTTCCGTGGAGCCAGCCTTTCCCTCTCTGCAAGAAAATCCACATATTTCATTGTCCACATTTACATTGTCCAGTCTTATTTTAATGGAGCTTCCACCTGTTCTCTGGATGTTTCATACATTCCTAGACATTTATATTGAAAAGGCCCATTGGACCATCCTGTGCATCCATTGCCAGATTGCTCCCTAAAGTAGCCAGTGATTGTCCAGTCTATTTTCTTATTACGGAAACATTGCCTTTTCCACCCTCTCTCTGCAGCACCTATTCTACAGTTTAATAGATCTCAAGTCAGGAAGTTCCTTCCTACTACTAAACCTAAATCAACTATTGCTCAACTCCCAGTTATACCCCCGGCATCATCCTTCGTGGGACCGAGCTCACTATTGCCCTCCATCTGCATACTCCTTTACAAAGTACAAAATGCCAGAATGGTAGTGCTTTACATTGGTGTACATGTCTATAGAATATGCAGGACAACCTGCATATTTATGCCCTTTGTTTATCCGTAGATTGTTGTTGTGTCCCACTCCACTTAGACATTATTTAGACAAGCACTAAAAGTTTAATCTTTTCCTTGTATATCAGTCCCTCCAGCCCCTTTGTGTTTTGGAGCTCTTCCTTCCATTCCCTCTCAATTGAGAAGGTCCAGTATTAAAGCTATGGACAGAAATCGGTGCTTTATAGAACTGGGTACTTTTAGGACTTTCTTCATCATAGCATCTGTCGCATTATTGGTTTTTATGCTCACAACGCTCCTGTGAGGTAGGGAAGTTCTATCCCCATTTTAGAGAGGAGAATCTGGGTCACAGGTTAAATTAAGTGACTTGACCAGGGTTGCACAGAGTCTGTGATTAAGCCAGAAATTAAACCTGGGTCTCTCAAGTTCCAGTCCCATACCCTGTGCACTCGACAAGCCTTCCTACCCTGTGTGTCCCTCACTGATTTCATGAGTAGAGCAAAATGAAAGTAGTAAATGCAACTTCACACCTGATTCTCAGACGCGATACAAAACTCTGCACTTCCTAATCACAGCCAACGAGCAGCAGGGCGCTCTGAGCATTTGACTTTCAAGATCTGAACATGAATAGCAGCAACACACGTATAGTATTCCGAGCTGAGAACGCAGCTAAGGAAATATTTCCTGAGCTACAGAGGCTTATGTGGGGTGTGAAGTCAAGAGGTCGGGTCATGGAGCATTTAGAAGGAATTAGGATATTTATTAACTGTGTTTTAACTTGAAACTGATGCCCTGCCTGACTTGGGTCCCTTGTCTCTCGGTCAATAAGCAGGAAGCTTCCAGAGCAGCTATTGCTGATAACTATTATCTTGCAACAAACCCTCCCCCAAAACTTATTTGCAGTATGCATATGGATGTTACACCATGCTTAAGGAGGTCTCGAATCTGACTGCAGCGCTGTCCTCTTACACTGGACCTTTCTTTCTGAAGAGGATTTAGCAACTCTATAGCACTGTCCAACCAAGGATCTCAAAACATTTAGCATTAAACCCGTGAGCTAGAGGAGTGCTAATTCCTTATGTTTGACTTAGCAAGCATTCCTCCCAGGGCTGTAAGGGGACACGCCCCCAGGGTAAAGTGTAGGCTGCCACCCTCGTGCAGCCGAGGAGGCGTGGAAGGGAGATGGGATCCTAGCCTTGCTCATGCCTCTCTGGGAATCTAGAGCCACAGACTGCTGTGGACATGCAGTCCTTCCACTCCCTAGTGGGATTGCAGCTGACCTGTGCCCAGGGTAACAAGGGGGTAGAGGAGGAAAGGCTCCTTGGACCCTCCCCTTGATGCACTCCCCACCTCCAAGGTCAGAGAGAATCCCTCCCTCAGGTGGGGGACATCATGGTATCCATGCTTTGTATTTGAAAGCAGTAAAGTATGAGGTAGGAGAGGAGTTGTTTATGGAAGACAAGGAGGATTAACTAGGGAGTTAAGTAGAAGATAAAGTAGGCTAACTATTAGGGGAAACTTCCTAACACAAACGTGACTCGTTCTCCCTAGGGAAGCGGTGAAAGCCCCATTGCTTGAGTCACTTACAACTAGATAGGAGAAAACTCTGGAGAACACTGTGGGAGGGGTGTGAGTCCTGAACTGGCAGGGAAGTGGATTCCTGCAGCTGACCTAGCAGGTCTGGTCCATCCCTGAGGGCTATGGGTCTGTGAAGATGGATTGCCTGCCTTGGGGAACAGAGGGGTGCAATTCAGCAGAGCAGTTTAGAAAAAAAAAAAACAGGTTTCAGAGTAGCAGCTGTGTTAGTCTGTATTCGCAAAAAGAACAGGAGTACTTGTGGCACCTTAGAGTCTAACCAATTTATTTGAGCATAAGCTTTCGTGAGCTACAGCTCACTTCATTGGATGCATAAAGTGGAAAGTACAGTGAGGAGATTTATATACACACAGAACATGAAAAAATGGGTGTTTATCATGCACACTGTAAGGAGAGTGATCACTTAAGATGAGCTATTACCAGCAGGAGAGTGGGGTGGGGGGAGAGAAATCCCTTTGTAGTGATAATCAAGGTGGGCCATTTCCAGCAGTTAACAAGAATGTTGGAGGAACAGTGGGGGGGAGGGAATAAACAAGGGGAAATAGTTTTACTTTGTGTAATGACTCAACTACTCCCAGTGTCTATTCAAGCCTAAGTTAATTGTATCCAATTTGCAAATTAATTCCAATTCAGCAGTCTCTCGTTGGAGTCTGTTTTTGGAGTCTGTTTTTGAAGTCTTTGTTGAAGAATTGCCACTTTTAGGTCAGAAATCAAGTGACCAGAGAGACTGAAGTGTTCTCCGACTGGTTTATGAATGTTATAATTCTTGACATCTGATTTGTGTCCATTTATTCTTTTACGTAGAGACTGTCCAGTTTGACCAATGTACATGGCAGAGGGGCATTGCTGGCACATGATGACATATCACATTGGTAGATGTGCAGGTGAACGAGCCTCTGATAGTGTGGCTGATGTGATTAGGCCCTATGATGGTGTCCCCTGAATAGATATGTGGACAGTTGGCAATGGGCTTTGTTGCAAGGATAATCAAAGGCTGACAAAGGAGGTGTTGTTGTCATCATGAATAGGTTGGAATATGAACAAGAGGCTGCTAGGCAGCTCTCCAACACCACTTTCTACAAGCCATTACCCTCTGATCCCACTGAGGGTTACCAAAAGAAACTACAGCATTTGCTCGAGAAACTCCCTGAAAAAGCACAAGAACAAATCCGCACAGACATACCCCTGGAACCCTGACCTGGGGTATTCTATCTGCTACCCAAGATCCATAAACCTGGAAATCCTGGGAGCCCCATCATCTCAGGCATTGGCACCCTGAGAGCAGGATTGTCTGGCTATGTAGACTCCCTCCTCAGGCCCTACGCTACCAGCACTCCCAGCTACCTTTGAGACACCACTGACTTCCTGAGGAAACTACAATCCATCAGTGATCTTCCTGAAAACACCCTCCTGGCCACTATGGATGTAGAAGCCCTCTACACCAACATTCCACACAAAGATGGACTACAAGCTGTCAGGAACAGTATCCCCGATAATGTCACGGCAAACCTGGTGGCTGAACTTTGTGACTTTGTCCTCACCCATAACTATTGCACATTTGGGGACAATGTATACTTTCAAATCAGCGGCACTGCTATGGGTACCTGCATGGCCCCACAGTATGCCAACATTTTTATGGTTGACTTAGAACAGCGCTTCCTTAGCTCTCATCCCCTAATGCCCCTACTCTACTTGCGCTATATTGATGACATCTTCATCATCTGGATCCATGGAAAAGAAGCCCTTGAGGAATTCCACCATGATTTCAACAATTTCCACCTCACCATCAACCTCAGCCTGGACCAGTCCACACAAGAGATCCACTTCCTGGACACTACGGTGCTAATAAGCAATAGTCACATAAACACCATCCTATACCGGAAACCTACGGACCACTATTCCTACCTACATGCCTCCAGCTTTCACCCAGGCCACACCACATGATCCATTGTCTACAGCCAAGCTCTACGATACAACTGCATTTGCTCCAACCCCTCAGACAGAGGCAAACGCCTACAAGATCTCAACCAAGCATTCTTACAACTACAGTACCCACCTGCTGAAGAGAAGAAACAAATTGACAGAGCCAGAAGAGTACCCAGAAGTCACCTACTACAGGACAGGCCCAACAAAGATAATAACAGAATGCCACTAGCCGTCACCTTCAGCCCCCAACTAAAACCTCTCCAATGCATCATCAAGGATCTACAACCTATCCTGAAGGACGACCCATCACTCTCAGAGATCTTGGGAGACAGGCCAGTCCTTGCCTACAGACAGCCCCCCAGCCTGAAGCAAATACTCACCAGCAACCATACACCACACAACAGAACCACTAACCCAGGAACCTATCCTTGCACATATCTATTCAGGGGACACCATCATAGGGCCTAATCACATCAGCCACACTATCAGAGGCTCGTTCACCTGCACATCTACCAATGTGATATATGCCATCATGTGCCAGCAATGCCCCTCTGCCATGTACATTGGTCAAACTGGACAGTCTCTACGTAAAAGAATAAATGGACACAAATCAAACATTCAAAAACAAGTTGGAGAACAATTCAATCTCTCTGGTCACTTGATTACAGACCTAAAAGTGGCAATTCAACAAAAAAGTTTCAAAAACAGACTCCAATGAGAGACTGCTGAATTGGAATTAATTTGCAAATTGGATACAATTAACTTAAGCTTGAATAGAGACTGGGAGTAGTTGAGTCATTACACAAAGTAAAACTATTTCCCCTTGTTTATTCCCTCCCCCCCACTGTTCCTCCAACATTCTTGTTAACTGCTGGAAGTGGCCCACCTTGATTATCACTATAAAGGGATTTCTCTCCCCCCACCCCACTCTCCTGCTGGTAATAGCTCATCTTAAGTGATCACTCTCCTTACAGTGTGCATGATAAACACCCATTTTTTCATGTTCTGTGTATATAAATCTCCTCACTGTATTTTCCACTGAATGCATCTGATGAAGTGAGCTGTAGCTCACAAAAGCTTATGCTCAAATAAATTGGTTAGTCTAAGGTGCCACAAGTCCTCCTTTTCTTTTTGAAAAAACAGTTTGCAGTGCTGCTTTGCTACATGTTTGGTGCGGAGAAGTGACCAGATTCCATTTACAGGAGATTACACTGTTATGCTTTCTTTGGAGAAACAGGCGACCATTTCCTGTGCGACACTCCCTGTCCACCTTCTGGCCAAAAGAACCTGCTGGAATTTGCTGTGCTTCTTCCCTCCCTGGTTTTAGCTTACAGGTGACAGACAATTCCCCGCTTTGTCATTTTGCTGTCCACAAGTAATAAATCCCAAGGCTGATAGAAAGGGGCTTAGGTGGGAGAGGGGCAATCTTGGTATTTCAAAGCAGAGATCATCCATTTACCTTTACTCAGCAGAGGGGGGAGACTTTGCTTTTTCTTACACAAGGTGAGACACTTCTTCTTGGCTGTGCGTTTTCCATTGGGAAGTACAAATTCACAAATCAAGCACTTTTTTGTCTGAGCCTAGTGTTGTAGGGGATTCTTATGGCTATAGGAATTGCCCAACTGGCTCAGACCCGAGGTCCATCTCGCCCAATATGCTATCTCTGACAATATCCTGTACCAGAGGCAGGCGGGGGGTAATTTTCTGCATTAAGTTTCCCACCTTTTTAATTTCATTTAACAGCCCCCTTTTCTCGTGTTGTGACAGATGGAGAACAGAAGCCCCCGCATTACCTTCTCTATGCCATGCATTATTTTATATGCTTTTATCATGTCCTATTAGTCATCTACTTTCTAACGTAAAGAGTCCCAGTCTTTCCACTCTCTCTTCACAGGAGTGTTTTTCCATGCCTGTGATCATTTGTGTTGTTCTGTGATCTCCCCACCCCAGCTGCAGACTATACACAACACGCAGTAGGTGATTGAAGCATTAAGAATTCTGTGTGCACAGAAACACAGACAACATCTCTTTATTTAGTCACCTTGCCTATCTTTATCTGCCAGATATTTTTACTTCACGTAGCCTTTTAATTTGGCTGCCTTAGAGTACATGTGTGGGCTTGAAATACATCTTTCCTATTTAGTCCATAAAGAAAAACTAAGGTTCCTAATAGGTGACCCAGATGGTATTTATAATGCTTTAGGTTGGATAGCATTTTCTTCACTTCCCACTCCCAAATTGTTGTAAAGTGCGGCCGTATCTCACCTCAGAGCTGGCTGCATTTCTGTGGTTGATAAAGCAACCTACTGGTTCAATAATTCATAGGGCACTTGGGGACCAACAGCCCTGCATAAGCATGAGATTTTTATCATACCTCCAGAACAATGGCAGCCAGTAATGGCTAGGCAGGTGACAAACTCAGACAATTTACTAATCTACTTAATTGCCTCTACTAATAATCAAAACAACTCAATACCAACAAACTGTGCACAGTTTGTCGATGCAAAAATATGTTAATGTTTATCATCCCATCCTCCCTCACATTCAGAGCTTGTTTGCTCGCTTCATCCACCTGTTACATCTCCAGTTAATCTAAGACGTCAAACTCTGTGGGGCATGCTTTCTTACTAATTGTACAGAACCTTGCACAACAGAACCCTGCCCAGGTTGAGACTTCTTAGCACTAGAGTAATACAAAAAATAAAAGAATGAAAAACCCATCCTCATAAAAAAAAATCTTGTGAGCCAAATTTAGCCCTGGCATAATCTGATGCAATTCCAGTGATACTATACAGATGGAGATGGATATTTAATTTATACTGATGGAGATGTTGGTTTGTTTACCCAAGAACTAGATTTGTCCCTCAGTCTTCATTGCATTTAATGATGGTGACTTAGAATAATTTTGTATGCCCCCCTCCCCACTGCTGTCTAGTTATCCCAAGGTAGATAGTTTCACATCCCTATTATACAGATTAAGAGAATATGTAGCTTCTAGGAGCGGTTGTAATACAAGGCTCACAGTAAGATAGTCTTTTAAAGGTCTGTGTAACGGGTCGTTTGACTCACCACCGCAGCACCTCCTGCTGGCTGTCCTGTGAATTAGCTCAGGGTTGCCAGTGCACACTCCTCAGGTGGTATCTCACACATCATCACTTCTGTCTCCACCTCCAGGACCCGCATCAGTTCTTTCCCCCTTCCAGGGGACCGACAGTCCCCAGTCCAAGCACTCCCCTCAGTGGCAAACTGCAGTCCATTCACCAGCCACTCCCCTCAGTGGCAAAAGTAGGGGTGGATACCCAGGCCCACCCACTACTCTGGGCCCTGACCCAGGGACCATATAGCCAGCAGCCCCTCCTCCAACTCCACCACCTCCTTCCCTGGCCACTTCCCCACAGCCCCAGCACCTCCTCTGCCCTTGTATCAGGGTCTCAGTTTGGCAGCCTAGAGCTTTCTCAAACTCTGCAGACCCTGCCCAGCACTGCTCTGTCCATGGTACTCCAGCCCTAAGCAGCCAGTGCTCCTCCCTTGAACTCCAGGGAGTGACTGCCCTCTGCTCTGCTCAGCAGCCACTTCTTATATGGGTCAGCCTGGCCCTGATTGGCTCCTCCAGTAAACTTTCCCCTAATTGGCTGGCACTACAAGCCTTTTCCTTATTGTCTGCCTCCCGTGCAGACTCCCTAGGATTGCTTTAACCTCTTACATACGAGTGAGGGGCAGCCATCCCATCACAGTCTGCCATGACTATCATGCTTTCAACAGACATGGATGCTAGTTTCTTGCCTTTTAGTTGCAAAATGCCTGGCTTTCCACACTGGTGCTTCCTAATTTCCATGCAGCCAGCGCTGTCAGGCCTTGTCTACGCCCCACAGGCTTTGCCAATACAGTGATACTAGTATAGCTATGCCAGCAAAGCCCCCTAGCGTGGACACAGCCATTACATCAACAGAAGGAGTTCTGCTGTTATAGTAACATCATCTCCCCAAATGACATTAGTTCTGCCGACAGAAAAACTCTTCTGTTGATGTAGCTACATCTACGTGGGGGTGGGGGGTTGCCGGCATGTGGTGTTTTCATACCCCCACCAACAGAGCTAAGCTGACAAAACTTAGTACTGTAGACCTGGCCTTAGTTTCAGTCAGTGATGATGAACACAACACACTTCCATTTCTAGGTCATTCTGTTTTTATTCCTTCCCTGAAATTTTGTTAATTCAGGGGGAGAGGGGAATCGTTAAACTAATCCTAGTGAAAGATGAGCGAAGTACTGTAAAACAAAACTTCAGTGTTGTCTAGTTCACACAGCATCTTTCAATCTCAAGCCATGAGTACACTACAAAATTATGTCAACCTAACTTACATCGGCATACAGCCACCGCGGTTTTTATATTGCTTGTGTGCGTGCACACTTGGCTCCTTGTGTCAGTGGTGTGCATCCTCACCAGGAGCACTTGTATCTATTGTATTGCCAGTGTGGGACATTGTGGGATGGCTCCTGAAAGCCAGTAACAGTCTACATAAGCAACATAGTGTCTACACTGACACTGCGTCCACCTAATTACATCGACCCTGTCTCTACGCTGCTCAGGGAGGTGGTGTTTTCTAAATTGGCGTAAAGAGGCACTTACATCAGTGGGAGCCAAATTTAAGTGGAGACACTTCTGCAGGTAGGTCAATGCAAGGCAGCTTATGTCAACCTAACCGAGTGGTGTAGACAAGGCCTCAGAAGATATACATAGGCCAAAGGACACGGACAAGTAGTTTTAGGCACAACCGGGCCTAGCTGGGTTTTGTAATAATAAATGAGCGTGAGGGGAAAATAACAGCATTAGAAAAGTTTATGTGAATTAAAAATAAAATGGATGGAAAGGTTTTATTATATGTTTTATAGAGTATATATTATATAGAGTCTTAAATCTGAGTTAGAATTGTACAAGTGCATAAATCTGAAATGAAAATGACTATTAAAAAGGATTCGGAGGGGTAGCCGTGTTAGTCTGTATCAGTAAAAACAACGAGGAGTCCTTGTGGCACCTTAGAGACTAACAAATTTATGTGAGCATAAGCTTTCGTGGGCTATAACCTACTTCATCAGATTTTCCACTCCATGCATCTGATGAAGTGGGTTATAGCCCATGAAAGCTTATGCCCAAATAAATTTGTTAGTCTCTAAGGTGCCACAAGGACTCCTCGTTGTTTTTATTAAAAAGGAGGAAACATTAGCAGTCTAATTTCAGTACCTAAGCTGAGTGAAATGCAAAAAGTCAAGAAACAGCATATAATGTAAATTAGATTATAAAAATCCTTTAAATTATCATCAAAGGTGCTTTTAGTAACAGAGGGAAAGGTTTTATCTTTACTCAAAATGTGATTTTTATCTTGACAATGCCCCTTTAAGTGTAGTTCACACAGAAGCAATCAACCTAACACATACATCCCATGCCCTGTGCTATATCTTCCTTTATTGCCCTGGGGATGGGGCAGGACAGGGAGGTACCTGGTATATTCATCATCCCTGCCCTGCCCCACCCCTGATGGGACTCCATGCAAAAGGCTGTATTACCCCATCCAGGCTGTGGACCCCCACTTTACATGGGCAGCCACACTGGAAGAGAACCTGGAAATGCAGCTCCAAGGTGGGCCTTCAAAAGGCCCGGGCTCAGGATGGAGGCGAGAGAGATGGGAATTAGGCACTAAATGGCACTGGTACCTTTGTACCGCAGCATGAAAACAAAGTGCTGGCAGGGTGCTAAATTATCATCATTACCCGAACTCGGAGGTTAATAAAAACATCATAGAAAGTGTTATTTTACTATAAATTACGAGTCAAGACAACACTAGGAATACAGATCTCAACAAACAGGTATGCAAGACCTCACCTACCCTCAGGGCTAAACCTATGGGAATGTTCATGCTAGTCTCCTGCCCAACTCCATACATTAAAATCCTTAACGTGTGGTTCTCAAGCTACAGCACAGGGGAAGCTGCCAAACAACTGGAAGACTGTTTTAAATCCAAAAGGCAAGAGGTATTCCTTGCTTCAGCTCTCACTGGGTGCTCAGCACCTTGCAGGATCAGACCTGTACACTGTAATGTGACCATGATACAAATGTTAATACGCGCAAAAGGAAGATGAGTGCTTTAGCCACCAGCCCAAATGGAGACTCCAGAGATCTAGGTTCAGTTCCCAGGTCTGCCACTGCAGTCCTGTTGGACCTTGGGCAAGTCATTGGTGGGCAACAGATAGCAACTGGGCACCTAAGTCACAATTGAGCCCTGGAAAATCAGCTTAATCTCTCTGGGCCTGAATTTTAAAGGCATTTAGGTGCCTAACTCCCATTGAAATCAATGAGAAATAGATGCCTAAATATCTTTAAAAATCTGGCCCTCCACGTCATCTCTGTAAGATGAAAATACTTCCTTCCTCCCACTCTTTGTCTTTCCTGTTAATTTAGATTGTCATCTCCTTGGGGGAGGGCTTATCTTTTGGTTTCATATCTGTATAGCGCCTTGCCCAGTGGGTTCCCCAGTACCTGACTGAGTGCAACTGCGATACAAGTAACAGGAAACTGATATACATGGAGACAATTGTGCTCCCCTGCCCCAGTCTCAGCAGAGGGGCCACAGGCTGAACAGGACCTGGAATCTGTAGAGTTGTCTCTTCCGTAGAAGTGCTCCTTGCAGCTCAGGGTTCAAAACATAGTGGTAAGGCAGTGTTGGGGACCCCATCACCTGTGTTGTACCTATATGATGGACAGAGGGGGCTCTCGGGTTGTCAAGCTAGCTCCTTTCATCAGCACTAAATCCACTCAAACCCAGCTGTACTGTCCAAAGCAAATCACTGTTTAGTCATAAGAACTCAGAATCCCTGGGAACTTGAAGACAAAGATGAAGATTTTAACATTGGATGTCTCCGATATTTACCACAAACAAATACCCACCCAGAATCCAAACACCGCACCAGAAATGAAGGTTGTGCTTTCAAATTAATGGGCTCTTTGCTGTAGTTAAGTTTTTCAAGAAGTTCATAGCTGAGTTTAAGAACATGGTTAAAACAATAAGAGCAAGTTGTGGAGTTTTTGCCCTAGCAACCAACTCCCCCCTCCCAAGTCCAACAACCCCTCCCGTCTTCCCCAAAGCAAAACAGTCCTGCCTGCTGAGTCGGTGCATTCTGGTGAAGCAGCTGGCACATTGGCACACTGGAAAGTCCGTTTTGTCACAAATTGTAAACAGAGATTGCATTTTCCATGGAGAGTGCAGGCGGCAGGAATCCTTGGCCTTTTCACAACCTGCAATAGGAATGCCAGCAAGCACAAGAAGTGCCTGGCAAAACTGCGCTTTGGTCCATGCTGCCTGCATCAGGCTCATTAAGTTATCACTCAGGCCGCTTGTTGCAGCTACAGAGCGGGTTAGCCCCAACGATCAGCTTTAAGAGAATTTTAAAACTTTATCACACATGGAACCTGAATTTAGGTTCAGCCTCTCTGCCCCAGCGTTTTCAGCTTCTAGGACAGGGCTGAAAGGTTGGGGGGTTTTTTTATTTGTTTTTGTTTTTTGCAACTGTAACAGTGAGAGACACCCCCACCCCTTTTTTCATAAGAATGGAAGCTGGTCTGCTGGCGAACAGTTGAAAAGGCTGTCCTTGCTCCTGGGCTAGTTCTTCATGACTCACGCTTTGGGGAAAGAGAATGCTTCATATTACTCTTCAGTAACCTGCTGATGGCTGGAAGCAAAGACAGCAGTCATAGGAAAGCCATCAGCCATCACACTGTCAAAGCTGATGAGGGCTTCTTCCACTTGGAGGGTCATCACAGGAAAGGGCCTTAAATCTTCCCTGACAAACACATACATCTGCGCCTAGGATTCGGTGACAGGCCTCCATATAGCAAGCATAACCATCAAACTCCCCTCCCACGGACACAAACACACCCAGTCCCCAGCCAGCCTCTCCGTTTGGTACTTTACATAAGTTTCCATAACCCTCCCCACCTGCCAAAACCCTCCTTCACTCCCTGCATCAGTGATAAGCAAGCTGTTACAGTTTCCTCTCATTAACTGCTGCTGACAGGGGCTGAGTCTGCTGAGGCAGCAGCATCCTAAGGCCCACCCATGGCAGGAGGCAGGGCTTCAAATCTGAAACCGGGCTGTGAGCACATCAGCGGGATTGTTTACAAAGGAGTCCCCCATCCAGTCTTCTTCAGACAAGGGAGGGGGGAGTATTTTGTGAGTGATCTGTATCATGTCTTATTTACACTGTACTGTTCCATGGGGCACAGAGAGAGACCTTCTCCTTGCTGGGCAGACTGACGGGGCTCAGTAAATATATCCTGTATAGAATTAAAAAATAAAGAGCGAGGTTTGGCTCTCAAATCTCTCTAAAAAGAGTGAAACAAATAAGGAGCCAGAGGTAAGCGTCTGGTGCTGGCTAAGGTTTCACGAAGCACCTAAGCAACGTGCAGTGAATCTGACCAGCTTCTCCCGTTCTCTGTGATTTATAGCGTCGAAGGCAACTGGAGATAAATGCTGGGATACAACAAGATCTGCTGCGGTGAAGATACAGCATGTGCAGTGCTTAATTTGTAATGAAAGAGGTCTCGGGGCTCAAGCAATTCAATGTTGGGGCTCAAGCAATCTTTTTACTTTCATAACTGATGCAGCAAGTCCAGGGGTGCCGGGGCTCAGCCCTGGCACAAATTAAGCACTGAGCATGTGCAAAGGGAGCGGCCAACCACTGCAGCTCCTATCTGTAGCATTTGCCCAGCGTTCCCAGAGAGCACAGATGTCATTTGTTCCATCAAGCACTCCAGATGCCGTTGGTAACTTGTTTTTGTTGGTGTGATCTTGGTTTTGGAACTCTGTTTTGGGAAGAAAAAAATTCTGGACTGTGCACACCGCTTAAGGGAGAGGCTGAAATCTCAGCCAGAGCAGTTACTTACATGTGCTCCGTTTGAGCAGTGAGGATATCAGGGAAGTAACCCTCTCATCACTGTAACAGCTGTGGGATGAGAAGGGTGTGCAGTTCTAGAGAATTCAGCCGTAAGAGAGAAGGGGGGCCTACTTTTTAAAGCTAGGAATTACTGTGGGGGAGGCCCTGATTCCTTTTTTAAAAAATGAACCCCATAGTAACAGAATGTAATAATAACATAAGCATCCGTAGACATCGTGCCAACGAACAACGTGAGTAGGGATGGGAATTTTTGGCCCAGGACACCACGGCAACCCTCCCCCCACTCTTAGAAAGAGTACCAGAGTAGCTTTATTATCCACGGAGAGCAGAGGAAACCTCATTTCATAGGTTTTAAGGCCAGCAAGGACCATTATGATTAGGGGTCTACTAAATTCACGGCTGTGAAAAAACACGTTATGGACCATGAAATCTGGGCTCCCCCGTTAAATCTGGTCTTTTGTGTACTTTTACCCTATACCATAGGGTAAAGTATTGGGTAAAAGTATACAAAAGAACACAGCATTTCTCAAACTGGGGGGGTCCCAACCCAAAAAGGGGTTACAAGCCTATCGTAGGGTGGGTGTAGTATTATCACTCTTACTTCTGTGCCGCCATCAGAGCTGGGTGGCCAGAGAGTGGCGGCTGCCGGCCGGGCACCCAGCTCTAAGGCAGTGCTGCTGCCAGCAGCAGCGCAGAAGTGAGGGTGGCCTGGAATATACAACTTTATGAACACATCTGCGAAATTTTGCTCTTTATGCCCTGAGCAACCCGCGAAAAATGTGCAATTTTGCCACGATTGAAGTAGACCCCTAATTATGATCATCTAATCTGACCTTGTGCAAAACACAGGCCGAGACTTCTGGCTGAAGGGAAGCGTATCTTCTAGAAAGACATCCGGGCTGGATTTAAAGACTTCAAGTGATGGAGAATCCACCACATTTGAAAATCTTGTAAGTTCATGGTGTGCGGTTCTATCTGGAACTCATTTTATCTCCCTCAAATAGGTGAAGGGCTGAGTTGGCACTGCTGGGGTTTGAACTTGTGGCTAACCTACTTGATCTCTTCTATGCCAGCTTAATCATTTGTATACCGTTCATAATGTATAAATGCTACCATTGTGTCCCATTGCCTTTGACAGCAGAGCGATCTCTGTTCATTATGCCGTTACTACAAAGCATCTTTGTGATTCAGCCATAGGAGAACAGAGTCCAGTGCTTCGGCCATTCAGAAATCAGCTTATGTATGAAGTACAGATTTTATAAATAAACGTAACCTGTGTGCACACGCTGTAATAGTGCTCATTCCTGCAATTGCATTAGCAAAAACATGTGTTGTTTGATATAATACGGGTTTTTATTGGCTTGAATACATTTTGTTAAGCCTGTGGACGGAGTGAGGCTTAAAGGCAGGATACATTTTTAAGACAAAATATTTCAGATCAATACTTAGACAAATGAATCTCTGATTCCACAACAATAGACTCTCTGGGCTAAATCCTGAGAGGTCCTAGGAACCTGCAACTCTCAGGAATTTCCTATGTCCATGCTACCTGTCCTTACCTGGGTCCTGCAGTAGATTTGACTTCAAGCCACCCTGGAGCTTTGCGAGCTAAAGAAACTATGGAACAGAGAGAGAATCCTAGCAGAAGTCATCTCAAGAAGAACAAGTTGTTCTGAAGTGTTATTGGCTAGAGGAGGTAAACACAATACCAGCAGAGCCCAGCGGTGTAATTCGTAAACTGTTCTAAGCAATGCCCTCAGTCTGGGGTCACTTGGCTGCATCGCTCGGTTCCATTAGAATAATTGTAACTAAGTTTTCCTTTCAAAAGTGGCCTTAGAGGCTCCATGGCACCGGTAAGCTAGCCACTCGATTGCCAGCCCTGACACTAAAGCTGCCATTCACTAACAGCTTCTTAAGACAGTTTTGCTCTTTCCTCTCTAGTCTCCTCGCCACCCTCTGCTCATTCCACTATCCTCCCATGAGCCACATTTGATTCTTTCACAGCATACTAGGGGGGTCAGCATCCCGCTCAGCACACCTCAGGCCAGATGGAGCGGCTTTCTGGTTGGCGGTCATTCCCGAAACCACCCTCCTTAGTCATAGGGAGGAGGGGAGGAGCCTATGCCAACTCAAATATAGACACTGGAGTGTGCTGCTGAAGCCTGAAAAGGGCTTCAGATTCCTTCACTTTGGCACACCTACCACTTTCCCTCTAGCCCTCCGCAGAACTCGTCCTTGTGCTGGAAGTGTGTAGGACGGCTCTCTTTAGTGACTCTTACTGTGCTGTATTGTTCTGCAGGAGACTTCAGTGGCCTGTTAACTGAATCTGATGGGCAGGAAAGAGCATTTTACTTAGCTGGGTTGCAGCACTTCTTAAAAACGTAGCTCACAGAACGTACGTGGTCACGTGTGTTTCAAGTTTTATACCTGAGGTAGCTTTCCATGCACAAGGAAATGGAGCCTGCTGGTGGGAGATGCAGAATGAATGAGGCCACAGAACCTGCCCAAATGCAACATCCAGTTCTCTGTGGTTTTCAGAGGTGTGAGTGGTAATGAGTGATCCCATTTACACTAGTGTAACTCTGTGGGACCTAAATGGGATCACTCTACATTTATACAAGTATAAAACTGGGCAAAATGTGGCCCGAAACCTGTCTATATTAGTGAAAAGCTCAACGTGTTTGGAAACCACTTTTAACGGAGGCCCTATCTATGCTGCAACTGGATTTTTCTAAACAGTTGGCAACACAGTGGTGATTTCCAGGCTCCTTGTGTCTCAGTGATTTCCATATCAGCTCTGCGTAGTTTACAAGTAAAGAGATGATTTTTCTCTCACTCAACCATGCAAATGCAACCAGGGATCAAACTGTCAAGCTGGTTTCTGTCTATTACGTGCCTCCACAGCAGCAATAAAAAGTGCCTCAGAACCAATTCTGCACTAGTTCCTGTACAACCACACTGTCTTCAGTAGATTTAGATAGGGCTGGAATTTAATAAACAATCCTGTCGACGATGCACAAGGAGGCATAAGATCCAGCTCGTACACATAGGTGTTTTGGCTCTGACAGCCTAGCAGAAGTTCCAGATACTCAGATACAAGTCAGCCCTTATAAGAAGAGAGCGTAGATGAATAGTAATCAAATCTTACTTTTGTCACTAACGTCAGCCGTCAGGGATTCTGATACACAGCGTGCACATCTCTTGGGTAACAAGGTACCATTCTGACATAGTCTTTTCTCACATTAGAACCATACTTCTACATAGGAATTGCCAGACTGAGTCAGACCCAAGGTCATTCTAGTGCAGAACCTGTCTCCGGCAGAGGCCAGCACTGGATGCTTCAGAAAGAAGGTGCAAAAAACTTCACAGTAGGTCAATATGGGATAATCTGCCCCCCCCCGTGAAAGTCATGTTGTAATCCCTAATAGCTAGGGATTGTTTTAAGAAACTGCAAGTGAAAGCTGTACACTCGATTTAAGATTATTCTTAAATGTTCAGGTTGAAGCTTCGCAGGAGACTGGGAAACATGAAAGCCAAGAATAACTGGCTGTTTTCAAATAGCTTCTGGATTTAGCTTGCAATATGCATTATTGGAAAAACAAACAAACATTCTCTTTTTCTGAGCAGAATTTGGCCCTTTGTTTTGGGGTCACCATTCTCCTTGGCATGCATTTATAAAGCCACTTTGGTGGGAGTGTGGTCACTGCGAACGGTTCCATACCCAACGAAGTCTTGGGTCTCATCTTGGGTCTTGTCCGTAAAACAGACTGAAGCAAAGTAGCCAGCTGCAAGTGGAAGCTGCTGCAATGTTATCCTGCAGAGGTTTTCGATGGCTGGCAGGTTTCCAAAGCAAATGAAACGTTACCCATCCACCCACCACCTCCCGGTTTGCTGAAAAACATTTAAAAACAAGATGGAAAAAATAGTATATAGCAGCATGTAATTATTCATTATCTCTGCAAGTATTCACTTATTATTTAGATTTCAGTCTTATTAAACTCCACACCAAAGGAAGCCTATCCAAAGCTCTAGGAGCCCTCAATGCCTATTTAAAAAACAGAAGACGATTGGAGATACAAAGTAAAATTTAATCAAAGAAACAGCATTTCTTTCTCCCCCTCTCCCCCCGGCCCCACAACATTTGATGGCCTGTCGTGACCAGTGCAGCTTAAAACTCCAATCACACTATTAAAATTTAAGAGAAATATTTTCCTAGAAAGAATGGAAAGAAACAAATACTCTAGAAGGGACTTCACTTCCTCCAGTCGCTACTGTACTCCAGAGTTTATTGGTAAGATGTACAGATTTACTAACATGATACATTAGGAATTTAAACCCTTTGTTTCTCTAAACTCTGCCCTGAAACAATGCCTGGGTTCTAATTTTTGTTAGCACTAGTTTTCATTTTTAACATTGATTTTTATAACCCTGTTATGACAGCCATGACACGGGAGGTGAAACCTAAAACAAAGGCTGAAATAAGAGGAAAAAAACATACAGTGAGCCTATAAACCAGAGATACAACGGCACTGTTGAATCATTATAGGAGAATGACACAGAGGGATATGCCTATGTGATAGTATTTGATACATTACAAACCAGTTACAGACCTAAAAGTCGCAATACTACAACAAAAAAACTTCAAAAACAGACTCCAACGAAAAACTGCTGAAGTGGAATTAATTTGCAAATTGGACATCATTAAATTAGGCTTGAATAAAGACTGGAAGTGGATGGGTCATTACACAAAGTAAAACTATTTCCCCATGCTTATTTTTCCCCCTACTGTTACTCACACCTTCTGGTCAACTGTTGGAAATGGGCCATCCTGATGATCACTACAAAAGGTTTTTTTTTTCTCTCCTGCTGATAATAGCCCACCTTAACTGATCACTCTCGTTATAGTGGGAATGGCCACATCCATTGCTTCATGTTCTCTGTGTGTATATATATCTATATCTATATCTTCCTACTGTATTTTCCACGGCATGCATCCGATGAAGTGGGTTTTAGCCCATGAAAGCAAATGCTCAGATAAATTTGTTAGTCTCTAAGGTGCCACAAGGACTCCTCATTCTTATTGCTGATACAGACTAACACAGCTACCACTCTGAAACCTTAAATATTTGATGCTATCTTTAAAAAATTATTCATCAGTCCATTCCTTAGCTTTACAGTTCTACTCAGACTCTCTCATCCTGGAGGATTCCAAAGTGCTCTGCAAATTATGGGGGCATTCCTATAGTTGTCCTGCTGAAGTCAGTGGGAATTTTGCCTGAGTAAGGACTGCAGGAGTGAGAGGAGATTTATACATTCAGGAGCACTAAAATGCAGCAATCAACTGGTGCATTGCACAGTGTGCAACAATGGGGTTGGATTGGAGAAGGAGAAAATTTTTGACCAAGGGCAAATTTCTACTCTTAAGAATAAGGCCAGGGGCACTTTAATATCCACACTGAGATGACATGATCTTACTTTTTAAGGTCTCATCTATACATAATAAACTGCATAAAATTGGGGGAGCGGGGGAGGGAATTTAAACTTTGGAAGGGCAGAGTCCAAACTTTCCAGGATTTCCAGGACCTTGTGGTTCCAGGCAAGGTGGGCACATCAAGTGTCAGATTTAGATCATTGTGCCATCCCCTTCTGTCTCTATTAGAAAGAACAAGGATGGGCTTGAACCAAAACCTGGAACTTCAGAAGGGTTAAAAAAAAACAAAAAAAACCCTGGGTCTGATTATAAATTTTGCAAATGGCAGAACTCAATAAGCTGAATTCAAATCCCAGATCTGAAACACGGAGGAGAAACAGGCCAGATCTCCTTCTTAAGTTCAACTAAATGCCACTGATGACATAGACCAGTGATTTCCAAGCTGTGGTCCGTGGACCCCTGGGAGACTGCAGATTATGTCTAAGATTTCCAAAGGGGTCCACACCTCCATTTGAAATTTCTTAGGGATCCGCAAATGAAAAAAGGTTGAAAACCACTGATTTAGGTTAACCTCTTGTAGAGTTTATTAAGGTGATGTTGATAGCTAATGTTATTAAGATCTGAAATAGTTTGTTCTTATATTCAGAGAAGACTAAGGGGTAGAGGATTTTAGAAGAAAACTGCAAGATGAGGAGGAGCTTCCAAAAGCAATCGTCCAGTTGTGGGGTGTTCCATCAATAGACTGTCTGGGGAATTTACACACGCCTTCATAGTGCAAGTGGCTTCCTGGCTTTGGTTTAGAGCTCATGTGTCCTGTTTCCTTTCTACTCTTCCCTCAGCTCATGTGTTCTTCGGTCCAGAAAGCCCTATTTGAGGAAGAGGATCAAGTGAAGAAACTGCAGCAGAAGGTGGCAACCTTGGAGAAACGCAACAAGCAGCTGCGAGACCGGGTGAAGAAAGTCAAGAGGTCCCTCCGGCAAGCCAGAAAGAACAACAGGCACGTGGAGCAGATAAACCGAAAGCTCAGTGAGAAGCTCTCCTCTGCAGGAGGTCAAATCCCGCATATTAACTCTTTAAAGCAAGAGAACTCTCATGCTACCTACCTTAAAGTATAATGCAAGGTTTAGGGTACAAGCCAATGATATTGGTGACTTAGGGCCTGATCTCATGCTCCTTACACAGCCAAATACTCCAGTGGGAGTTTTGCCTGCATTAGAGTGCAGGATTTGGCCCTCATACCTTGTCTACACTGGCATTTGAACCATGTATGTAAAACAAATTGGAACTCTGTTTAGATACAGTTCTAGATAAACAGGATCAACACCAGATTTGGCTGGACACTAGACTGGACCAAGCTGTCTGAAGAGTGCTTCCAAAGAGTCTGTTTGAGCCTTACGGGGAAAGCAGCATCAGTATGCTTTGGGTCCATTTTCACTGCCCAGCCTGGCAATATTTGAAACCAGGTTACCTGGACCTGTGTCTAGGATCGGATCCAGCTCTCACAGTCAATGGGAGTCTTTGCACTGACTTTCCATGGGAGCTGAGTCAGGACCATAAAAAAGTAGATTTCAGATCCAGTTTTCAAGCATGCTTCAATTTTTAGGGTAGACAAGGTCTCCTGTCTTGTAATCACTGTTTTGAGACCATGATGGAGGTTGCTGGGCAACCTCATTTACCTAGGTTTAGATACTGTAAAGATCACATCAATATCAACAGGGCATTAAAATTAAGGTAGTTTATATGTGTATATATTTTAAAATCCTATAGAAAATATTTTTATTACACATTTGATATAGTCTAATTTCTTAAAGTATGAAGTAAATCCTGTTTCTTTGAGGCAGTCATCCCTTAAAATATATTTCCCAACATTCCTTCTTAGGCACTGCCAAAAGAGATTAGAAACTGAATTATTAAAACGGCTTAGGTTAAGGCAGCAATCTCATTGGTTGACAAGGATGCCAACCTTGTGTGTATATATCAGTTCATGGCTTGGGACTGGTTAACCAAATCACCCCTCTTCATATCAATACGCCATGGAAGAGTAGTGAAAAAAAATAAAGGAAGGCATTCGGTGTGTTTCCCCTTTTTGGTTTGTTTTTTTAATATTTATTTTATAATCAATTTATGTGACCTGAATACAAATACGCTTAATACTTGCAACTTTAGGACAGGGGCAGACAGACTTTGCCCTACCAAGGGCAACGTTGACAATTTGCCAGGGCTACACCTGACTTGCATAAAAATGACCAGATAGCAGCTTATCTTTATTCCAGAGATGGGGGCCAGGGAGGAATAGGTCCCTGCATGCAATGCTTGATCTGAACCCCCAAACCTTACTAGACTATCTAGATCCTGGCGGAACATTGCATGCTGGGACATGTAGTCGCCACAGGCTGCACCTCTGTACCGAAGAGAAGAGCAACCACAGGCCGCATTGGGCTCATGGACCATCCTTGCATTAGGACCTAGAGGGAGGCTGTACCAGCTTTTATACAATCATTTGCATCAAACCAAGATGAACTTGAGACTTAACTGTTGCTTTGGCTTCTAGGAAGCAGCTGAAGCTTAATTATCTTCCAACTCTGCTCCGCTTGGAAACAGAAGCATATATTTTTCTCCTGAAAAATACTGGCATTTCTTAAAAGTCTGACTCTTCTATAAGCTACAGCAGTTTCAAAGCATCTGCCTGTCGAGTAGGCATAATTCAGGTTGAAATAGTACAATTTCTGGACAACTACTGCAGACCGGAGGTTTTCTTAGCATCCTAAAAACCATCAATAGATTTTTATTCAGTCAAAAATAAAATCCAGAGGAAAATATCTAGGTTTTGTGTTGTTTCTATTTTTAATCTGTTTGAATAAAATTAACTGTTTTCTTGGCATTCGTACTAAAATCCTGTGTTTACTTTTTTAAAATAAAAATGTTCTTTGTTAATCACGTATGTTTAGTAAGGCCGATAAGATGTTACTAATACAACTAGATTGTCGTTTTTAAATGAAAAGGTGATTTTCAATCAAACCAAAATTTTGCAGAATATCTTTGTTTTGGTCAAAACTTTTTGTTTGTCAAGAAGAATACTGAAATTTCTCATTCTGTTTTGGTGGGGGAAATCCCACTCTTTCATTTTTAAACTTTTTTTCTCTCCTTTTCTAGTGGGGAAAAAGTATAAAAAAGCAAGAGTGTTTATTTCCCTCTAGGAATTTCAAACATTCATTGTATGTTTGATCAGTTGATTGAATTTTTCATTGAAAAAACAAACAAATTAGTGCAAGACAAAACATTTTTCTTTTGAAATTTTTCACTTTTTTTTTTTTTTGACCAGCGCTAAAGATGTGGTCTAGCAGCCTGAACACTACACTAGGAGGCAGAAACTCCTTAGTTCTGATCTTGGCTCTGATCCTGACTCCCTTCGGGATCATATAGCTTAGACAAGAGTTTTCAGAAAATTGTGTGTGCACTTTGCACATGCAGACACATGCATACAATTCATGCCTTGTTTGTACATGGTTACGACAGTCACACTTTGAATCCCGATAACTAAGCGTACCAATTTAGGTGTGTAATTGTAGCACACATGATTCATAGAGTTTAAGATCAGAAGGGACCATTAGATCATCCAGGCTGGGTGTAATTTAATGACCTGCGATATACAGGAGGTAGGTTACCCCTGTACTGAGCCCAATAACTTGTGTAAATGACCTTAAAGTCTACCTCATTCTCTCCTCTGTAAAATGAGGATACTACTACTTACCTATCTGGCTAAATAGTGAGAATTACAAACGTTACCTAGACTTACTGAAGTGATACGTATTATTAGCAGACTACATCAGAGTATGCAGATACTGGGAGATCCACGTTTCACAAATACCCACTAGCTTCCTAGCTTGCATTACTTGTGAGATATGTGCATGCACTGTATTTAGTAAGGGCTAGTACGTAGAGTCCAGTGATGTGTGTGTGTCTCTGCATTAAACAGAAATGCACTGTCACTATGCTCATGGTCATGCACTGTGGTTGCAAGGGACAGAGTTTGTAATGCATGTAATGACAAAAGTATTGTCCCTTTCCATCTGAGGAAGGTACCTGGTGGAAACATGTAAAGCCAGATTGTGACTGGCCCTGACACAGGTACACAATATGGGTGTAACATCCTGCCTAAGTGTGAGTGTCCCTCTCCAGTGGGTGATCCACAGAAGATAAGAGCATACTACTACCAGATAAAGGAGGTACTCCTTTAGCTCAAGTTGTAAAGCCAGCACTAAAGGTCTTGGGTTCTTTCCCTGATGGTCGTTAGACATTGGTAGATTTGAAATGTTCAACCCCTTGGCTAAGTGTCAGATTATTACATAGGCATAAGGAGCAGGGAACAGGCACAAGTGCAGTGCTTGGTTGTGGCAGTGTGCACACTAGATTTCAAATTCACAGGCTGACAACCATCAGGGCTAGAACCTCAAGAACAGTGGAAAGCAGGTTGTCTGCTGCTGCCACCTGATCACGGTGGGGACCTCACCCTCCTAAAAGCTGGAGCAACACCCCTCCTTTCGGGAACACAACACTTCCTGGAAACACCTCAAGGGTAGTGCAAATTCTCCTTCTTTCCAGCCAAAGCTCTCAAATGTACTGTATTTTGTGGGATGTGCTACATTTCAGTCAAATCAGGCTCCCTGTCTCACTAATTTAGGAAGTAATCCACAGATGAGAGCACCTGCCCCCATCAAAATAGCCCTTAGCCTGCAGGAAGGTGCCCTGGAATAGGAGCCAGGAGACCACAAGATCAAGCCTCACCTTTTTTACTGACTGGTGTTAATAATGTGCACTTCATACCCCTGTACTGCGGATGTGAGGATCCCAGGTTTAACCCCTGCTGACAACTTCCATGGGGGACCTTAAAATTATTGTACTTCAGTAGCACCTCTGAGCCCCGGTTATAAGCCAGGACCCCCTTGTGCTAGGCTCTGTACAAACACAGAACAAAAGGATGATACAGTTGCTCCAAGAAACTTCCATTTTTCCATAACTTGAATTGTGTTGGTGTAGGGAACAGCATGAATTGAATTTGGGGGTAGCCTGATCACTCTCTTTCTCCCCCTGACACCCCAAGTAGAGAACTCCCCCCCCTCAACAATCATTTAACAGCCAGGGCAGGGACCCCCTCAAACCTCTGCCCATATCTCTAGCAGATTACAGAACCATTTCATTTGATTCACACAGTGAGGAGCAATCCGTAACAATGGGTTTATGGTTTAAAATACATATGAAATTTATCAGCTATGGTGTGATGTGTGACAAAACCGAGGTCTTACTTATGTCAGTCTTTGGTCACATGTCAATGGTTTGTGTCACTCAGTCTTTGGTTGGTGACACTCATCAGATTTGAAGGGGAGGCCACCAATGATTGGCCCCAGATGGTATAGCATGAAAGTTCCTCCAGATTTAGAGAACATGTCTATTGACACAGCCGAACCAAGTGAGCTGGATGATTCCCTCTCATAAACCACAAGCATCATCATGATTTAACAACCCCACACAGGTGGCGACAAGCAAATCATGCAGCAAAGGAGGAGGAATTATGGAGGACAGTGTTAGCAGCTTTCTCTGGATTGCATCAACAAAGAAATCTAGGCAAGACAATGATTCCCATATTTCTGATTATTAATTTGGGGGAACAGCCACGCTCTGTTTCTGTGTTGGTTTATTTATTTTATTGGAGTGCGGGGGACAGAATAATTGTGTTCGGGAACTAGGGACAACAGTCCAGCTTCTGGTATCAATTGCACTCCACAGAATAATTCCACTCAAGTTAGATTTATCCTGTTGCAATGGCGATCACAATCTGGCCCAGTATTTTTAGGGTTGATCATAGAATCATAGAACTGGAAGGGACCTCAAGAGGTCATCTAGTCCATCCCCTGCACTCCCTGGCAGGACTATTTATCTAGACCATCCCTGACTGGTGACTGTCTAACCTGCCCTTAAAAACTTCCAGTGACAGAGATTCCACAACCTCCTAGGCAATTTATTCCAACGTTTAACTACTCTGACAGTTAGGAAGTTTTTCCTAATGTCCAACCTAAACCTCCCTTGCTGCAATTTAAGCCTATTGCTTCTTGTCCTGTCCTCAGAGGTTAAAAAAAACAATTTTTCTTCCTCCTCCTTGTAACAACCTTTTACGTGCTTGAAAACTGTTACCGTGTCCCCCCTCAGTCTTCTCTTCTCCAGACTAAACAAACCCAATTTTTTCAATCTTCCCTCACAGGTCATGTTTTCTAGACCTTTAATAATTTTTGTTGCTCTTCTTTGGACTCTCTCCAATTTGTCCACATCCTTCCTGAAATGTGGTGCCCAGAACTGGACACAATACTCCAGTTGAGGCCTAATCAGAGCGGAGTAGAGCGGAAGAATTACTTCTCGTGCCTTGCTTACAACTCTCCTGCTAATACATCCCAGAAGGAGGTTCGCTTTTTTTGTTACACTGTTGACTCATATTTAGCTTGTGGTCCACTATGACCCCCAGATCCCTTTCTGCAGTACTCCTTCGTAGGCAGTCATTTCTCATTTTGTATGTGTACAACTGATTGAGGCTTCCAAAATGGAGTACTTTGCATTTGTCCTTATTGAAGTTCATCCTATTTACTTCAGACCATTTCTCCAGTTTGTCCAGATCATTTTGACTTTTAATCCTATCCCAATAAAACCCCAATTTATCCTGTTCACAGAAATATTAAGTCTCCTGGGTCCAGAGAATCCCCCATCACAGGGACAAAGGTTTCCATTCCAAAAAGGAAAAACATCCAGAGGCTTGAATGAAAGAACATGACAGAACATGGACAGCAGATGAACCTGACAAAGTCTGTCAACTGGTTCCAGCAATAAATCTAAGTAATTGCTATAAATTTCCACTTTCCCCCCATCTAACCACAAATTATTTTAATTTCAGTCACAGTAACTTTGATATTTCACCCAAGCTCAAAGCACTTGCCACACAAAACACTGTTTCCAACATCAGTTTTAGTCTAGGCACATTTGTGTTGCCAAAAATGATAAGACAAAGAGCAGCAGTGTGGTCCAGTGGGAATGAGGAGAGCTGTTATTTATATTACAGTAGCATGTAGAGGCCTCAGTCCATACTGGGATCTCATTGTGCTAGGCACTGTACAAACCTTCATAGGACACAGCCCCAACCTCAAAGTACTTACAATCTAAATACAGAGACAAAGGCAAACAGGAGGCAACGAGAGCTGAAATGATTCGCCCAAGGTCACATAGCAGGTTAGTGGCAGAGATGGGAACAGAGCACAGCTCTCTTGAGTCCCAATCTAGTGCCCTGCCTACCAACCACACACTCTCTCTAGCCGAGTTCCTATCCCAGCATTGCCATTGACCTGATGTATGACCTCGGGTAAAATCACTTCACCTCCCTATACCAATTTTGAATGGGCCCAGGTCAATGTGCAGCCAGCCTTCACACCTGGGGCCAACAAGATTGCCCCACATGCAGCTGTGCCCAGAGACAGACAGTGTCACATGTCATGGATGACTGCCCTCGGATAAGGTTTGCTGGTGGTCTGAGGGCTCTGAACTTGGCTGATGAGGCTGCCACAAATTGGCTTGGCAAGCGCCTCATCTGATAAGACGATAACTTCCCTATGTCCTCAGTTTTCCCAGCTGTAAAAAGGGGACAGTGACACTGAAATTCAGTGACTTGTGTCACACAGGAAGTCAGACTAGATGATCGCAATGGTTCATCCAGGCCTGAACATCCAGAAATAGTACTCTTGATTCTGCGCTCGCTTTATTCCGCCTACATCCTTTAGTTTCTCTGTGTCTCCAGATGGGTGCACCTCAGCTGTTTATACAAATGGTCTGAGTTCTGGAATCCACATCCCAGAAATGCACTAACTAAATCTGTGACAAGGCTAGAGCCAGTCAGAACACAAGATTTTTTTCCCCGATGAAAATTTTGATGAAAACAAAAATATTTTCATTGCCACGTATTTCCCGCAGAAAATGTCAACTTTTTGGCCCCAAAGTTTGAACAACAAAATGTATCAGCGAAAGCCTTTCCTGGTTTTGAGCATTCATTCCCCTCCTCTCCCTGATAGAATATTGAAATTTTTCATGTAAAGCAGAAATAAAAAAAACATCAAAAAAACAGTTTTGACAGAAAATATTTGACCCGCCCTAGATAAGACCCTGCCCTGGCCCCATTTCTGTATGGCTAACTCCAGTAGCAAGACCCTATTCCAGAAGCTACTTAGTACTGCAATTCTGTTCTCTTCCAACTGCCAGCTTCTGAAATATGTTAGAGGTGGTATCTCGCCACCACTGTTGTTTTGATTTGAGGACATAAAGTGCTGTACAGAACTGCAAGTGTCAGTACTATTAATGATTTCATCATCTTCTCCTGCATCTTCCTCCCATGGGTTGGGGGGGGAAAGGGGGGGGGATCACACAAAGGTCCTGAATTACAGGTCTGGAGGCTTTCATGTACGTGGTATAAAACCAAGACAGTGCACTAGGATCCAGCATACAATCAAATGACTGTAAAAAATATACACTGACAGGGCAATCTGCTAGAACTGAGCATATGAGCTTTGCTAAAGGCTTGATCCTGTGAGGTACTGAGTGCTCTCAGCTCCCATTGATTTCAAGGACCATGCGGGATCAAGCCCTAAGCGTTCCTGCATTCCATAGTCTCCTACAGTAACACTGGGCAGAAGATCTAAGTGAGTGGCACAGCAATTCAGCATGCTTTATTCAAGGGTAATGCTACAGTGGGCTACAGATTAGTGTTAGTTTTCACTGTGAAATAAACAATTACCCACGGCCAATTATATTTCAGCCACAAGCAATTATTCTAGCCCAAGTGTGAATCAACTTAATTCTTTCTTGGTGGGTTTGAGAGTGAGAACAGGCATTTTTCCACAGGTATATGAAGTAGAGCAGAGGCCAGCATTTAATGGCTACGTGTTTCTCTTCTCTTCCATATGCGACACTGCATTCCAACCAAGGCTGTAGTGGAACCAAACGAGCATGGCTTAATGGTTACAGATGGGTCTCCTGGGATCTCGTCTTGCTTCAATACTAATTCACTGTGTGAACTTGGGTAAACCACTTAGCCTCTCTGCCCCGCAGTCTGCCTCCTGGAAAATACAGACCTACATCCCCAGAAGTCCTGTGAGGCTTTCACAGTTCATCTCCGCAAAGGACGTTGAAGTCCTCAGATGAAAAATGATACTCATGTGCCCCAGGCAGCGACATCAACAAAAACGTCACGATGGCTGTCAGTAGAATTTTGGACGAGCCATAGGGTGCCCCATCTTTTGGCATGTGATCTATCCAGAGGGGTTTACAGTGCTCTTTGTCCCTTGGCTGGTTGGCTCTCTCTCTCCACATAGAATAAAAGTGCCAGTCCTAAGTGCAGCAAAATTGGATTCCTGCCTAGGGGAAATGTGATCCATCAGCAGCAATTTGTTTCCTCGTGCGTCTTCACTACCAGAAGCCATGAACAGTTAGCAGCAGGCTCAGGAAGAGAGCAGCTAGGCCTAGGATGATTGCAGCTGGCACAGTGAAGAGAACAAGGATATAGGCAGCAACGAAGCAGCTGGGGCTGGCCTGGGTCAGCTGATTCGGGCCTGCGGGGCTGTAAAATAGCTGTGTAGACATTTGGGATCGGGCTGGAGCCCGAGCTGTGGAACCCCAGAGGGTCCCTGATCCCAGACTCCAGCCCACGCGGCTCCCTTTCACCACATCAGCACCCCCAGCTGACAGGGGGGAAGTGACCTCATGCTGCATCTGTTACACAACTGCTTCTCCCTCTGCTCACCTCCTTGTGCTGATCCATGGGCCTTGATCGGCAGCAGAACTTTTACATCTCTCGCTGAGGAGGGAAGGCCGTGCTGGTTTCCTGCTTGTGGAGTCAAGTGCTGCTTCCAAAGCCATGCCTTCCTAGGGCTGGAGGGGCATTTTTAATTAATAAGAGATGGTATCCTAGAGAGATGCAGCTTCAAGTTGGGTGGAAGAGTCATAAGTGAAATGAGCATGGCGGCTGTATTCTAATCCCCATGGATGCTTGGAATGCAAACGGAGACATTCATGCATCAGAATTAGCTCAGAATTAATTAAAGGAAATAGTACTTGGCACTTGGGTTTCATCCTCAAAGCACTTTACATACGTTAACTGAAATTAAATAGCGATACCCTCAGAGACCAAGAGAGAGGATACCGTACCAATCTCAGCCACTGCAGAGACTAAGATTACAGCATTCCCTTTATGTTTATGATGCTCTGAGAGCAGTCAGGTTGGATCATCATAAAATGGGCAAAATTTGTTCATGGTATAAAGCTACTGACAAAAGTATTAT
Organism: Eretmochelys imbricata; assembly: GCF_965152235.1. Lineage (NCBI taxonomy): Eukaryota > Metazoa > Chordata > Testudines > Cheloniidae > Eretmochelys > Eretmochelys imbricata. The sequence goes on from NC_135572.1 coordinate 345,515,605, forward strand.
TACATGGTCCCAGGGTGAACGTTGTCCATCATGTTTAGTGTCACCAGAGCTAGCCATACAGAATTATTACCCTATCTCCTTATTACCCTATATTCAAAGGCTTTTGTGCTCAAGGAGGATTTAAATTCCTGCACACACTGGAATTCCCACATCTACCTGATTCCTACAGAAACAGCGGACAGCAGCAGCCCCAAAGCTTAGCTATGTCCTGTGAACCGATTTCCCAAAACAGACTTCTGAAAACAGGAAAACGGAGCAATGGCTATATTTTATTTAGCATTTTCTCACTGTGGTGAACAAATGCTTATCACTGGGAGGGATAGCTCGAGGTCAAATTCCTTTAAAGTGTGCTTAACTCAGGTAACTGAAACCTCAAGCTGCTGAAGGAAGGGGCCCAGGCATAAAATTTTCAGAAATCCGTAACCATCTTATAATTTCACTAATGCTGCTTTGAATGACCATTTGGAAGTTTGCCGCCTCAGTGAGTCTAGAACTCAGATCTTCTTGTTCCTAAAGTACAGGCCTCGACCACTCAAGCTAAAGGAGAATCTCCCTTTGATGGCTGTCAGTATAAGGCCTATAACAAAGCAGAGCAGTTCTGAGTCCACCCAGTGCAGGGTATGTGTGTGTATATACATACATTCGTCCATATGCACACGTGGATGCACCTATGCTCACACACAGAGTTTGTTATAGCATTCTTCCAGGGTTAATTATCAAACCCTTTCGAGTTCTTCTAAGCCTTTCTTTCCTGACTATCAGAATAGGCTGTCTTGGCATGTTTTGTTTGGAAGCACAAGGGTGTTAAGAGTTCCGGTTAAGCTTTCAATTATCTAAATCCAAGACTAAGTGGAAACTGAGTGGAAAGTTTCCTACTAAGTAAGAGTCTTTGTAAATGCCAAGCCTGTTCCTATGCAGATAATCCCTCGACTGTTTATATGCTGGAGGAGCTGAAAATCAGATTCACTCAGCACCCCACCCTTCAGATACACCACAGATCAGTCTGCAGAATGGCTGCCAGACCTGCGTCAAAGAGCTGAGCAGAGCATGTTTACAGTGGAAGGTGCCCATCACATGCTGCATGGTGGGAAGACCTGTCCGGTTCCAGGGTCAGTGATACTCGCCGTCCTGTGAATGTAAGAAATATAGCGGCAAGGGCAGAGAGGGAAGGTCTTCTTCAAAGTAACTCCTCGCACCTTGGCTCTCCTTTTCGCTGAAGCACTAACAAATGTTCTCCAGCCACTGCCTGCATCTTCAACAGTGCACAGACCCAGTCACTTCTCAAACACACCTTTCGTCCTGCGGCACTATTATATCCCCCTGGTGTCCGGACACTTCATTGCGAGGGTTCTTCCTCTCGAGCACTCCCTGTAGGCCATCCACCTTTGCACACCACTCAACCCCCCCCTGAAAAGCGACTAGGTCACACCCCTTCCAGGGTAACAAAATGTCCAACTGTATCAACCTGAACCCTGGGCTCAAACCCTTCCTGGGGTTCTGCCTTTCCCCAGCTCTGGAATCGAGCCCTGTTCTGCACAGCCTAAGTCTTCCTTCCAAGGGTCTCGCTACACAGCCCAGGGCAGCAAGCCGCCCAGCCTGGGTTGACAGATTCAGGCCTTGCACTACCATGCTAAAACTAGCCAGGTAGGCTCGGGCTGGAGCTCAGGCTCTGAAGCTCACCTCTCCCCACCCCACAGGCTTCAGAGCCCAAGCCAGAGCTTCAAAGCTCTGTCTACATAGCTGTCTTTACTGTGGTAGCATGAGCCCAGGCCGGTCGACCCAGCTGGGACGCTCACTGCCATGGGCTGTGTCGATGTACCACCACAGTCTTTGGGGCATCCACCCTTCACAGGAACCAGCCCACCTGTTGCTCCTCCTTGTGGCTTTTCCTCTGGGGCTGAGCTCTCTCAGCCCTCATAAGGCCCAGATGTCTGGATCCTTCTTTAGTCCCATGCTCTCTGGCCAGGGCCATCCTTAGGATTTATGGGGCCCTACGCAGTATTATTAAACTGGTGCCCCTGTGCCCGACTTGCTCTTAGCAACATAAACATAAGCTTACAGTGTTGGAAAAAACTTGCCACATGCTCTTTATTAAAAACAGTTAAAACAAATGAAGCACACTGTAATGCTGATGGACTACACTTGCACTGAAGAAGTGGTGCTAGCTATGGAAAAAATTCTGATTCATTGAGAGAATGAGGCAAATAATATAATTTTTTTAATCTGTCAACATTTTATTGGAAATTACTGTCAAGAGGTATTGAAACAAGGATTTGTATTTAATTAAAAGCAAGCTTTCTGGCTTTTTTTGGCTGCAAAATCAGTAATAATGTCATCGTATGACAAACACGAAGTGATGTCTTGTTCGACTGCAAGAATAGCAAGACCAGTCAAGCGTTCCTGATTCACTGTAGAGCGGAGATAGTTTTTAAATGAGCTTTAGTTTTGACCACCCCTGCCCGCGGACACCCAGAAGACCACCCGCCTTGCTGACACACACTGAGCTTCACACACACCTGATGCAGCGGCCGCCTGGGCTTGCAGCCCGAGGCGGGGAGGGGAAGGGACGAGGCAGCAAAGGATATCGAGCTACCCAGCCCACCTCATGGCAGTGGAGCGTCACAGGTCCCCGCAGAGACCCTCGTACCCTCTCCCTCACTCAGAATGCGCCACACCGGCTCATTCGGCTCTGGGAATATGGCCCCTGCCTAAGGAGGCTGCAGTGTGTGCTGGGCATGCGGGAGCCAACCCGCTCTTACCTGCTGTCCCGGTGATGCCCCAAATTTTCGAGTGCCCTATGCAGCCACTTTTGCTGTGTGTGACTAGGTACAACCCTGTCTCTGGCTGACAAGTAACTACCTAATTACCATCCAGGTGAAATGAACTTGACTAATTGACCCTTTAACTCTTTCTCACTCCTGATTGGGGTGAGGTTCATACCATCACAGGGCCCTTTTCCTCCTCACTGATACCATGTCCACTAATATCACAACCCTCTGTGGTAGGGCTCTGTACAGCAGAATTGCGAGACACTCTCGTGCGTGACACAGCACAACCCCTTGCCACTGGGAGCATCACCTCAGCCCTACTGCCCCTTGTGCAGAGCCCATGGTGAACTACCTACGCTGGTGTCTCAGATCACAGTATGATGCCGTCTCTCTCTCTCTACTGAGCCATCAGTCTGATGAGCAGTTAGATGACCCTGGACAATAACTGCTGATTAAAGAATTTCAGATACTGGTGTTTAAACTCAGAAGTTACAAGGACGGAGAAAGGGAGCTTGGCAGCCTGCCCCGCTCTTCCAGCTCACCAGTGCATGTGAGGGCTGGCACAAAACACTTTCCATTGTTGGAAAGTTGGAGCCTTTTCTTCCAGCCTTGGCCCCTGATCCTGCTAGCAATTAACAGTGTGTGTGGACTAGGAGTACTTGCAAAAACTCAAGTCTCATGGTTAGTGCACTCCTTGTCCACATGCTCAACAAAACCTCAGACCCTGCTACTCCTTCAAAAACCCACTAGAGTGCCCTGGATTGACAGCTCAGCAAGCTTAGATAAACAGCACGAGACTGCGGGTCTCCACAGTGTCAGCCCAGTGCTCCTGGTTAGGCCTCTCCACTTAAATATAATGAATCTGCTTCTCCTCTTACTTGCACTAGTGTAAATGAGGGGACCATCACCAAAGCTGGTAATGACACTGGTGTGAAACTGAGGCGGGGGGGTCAAGAGAATCAGGCTCAGGGTTTCCCAAGGCCTTCACACGCTGGAGTCGGCACAAAGGCAAAGGGAATACATTTATTATGGATAAACTGGAAATTGACAGGTTTTTGGCCTGATCCCTTCTGAAGCTAAACAATTGACTGTGTGTGTCTGTACAGCAGCCATCTGGCTGCCTTCAGCCTGCACAGCAAAGGTTTCTGTGATCTAGAAAACAACCGACTCAGTGGCCAAATTTAATATGATCTGTGCTGAGTTGCATAAATCCAATTGTATTTCCATTCAAAGCAAAGGAACCGATCAAATGATCACTTTTGTCCAGAGACAGTGGCTATTTATCATTATAAAATGGCCTTTGGCTCAGAGTATTGGTAAAGGTATGGACGTATCTACAGGTGATTGAATTCAGCCCAGCTACTGTTGACCTGCAGTTGGCGCTGTCTGATGACAGTTTGGTAGCCTCTATGAAATGAGGTGGAGATCACAGTCCAGTTCCTAACTGACCACCACACGATTGATTCCTCTTCCTTGTTTCCTGCCTCTTTCATAGGTAACTAGGCTCTTCTCTGCAAGGAAGAGAGCCAAAACCATGTGAGCTGACTGTTTTCTGGGGACCAACAGATAACGGACCCAGAGGAAGGACACCGATCACAAGTTAGAATGCTGCAGCAGTACAATACGTCACGCTTCCACTGAACCTTTCATCTGTAGCCTTTAAAGTGCTTTATAAACTTTCATTCATTAAACCTTCACCCAGAGGCACCAAGAGATCGGTAGCTCACCCAAGTTCACACAGCAAGTCCGTGACAGAGCTGGGTTATAGAACCATGGCACCAGTTTCTAGAACCTGCCAGCGCCCAAATGCGGGGGGACAAGATGTGTGAATAAGACCAAAAAGGAGGGTGTGGCGGTCCTGGCACCGCCCCACCCCTTTATGGCAGGGATGGGATGGGGTGTCCGACCTTGCCACTCCGAATTTCATGTGCTCGCCTCTCTGTGGGCACCCGATGAGGCCTAATGGCCTCCCTCCATGCAATTACCCCTTGGCCGGGGTAGTGTGTCCTAATGGCCAGAGTCCATATAAATCGCTCCCAGTGTTGGAGCAGTATGGCCCAATGGCCAGAGTCCATATAACTCTCCCCTTGCAGATGGGGTAGTGCAGCCTAGCGGCCAGAGTCCATGTAATTCGCCCCAAGTGTCAGGGCAGTGAGGCCCAATGGCCAGGGTCCATATAAATCACTCCCAGCAGTGGAGCAGTGCAGCCCAATGGCCAGAGTCCATATAACTCTCCCCTTGCAGATGGGGTAGTGCGGTCTAGCGGCTAGAGTCCATGTAACTCACCCCAAGTGTCAGGACAGTGTGGCCCAATGGCCAGCACCCATATAATCACCTCTTTCAGACAGGGTAGCATGGCCTAGCGACCAGAGTCCATATGATTCCTGTGGTGTGTGTGTATGGGGCAGGGCGTGGTAGGAGGACCCGGGCCCACCCTCTCCACTGGGTCCCAACCCAGGGCCCTGGTAGTGGCAAGTTCCCCTTGCCACCGGCTCAGTGGGGATCCACCCAAAACGTGCCGAGCCTCTGTGCGGCTCTAATGCCATTTTCCTCTAAAGTTCCCCTGGGTCACTTCCTACCAGAACCTCCAGGTTCTCCAATTCAGAGGGTCCTCTGGTCTGTTCCCCTCCTGCGATGTACTCCATTTGAGCATCAGGGTACGTCCCAGCTTGGCTGGCCTCCGGATCCTGGAGCACACATTGTCCCTCCTGGGGAGCTGATGGCGTGCCTCCTTCCCCTCCAGCGGTCAGCCCCCACTGAGCAGCTCTGCAGACTTTTAAACCTGTTCTCCAGTTGGAGCATGCCCAGCGGAGCATGCCCAGCAGAGCCTCCAGGGCCTGGCTTCCTCTGCTAGGAAGGAAGGGTTAACCTCTGCGGTACCAGCGCGGGGCCGCTCTGCCCCATCACAGAGGGATACAAAAAAACGGACTCATGCAGGAAACGGAGAATGCTTTCCACAACTTCTCTCTAGCTAAGAGACTTACATGGCCCGCATTGCCACAGCATCAGAGTCTCACCATCTTTAATGTCAGTTAAAACTTCTACTTCAGTTGGAGGATTCCGCATTTCTGACATAAATCATTTTCTACAATGGAGGCGGGAGAGAGTGGGACAGAGCTAACGTTGGTACTAAAATGAGCAACATCTCATGAGACGAGGGACTCTCGAGGGGGGCGGGCATGGCACTCCATTGCTGTAAAGATGCAAAGAAGATGAAATGCGCTCATGTGTCTGAGAAATCACCCTGGAGCATCTTACTCTCTAGTCCTTTCTACCTTGGCCAATGTAAACAGGGGTTTGAAAAGAGCTGCTTTCTCCAGGTGTTCTCCCCCGTGATTACACAACGGACATGCTTGTTGGATCAGAGAAAAGGATTTACAGTTTCCTTTTTCTATTTCGCTCTGTTTATTCTAGAGGAGACACCATAATCCAAACACTAATTTTTACAAGACTCAATCAAATCCTCTGCCTGAAGTCTGGCAGTTTCTATTACGTCATCTGCTCGGCTCCTCCTGCCTGTGCTTATGTTTCAAGAACTCCTGAGAAATGTTCGGCTGTGCTGGGGCTTTCATGCTCAACTCATTCAATGAGCCAGAATCCACAGAATCCAGATTTTCTTTCTTTTTCACAGCCTCCTGTACAGTGCGCACCCATGTGCAGGAAGCACGTCTTAAACTCTTTGTTGCTTGTTAGACACACATCTGCTCTGTGTGGGTATGACAGCTCCATCCGGGTCATTTCCTTTATCTGACGATGTCATACTCCACATGGGTCACCCCATGGGCTGCTGTTGCTCAATTCCCAAGGGACCTGGTGAAAGCTGAAACTGATGATGACGACAGCAGGAAGACCAGGACAGCAGGCATCCCTCCATCATTTATTTACATCTCCAAATACAGCACCTGCACTGCTTGCTGGCTGGAGGAAACATACGATCCTCCAAGCAAAGGGAGTTTAGAATCAAACATACCACCAGAGGGAATTTCCAGTCCAAAAATACAGAGGAACAAAAGGAAAGATGAAGCACACCATCCCCATTTGAAGCATAAGACAAAGACATGACTATATGGCAGTGCTCTGTCTGTTTGAACTGCTCAGGTCACTCTTTTAAGTTGTGGGGGGGGGATTTTTTTTATTATTATTTATAAAATAATACAGCTACAGACTTCAACTTGGGGGGGATAAGGAAAGGGAAATGTCACAGTCTGTTGTCAATACATTATTTTCCTTTTTCTAGATGCCAATGAAAACGACCTTACTCCAAAGTGGAAAGAGAAAGAAAGAGAAATGATGCATTATGTTTGTCTCAAGTAATTTTTTGGCTATGCTGTAGATTATTTTATTTATACATTGTTGGGGTTGGTCCTGCTTTGAGCAGGGGGTTGGACTGGAAGACCTCCTGAGGTCTCTTCCAACTCTAATCTTCTGTGATTCCATGATACATGAAATACATTGTTGGGGAGTTGGTAGCATCTCTTCTAGTAAAGTTGTCTAACATTTTCCATGATAAGAGATTCTTACAACTTTAATTCGGCCCTCTTGTGCATATGCATTGTGAACAGTCTTTAATTACATGATCACATGCTGTGTCTCCCCCACCACAATCTCCCCAGAAAACCAGGACCCTATTGTGCTGGCTCATACAAACCATCAACAAAAATAAAGTCCCTGCCCCCAAAAGCTTACAAAATAAGTAAATAAATTACAGGCAGGGCAGGTAGCACTGGTTATAAAGGTAGCCCCTCACTACCCATTGTAAGACCCTGTTTTCCGTTGTTTAGAACTTTGCCAAACTTGCACTGTTTGAGCTGAAATTTTCCATGTCAGATGGTTAGGCAAGGAGACTGGGACTGAGAACCAGGGGGACTGAAGGCTGGGACTGGAAGCTGATGAGAAAAATCGGGGGAGGAGAGACACACTAAAAGGGGATGCAGAATGGAAGAGACTGGGCTGGCTGGACAAGGAGACTGGGACTTGGAACCAGTATGGAGAAGAGGGATGGGGAGATCTGACACGGAACTGGGTGTAGAACTGGCACCGGATGGACAAAGAGACTGGGACATGGAGCCAGAGAGAATGTGTTGGGATGTTGACAATTCAACAGGAGGTATATTCCCCTGTATGTCTGTACGAACACAGAGCCCCATCATGGTGCTAGATATTACATAAAACCCAGGACCATTGAAAAACCCATCGCACTTACAGCAGATGTAGGTTGCTATCTGAATTGTTCTGCCAAAAATCCAACTCAGGCAACTATATCCGGCTTAAGCTCCTCCTGCAGCCTAAATCACATCTGGTATTTTTCTTCACTTCCTAAGCTGCCTGGTATAAGCAATCCAAGGGCACCAGCTAAGGTCCCAAGGGCACACCCACTGGAGTCATTGGAATTCCTCCACAGAAGAGTGGCACTGACAGTAAGAAATAAGCGAACTTCTCTACCATGAGGCTTATTTTATGCTTCATCTACCTGGGTCAACAGTTTTCTTGCCATCCTTCCCCACGTCTGGCGAGCAAGGGTGAGTTTAATGAAGGCAATGGAATGTGGTTACTTTCCCTCTGGGTCTGGACTTGCAGCATGGGCTCCAGTTTGGGGCAGTTAATCTCCCCTGGAAAAGCCACCCAACCTGCATTCCTCTAGCACAGGGGAGCACAGTGGCAGCAGCTGCTTCTTGTTTGTCTCCTGTTTGTTCACGGTGCTTCCCCTACCATTCACTTCTCCTCACTGCTAAGATACTGTGTGAACCATTCATTACCACAGCCTCTGGCCATTTCAAACTGGCACCGGAGGGTTTCCTGCCACTCATCTGATCTGCTCTCCCCATATGGAAAGCTAAAGTAAGCCCCAGACCAGCCATGTAGACAGCTGGCAGATTTGAGTAATGATTGTGTGGTCTACTTGGCTCCCTCTCGCTCAAGGAGCTGTAGGATCAGTGATTCCGAGGAATCTTTACATGCACCTTGGGTAACACCGGTATCAAATAAAAGGCTTGCTATGTGTCAAGTGCTGCCTACAAGCTGTAAATTACCCTTAAAGCAACTGTTAATGAACAAGGGGCCAGGGTGAGGCAATCCCACAAGTCTCAGAGGTGAGGTGACCTAATGCTGCCACTGAGGTCTCCCTGGGTGCAAGTCCGGATGATGTTCCAGGAATATTTCCCATAAAATTACCCAATTGGATGGGAAGGGAGGAAATGTTGCTGGTTTCCCAAGGCATCACACGGTGCAAAAATTTTTGTATCTCCTTTGATTGTCCTCACAAATGGTTACAGTTTCGTGGAGGTAGAGTTTTTTCATGCTAGTCCTCCCAATCCACTTCCCCCTAATCCCCATGTCCATTTCATCCTGTCGCAACCTGAGACCTACATTGTAAGTTTAAGAGATGGGACATTAGGAGTGTGTTTTTCAGTGTCCTCACTTGAATGAGTACCTTCAGAGATCTGGCAGAGGAGTTACTCACATCTAATACAGGGCCTGAAGGTTCAACTGTGGTCATAGAAGAGGAAACTGGTGAACTGAGAAGCAGAAGGATGATCCACTTGGGTAAAGGGAATTCAAAAAGCTTCCCAAATCAATGACTTCATTGCGTGCAAGTCCCCTTAGGTACTCAGGTGACAGACATCATTTAAGACATTGACATCAGCTATGTCAGTGAGGCAGTTATCATACAAAGTGTTGTTGTGATGGTTTGGGGGGACTCTCTATGTACAACTTGTGAATCCTTTCTGACATTGTGAACTCTCTGTACATTTATGTCCTTATGGTTGCGGTACTGTAACTGTACTGTTGCATCACACTTCTTGTGGCAAGGAGAGGGTGACTGGCACCAGGGTGTCTGCCTCTGAATGGGATGGTTGTTAAGGACCATCAACAACTGAATAAGCCCTGCCCTGGCAGAACAAAGGGGTGACTGCAAGCTAGGTAAAGCCAGATCTCAGCCAGCAAATGGAAAAAAACAAGAGGAGGAACAAGGAACCAAAGTGTTAGTGCTGGATTTTAAAAATTCAGAGGCTGGTCAGAAGCACAAAGTGATCTTGGGGCAGGAGAAGAGACTTCATGACCTGGGAGAGAAGCCTAAACTGGAGGTGTGAAGTCCAGGAGAGAGGACCTGGAACCCTGAAAGGACACTGAATCCCAAAGGTTTCAGAGTAACAGCCGTGTTAGTCTGTATTCGCAAAAAGAAATGGAGTACTTGTGGCACCTTAGAGACTAACCAATTTATTTGAGCATGAGCTTTCGTGAGCTATAGCTCACTTCATCAGATGCATACTGTGGAAACTGCAGCAGACTTTATATATACACAGAGAATATGAAACAATACCTCCTCCCACCCCACTGTCCTGCTGGTAATAGCTTATCTAAAGTAATCGTCAGGTTAGGCCATTTCCAGCACAAATCCAGGTTTTCTCACCCTCCACCCCCCCACACAAATTCACTCTCCTGCTGGTGATAGCCCATCCAAAGTGACAACTCTTTACACAATGTGCATGATAATCAAGTTAGGCCATTTCCTGCACAAATCCAGGTTCTCTCACTCCCTCACCCCCCTCCAAAAACCCACCCCCATACACACACAGACTCACTCTCCTGCTGGTAATAGCTCGTCCAAACTGACCACTCTCCAAGTTTAAATCCAAGTTAAACCAGAACATCTGGGGGGGGGGTAGGAAAAAACAAGAGGAAATAGGCTACCTTGCATAATGACTTAGCCACTCCCAGTCTCTATTTAAGCCTAAATTAATAGTATCCAATTTGCAAATGAATTCCAATTCAGCAGTTTCTCGCTGGAGTCTGGATTTGAAGTTTTTTTGTTTTAAGATAGCGACCTTCATGTCTGTGATTGCGTGACCAGAGAGATTGAAGTGTTCTCCGACTGGTTTATGAATGTTATAATTCTTGACATCTGATTTGTGTCCATTTATTCTTTTACGTAGAGACTGTCCAGTTTGACCAATGTACATGGCAGAGGGGCATTGCTGGCACATGATGGCATAAATCACATTGGTGGATGTGCAGGTGAACGAGCCTCTGATAGTGTGGCTGATGTTATTAGGCCCTGTGATGGTGTCCCCTGAATAGATATGTGGGCACAATTGGCAACGGGCTTTGTTGCAAGGATAAGTTCCTGGGTTAGTGGTTCTGTTGTGTGGTATGTGGTTGTTGGTGAGTATTTGCTTCAGGTTGCGGGGCTGTCTGTAGGCAAGGACTGGCCTGTCTCCCAAGATTTGTGAGAGTGTTGGGTCATCCTTTAGGATAGGTTGTAGATCCTTAATAATGCGTTGGAGGGGTTTTAGTTGGGGGCTGAAGGTGACGGCTAGTGGCGTTCTGTTATTTTCTTTGTTAGGCCTGTCCTGTAGTAGGTAACTTCTGGGAACTCTTCTGGCTCTATCAATCTGTTTCTTTACTTCCGCAGGTGGGTACTGTAGTTGTAAGAAAGCTTGACAGAGATCTTGTAGGTGTTTGTCTCTGTCTGAGGGGTTGGAGCAAATGCGGTTGTATCGCAGAGCTTGGCTGTAGACGATGGATCGTGTGGTGTGGTCAGGGTGAAAGCTGGAGGCATGCAGGTAGGAATAGCGGTCAGTAGGTTTCCGGTATAGGGTGGTGTTTATGTGACCATTGTTTATTAGCACTGTAGTGTCCAGGAAGTGGATCTCTTGTGTGGACTGGACCAGGCTGAGGTTGGTGGTGGGATGGAAATTGTTGAAATCATGGTGGAATTCCTCAAGGGCTTCTTTTCCATGGGTCCAGATGATGAAGATGTCATCAATATAGCGCAAGTAGAGTAGGGGCTTTAGGGGACGAGAACTGAGGAAGCGTTGTTCTAAATCAGCCATAAAGATGTTGGCATACTGTGGGGCCATGCGGGTACCCATAGCAGTGCCGCTGATCTGAAGGTATACATTGTCCCCAAATGTGAAATAGTTATGGGTAAGGACAAAGTCACAAAGTTCAGCCACCAGGTTAGCCGTGACATTATCGGGGATAGCGTTCCTGACGGCTTGTAGTCCATCTTTGTGTGGAATGTTGGTGTAGAGGGCTTCTACATCCATAGTGGCCAGGATGGTGTTATCAGGAAGATCACCGATGGATTGAAGTTTCCTCAGGAAGTCAGTGGTGTCTCGAAGGTAGCTGGGAGTGCTGGTAGCGTAGGGCCTGAGGAGGGAGTCTACATAGCCAGACAATCCTGCTCTCAGGGTGCCAATGCCTGAAATGATGGGGCGCCCAGGAGTTCCAGGTTTATGGATCTTGGGTAGTAGATAGAATATCCCAGGTCGGGGTTCCAGGGGTGTGTCTGTGCGGATTTGATCTTGTGCTTTTTCAGGAAGTTTCTTGAGCATATGCTGTAGTTGCTTTTGGTAACTCTCAGTGGGATCATAGGGTAATGGCTTGTAGAAACTCGTGTTGGAGAGCTGCCGAGCAGCCTCTTGTTCATATTCCGACCTATTCATGATGACAACAGCACCTCCTTTGTCAGCCTTTTTGATTATCCCAAAGAACACTCAAGACTAAAGTAGGGAATTGTGTACAGGTATTTCTTGTTTTGCATGGATCTGTATATTTCTTTTACCGTCTAAAGTAAAGAGCAATTGGTTTAGAAATCCCTCAGCACAGGCTGTCTTATTTGCTTCAACTATCATGTGTCCCTCAAGGTTTATGTTAGCGTACCCACAAGGGTGGAGCTCTGGGGAGCGCGGGCTTAAGCTACTCGGCAGCCTTGGGTGGTTCAGTACTGGCCTTGGGGCTAGGGCAGGTGGACCATGAGATCCCGCTTCCAAGAAGGGGCACCAGACAGAGAGTCTATGTGCAGGGAATGAGTCTAGAGGCCAAGGGAGGGACTGTGCCTGGAGCCTAGCTACATCCTGGAGAGTTTAAGAGCACAGGGATCCAGCACATGGGTCCAAACACAGAAGCCTGGTGAGCATCCAATAGACAGGAGCTTGACCCTTCAATAATCATAATGGCCTTAAAAATGAGGAATAAAAACTATGAGTGCAAATCAGTTTGCCATGGAGGGTAGCTGCTAAGGCAGGTGGAACAGGGAGAATAGGAGTATTAAATGTCAGTCCAAAAGACAGCACACACTACATCCATTATAAATATAGGACTTATCATACCAGTTTAAAATCACCAGTGCATCCAGTCCAGTATCCTGCCTCCAGCTGTTGCCGCTGACACATGCTTTAGGAGAAGGCAACAGAAAAATACCCAGCCTGATAACACGCCTTGTCAGTTGCTCAGACCTGTACATGTTGAGTCACTGACCCCGGTGGGAGATTAAACTGTGACCCACTGCGTGAGCTCTAATTACCCATATCATTATCTTAGCTTGCACAGATACAAAGACATTTGAAGGTCATAAAACTATCCAGCTTTTCCAAACCCAACCACAGTGTTTGTCTCAAATACACGATCTGCAGCTGTGAATGGGACAGCTAAGAGGTTGAATGCGACATGTTACATAAAGGATTGATTCTATTATGTGATGCATCCCCACTCACTGGCACAACAGTCATACTGTGTTCTGAGGTACAAATGACTCCCCCAGACAGCCATATGGCAGCAAAAGCAAGTCCCCTGAGGGATAACAAATATTGGCCAACAGGCGTCTGATGCAAACTGGGATGCCATAACTGAATGTCATTAGAAACACAGGGTCAGTCCTATTTATCCATTTCACTAGACACAAAATCAAAATAGTCAAAACAGCTAAAACCTGGGCTAATGTTGACCTATGGTTAATTGTCTACAGTTTCCAGCCAAGCTGGAAAATAATTAGGGGGCTGGAGCCCATGACTGATGAGGAGAGGCTGAGGGAACTGGGATTATTTTGTGTGCAGAAGAGAAGAATGAGGGGGATTTTGATAGCTGCTTTCAACTACCTGAAAGGGGGTTCCAGAGAGGATGGATCTAGACTGTTCTCAGTGGTAGCAGATGACAGAACAAGGAGTAATGGTCTCAAGTTGCAGTGGGGGAGGTTTAGGTTGGATATTAGGAAAAACTTTTTCACTAGGAGGGTGGTGAAACACTGGAATGGGTTACCTAGGGTGGTGGTGGAATCTCCTTCTTTAGAGGTTTTTAAGGTCAGGCTTGACAAAGTCCTGGCTGGGATGATTTAGTTGGGGTTGGTCCTGCTCTGAGCAGGGGGTTGGACTAGATGACCTCCTGAGGTCCCTTCCAACCCTGATATTCTATCATTCTAAACTCTAAATTAAAAAAGCAGCATCTCCTGAGCAAATCCATGTCCCTTCTTGGGCTGTTATTTCTGTGAGATCTATAGTAGAGGTACCGTGGGATCCACCGTGGAACAGAGTCGCACGTGTGCACTGCAGAGATCCAAAGGCAAGTGGACTCACTTGGCCATAGCAGTGATCACTGTGTCACCGGTGTAAAGCACTCTGGATGAACATTGACCCTTAACACGCTATAACTGTGGGATGTTCATATCTCAACAGATTTTTAGGAATCATGTCAGTAGCAATCTCTATTAAAGGGAAGAGAGAAAATAAACAGCAACTAATAACTAGGATCTTACATTTACGCAGTGTCTTTGAACCCAGTGTATCCCAACACCCCAAATTCACCTGTCCCTGAACTGCAGTCACCTCTGTGGTTGAACAAGGCAGCTATTTAACAGCACCTCGCAACAGCACCGATTAATTTAAATGAAGACGACCACATCTAATGGAGACTGCAGGGGCATTCATATAGGCAGATGCAACTTGGCCAAGGCACCAGGGCAGGCACCCTGACTCTTGTTACGCGTCTTTAGTGTCCAGAAGGGGTCAGGGGTTTACCTCTCAGCCAGCACACTGGACCTCTGGCAGCATAGCAGCTCCTAAAATAGCAATTGCTAAGAACTGGCAGGCATTCCAGTAATGGTATATTAGGTGCTTGTGACGCGTAATCTCAGCAACCCATCTAGTACCTTACTGAGAAGCACAAGGTTCAGCCTTTGTGCTGAGCCCTGGTGCATTGCTGCAGGCTGCCTCCAACAGTGCCCTTAACAGACTGCAGGGGCTTTGGTTCAGCACATACTCCAGGGTATGAAGAGTCCCGTACCTGAATCACCAGCATCACCTGCTGCAATATTCAGACTTTCCCCTGGAGTTTGCTAATGTCTCACTCAGTTGCTCACCAGCCCGGACCTTGCTTGGTTAGTCAGATCTAGCAAAATCACAGCCCAGGGATGCTACAGCTGCCAACCAAAGATCAAGCGGCAACCAGGACAACTGGCAAGCACTGAAGGCCCTGTATTTATTTTTTGGTGTACAGCTGATGCCCAGTTCTTTCCCTATGTTTATTGAGTTGAACTACAATGTCAACATTAAAGATGTCTTTCAAGTTGGTGACTACAGGCGTCACATTCTGAAGTTTGCTTTCACTTGATACATCTCTGGAAACTGTATTTACTATCTATCTAGGGTACCGTGTACGGTCCCCATTGCCACCACATCTTTAATGTATTTATCCTCACAACAGTCTTCTGAAATGGAGAACTGAGGGACAGAGAGGCATGAGTGCTCTCCTCCAGTTAGGTGCCTAAGCCAGGTCAGCCCTTTCTCAAGAAATGCCTCCCCTGCCCAATAGCCCAGTGGTTAGAGCATTTACCCAGGACGTAAGAGGAGTAGGTTCAAATCCCTATGCTGACGGATTCAGAGCAGAGACTTGAATCCAGACCTCCCACCTCCTAGTTGTGTGCCCCAAATAGGGTGACCAGAGAGCAACTGTGAAAAATCAGGACTGGGGCAGGGGGAATCGGCGTCTATATAAGACAAAATATCAACTGTCCCTATAAAATCAGGACATGTGGTCACCCTCACTCCAAATAGTGGGCTATATAGGAGGTTATCCTGGTGTGGACCTTTCTCAAGCTCTCCTGTTGAATCTAGTCCACTTTGTATGAAATACCTGAAGAAGCACTGGACTGAAACAAAAGCATGAGCATGACTCCGTGGCCTGGTGATTTGGGCCCTCCCTTGGGAATGGGGAAGACACGGATTCAAGTCTGTGCAATCAGGCAAAGGGTAGATTTGTGTCTGGGTGCCCCAGAAGAGTGCTCTGACCACTGGGCTGAGGGATCGAAGAGGGTGGTGACCGCTGCGCAGCAGGGTTTTGTGCAGCGCCCAGTCTGGCAGTGTGCTGTAAAGCAGCCTCATAGCCCACCTATTGGATTGGGCCCGACAGATGGGGGACTGCCTCCTTTGTGAGTCCCACCAGGGGCCGGGTGTGAGTTAGGCACCAAGTAGCCTGCTGGTATCTGGGCTAAGGCAGTTCTGTGCATACCCATCGGCAGAAGTTTTGGTACCTGGAACACTTCATCTGTGGAAATTTCAGTGCTTATAGACTTTAAATGCCTGCAGGGCCAGGTGGAGCTGCGTAGTAGTTTTGTGAATGCCAGAGGTGCCTAAATGTTGCACTTTGGCACCTACGGGCACAGTTAGGTGCCCAGTCCCCCCTTAATAATCTAGCCCTAAGTGACTTGCCCAAGGTCACACAGGAAGCCTGGGGCAGAGCTAGCAATGAACGCAGGTCTCCCACGTGGTAAGCGAATGCTTTAATCAAGGCACCATCCTCCCCCTGCAGTATAAGTGAGAAGTGTCGGTCCACATAGCACCACAATTTCCCCCGAAGCACCGGCATGGCTGGCCGCTCTGAGTGTGCCAGGGCTCAACGGGTTCATCTATGTTGCTGCACAATACCTACGAATGCTTTAACCAGGCTCAAAATTCAACCCCTCTTGACCAAGCAGCAAACAAGAAACCAACTCGTTGAGCTCCAGCCTGAGGCTCCAGCTCCACTAATTATAAGTTTGAGCAGCTCCCAGAAGAACACAAAGCTGTGAACAATTATGCAGCTAAGTAGAATGCAGGGATAATGGCTGGCAGGCCAACCGTGACCCGTTGAACCTTGAATGCTGTGATTGATTACTGTGCTCGGCTCGGTTCCAGCCGGTCACACAGGGATGAGACACTGCTGCATCCGCGAGGGGGGAGAGCCACGTTTACACGGGCAGGCTGAGCATTTAGCGCTCGGGCTCCAGAATAAATCAAACATCTGGTAGCAGTGAGCTGGCAGCACTGCGTGGCCCTCATTTCAAGGGCAAAGATGAAATCGCCGTTCCAAAGGCAGGAGGGACGTTGCTTACTGGAAAGGCTCCACTTGCAGATGAGAGTACCCTTTCAGGCCTCCCGCTTCTCCCCGACTGCCATCCGCAGGCTTAACACACCTCAGCACAAGAGCCTGAGAGCCAAACCTGAATCCACACCCGGTCCACGTCTGCTTGGCCTCCTTTTACTTCAGTGGAGTGTGTGTGGGGGGGGGGGTAACAGACTCCTGCTCTGTGGATCGGACACAATAACACACTGACCAGTCGGTGACACGTGCACTGCACCTGGCTAAGGGGTGTAGCAGCAGCCACTCTGGACCACACTCCACCTGGAGCTTCTGGAAGCTCTGCGCCTCATTGTGATCTCATTGACGCCAGTGTAAATCCGGAGCGATACTCAGAGCAGGTCTACGCTGGCTGCGCCGCTGTAGTGCTTAAGTGAAGACACTCCTAGGCCGACAGAAGAACTCTCTCCCATGAGCGTAGTTAACCCTAACCCTAACCCTTTCCCCTGTAGCGTCCAGAGCCCCTAGCAGCTGCACTCTCCCAGCTGGTCCCCTAGCAGGCCCCTTCAGCCCTCTCACTCCCTCAGCCCCAGCCAGTGCCAGACTGCAGAAACTGCCCCCTGTCTCCAGCCTGTGGGGTTGGGGTTTCTGCGGAGTTCTTACCTCCACTTGTCTCCCCTTCCTGCACTGTGATAGCTCTCAAATTTGGGGTGGGGTTAGACCCACTGTACAGCATCTGTTTTGGGCCTCTGCCCCAATCAGAGCGCACAGGGCACCCTGGTATTTATTGTACCCTGCTGTGCAAAAGCAGCCTAGCAGCCTCTAGTGGCCAGAGCGGAGAGGTAGATGGTTGGGACAACATTCCTGAGCCTGATTCACCACGCTAGTGCCTCAGACATCCCTTTTAAAGCCTCAAAGGATCATCATTGTCACCTCGGCTGCAGTACTGCCAAGCCCCACTATTCAAACATCGCGAGTCAGGTCCCCCCAGATCATGAGATTAGTTTCAAAATCATAAGGGATTGTGGGGTGTTTTTATTTACTATGAAATTTTAGGCTTAGTTAATTTGCCTTCTGAGCCTTTAGGTCTGTGGTCCCCAAACTGTGGGGCATGCCCCTCCTAGGGGGCCATGGAGGAATGTCCGGAGTGGCACAGCAGGGCCTGGGCCAGCCACCATGGGGAGCGGGCAGGGAGCACCACTCAGCCCTGCTCTGCCCACAGCTCCACTCCGGCCTCACCCCAACCCCAGCCCCTGGCTGCAGCTGCAGTCCTGGCTCCGGTCCCAGCTCCCACTACCAGCCATGGCTCCGCTCCCAGCCCCCAGCCCTGGCCTGGCCTTGGCTCTGCTCCCAGCCCAGGGCACAGATACATCCCATTACTGATAAGGGCGGGGGTGCCAGAGGAAAAGTTTGGGCACCCTGCTTTAGGTGCACTCACTTCACATTTTCAAGCTTTTCTCCACAACCATGAGGGCTAGAAACTTAGAAACCTTTTTTAAAGATGAAAGCTGAGATTTTCATGCACTGCTGCATCAAGGCTGATGCCATCATAAACACTGGATATAGGATGCCACACTGAAAGATCTGATATGGGTGGCACCAGCTACAGTGCAAGAGAAGAAACTGAGCAAACTTCTGGCCTGAGCAAACACACAAGGCACTGGAGGGGCAGTAGTAAGCGTTCCTGTGAAAAATGTTTGTAAGCAGGCAATTTATTCAGGGTCTGATCTGGGCTATATCCTGGGGAGGGTGTGTGGTGGCCCAGATGTAGATTCCAGCCTGTTAAGTGGAAAGCTCCAAAGAATTTTTATTATACAGCAGGCTGGTGCTGACTCCTAACATTTTGGATGGATAAGCTGAGTCTGAACACAGCTATCCCCAGAAAAGTCAGATGAGGATTAGCTAGGGAGGAGACATTGGATCGGAGCTAGGGTTGTCCTAGGAGAAACCAGGCCAGATTGGCCTGAATGAAAGAAAGTCAGGCCCCAACTACATTAGACGTTGCGTCTTCAGCTATGAAACACCAAGACAGTTGCTCTCCCTATAGGCGGATCTGAAAGACTAGGGCAAAGTACAGAGGGGAGGCATTCTTGATCCAGGGGATCTGAATCTTATAAATCAAAATATATAAACAGTCATCTCCAGTGGATGATCACACTTTTAAGGTATCTTAGGAAGAGTCTTTATAGGCAATAGCCGTTCCCATCCCCAGAGAGGCTGGTGCACTGAGCTCAGGACCAATGCCAAGTACTGGCACCTCATAAGGCCTTGATCCTATGAAATGCAGCAGGTCTGCTGCAAGGATCTGAGACTGCATGGGATCGAAGGTGTTCAGCATTATGTTCACACAGCATACACACAGAGAAATTAGGTAAAAACAGAAATACTCGTGATGGAAGGTAACACTCTCGTATTCTTTCTTTTATTATTAAACCTTTAGCTTTTAGTTACTAAAGGACTGGCACCAGCATGATTATTGGGTAAGAGCTGAGTTATATATTGACCTGGCTAAGTGGCTAATCTCTTGAGATTGGACGGCCCCTATAGTTGATGAAATTTGTTTTCAGTAACCACTCATCATGGAGTCCCATGTCTGGGTGGTGAGACAGGGCTGCAGTGCCAGAGGAGACTGCATTTTTGACTTCTTGTTAACCAGTACGGTGAGACAGAAGTTTACTTTTGTTACTGGCTTGGTATAATCTAATGATAGAGTAACCACCAGTTGGGGGTGAGTCTGCCCTATTCTCAGCTGTGACCCACTGAGACATGGCGACAGGTGTCCTGTAAACAGAGTAAAGTCCTAGGGCCCAGATCCTCAATGATGTTTAGGCACCTACATGCTGTTGGTTTCAATAGGAGTTTGATGCCTAAATACCTTTGAGGATCTGGGCCTAGAAGTCCGACCTGCAAACCCTTTTCATGGGGATAGTCCTTGCTGAGGCAAACGGTCCTAATGTAGTCAATGTGAGTCTTAAGCAAGTTCCTCAAACTGGGATCTGGAGGGCCTATGATTCAAGCTTTATCACTAAGTCACAGATGAAAAGCCACACACTTTGATATTCACTTAGTTTGCCAGCTCATTGGGGTAGGGAGTGTCTTTTTGTTCTGGGATTGCTTAGCCCCACAGCACGGTGGGGTCCTGTCCATGACTGGGGCTCCTAGGAGCTACCACAACTGCAATACATATAAATAATAAAACCATAGTATTAATAATAATGAATGGCCTCCAATGCAAAGCATACATTTTTATATTGATGGTGTTCTGACCTGAGGGCCTCTTCTGGGCGAGCTCCGATGCACGGAAAAACCTTCCTCAAACTAGACTGCAAGCCCACTCCCCTCCCCTTCAAATGCCTCTTCAAGACCCACTTCTGATGTGACCCTCTAGAAGACTCAGCCAGCTCATGAGAGTCAGATTGAGCAGCAGAAGCCGGTGGGCAATGATAGTGCTCTAGTTATATTTTAAAACCAGTAAACAAAAAAAACCCAACCAAAGCTATTAAATGTGTGCTGCCTGTATTTCTGGACGTGGTTATTCTCTGGTCATTCTTATTTGGGGCACTTGGTTCCATATTCCTAATAAAAGTTACCTGTGAAAGTTCTGTTTCTTACACTCACAAGCCTGCCTGCTCTTGGTTGATGCTTTCCTTCTTCCAACAGAACACAGCTGTTGGGGCCAAAGAGGTGGTCTCCTAAATTGCTAGGGTCACTTTAAGGCAGAGACCACCTTGAAAGGTGAATGGGTCAGGACATTGAGGTTTATAAGGGAGACTGTTTGGCAACCTGAATTAGATGCCATTAACATCAATCACTCTGTGAAGAGGTGGTTGCATTGTTCTCACAAAAGTTTCCCTTTCGACAGTGTAGTGACTATGAATGGTTCCTCACAATGGTCAGCAATAGTGAGATTCCAAGTGTTTCAGCCTGCTCAGTAAGGACCTGATTAAACATTGGCACAAACTACCAAAGGAAGTGGTGGATTCTCTAACTCTCGGTGTCTTCAGATGAAGACTAGTTCATAGATTCCAAGGCCAGAAAGGACCATTGTGATCATCTCGTCTGATCTCCTGTGCAACTCAAGCCAGAACTTCCCCACAATTCCTGGAGCAGATCTCTTAGAAAAACATCCATTCTTGATTTTAAAATTGTCAATGATGGAGAACCCACCATTACCCTGGGTGCATTCTTCCAAGAGTTAATTACTCTGACCATTAAAAATGTATGCCTGACTTGCAGTCCAAATTAGTCTAGCTTCAACTTCCAGCTTGTTATGTTCTAGTTTTCTCTGATAGATTAAAGAGCCCTTATTAAATATTTGCAAAAAGAAAAGGCGTACTTGTGCCACCTTAGCGACTAACCAATTTATTTGAGCATAAGCTTTCGTGAGCTACAGCTCACTTCATCGGATGCATACTGTGGAAAGTACAGAAGATCTTTTTATACACACAAACATGAAAAAATGGGTGTTTACCACTACAAAAGGTTTTCTCTCCCCCCACCCCACTCTCCTGCTGGTAATAGTTTATCTAAAGTGATCACTCTCCTTACAATGTGTATGATAATCAAGTTGGGCCATTTCCAGCACAAATCCAGGTTTCTTCCCCCCCCCCACTGCTGGAGATGGCCCATCTTGATTATCATACACATTGTAAGGAGAGTGATCACTTTAGATAAGCTATTACCAACAGGAGAGTGGGTTTGGGTGGGGAGAAAACCTGGATTTGTGCTAACCTTTTGTAGTGGTAAACACCCATTTTTTCATGGTTTGTGTGTATAAAAAGATCTTCTGTACTTTCCACAGTATGCATCCGATGAAGTGAGCTGTAGCTCACGAAAGCTTATGCTCAAATAAATTGGTTAGTCTCTAAGGTGCCACAAGTCCTCCTTTTCTTTTTGCGAATACAAACTAACACGGCTGTTACTCTGAAACCTATTAAATATTTGTTCCCCATGTAAAAGCTTATAGACTGTCATCAAGTCATCCCCTAACCTTCTCTTTCTTAAGCTAAATAGATTGTGTTCTTTGAGTCTGTCACTACAAGGCATGTATTCTAATCCTTTAATCATTCTTATGGCTCTTTGGCCCCTCTCCAATTTATCAACATCCACATTGAATTGTGGGCACCAGAACTGGACACAATATTCCAGCAGCAGACACACCGGTGGCAAATATAGAAGTAAAATAACCTCTACTCCTACCTAAATAAAGATTCCCCTATTTATGCATCCCAGGATGACATTAGCTCTTTTGGCCAGAGCATTACACCGGGAGTTCATGTTCAGCTGATTAACCACCATGACCCCTAAATCTTTTTCAGAGTCACTGCTTCCCAGGCTAGGTTCCCCCATCATGTAATTATGGCCTGCATTATTTGTTCACAGATGTGTACATTTACATTTAGCTGTATTAAAATGCACACTGTTTGCTTGAGCCCAGTTTACCAAGTGATCCAGCTCGCTCTAAATCAGTGGCCTGTCCGCTTCATTATTTACCACTTCCCCAATTTTTGTGTCATCTGTAAACATTACAAGTGATGATTTTCTTCTCTTTGAGGTCACTGATAAAAATGTTAATAGTGTAGGCTAAGAACTGACCCCTGTGGAATCCCACTAGAAACATACCTGCTTGGTGACAATTCACTTTTTACGATTACATTTTGAGAGTCCCTAGTTTGCCAGTTTTTAATCCATTTAATGTGTGTCACGTTAATTTTATACCCTTCTAGTTTTTTGATCAAAGTCGTTGTGTGGTACCAAATCAAACACCTTAGAGAAGACACAATCATTGGACTCAATACAGTGGTAGCAGGTGAAATTTGATGGCGTGTGTTATGAGGGTGGTCAGAGTAGGTGATCTGATGGTCCCGTCTGGCTTTAAACTCTGAATCAATGAATCTATGATCCAGTGCTCATGGAAGTCAATGGGAGTTTTTCACTGGACTTCAATGGGATTTGGATCAGGGGGTATGAGGCTCTGATTCATCAAGGCACTTAAGTACACATTTTAAATGAAAGCACATTCTGCTTAAGCATCTTGTTGAATTAGGGCCTAAGTGTTGTGGAGGAGGCAGAATCTAAGCATTTTTATAAAAGTTATTGGAACTTCTCCATCTAAATCCCTGTGCACCAACTGGAGACCAAAATCTGCATGCGCATGAACTTTCAGTAAAGGGATAATAAACTGACCTCTCCTGCTGGGGAGCTCTCTGATCTCAACTTTATATTCATCATCTGCTGTGTATTTAATCCCCTTTATTTTTAATTAACTGCAGATTTTCTTTGGTTTCGCATTTCTGGCTCTTTAACTTCACAGCAGCAGTTTCCATTTAGTATAGAAACAGGCCTGGGGACAGGCTGATGATAAGCAGCATTGGACTGAGCTGGTGGGCTGATGGCTAATAGGGTACAGACATAGACTAGTGTCAAGGCTGGTCCTAGGTCAGATCTTCTCGAATGACCTGGAAGAGGGAGTTAGCAGCATGTGAACAGTTGGCATGCAGTTGGGAGGAGCTGCAAACGCCACGGAGGGCGAAGAAGGGAGAGAGATTAGAGCAATGGGAAGAAAATCACCAGCGGGATCCCTTCCCGTGCGAAGTTTGCTAGCAAATCCATCGGGGGGTGGGGGGGAATGGACAGGAGAAACCTGGGACTCAGTAATGCTGAGCGAGGGGCAGGCGTGATTGTGAGAGCAGTTTCCCAAGGCAGCAATGACGTTCAAGGCTGCATTCACAGAGGCATCACGGCCCAAAGCCTCTGGTAGCAGTCCCTTTCCTGTGGTGCTGGTGAGACCACACCTGGCAGGCTGCGGTCTAATCTGGGCACCGCCTTGCTAGAGTTTAGGGCAAAGCAACAGCCCTGGGGGAAGCTAAGCAGAACGTACTCTTCACTCCTTGTATCCAGGTTCTTGCCATAGTCCAGATTCTTCGACAGCATCTTTCAAATCCACCTCTTCCTCTTTGTCCCTAATTCCAACACCCTCACCGCCGGCACCCTGTTTATAACCTTTTGCTCTCCAGCCTCCCAGCTCTTACGCCTCCTGCCTGTGCACCTTCTCCTCTCCCATCTCCCCTACCATAATTAGTGCTCCAGCACGTCCCACTCGAACGCGAGCTTCGTGGGGCCCAGTTCCGCAGCTGTTACGCTGAATAGTCCCAGGCTCTGACACCCTCCCCCCCCGCCGGGTTTCAGAGCCCAGGCACTTGCCCGAGCCCGAATGGCTACCGTGCTATTTTCAGCCTTGTAGTGCAAGCCCGGCAAGCCTGGGTCAGGTGACCCAAGCGCTGAGATTTGCTGTCAGGTTACGTCTACACTACACACCTCTGGTGGCGGGCACGGGGAGCAGCACGCAGCAGTGAAAGCCTACTGCAGCCACGCCGGGAACCTTTCCCTGCAGCAGGGGTTTTGCCCTCTGGCAGGGACGGGTTCCAGCACCGAGGAGGCAGCAGGACTCTACACTGCTAACCACAGCAGTGTAGATGGGGAGGCGCCACATGGGTGAGTGGTGAGCTATGGAGGGTATGTAGGTGGGTATACACCCGTACCCTCAAGTGTAGCTTCACTCTACTTGCCTAAGCAGTGTCTCACCAGCTACGCTGCTATTTATACCCAGGCTGGGGGCTACCTGTGTATGTCTCTGCGTGGCACCAAAAGAAGCAGGTAGTACGGACGTACCCGTGCGGCCAGATCTTTAAAGCTATTGATTTCCATAGGCATTAAGAAGCTAGGTGCTTTTGAAACTCCCACTAGGCTCCTCCCTGCATTTTTAGGTGCCTAAATACCTTTAAAAATCCAGTCTTCAGGCCCGGATGCTTAAAGGTATTTTGACATCTAACTCCCATTGATTTCACTGAGAGTTAGACCTCTAAACAGCTGTGAGGAGCTTGGGCTAAGTGATTTGCCCAAGGGCACACTGTCAGTGGCAAAGCAGGGACTTGAGCCTAAGTCCTAGTACGCTAAGCCCTGGACATCCGTCCTCCCTTCAGGCTGTGGGGATGCTTGTGGGGGGAGCTGCAGAGCCACCACTTCTCTGAGACGAGAAAAGTGGGGCCCTGTCACCTGCTTTGGTGCAAGATAGTTTATATCACGGGGGACACAGAGGAGCAGCATGGGGAGCAGCAGCCCCAACCACATACAGTTCTCAGGCAGTGTGCAGTGAGGAAGGAGAGGGAATCAAGGGGCGGCCCTCATCCATACAAAGGCATGGAACTGTGGACGGAAAGCAGCAGAATGACGCCGGGTAATGGCACAAGGAGCCAGGGACAAGTACTGGAGTGGGCGAGAGAGGTTCAAAGCTGCACGAGATGGGCCAGTGCAGGGCAGGGACACTGGCTAGCAAGACAGAAGAACCCGCATCATCCTGCAGGTGACCCCGTCTGGAGTCACCCAGCTAGGGACAGGTGCAATTGCTACGTGACACTGGCAGACCAAATACCAGTCCTGGGTCCCCTCCAGCTGGATGCCGTGTTTGCCAGAGGCCCACTTTCCGTGCTCTGCCTCTGGCTGTCTGCAGGGCGGTGCAAAGTGCTCCTTGCAGCCTTAGTCCTGCTTAATATCTGGCCCCTGGGTGCTGTCAGTTGCTGTTTCCCATCCCATCTGTGAGCAGCTGGCTGTGGGATGCAGGCACATGTCAGTGAGCTGTTATAGCCTTCACTCTTCCCCTGATGTTCCCCTCCGCATTAGCATCTCTTCTGATGTGGCTGCACTGATGCACATACAGGCTTGCAAGCTCTCTCTGGAAGCTTTAAGTTACACCCCCTACCACCTTCTCTGACCTCGTGCTGCAGAAAGGGGACACATGCAATGTTTTGCTGGTCCCCAGGCCTCTTCTTCACCTGTAGCCACATCCACACTTTCTTGAAGCAGTTCCTGGGTTGTGCATTGCTGGGGCACTGTGCCTAGGGTGGCTGATTTGGTGTATGCTGCCCATCTTTTTCTACATGGAGTGGGACACCTTTTATTCATCTTGCCCCACTTGTATTGGAGAGAGAAAAAACCCTTCTTTCTATATCTCCATATGCTGGGAGTCGAAAATATCTCACCTCCACAGAGCTCAGCAGTTGCTTATTAGTCCCACTTGATTGATGGAGAAACTGAGTCTCAAAAAAGTTGAGCTCAAGCTCACAAAGGAAATCAGTGGCAGATTGAACATTAGAACCCAGGCATCCTAACGCCTCGTGCCAGCCCCCTGTTCCAACCAGTAGCCCACACCTTCTGCTTCCATTCACCCTAGGAAGAAAAGGGGGCCGCACCTTTGGCCTGTTCCTCTGAAGAGATTATTCAGAAACAAAGTGTTTCTTTTCAATGGAGCATCTGCTCAGCACCCTGGGCCTTCCTCAGACGTCACCTTCCTGAACTTCCCCTTCCAACGTGAGGCAGGCTGTCGCTGGTGGGCCACCTCAAACCACAAAACCTCCACACCACCGCAAGCAGCGAAATGGGAGGGTTTTTTTGCTGGGGGGGATGAGCAGTGGTTTGAGGAAGGGGTCCCCTGCTTCCTTCCATCATGTAGAAGCTGAAATATTACATTATCAGATTTACATTCTAATTGACTGAGCCTCCTGGCAGCAATCACTGTGGATCACTGATGTGCGCATTTGTAGCTGATTGGGACCCGGCTGCCTTCTCCTGGCTTTGAATCTGTGGCAAACTTTTGTCCATGTGTTTCCTTAAGATCCCAAAGGAGCCCTGAAGACAGGCATAGACAATGAGCTGGCAAGAATGGGGAATTGTTTCAACTTTATGATGTGTAGGAAAATACAACCCGTAGGCCACTCAATATATTTCTCTCTCTTTCTCACAAACACACACAAAATGAATGGGCTAAAAAAAAGAAAAACATTGAAAAATGACAAGTTTTTCTCTGATTCACGTATTTACCAGACATTTTGGGGATTGCTGATGGAAGCATTAAGGTGATGATATAATACTAAGCTGTGCTCCACTCATGGGCTTGTTCAGAGGAAGAACCAGGGAAAGACACTTGAAAGTAAATCAATGGCCTATGGACAGAAGGGAGACAAGTGAACATTTGATTGATGGGCCCAACCCAGGAACATTGTGACTGGATGCTGGACAACAGCAGTTAAGCCAGCATGCTGACCGCTGCTGCTCGTTAGTTGCTCCCGAGCACAGCTGACTATGGGAACTGGCAAGGTTCCTTCCCCACTCTGAACTCTAGGGTACAGATGTGGGGATCTGCATGAAAACCTCCTAAGCTTACTTTTACCAGCTTAGGTTAAAACTTCCCCAAGGTACAAACTATTTTACCTTTTGCCCTTGGACTTATCGCTGCCACCACCAAACGTCTAACAGGGATATAATTTGGAAAGCAGTCCGTTTGGAAATGTCTTTCCCCCAAAAATCCTCCCAAACATTACACCCCCTTTCCTGGGGAAGGTTTGATAAAAATCCTCACCAATTTGCATAGGTGACCACATACCCAAACCCGTGGATCTTAAGAACAATGAAAAAGCAATCAGCTTCTTAAAAGAAGAATTTTAATAGAAGTAAAAAGAATTACCTCTGTAAAATCAGGATGGTAAATACCTTACAGGGTAATTAGATTTAAAACATAGAGAATCCCTCTAGGCAAAACCTTAAGTTACAAAAAGACACACAAACAGGAATATACATTCCATTCAGCACAACTTATTTTCTCAGCCATTTAAAGAAATCATAATCTAATGCATCTCTAGCTAGATTACTTACTAAATTCTAAGACTCCATTCCTATTCTATCCCCTGCAAAAGCATCACACAGACAGCCAGAGAGAGAGGCTTTGTTTCTCCCTCCCCCCAGCTTTTGAAAGTATCTTGTCTCCTCATTGGTCATTTTGGTCAGGTGCCAGCGAGGTTATCCTAGCTTCTTAACCCTTTACAGGTGAAAGGGTTTTTCCTCTGGCCAGGAAGAATTTTAAAGGTGTTTACCCTTCCCTTTATATTTATGACAGGAACTATGCCCAGCTGATCGATTGGGATGGGCTGGAGAGAGTTAAAAGGCTAATAAATTCAATAGCCCACAGGGTAGAAAAGGCACAGGATGGAAGTTGAAAAAGGGAGGAAGAGCATATGTGGGAGCAAGAGAAAAAGCGGGGCAGGCTTCTAGTCAGAGCCACATGAGATCTCACCCTTTCTTGCCTCAGGAACTGCATATTCTGTAAAGGTGGTGGAAAAGTACATGGTAAATGAACCGCACCAGCTGTTTTACCTAAAAAAGGTCTCTGAGCCATTTGTGGTCTAAAAAGGGCAAATTTGCCCTGCCACAGGCATAATGTTGTAAACTGTGTTAAAATGAGATGCTATCACTTTCAGAGTAAGAGCTTCCTGGTCCTGCTTGCAGGGTCAGAGGCTCTGTAGGAAAGCATGCGATCAGAGTCAGTCAACAGAGAGCCTAAAGTGGAGTGAATTGTGCCTCTCTGTTTTAAGGAGCCTCCTGTTTTTCCTCTCTCTGGTTTGGGTTCTTGTGTGTTAGGGTTCTAAATTCTAAGAAATAAAATAGTGTTATGATGAAACCTTCCAGCAAGAGTATTTTAGGTTTTTATCTAACTTTTCTGTATGTGTATGCCATGAACATACCATAACATCCCCCATTGTCATGTTCTTGCCTCACGATAAATTACTTTGGAGCAAGGTAGTCAGGTGGTTGTGTTATATCCAAGATTCCAAGCCTCTCACCATAGCTCAGGGATACAAGTGGGAAACTGATGAAATCAAAGTGGAGAGGAAATTTATTAGATGATTGCAGATGATCCTAAACCAGACCTGATCCAAACCCTATCAGACTTTGAGGTGCTATCAACCCAGGTCTGAATCTGGCCCAAATCCATTTCTAGATCAGTGTGGTCTAAGGGGGAAATAACTTGGAGCAACATCTCTCCTTCCTCCTCTCCTCACGTCCAAGCCCTTGTCAAATCCAGTCATTTCTTCCTCTATGACATCCCTATAATCTATCCTTTCCTCTCCAGCCTCAGTCAACCTTTGCTCCATGCCCTGATCATCTCTCTGCTTATCTCTTGCAAACCCCTCTTCTTTGGCCTCCCTCCATCTCACCTCTCTTTCCCTTCCAGCCCACCTTGTCTGTGATAGGTTCTGAGTATAAGCTAATTTTACCAATCAAATGCTGACGCTGGACCAGATTCTATATTGCACCTCTGAGATTCTGGGCTACTCTAGGGACAAGTGAAATGAAAATCAGAGCAGCTCAAAAGGCTTTTGCTGTCTCTGCCCTTCCTTACATGTTTGAACTCATTTTTACCTCCCTACTTTCTCTGAATCTCCACATCTTCTCGCCTAGCCGTTCTCCTTGTCGCTTTCACCCACACTCCATAACTTTTCAGGTTACTCCCCACACATTAAGCCACAAATCTTTTATGCCCAGGGCTGTTCCTCTCCTATGGATCTCACCTCAGTGATTTTCTCCTTCCTTGACCCAGGCCTGTTTAGCTTCAATATTGTTGTCCGGTGTTTTGTCTTCATCTGCGTGAGGACCCTGGAGCAGGGGTTTGTCTTTCCATTTGGTTTCATAATGCACCATGTAGGCGTAAGCTGTAAATCCAGAATTTTCAGCCGTGAGTGCCTGCAGTTAGGCACCTGTTTTCAGTCCTGTAGTGCAGTGTTAGATGCACCCAGCTTGTTGAGTTGTGTGCAACCCCCTAGTCAGTGTATGTTACCTGTCCAGCTCTGTGCCTAAGCCACACAGGATATGAGTCTGTTGCAACACCCACCTATAGAAGCTAGCTGGCGAGTGTAGCCCTCAGATCAAACTGTAGTAGCTCATGCTTTTCACTGTGAAGGTCCTGGGTTCGATGCCCAGTAAGTCAGCCAAGATGGTGGCAGTCCCACACATCTCCCTGTATGCTGATCTGGAAGTATATCCATTATCCAGCAATTGCTGTTAACAGTTGTCCATGGTGGTATCTGAGTTATCCCTATAATTAGCATAGGATATAACAGTGATACCTCTGTGGGTAAGTGCTGACTCTCAATAGAATCATAGAAGATTAGGGTTCGAAGAGACTTCAGGAGGTCATCTAGTCCAACCCCCTGCTCAAAGCAGGACCAATCCCAACTAAATCATCCCAGCCAGGGCTTTGTCAAGCCAGGCTTTAAAAACCTCTAAGGATGGAGATTCCACCAACTCCCTAGGTAACCCATTCCAGTGCTTCACCACCCTCCTAGTGATATAGGTTTTCCTAATATCCAACCTAGACCTACCCCACTGCAACTTGAGACCATGGCTCCTTGTTCTGTCATCTGCCACCACTGAAACAGCTGAGCTCCATCCTCTTTGGAACCCCCCTTCAGGTAGTTGAAGGCTGCTATCAAATCCCCCCTCACTCTTCTCTTCTGCAGACTAAATAAGCCCAGTTCCCTCAGCCTCTCCTCATAAGTCATGTGTCCCAACCCCCTAATCATTTTCGTTGCCCTCCACGGGACTCTCTCCAATTTGTCCACATCCTTTCTGTAGTGGGGGCCCCAAAACTGGACATATTACTCCAGATGTGGCCTCATCAGTGCTGAATAGAGGGGAATAATCACTTCCCTAGATCTGCTGGCAATGTTCCTCCTAATGCAGCCCACTATGTCGTTAGCCTTCTTGGCAATAAGCGCACACTGTTGACTCATATCCAGCTTCTTGTCCACTGTAATCCCCAGATCCTTTTCTGCAGAACTGCTGCTTATCCAGTTGGTCCCCAGCCTGTAGCAATGCATGGGATTCTTCCGTCCTATGTGCAGGACTCTGCACGTGTCCTTGTTGAACTTCATCAGATTTCTTGTGGCCCAGTCCTCCAATTTGTCTAGGTCACTCTGGACCCTATCCCTACCCTCCAGCATATCTACCTCTCCCCCAATCTTAGTGTCATCTGCGAACTTGCTGAGGGTGTTATCATATAAAACTGATATATGGCTCTCAGGAATGGAGGGTCCCAGTCCAGATGGTCTCCTACAGAAGTAAACATTTGTTTGTAATTTTGTATTTGTTTTTAGCCATAACTAGACTGTGATGCGAAGCAAAGCCATGTGGTTCTTATATTCTAGCAAAATACAGCCAACAGTATCGCAGAGCATGTTCGTTGCCAAGGGAACCACACAGCCCAGGGGTTGGCCTAACAAATGGACCCCTTAGTCCTGTTACTGCTTCCTAAATGAAGCCCTTTATGAAGGTTGTAAACAGACCATCAGCCAACCACCACAGGGCCAGATGCTGCAGTTCTAAAAACAAGAACTAAAGGATGAAAAATGAAATTGGGTAATTGGTAATTCAGGTTTAGTAAACAAGCCAGAGAATCAGGAACATACAGCAATGTAATTCAAAAACCCGACACGCTAAACGGTTTGGAAGTACTCAGCTGACTACAAAGCGCACCAACCAAAATGCCCCTCACAGATCTCAGCAATTCTGTCTGATTTCTACTGCAGGAGAGCCCAGAGGCCCCGCTGAGACTGAGGCTCCATTGTGCGAGGTACTGTACATACACACAGGAAGAGACAGTTCCCCCCAGCCAATCTTACAATCTAAACAAACCAACAGCGGGAGAAAAGGAAGAATTATTCTCCCGATTTTACAAATGGGGAAATGAGGCACAGAGAGAGTAAAGCCCAGATCCTCAAAATGTATTAAGGTGCCTAGCTCCCCTTGATCTCAGTGGGAGTTAGGTGTCTAAATACCTGTGCGGATCTGGGCCTAAGTGATTCACTCAGGGAGTCTTTGGCAGAGGCAGGATTTGAATGCAGATGGGTTGAGACCAGTGCCTTATCTCCAAGAGCACTCTTCTTCTTTGCTCTTCAGGAGGGAAGGGCACCCTTCCCACCACCTCCGCCCCACTCCTCTGCCTCTTCCGTTCCCCCTTTATTTCTAATAGCTGCAACTACCAGAGCGCCTAGAGAGATGGCACAAACGCTCCTTCCCCACATGTTCCCGCACCATTGCCGCACTGAGGCTGCTGAGGGGGGGACTTGGAGGGGTTCTGTCTTCTGGGAGTCTCATCTAACCCATGCTGATTACATAGACGGTTCCTCCCATCAATGGACAGAGCCTCCAGGAAAAAAGTGGGGAGGGACCATCAGGGCCCCTATGCAAAGGAACATCCTTTTTTAATAAAAGGAGACCAAGTTGGTCACTGAATCAGCCCGAGTTTCACTTTCCTAACAGACGAGACCCACCAAAAGGCACTCTCCTGAAAGCTAAGGGCACAACCCTGCTCCCATTGCGGGCAGTGGGAGTTTTGCTATTGGCATTGGTGGGATTGGGCCCCAAATCCTCAATATCTTCAGCCTGGCGTGGCTGTAGTACTCTCCATTTAGGGGATGGAAGGAATGAGGATGGGGCCCCAGAGAGACGGCCTTGAAGCCAGAGCTGAGCCTGGGCATCGAGTAAAGTTTAAGTCCATAGTAAAAGGTGCGACTCCGATACAGGAAGCTGCACAGCAGCAGCCAGGCCTGGGGCACTCACCCTTTAGCTCAGCCCTTCCATTGCTCTCATTCCCCTCTCTGTGCCTGCAATCCTGAAGCCCTCACTCAGGCAAAACTCCCACTAATCTCAAACCACAGCAGCAGTGTCTGAGCAGGACCCGCGAGGACAGGCTCCACATAGGACAGAGTGAAGTTAGTTGGAAAGCAACTCAATGTATGGAATAAGAGTAAGGCGTGCAAGGTACTCTCTATGCCATGCTTTCTCTGCTCGCAGTGCTCCCCAGGCCTTTTCAGATAAGACCAATGGCCTTCCCCTTAGGAGTGGATGTGGCTGTGTTTCTTGGCAGGGCTACAGTAGCAATATTTTCAATAACCTTGTCTCTGTCCTGTCCCTTTTCTTTCATTGCACTGTTTTATTTTACAAAAGAAAAGGGAGGCAAAGAATGTGGTGCTGAGCCCGCGACCGCGAGGTGAAGGCAGCGAGGTCAAGTAAACACCGACAAGATGTACGCAATCCTGCCTTGTAGTGAAAGGCCTTCAATTGTTCTGCGCTGATCTTCCCTTCCTGTTTCACAGGGGACTAGCCACTGCTCAGTGCACACGAGGCAATTGTTGAGTCTACAAAGCAGCCAGCCATCTTACAGCCAAGAAGCTGGCGTAAGGCTGATACAGCTTCCTGGAATTTTACACAGAACTCAAGGGCCAGATCCTCAGCTGGGGTAAATCAGCCCCGTTCCATTGAAATCATGGGGGCTGATATAAGCCAGCTGAGGATCCATCCTAAGGTGATGAAAGGTGATTAAAGTCCTGTAGCGAGAGATTTTGCCTCAGTTGCCAGTAACAGAGCACTTATCTGTGGTGAAACCACTTGTATCTCTGTGAGCTCCTCACACCAAGACACAAAATTGTGTCTTGACTAAACCGAGGACACAGAGTCAGGAACATAACTCAGAACTTCCGGTTCTTAATCTTCCGCCCTACCAGTATGATCCAACTAGCAACATCCTCTGCTTCCTGGATGTCCTTAGGAGCCGTTTCCTTTGTTTACCTGTCTCTTTCTCCAACCCACCAGCACGTTCCAAGCTCTTCACATGCAGTCACTGTTCTCTTTAGGAAGCACTGGCTGGGATAGTTTTTGATGTTCTTTGCTTGCCTGGAGGGGTCTCTGTCGAGTGACACAAGCAGTTCCCATGGGCTGAGACCATTGTCTGCATAGCCTTCCCAGCCCCCTGCTGAAGAAGACTGTTCATTGGTACAATGCGGAAATAATCACATTTTCAAAGGGACGAGATGTACCACAGAACCACTTTCTGATATTGCTATAATGGTTCAAAAGTTCATCTCCACTGATCTCACGAGAGGCACCTGGGGGCGTCTATCTAACATCTTCTAATGTGACATTCTGTCAGAGGTCATTGTTTCACAAAGCGGCTTCAGGAGCTATTTGAGGGGCAAACTTTCACAGCGATACATAGGAGATAAATGTACAAGTCCTTCAAACAAATACATTTTTGCAGTGCCACAGTACTTTGGATTATATAATCGTTTCAAATGACAACACAGATCTTTTTAAACAATGCTGCACTGGTCCCCACAGTGAGCTATTCAGGACAGCTTCAGAAGTGACCGAATACAGCATGCCTCATTGACAAGGGGCAGAGCTGAAAGCATAGGCACACAAAACTGACTGGTATGGAAATCGCAAAGGGGTAAATCACTTTGTAAATCACTGTAGTTTGTGCATTACACACCAGGCATTGGAGAGCTGGCCCTACATTCTGCAGCAAAGGCCTTAGATCCTGCAATGCTCTGATGGAAATTCTGCTGTTGCTCATCTCCCCATCCTTTATTGGACCTGGTTTATTCAGAATGATGACTTTTTGGGGCAGTGATCTTGAATTCTTATTTGTTCTCTCTTTCACTATCTAGCACACTGGTGGTGTTGTTGCAATAGCAAATAAAACAATAATGTTTCGAGAGCATTTAATTAATAATATATCCTCTCTTTGGGCATCATATCCCGTATTGACCCGGAGATGGAATAGATAATAATTGTTTTTTTCATTGCTTGTAGGTCTGTTTGAATTCAGTGGGACTTGAGGGAGCTAAATACTTAGAATGATGGAATCATTAATTTGCATGACTGAGTGATCCTAATAATTAATACCTGTTCCATGTACCAGAGAAAGGTGACATTAAGCATTGGACTAGATCCTTCACTGGTGTAAATCAGGACAAGTTCACTGAAGTCATTGGAGCATTGGTGATTTACACTAACTAAGGCTTTAGCCCCTGTGACAGGGTCAGGCCAGATGGCTACAAAAGAGTGGTTGAAGGTAGATACCTTAGTTCCAGGTTAAGCAGGTCCCTTTTTCCTGGGTAAAATAACAGGGACTATTCCAGAACACTCAGGAACTTTCTAGAACTAATTAAGGCAGGCAGGCTAATTAGGACACCTGTAGCCAATTGGGAAGCTGCTAGAATTAATTAAGGCTAATCAGGACACCTGGTTTAAAAAGGCTCTTACTCCAGTTAGTGAGGTGCACGCAAGGAGCTGAGAGTGAGAAGGTGTGCTGCTGGAGGACTGAGGAGTACAAATGCTGTCTGGTATCAGGAGGAAGGTCCTGTGGTGAGGATACAGGAGGTGTTGGGAGGAGGCCAGGGGGAAGTAGCCCAGGGAGTTGTAGCTGTCGCACAGGTGTTACACAAAACGCTATAGACAGCTGTAATCCACAGGGCCCTGGGCTGGAACCTGGAGTAGAGGGTGGGCCTGGGTTCCCCCCATCCTCCTATTGGATACAGGAGGAGCTGACTTGGACTGTGGGTCCCACCAGAGGGAAAGGTCCCTGGCCTGTCCCCTGACCCACTAGGTGGACTAGCAGAGACTGCGGGGATTGTTCTCCTTCCTTTTCCCCAGGCTGGCCAGTGATGAGGTTAGCTGAGTGAATGGCAGATTTGAGCCACAAAAGTGGCCAAACTGAGGGCTACTGTGAATCTCTGAGGCAAGCAAAATCTGCCAATAAGCACAGGATGCACCAAGGTAGAGGAGGAACTTTGTCACACCGCCTATAATCATCATAGTTTACTTTAAGATGAGGCTGAGGAAAGAGGATGATTTTTTTTTAAAATATTTGTTCCCAAAATTACATCTCTTACTCATTAAAATTTTGTAACTACTGCAATAACAGGAGACAGGGTAGCCTAGTGGATAGAGCACTGGCATGCTACTCGAGCAACCCATGTTCTAGTCCCAGCTCTGGTACTTGCCTGCTGGGTATCCTTGGTCAAGTCACTTCACCCCTCAGGTTTCCTATCTGTAAAATGGGAATAATGGTGCTGACCTCCTATGAGATCTACTGAGGATAAGAGCTACATGTTATAATCATCTCAGCCATGCAATTTTCTTCCTCTCCCACACATGCAGAAGGATTTGTGTACCTGAAAGTAGTAAGACACTTCAGCTCATAATGATTTAATTGGATTTATTGGAGGAAAACAATTAATCATCCCTTTCACTTATCATTATGATAGAAATCTCGATATGTATACATGATTGTCAAGGCAGAGAATCATTTGCGACGTAGCCCCATTAACAATTTGCAGATTCGCAAACCCATTACGCAGGTTAAACTTTTTGCAATGCCTTAGTACATGCATGGAGTAAATACACTATTTCCCTTCATTTGGACAAGGATGTTGTTATGAAATTGTATCAATCACAAGACCTGTAATATTAGGCACACTGACATTCCTGGATTAAAATTGTAAGCTTTTTTTTCCTTTTTGTCAATAAAACATGCTCGCATCTTTGTAAAAATAAACCAAGAGATGTTTTGCAGTCGAGTGCTATTTCCGGAATCCTTCCCAAATTTCCCTCTGGGCAGGCTGGGTCTTTTTTTGTCCCAAGCCAAATGTTAAAAATAAATAAAATGCAGAAATGCTGCTTCCCACCCAGAAGCAAAGACTCAGAAACGTCACTGGCCTGGATGAGCAGAAACCGAGTCACCTAGTAACTCACTCTGAGCTAATTCATAGATATTAAGGTCAGAAGGGACCATTATGATGACTGGTTCAATGTTCTACTCAAGTAAGTGGGATGTCAGGGCTGCAGAAGCTGGGTATGAATAAAGAGGTGGTAAATACTGACCTGGCTTTCTCACCTAGGGCAAGATTCAGCCGTTGTGACCCCAGGCTGTGCTTGGTGGGTGTAGAGGGTGATGGGGGAGGGATTCTGACTGAGGACTTCCTCTGTGTGCACAGCACAGCAGCACCTCTGTCTCCCTTGGGCCCTGATTCCACAAAGCGCATAAGCACATGCTTATCTTTAGGGCACACAAATTCTGTTGACTTCAGGGAGACTGATGTGCTTGGAATTCTTTGTTGAACTGAGACTTTGCAGAAGGCCCAGCACACTGCCCACTGCTTTGTGGGCTAATGCGGAGGGCGGGGCCATAGCATAACCATTCCCCTTCACCCCTCCCTGTACCCTTTCAGCCAGCAGGAAGAGCAACTCCTGCTTCATCTTGTGATGCTAACACCAAAAGCATTGAGGAGGGAGGGATTATGCTTTCCAGTGGGATTCTAGTCAGCCCCTGTGCAGGGCTGCAAGGGTAGGAGAAAGTCCCACCTGGGACTCTCAAAATAGCTAGAAGGTTTTAAACTCACTCCCTACATCACCCTGGCCTTACTTTTGCTGAAATTCCCCTGCCAAGCATGCTGCTTCCAGGGAAATTGATTGTGAAGAAATGAGTGAACCCATCTTCCTATGGGCAAGCAATTTCATAGCTCTCAGCTGGCTCCCTTTGTGGATTTTGAGCTTTCAGTAATGTCCAACTCTTCTGTAATATAAACAGCAAACACTGAGCAATCAAGCAAATTACACTCTCAGCTGATTAGTTGAGTGGGGTTCCAGCACCGTTACTGAGAGCTGTGTGTGACCTCCTCTCTCTTGTCCAGCCTCAGAAAAGGAAATCATGAGTCAAATGATTTGCAGAGACCGATCAGCAGAAGAGAAGACAAGAATCATTTCCAGGTAGTACAGAAAATAGGGCTGAAGTCTTTTGTTGATAAATACAGGCTTGAACGCAAGGAGCGCAATGGGTTAAATGCAACTAAAAAAAAAAGTTCTGACACTTGATGCTTTGGGAACAACACGACTTTAAGATAGTCAGCAACTGGCTCGGTCCACACCAACAGAGCATTCTGCAACTGATCTGCAAAAGCCAAATTCCAAGCGCTTCTCAGGAAAAGGGGGAAAATATGAATCGACTGAGCCTACATTCCAGTCTAAGTTTTCCTGTTATCTTAAAGCACAGAGACATAGATATAACTAACATGTTTGCTTCGCAGCCCTCGCTGTGCAGTAGATCTAGTACAAGGGATTTTAGTTGTAGATAATTTTTTTAAGCATATGTGAAAAAAAACCCCACAACAGTTTGATTTCCCTGCACCAAGACAGGTGTAACTGACGGGTGCATAGAATGAAGCCCCTCTAGATAGTGATCTGCCCTTAAAAACTGCACAGCATTTAGTAAAAGGACAAAATACATTCTCAGGCTTTGCAGTGTTTTGTTCACAAAACATCAGCTTTTGCAGTTAGCGCTAGATAACAATGGATTTCGGGTTACACAGATATACATATAGTCATTTCAAAACCAAACTTAAAAGAAACCCCAGGGGACTGGGTCCAGAATGTGTTTACAGCAAAGGCTTGGGAAATGTAGAAATAGTACAATTTAATACATGCCGTGCAGTATCATGCATTAATTGGATATTTTCATGTCATTGTGAGTTTAGCAGTGATTTTCACGACACTCAGAGCACACATGCCCTGTTTTCCCTCTCTATCATGGAAAAATGTAGGCACCGTGAATCTGACCGTGCTATTCGCTAATAGAAACCAAAGATCAATGCACTGATCAGCTGTTTTGTTAGGTGGGGTCCTGAAAAATAGCATCTGATATTAAGAAGCTCATACACTTAATTACAAATGTAGTTTATATGGATACAATCTTAAGTGAAG
Source organism: Eretmochelys imbricata (assembly GCF_965152235.1). Lineage (NCBI taxonomy): Eukaryota > Metazoa > Chordata > Testudines > Cheloniidae > Eretmochelys > Eretmochelys imbricata. The sequence goes on from NC_135572.1 coordinate 345,553,917, forward strand.
CCAGAATAGGAATTTATGTCTTGGGGCAAACTTTTAAATATCTGTGAAATCTGTATAAAATAAGTAATCACACCAAGGGGATATTGCGCACACACTAAAGAAACTGTCTAGCAGACATGAATCTAAGGGTAAGATATTACTGATATAGCTGGAAATTTGGGATAAGTTTCAGGGATCACATAAAACTACTGCTGGGTGAATAATCTTCTGTTGAATAATTTACCAAATGAATTTTTTTTCACCAAATGTCCAAGAGCAGATTGCAATTCCCTCCTATATCTGTTACTTGAAATTACTGGCTGGATACTACTTTGTATTAGTGAGCATTCTGGTGCATTTGATTTTGATACTGTTTTGATTAGACGCACAAGTCACATGATAGGTTTCTGTTCTTTGAGTGGATGAGCATAATTCTTAGAATCAGGTTTCTGGTTCAAATGGTCATGATAATGAATGCAAAATTCCCTTCCCATGAATATTCTCTGGTATTTATTTAGCCCCGATTCAGCAAGGTACTTAAGCATGTGCGCAACGTGAAGATCACAAATAGTGCCATTGAACTGATATATCTGCAGAAACAACAGTTTGAAGCCCAGATTCAGAAGGTACTTATGCATATGCCTAACTTTAAGCATGTGATGAATCCCATTAAAGTCAAATGGGAGTCAAAAATGTTTAAAGTTAGGCATGTGTTTCTGTACCTTGCTGAACTGGGGGTTCCAGGGTCTCTCTCTGCAAACACTCTAGCCAGTAAATTGGTTCCCTGGAATATCTGCAGAGAACAAACGCAGACGTCTAAATTATGTTTGTAAATTCAACCCAATGTTTTGCAGTATTTGCCCAACTCTGCTCAAGACAAGAAGTTGTTGGTTAGTGGGGGTGGAAACTTTACCACAGGTTTCACTGAATCTGATAAATATAGATCCACCTCCACATTCACTTCTGTTCAGAATGTTCTCACTGCTTGCTAATGACTAAAGCTATTTGGGCTCGATCAGGGGCTTGTTTCCTCATGGCTTATCTGCTCTTCCTGCTTGAGCCTGCAGTACAGGATACCTTCCATCCACACCCCCCACACCCCCACCCTCCCTGCAGGCATGGAGGGCCCCGATTCAGTGGGAAGGGTGTGATTCTGCAGTATACGATACCCCTTCTGCATCACACAACCCTGCACCATAGTTTACAAAGGCTTTGGTAGGCATGGGTGGGTTAGGGGAGAAGTCAGGCTAAGCCGTTGGTCTGTAACCATGAAAACGCATCTACAACTCTCTTCTATGGAGGAGGAATACACCAGTCACATGGTCTGTGGCTGGCATGGCAATGATGAAACTGATCCAATCGCACGCTGTCAATTTGCAAGGGTAAAACTCCTTTCGCCATGAGTCCCACCCCAGCGCTGAGATTCCCAGGGCAAGCCCCTGCCCTCGAGTGCCAAGATTTTTTCTATCAAGGCTTTTGTGTGGCCCTTCTCGTGGTGATGTCCAGATTTGTCTCCTAATGCTTCACTTGTGACATTACAATGACCATCATGGCAACTAACTGTGATGTCATAAACATGGGATTCTGCTGTCAAAGAAGGATCAGGCAGAAAAGGGAGAAAATAAACCAGGGCTGTGAAGGAGAGAAACTTGTTATAGATACAACTGTTGTCAACAATAGCAAAGCAAACCCAGGAAATACATGGATCAGAGGGTATACGTCCTTTTTTCTCAAGCTGGTGTCAATGTTAAAGTTCCCATTTAATTTCTGTTTTCAGAACAACCTAAAAATCATGTTCCCCACAGAATACACATTATATTATCATTTAATCCTTAGCAGCAGCGAATCAGTGTCTACTATTGTTTTTTTTTTAAATTTAAGTCCACTATACTAACAGACAAACTAGAAGAAGGTGAAATAATAAAGCTTTTCTGAACCGACGCGTTTGATGGCACCTGCATGATAGTGGCCAATGCAGAAGAGACATTACCTGCCCAGAAATAACTAAAGCATAATTGGGGAGGGTGAGTTTCATTTCGCCCCAGTCAGTATTTTCCCATTCATCTGCCTCCTCACTAGCTGTGCTGCAGGGCCAATATCCAGTTTGTCTTTCCAGAGGTGATCCAGTGGGAAATCTAGGCTGCTTTAGGAATAAAAAGTCAAATGCAAAATCAGCAGTGTGTGGTACTGACACTGCAGAACTGACATTCAATCTCAGAAAGTTCCCTGGCAGCCTACAGTCACCAGTCTCCGGCAGGCCACTGGCGTTAGCTGGGTTAGTTTTATGTTTTCCTGACAAGAACATTGGTGTTGGTGTCACAGATGAGAACTGTGACTCTGGAGGTAACAATTCAACAATCGGGGCTGCAAGCAAAGACTAGAAGGAGGGAGTCCAGGGGAAAAAAAAAGTTAACAAATCACAGTGGTGCCACTTAAACAAATAAAGCTAAGAGAAGCATAACTCAGAGAAGCATAATTCATGGGCAAGTCTCCGAGATAGAGATCACATGCAGTGAGTGAACCACTAATGGTTTGATGAGATGGCCCCTTGGAAAATAACCAGCCGTGCTTTCTTATCATACCTCACTCCCACCTGCACAATAAAAATCTCCGCTCTCTGCTCCCCACAAATACCTGTCAGATCCCCAGCCACAGTTCTTGAGAAACAAAAGCTTTCCATCTCCTCAACTTCTGGCAGAAAGAAACGTTTTACTTTTAACTTCTTCTGTTCCTTTTCTTCAGGTTCTAGTCCGAACAGAGCAATAATAAAATGATCCAATTCTTGTGGAATACCAGTGGAATAACATTAAGACAAATCTAATTTTCAGTCTAGAATGAAATGGAAACTATTGTAAAGCCACAGCTAAATGTGATACTATTAGCATACAGCATGGCGGTATTGTAGACATACTGGACAGTGGCAGAAAATTGACCAAAAATCAATTGAGGGAGTGTACTCTTGCAATGGACTCGCCTTTACGTATGTCACTCCTCTTTATTTTGCAGAAGGAAAACATTTTATTTTTGCAAGACAAATTTGGACCATGCCATATTCTGATTATTGTTATAAGCAATTAAATCAAAATCAGAAACTTCAGTATGATGTTAGAAAAGAATGCAAATAGGGGCCACTTGAGCTTCATTTTATATGCAGCAGCATATACAGGAAAGCACCATCGGCCAAATTCTGGGTTAAACAAGTGTAAATGTGGTATAACTCGACTGACTCAAAATCGAGTTCCTTCATATATTTACACAGGTGCAACTGAGATCAGAATTTATTTGGAAGATGAAGTTTTGAGATAACTTGAGGCTTTTAGGGCCTTATTATGACTTAAATTAAGGTCCCTTTGCACCAGTCTGGCAGCACAAATGGGTCTTAGAGTGGGCATAAATTGCATTAACAGCCACTTTAATCCCCCTTTACACTGCCAGGGAGATGTAAAGAGACCTTACTATGAATATGAATAAGGCCCTAAATGAAAAACACTGTATGCCCAGGGGCCCACTCCAGTTTTAGATAATGTAGGATTTTGGATAAGAGGGGCTCAGCTCGACAAGGTCCCACAGCATTGACTGCTGTTCCTGTCTACCAAATCTGGGGCAGGATTCTGCACCACTGAAACCAACAGGAAATTTACCGCTGACTTCAATGAGACCAGTATCAGGCATTTGAACCTGATTCTTAGAAATTAATGGCTGTGGATTTTTGATTTTGCTTTGAGAACAGAGCCAAATAACCTCTTTGAAGAGCAATGACTCTATTAAAAACTGCACATGCATATCAGTGCTCTGATATGTCACTATCACATGTTGGTCCAGAACCGCAGCTGGTGAAAATCAGAGTAGTTAAACTGACTTCAATGGAATGACTCCACTTTACATTAGCTGGGGATCTGGCCCATTATGTCAGAGACTGGACGTATCTATGAGGTTTTACAAGGTGATATATTGGAGGGTCAGATATCCACAGTGGAAAGTCAGATGCACACTAGTGTTTTATGGAGTTCACATTAAATCATTATAGTTTGAATGTCTGTGCTAGACACAATATGATATGCGGTTGTTGGGAATTTCTGGAGGAAACTGGTTAAATTATACTCCAAATCACCAGACTGAAAATGGTGCACAGATTAGTACTGACTCAACTGAGATCTATTATATGTAATATCTTTATGAGTGGCTAGTGCAATGACATCATTGTAAAGAGCTAGCACTCTGTGCCACCTGGTTTTCTTGAAATCCTGGCTTCTCTGACGTTAATGGCCAAACTCCCACTGACTTCAATAGGGGCAGGATTTCACCTTACATCTTTGAAATCTCAAAAGTAAATGTCATGACTTTTCGTAGCATGTTCACTATGGCTGTATACATTCAGATGTGTGTGTGACTGGTTCATCTAATTCTTTACAGACAATAGCTGACATGGATGTGGCAACAGAATAGTTTAAGGAAAAATTATTCCTGCCTCCCTGTGGAGATGGACGTATTTGGGGTATAGGGAGCTAGTAATAGCTTAAATGTGCCTGATTCCCATGAACTCCCCTTCTACCTTTTCTCCTCCCAGAAGAAAAATCAAAGCTGGGAATGACTCGTAGAGATCTGGACACATCTCACAAGGTTCGTAAGTGCGGTGAGCTCTGAACACTGCCTTCTCTTCTGTTCCAAGATATTTCAAACATTTATGATAAAGCAGTGACAGTGCCCCGTTTTTGGCCTTTTCTATGCTTGCGGTGGTGTATAGGGTACAAGTAGCTTACAGGCCACAGTGAAAGGCTGGCTGCGTCCACATTGCAGTGCGTATCATTATCTCCACTTTACAGATGGGGAAACTGAGGCACAGCATTGGTTTTTTTTAAAGACCAAAACTTTCAAAAATGCTTTCTGATTTTTGGTGCCCAGCTTGGGGCACCTAAGGCCTGGTGCTGAGCTACCAATAACTTCAGCTGAAGTCAGTGGGTTGCAGTGCTCACCAGCTCTCAATTAGCAGGCCCCAAACTGGAGGTACTCAAAATCAGAAGCCACATTTGAAATTTTTGATTTTGGGCAGTGACTTGCCCAAAGCTCAAGCGGTGAGTCAGTGGCAGAGATGGTATAGAACCCAGGCTCTCCTGACTCCTAGTTATGTGGCCTCCCTGATGGACCACAAGGGGTTTAGCAAAGGAATAAGAGCTGCAGGATGAGACATTATATCATTTTTCACATGCTTGCTGAACTAAGGGCTTGAACCATTGTTTCCAAGAAGGAGGAAGAGAGGGAAAGCAGATTGTTTCAGTGTAACGGCACCCCTAGATCTGGACAGGTTTACAATCCAATTTTAGGAATTAAAAATGGCATGCATGCCTTTGAAACCTTCCTGTTTTGTAAGGTCAATGCAAATCTCTACCTACAGAAGTAACCTATCCCTCAGCAAACTGGAAGGAGGGATGCAACTGGAAGTACTTGCTAAAAGAAAAAAAAAGTCTATTTCTCAAAAATTATCTCTATTTAAATAATCCAGCCGAGACCTTTTTAGTTAATGGGAAAAAAAATACAACATAGACTGTTACCTACACTGAGAAGAGAGTAAATCACCAGGAAAAAGATTGCGCGTCTGTTAGTTAGAACATTGCTAGACTCATATATACAGCACCAGAGACTGTTAAATCCATTCCCCCTGGAGTCATTGCAGTTTGTGCTAAATGAAACATTTCAGAATTGCAGTATAAAATATGGCCATAAAAAATCTTCTCTCTTCTAGTCCTTCGCCGAGTGCACAATGCAGGATGAAATCACTCGGATTAGGTACGCTCAACCCGATGGCTTCCCCGTCTCCATCCTCCTCCGCTGATCACTTGCTCCCCGTGTGCACTGTTGTTACTGTGGTTGGCCTGGGTCTCCGTTCTCCTCCTACTGCAGAAATACCCGAAGAAGCAGAAGAAACAAAACTACAGAGAGAAGATGGGGACATACCTAAAAGGAAAGCCAGAAAAACCGATGAGCAAACTGTTCGAACTCTGATTTGCTGAGCCAGAAATGACCTGGGTCATTCTATAAAGCAGGGAGGAAATAGCCACTGGAAGGACAACCCAGCATGGTTTTCCCATTTTTCCTGCAGCGATGAAGTAGCAGCTATGGATTCATTGGGGCATATTCTCCCCGCTGTTCCATGTGCAGTTTCTTCCACCAGTATCAATAGGCGTTTCATGCATGGATCATGAAGAGAATATGCCCAATTACGGTACCCATTTAGTTAGAATGGTGCTATATTTTTGGATTGGAGACTCATTGCATCTTTTATAATAAAGAGTTTTCTGATTTTAAAAAGCCCTCCAGAATTGTACTAATCCCCCAGACTTACACAGACATCTGCACCAGGGATGGTCAAAATTGTTCTGCCGAAACTGTTTTTTTGATTGAAAATTGTTTTTTTGGCTAAATTTTGTGTTTGGAAAGTGTCTTCTTTCCACAAAAACCTCAATATTTGGTCCAAAAAAATGAACACCCAAACCCCAAAATGTTTCAGTCGAAAGCCAAAATATTTTGCCTGAAAACCAAAATATTTTGGTTTTTGATATTTCAACCAAAAGTCAGAAAAAGCTACAGAAAATTACAATGAAAACAAAGAACAACAAAAAATTTTGTCAAAAATTTCCACAAACCCAACCCCCTATTTTCTGACTGACTCTAATATGCACTTCAACTTCAAACAGATTTTGTACCCAGAAACGGCTAGGGTTGGCTCTATACATGGTTGGAGACGGCACATCACACGGTGAAACTCTGTTAGCGACGACGGTAACTAAGTGCGTCCCCGCCACCAGAGTCCTGGGCTGCTGCACACAGCAGTATTCCTGGTGCTGGTTCGGCACACAGGATTTTTGCAGTGCAAACAGGATGCCCTACGTATGTCTGTGTAATTGGTTTAGCCAGTCCTCTCTTCCCACCCTGTTTTCTGGGTGGCAGGAACTCCCGGAGTGCATTGCACCACATGCTGCTGATGTTACTCTCTGTGCATGTCCACTGATGCTCTATCCTCTGCTAAGGCACTGGGATACCTGCCCAGATTTTCCCTGTTGGCACCAGTACAACCATAGTTAGGCAGCCTGGAATACAGATGCACAAACAAGCTGTGGTGTTAGAAAGGCTGCTGAACGGGTAGCAGCTAAGGCAGGGGTGGGCAAACTGTTTGGCCTGAGGGCCACATTGGGGTGCGAAACTGTATGGAGGGCTGGGTAGGGAAGGCTGTGCCTCCCCAAACAGCCTGGCCCCCCGCCCCCTATCCACCCCCTCCCACTTCCCGCCCCGTGACTGCCCCCTCAGAAGCTCCGACCCATCCAACCCCCCCTGCTCCTTGTCCCCTCACCATCCCCTCCTGGGAACCCCCGCCCCTAACTGCCCCCCTGGGACCCTACCCCCTATTGGACCTCCCCCCCTGCTCCCTGTCCCCTGACTGCCTAGACCCCATCCATATCCCTGCCCAGACAGGCCCCCCGGGACTCCCACGCCTGGCAGGGGGGACAGCAGGGGAGGGGCCAAGGGCTAACTTCCCCAGCGGAGAGCTCAAGGGCCGGGCAGGTCCCGCGGGCCGGATGTGGCTCGTGGGCTGTAGTTTGCCCACTTCTGAGCTAAAGTGACTGTGCCCTAACCAGATTAAAAATCACAATTAAGAGCATTAGGGTCAGATTCTCTCATCTGCTCAAGGACGACAGGGTGGGTCAATTGACATGGTTTACAGTCACATTTACATTCCTTCCATCCTGAGACTGATCCCCAGTATAAACAGCCTGAAGCCCGCTACAACTTTTCCCCAGGTGCCCCTGGCCAAAAGGACATTCCAGCATCTGGGGATCGCTTGTATGTAAAGATATCCCAGCCACATCCCCTTTTCCATTACAGTAGAGACCTGCTATTCTGGCTGTGCACTGTAATCCGCATGTTTCCCCCGACACTTGAGCAGCATAAAGCAGCCAGACAGGGCTGAGAGTCTGGCCCATATCCTGGGCAGGGCCTGATTTACTTATTTAGACTCATGCCTCCTTTACCGACATGTAATTTATACTGCCCTAATGCATCACTTCTGAGTTAGCCTCATGTTCTCACGCAAGCAGGAAAATGTAGAATGTACCCTGGAAAATCTAATCTCAGACTATTGTAGTCCCGGCTGCTCTTCATCAGTGTTGAAACTATTACAGTACAAAGAAAAGGAGTACTTGTGGCACCTTAGAGACTAACCAATTTATTTGAGCATGAGCTTTAAGTGAGCTGTAGCTCACGAAAGCTTATGCTCAAATAAATTGGTTAGTCTCTAAGGTGCCACAAGTACTCCTTTTCTTTTTGTGAATACAGACTAACACGGCTGTTACTCTGAAACCTGTTATTACAGTACAAATACCAACGTGCAGAGGGCCAATATATTTTGTGACAGCATAACATTTACTATTAATGGTATTAATCAGTATTAAAAATCTTAGCACTGACAGCAATTGATTTACGTAGCTCGCCATTCAGTCACAGCTGCTTGTTACTTCGAGCACTGCCATCTGAATAATAAGATACATTCCAATAACGGAGCCGCATAATTTGCTTCATTGTTATATAATTGTTAATAAGCATCTCTTGATGCTGAAGGGCTGAATCTGTATAACTCTGTGCCCTATTTCTATTCTTCCGCTCCCCCTCTATCAGACGTTCTCTAAAATAAAATTAAGTTTGAAAAATTAGAAGATGAAAGTGATGGCCACACTTTCTGGATCTCAGGGGATTCCCTCTTGTGTCGGGGGAAACATGCGGATTACAATGCACAGCCAGAATAGCATGACAGAACCTGTACAGCTAGCATGGCTTTCCCCGAATCCCAACAGAGAGCTGACTTTGGAGGCACTACTTGAGAGGCACTTTGGAGACATTGTTTGAAACAAGACTGGTCAGGGGGTTGAAGAGAGACTAATGTGTTACACTGGCTGGCAATGAGCTAAAGGTTGGTTGCAGTGAATAGCTCGGCTTCTCCTCTTCTTATATAGAGTAAAAGCCATTCACTTGAGTGGAGTTATTCCTGATTCACATGAGGGAAAGTGAAAGGGGAATGAAGCCCCATATCTGTGAAGCAGGAAGAACCTGGATTTTCTTTAGTCACTCACTTTGTGTGGGACCACAGGCAAGTCACTTGACCTACTTGTACATCTATCTGCAGCTGTGCAGTATTTTTCCCATGTAAGAAATTCTTTCCCAAATAAAACTAATGAGAAAGAAGGAGGCAGGAAAGAGCTCTTCAGAGATATTCCTTTTTCCCAGGACCCAGTTGATCTGCAGATTGTATTGGATGTATAAACTTTCCCTTATTTTCATGAGTTGTATTTGCAGTTCCTTTGGGGTTCTACCACTACTTGCTGCATTCCCTCTAACTGTTCTCTTTAATTTATTGTGTATTCACTAGTAAGATCTCTCATTGTGTTCAGTTTGGGATGCTAAGGAATCTTGCAGTTCTTTTCTGCCTTAAATTCCAGGTGACATACAAACATAACCAACTCAGCACGTCTGGTCCACTCTTAATGTCCTTGGCTGCTTAATCCATCATTCTTGCAACATTCCACTGCCAGATACTGTACTGGGCTATCTTAGCATTTGTAACAGCTGTAAGTGAATTTTGTTCTTGGTCTCATCCTCCCCTTCACCACCACTGTAAACAGTGATTTCCTCATTATAATAATCAAAACCCATTTGAGATCAGAAGCAGTGACAGTTTAATCTTCCATTATCTATAGTTAGCAGTGAAATCAGCAATCAGATTCTCTGGGTCTAACTTAGGTCCCACATTTGTGTACTGTACTCAGATTCAAAATGAAACCTCAGATCTTCATGCAACAGGCTCTCTGCTGCAGTCTACCATGGTGAGAATGTTTTAGCTCCACACTAGAAGTGATAAGAGGCATCATATTATTCATATGTGGGTGACAGTTCGGTGATTGAAGAAGACCACCTGGGAGAAAAGGAGTGCTTTCCTGTAAGCTGCTGGAGCATGTGGTACTTGGCTAGAGTGGTGTGTTCCAGGCAAAAAGGTTTTAGTGGGATATATTTCCACTGATGAAGATTATCTGTATGAATCTCTATGGTGCCTGAAATGCAAATGGAAAGAGCTCTATTTTGGCTGACATTGCTTGAATTGGGTGGGAGGAAGCAGAGGGGCTTGGCAGCCGTTGTAGTCCTTGCAGGCATTCTGGCTGATGCAGCCGGAGTGCTTCCAAGGTGCTGGAGGGTGCGCATGCCAGAACGGGGGCTGTCACGTCTTTTAACTGAGTCCCTATGTACTTCCTTGCATTCAGGAACAGAGTATGGCAGGACTTTGCAAAGGGGTGCAGGGTGGTGGACAGGGGTGGGAAGGGGAGAAAGCAGGGTCAGCCAAAATCTGTCCCAAAGAGTAGGGTGATTAAGGACTAAACATACAGTTCCATACACACCATAGTACAATAGTACAATGAATCAAACACTGTGGCATGTTGCTGTAGAAAGAGCCAATTAAACCACCACTGAACCTGAGCAGTAACTTGCAGTTTAATAAGCCATTAGCATGCCTATTCAGTCGCACATATTAAATCTCCATATAAGAGGACCTGATCTAATGGCTAAATTTATATCCCCCATTTTAATTGGCTTTTTGTGATGTAAAAACCTCAAAAGATAGAGAGCAGGGAAGAGTAAATCAACGTTCAAAGGGTAGGTATAAAATGAACTTCATTGTGAAGGAAACCCTGCACTCTCCCAAATGATCCCTGTTGCTGCCACCTCACCCTTCCCTGACATTCAGAAAAAAAATAGGGCAGGTGTTCAATCCCTTAGGCAGCTTTGAAATACCAGTCATGATGTAGAACAATCAAGACACTGGGCCAAATCTGGTCTTGTTGTAAGAGGGTATGACTGCTACTAAAATAAAAGCGATTTGTGTCCACTGACATCAGAGCCGATTTTCCCCACTGATTCTGATGTCTCAGCCAAGGTGTAAATATTACGGTCAATCAGAAAATAGTCCCCGCTCCCCCTCCCCCCATGGGGAAAGTGAAAATACCGTAGGGTCAAATTTGTTGGGCTCACACAGAGCTGATGGGAGGAAAGCAGAGTGATATGAGCTTTGATCCAGGTTGCTGTCAAAGCTGTCACACATTGCAGGAGAGAGCAACAGAGGGTGACTTCTGATTGATCATCGATACCCTGCTAGGAGTTGGCAGCAGTGTTGCTATGCTGTCACGTACTTACAATCCTTCCTGGTTGTTCCATCGGGAAGCGGATTGGCCAGGCTGAGGGTGTTTGCCACGCTTGCATTTGAACTGTCCAAGCTACTGCCAAGATGTAACTTTCTCATATGTCTCACAACTGCTGTGGCATTAAATGCTTGCTGGAAAGAGAGAGAGAGAGAAAAAAAAAAAAACCCACAGAAACACTTGGTTGTGAATTTATTTTTTTCTTTCAGAATTGTCAGATATCTATTTTAAAATAATAACTTTAAGGAGTTACTCTTTCGTAAACTAGATACAGAGAAAATAAAATAAAAAATAAAACCCTTTCTCAAGGCTTGATCCTGTAACTACTAATGCCAGTGAGAAGCGCTTATGTAAACGCTGCTCTCTCTCACGGGCCACTCTGTGTCCAACCTGCAGAAGACAGGAATCTGTTCTAGCAGCAGCTACAGGGCCTTGACTCTTTAGCTCAAGCTATAGCAACTCACATGTTTTGGGTCTGGAGGTTCCTGGTTCAATCCCCTGTACAGCAGCTGTAGCTTAGTGATGTAAGTAGCACTATTCTATCTACAATTCTGAGCCACAAATAAGGATGTTGCATCATCCCTTTAAAGGACTGTAACACAATTCAGTGTACAGGAAGGTAGCACATCCTTTAGAAAATAGGTAAGTGTTACTGGCTTGGAGTGTAACCCCCTGAGAATGTTGCACTTACTCTCCATTTGCTTTTTGCAAAGTTCTTTCGGATCTGAGCACTGACGGACTCATGGATATTTTTGCTGAGGGCTGTGTCCCCTGCAATCCTGAAACAGAAAAACAAGATCTTTTTACAGATTCTTTGCTCTAAAACAGCCATCTTTAACTGTAACACCTCTCGCTTTTATAACTTATGGACTCAAAGATTCTAAGGCCACAAGGAACCACGGTGATCATCTAATCTGGCCTCCTGTATAACACCTGCCATAGAACTCCTCTGAAATCGTTCCTGTTTGAATTAGAGCAGGTCTTTTAGGGAAAAGATCCAATCTTGATTTAAAACATACCAGTGATGGAGAATCCACCAAAACCTTTGGCAAGTTGCTCCCATGGTTAATCACACTGACTGTGAAAAAATTGCATCTTTTTTCCAGTTTGAATTTATCTAGTTTCAACTTCTAGCCATTGTATGTTGTTATATCTTTGTCTGCTAGATAAAATAAGCCTCTATTATCAGATTTCTGTTCCCCATATAGGTACTTACAAATTGTGATCAAGTCACCTCTTAACCTTCTGTTTGTTAAGCTAAATACATCAAGCTCCTTCAGTCTATCACTATAAGGCACGTTTTCCAACCCTTTGATCATTTATAAAGGTGACCAGAGGTGGTCAGTGTAGAGCATGATTGTTCATCTATTGAAATTATGGTATCATCTATTCTAGGTTTTTTGTCTCTGACTTCCCACTGTTGTTACCACTGGTTTAGACCAGTACTGATAGCACTGATGGGAGCATTAGTGTAACAAAGTGCCGAAGGACACTGGCATTTTGATCACTGTGTAATGTAGACTCGATCTAAGCAGGATTAGACAACGTGGTGGTTAAAAGGCCACCTATAACCCTGTCTCTGCTAGCACACCCAATGTTGTTTCCATTTTATTTTGTTGGTGTGTGGCTGCTTTCTAGTACAAATACAGATCTGGGTAAAAACACCAGTTTTTTCTTGTACTATATAGGATTTCTAAAGTTTTAGCATGAACATTTTATCCTCCAAACACGTGGCAGTTTCCAAAAGAACTCCAGCCTGCCTGAATTCTGTTTGCACTGGAGATTTTCCTGCCACACCAAAATGTATGGAGTTGTTCATCATAACTAATGTAAGTTCGCATTCAGTAAAGCAGATACATGGAGTCTCTTAGCAAAGAAACGTGGACTGTATGAGATTAGCTCAATCTCCACAAGACACAGCGTTAAACATTTCCAGTTCTTGCATCAATAATATATTTATGCACAAAGGGACAAATTCATCCCTCCTGTAAACCCAGTTATCTCAGTGGAATTACACGTGGGGTAAATCTGGCCCATCAAGCCAGAAGGGCTATTATAACAACAGTCACAGGAGTCAAGGATACCATGCCAGAGGACAGAGGTAAATCCTTATTGTAAGCCTGGCCCAAGTCGTGGGGCTGAAACCAGGAAGTAAAGGCTGGGTTCCTGGGTGATTTAACACATTCATTACCACCTGAAACCTTCAGACTAGCAGGGACCTTGGCAAAAAAAAAAAAAAAAAATGCAAGAGACAGTTACAGTGCCCCCAAAGTTTCTTGGAAGCCAAGTGACATTGCAGAGAAACCGGAGAGGATGCAATCCTCCACATTGATAAATCTGACAAGTCCAGAAACATTGAGATCTGCAGTACCTTCCCAGCGGGAGCACAAAGGGGCCTACAAACTGATAAACAAAGTCATTCATAAATTTCAGGAACACTATGCCCCATGTATGAATATTGTTGGTGAAAGAACAGTTGCTTAACAAGGTACCAGCTGAGACCATTATACTGTTTGTCTGCAGGGCTAGGGGAAAACTGTGCTCCTTGAATGAAAGTGTTAATAAACTGGACAGGAACAGTTTATGTTTCCCACTTGAGCTTGTCCAATTTTATTTTAGAAACAGGGGCAGCACCACTACTTGGGAATGTATTTACTTCTATAATCTCTTGCTTTTACTATTTTAAAAAAAAGAAAAGGAGTACTTGTGGCACCTTAGAGACTAACCAATTTATTTGAGCATGAGCTTTCGTGAGCTACAGCTCACTTCATCGGATGCGATGAAGTGAGCTGTAGCTCACGAAAGCTCATGCTCAAATAAATTGGTTAGTCTCTAAGGTGCCACAAGTACTCCTTTTCTTTTTGCGAATACAGACTAACACGGCTGTTACTCTGAAACCTACTATTTTAAAGGTGCTCTAGAATGCACAGCTGTAGCTCACGAAAGCTTATGCTCAAATAAATTTGTTAGTCTCTAAGGTGCCACAAGTCCTCCTTTTCTTTTCATCTGCTATACGCGACTCTGTACCGGGCCTGGATTTCATAGATAAGCAATACTTTCACAGTTTGGGGATCATTTTTTGAAGATCAGGTGGTGTTTTGACCATTGTTTTCAAGGCTTCCAATGGCTTATGATCTGTTTCTGCCCGTAAACATATTCATGAAACCACACCCAACTAAATACAATTGTTATCGTTTGTAAAAACAATTTGTCAATTTGGACATAATCCTGTTGCGTGTTAGCCAGTTCTTTCCCTGCTCTGCCACCGAGTTCCTGTGTGACCTTGGACAAGTCATTTACTCTCTCTGTGCCTCAATTTCTCCATCAGTAAAATGGGGATAACAATATGTCCCTATCTCACAAGGGTGTTGTGAGGATAAATACATTAAAGACTCTGAAGCATTCAGCTACATAATGGCGACCGTATATCTTTGTAAGTATGGGCAATTTTCTTGCAGGACAACCCTCAACCAATCGTACAATAAAATAAAATAATAATAATAAAAATAATAATGAAATAAACAAGAAGAAAAAGACTACTTTGTACTTATATAAGTCCTTCAATCTGGAGGATCTCAAAACACTTTTTAAATATTAATGAATACTGCAGGTGGAAGCTACTTAGAAAAGCAACATGAGTAAGGCCTCTGTCCAATAAAAAAGGACTGGAATAGAGTGAGGTGCTGAGTATCACACAGGACTGGACGAAGACTAGCTAAACGGACTGAGCTTTTCATTGCTGGGTAACTGGCTCAATCTGGCATACGTCTACCGTATCTGAAAGTTGTTATAACCTGACCGCTCTTTGTGAGAAAGCTAGCCTTTAGTCTGGTTGTGAATGGAGAGGTATCTACATCACAAGCGACGCTAGTTGGCATCACTGTGGACAATCTCAATGCAAAGGTCAAGGATCAAATGAGCCCTAGGAGCTGAACTGTCCTCGAGGGTTGAGGTATGAAGCCCATTGATAGCGCAGTGGGTAGAAGCTGGTTTTGTGGATACATCCAAGACTTCAGAAGTCAGCATGGGAAGTCTGACAACTTTCTCAAGAACTCAGGGCCTGCTCCAATGAGGTGTGCTTGCAGTGGGAGCTGCGGGAGCTCAAGAACTTCCAGGAAGGGTCAGCAATGGCCAGGTTGTTATTGCCATAATAAGTAGCACCTTCCTCCACAAGTAGTTCCCTGGAAGCTATTGGGACTGTTCATCTTGAGTAAACATAATAGAATCTAGCCCTAAAGTTGCAAAATAAATTAATGTATTCATCACATCTTATTTTATCCATCTATCTGGGTTCAGTTCTACCTTTACTATCTAGCTAGACAGAGCATTACTGAACTTGAAAGGAACCTCCAAGAGGGACAAAAACAGTACACTCCCTTTTGGATGATTCTTCGGCAAAATACTGCAAGCACATATTTCTCTCAGCCTGCCCCTCCTTGCCCACAAGGGCAGTCAGAATCTTTCATCGAGTATTATCTTCAGAACCCTCAAGCTTATCGAAGGCAGCCAATTCAAACTTTCTACGGGCCAAATACTGCTTGGAAA
Source organism: Eretmochelys imbricata (assembly GCF_965152235.1). Classification (NCBI taxonomy): domain Eukaryota; kingdom Metazoa; phylum Chordata; order Testudines; family Cheloniidae; genus Eretmochelys; species Eretmochelys imbricata. The sequence goes on from NC_135572.1 coordinate 345,569,675, forward strand.
TACTCTGGAGTATGACGACATGAAACGTGGGGTTAGCGGTGATGGATAATGCTGGAGGAACATAACAGTTCTGATTTTATATACACATATACAAACACACACACACGTGCATACAGTATCAGAGATACTCCAAAATAAATAGAGTGCAGGGATGAGCCGGAGAGGAGTTTGATTTCATGCTGTTCGCATCCCTGGTTCCCTTCAGGGAGCCATTTCACACTTCAAACAACACTTTCTGAAAACAGAACTCTTTGTAAACTCTCTTCCTCCCCTGGATATGACTTCTTATCTGACTAGTGCGTCCAGCACACAATATACACTTAGTGGGACTATTATAATTTGCAGGGGCCCAAGCAATAGCAGGACAACAAGCTTCTGCACGGGCAGGGAGAAATCAAGCCCCCTCTAGTACTTATATGGCCCCCCCGTCGCCAGAGTATCTGAGTGCCTCACAGTCTTGACTGGATTTATCCTCACAACACCCTTATAAGGGAGGGAAGTGCTGCTATTCTCATTTTACAGACGGTGAGGTGAGGAAGACAATCTAAGGTCACCAAGGAAGTCTGTGGCAGAGCAGGGAATTGAATGCAGGTCTTCCAAATCCCAGCTGAGCCCCATAACAACTGGACCATACTTCCTCTCCTAGGCAGGGGGGCTGGAACAATGCTGAGCGCCACTGAACCAAACTGTAAACCTGTATATAATGGAAACCATTTCAAGCCAGGGGGAGTGGCAGCACCCCCTGCACCTCTAGTTCCAGCATCTATGCTCCTAGGGAGCATGTAAGTGATCTGGTTCCTTTCCCTCCAACCTGACTGATGGAGGCTGAGCTAGGGCCCGTTCATGAACTACAGACCTCTCACGGATTTCAGTGACAGCTCTGTGTATCCTGATGGAAAAAATCAGACCTTTGGGTTTCTACCTCTCGCTTTTAATCACTTCACTCTGAGCTATGTGGCTATGTGCCTTAGAGTAGGATCTGAATTCTGCCCTAGCAACATACTTAATAGAGACAAGGTAGCTGAGGTAATATCTCTTCCGGGACCGTGGAAAAGACAAGCTTTCAATCTCCACACAGTTCTTCAGGTCTGTGGAGCTTGAAAGCTCGTCTCTTTCAACAACAGAAGTTGGTCCAATCAAAAATATTACTCACCCACCTTATCTCTCTCATATCCTGGACAACACTGCAATAATACATTTAATAAACACAATTGCTATCATTAATACTAGCATAGAAAATATTAAAATGTATCAAGCTGCAGCAAATCACAACCCTTCTTTTGTTACTCTAGTTTTCCATGTCATTTTCTGAAAAGTCACAATGGAATGATGAAACCGTATATTCACCTTTGCAACAAAAGGTAAACGATAACCCTGGCAAAAGAGAGTATAAATCACCTGTAGCTTAAGCTGGAGAAACTGTGTAAATGTGCAGATTATGCAGTTTAGGATGTAATCATCTCTACCAACAGGGCTTAGATATTGCACTTTTTCTTTTGCAATACTTCATTGTAATTATTAGCCTCCTTTTTCTGCCAACTCTGAGTTTAAACATACCGTCTTCCTGCCAAGGCCATTTGATTATAAACAGAAAAGCAGCACATACACACAGGCATCTGGGGAACAGATACAGTTCAGAAAAATGGATCGTTGGGAAGAGGCGTTTTAATTTCTTAGGCCCTGATCCTGCAAACACCTTAAGCACATGAGTAGCTGTAGACACCCAAGTAGTTTCACCAAATTCAGTGGGACTATTCAGGTGCATAAAGTTACTCACACATTTAACATTTGCCAGGATCAAGCCCTTAGTCTTCCCAATTTGCTTGTTTCCTTGGGAATTTTTTATTGAAAAGATGTGATAGTTAAAGTCATAGGCACACTTTGAAGTGAGCTATATCTGTGTAGGTGCACGACTGGGACAACTAATGAATGCAGTCATTGTTGTAGTCGTGTTGGTCCCAAGATATTAGAGAGACAAGGTGGGTGAGGTAATATCTTTTATTGGACCAACTTCTGTTGGTGAGAGAGACAAGCTTTTGAGCTACACAGCTTGTCTTTGGGTCCCGAAGAAAAGCTCTGTGTAGCTCAAGCGCTTGTCTCTCTCACCAACGGAAGTGAGTCCAGTAAAAGATATTACCTCAACCACCTTGTCTCTGGAATAATTAAGCCTTTCTTACTGGGCAGGTAGTTTTCTCTTGCATAGTTAAAATGTTTTTTTCCACAATCAAACTCTGATATGTTTTGTGAAACAGTTTCTTTTATTTGAATTTTTACCTCATTGCTTGTGACAGATCCCGAAGACCTGGCCTCACAGTAAAACATGTAAAACGGAGGAGGAAGCAAGAAAATATCATTGCATGCATAAACTGATGGGCTCCCTCAGGAAGGTCAATGCCACAGTGTTCCAGGCCCTTCACTCAGAGCACAAGTTGTTAGTTAAACAGAAAATTTAGGCATAATACCAAAATGAAGGAGTTCCTCTACCAGCATGGGCTACATCTCCCAGAGGCTTTTCCTCCACCTCTCTTAGCCCTGCCAGGTCTTTGCTCTGACCCAGCAACTACTACAAGAACCTACCTCTTCCCTGCAATTCTGCAGCTCAGCTGAGCTCTTGCTGGTCTTTATAAGGTACTCTTCAGGCTATCACCTGACCCCTAACTCCATAGCCTCAGCTGGGATGCAGTTGATTATCACAGTTGGGGCTTGGCCCTTGGCCCTTAAAGGGCCAAGTCACCTTGTGACAATGTGGAGCTATCTCATCTGTTCTACTATTTATTATTTGTAGAGCGCCAATTAGATGTTTTATATCCAGCTGTGAAGACTATGGGTCAAATCCTGTCCCCTCTGAAGTCAACAGCAACTCCCATTGACCTCAGTGAAGCCAGGATTTCACTTTCTGTCCTCCTATCCCAAAGAGCTTAAAAATCCATTGCAATGTGACTCTTTTCCTCTTAGCCTCACATAAACTTTTATCTTCTACAGGCCCAGTCTTGCAAACATGCAAATAGTTTTTACTCTCATCAGAGCCCCATTAAGTTACAAGGGTGCGCTTGTGAGAGTCAGAGTTCTGCAGCAGAGTATGACTTGCAAGACCTTGTGACGTCTGCAGGAAAATATGGCACGTTCGGGTGAGCTCTTCATCCAAAATCTCTGGAACTGTGCACATCGTTCATTTACATCACAGCCCCTGGCATGATGTAGCCTGTTTGGAAGGTGAGATTTGCAAATGAGTATTTATTTGTGCTTAAAACTAAGGGTATGCATGGAAAGGTGATGCCGGCAGACCCCTAGGTCTGTTTATAAAGCCACAGTTGTCTCTCTCTGTAGTGTCTCTCTCTGTAACCTAAATACCTATGCCATATTTCAAAGTGTTGCAACACTGTGCGGCACAGTAGGAGACAAGACCTCAATAATGGACTCAACTTTCCATTCACTGAGCCTTATAGGCTCTGGAAAGGCAATAGCTGAATCCCCAGAGGCCTTGTCACTATGAAGAACCCCCCTCACCCCGCACTGCCAGATGACTGGTGAAATCAAGAGGCCCAAGCTCCCCTCCTTCAGACTGATGGTAATGCAGCCTAGTGCAAATGGAGACAATGGTTAGAATGACAGAGGGACCAGTAAAAACCCTATCACTTCCTGGCATAAGCAAACAGGTATGAAAATTCTCTTTGACGAATGACTGAGCACAGAGCAATCCCATCACAAAGACATGGAGAAAGCATGGAACTGGGGGCAGTATCCAGGTGAGCGTTTGGTTCATTCTAGACTGGCCTCGCTTCATTTTCTGAGATGGCACTTTATCACTATAGCATCCTAGAGCCTCACAAACATTCGTGATTTGGTCTCATTCCAGTGAGGTACGTAACTACTACCCATATTTTATAGACAGTTAAGTTCAAAAATAGATAGATCAAGTGACTTAGCAGCACAATCAAGGGCAGAAGCGGGTCTGGAGCCCACATGTCCTGATCCCTCAAGTCCTTTTCTTCACCATGAAAGCGTTCAGTCTCCCAGCTAGACTTTAAGGTTCACCTATCCGGGAATTAACAGTTGGGATGAGGTGGGAATGTAGTTAATACTTTAAACTTCCCTACTGCAGGGATATACTAGATCAGTGGTTCTCAACCTTTCCAGACGACTATGCTCCTCTCAGGAGGATGATTTGTCTTGCGTATCCCCAAGTTTCATCTCACTTAACTACTTGCTTACAAAATCAGACTTAAAAACATAAAAGTGTCACAGCACGTTATTACTGAAAAAATGGCTGACCACCTCACTTTCACCATATAATTATAAAATAAATCGTTTGGAATATAAATATTGTACTTACATTTCAGTGTGTAGTATATAGAGGAGTATAAACAAGTCATTGTCTGTATGAAATTCTGGTTTGTACTGACTTCATGAGTGCTTTTTATGTAGCCTGTTGTAAAACTAGGCAAATATGTAGCTGAGTTGATGTACCCCCTGGAAAACCTCTGTGTACCTCTGGTTGAGAATCATTGGACTAAGCCTGTCATTTACAATTCTAACCTCTGATTCTTGGTGTGACGTTATACTCCATATTCTTTATGGAAATATACCTATGATATGGATGTGGCATAACTCAGATAAACTTTATGCAAGATGGGTCATGTAAGGTATCATTGAAAAGGTTATGATCTATTGAATGCGTTTATCCAATTTGTATGCATGTATCATTTTTGTATCTGAAGCTAGGAATATTGACCATGTATCTGTATTTCAAATGTGCTACTTTGGGTGACACCCACAACTAGCCCTTCAGGTAAAACAACGAAAAAGCCAGACAGGGCTGATGGTCCTTCAGCAAAGACAGTGGACTGTGAAAGAGCTTAGTCTTCCTGTGGATGCTCCAGACAGCCTGCGAGTAATGGCTGCTACGATCCTGCAGAGACATGGGTCTGAGTCACCTGATACTGACCCCACTTCTTGGAATGCCAGTGTTTTTCCATTGGAAGGTAAAGGGTTCCTGCCATACACAAAAGCTGCATAAGGCAGAGGAGTGACATCTTCAGGGCCTCCTCTGCCTCCCCACCCAAAAAGACACTGGAAACACCTGGAAGCAAGAACTGAACCGGGGAGAAAAGAGTTGAGCCAGGCTGGAAAGTTGAGTAATAGCCTGTAAGTAATAATACCTGAAGTTTCAAGCTGCAGCTGGTTTTCAAGAATCTCTGTAATCTGCCTGAAACAACTTTTAGGGTGAGAAATTACAATTTGTAGCCAATTTCTTTAGTGAATCAAGATTAGTTTGCATGCTTTGTTTTATTTGCTTAGTAATCTGCTTTCTTCTGTTTGCTATCCCTTACAATCACTTAAAATCTGCCTTTTATAGTTAATAAATTTGCTTTGTTTATTAGGAAACCCAGTTTATGCAATTTCTAACTGGGGCAGGAGGGCAAGGAGGGCATATCTCTCTTCACATTGCGGAAGAGGGTGAATTTTTATGGGCTTGCACTGTGCAGATTCTTTTATATAGCACATGACAGTATACCTTTGGGTCTGCCCTGAATGTTGGGGCAAATTCCTTAAGCTGAGTCTTCCCAGAGCTGATCTCAGTTTCTGTGTCTTTCTGCCGCTGGGTGTGGCCCTGCCTGTGTGTGTGCTAGAGGAGGCTTAAGAGCTTGGCTCAGCAAGACAGGTTAAAAGGGGGCCAATGCTGGCAGAACAGGTGGGCTCAGTGTTATCTCAGCACATCAGGTGGCACCTTGAAGGGGGGCAACTCGTCACACTTGGATTCAGCGATGCTTTACATAGCTGGGAAAGGCCTTATAAATAAATCACTGTCTTGTAAAGCCACACTTGCAGAAAAGTATCTCTGCAACAGAAATGACTGAAAAACTTTTTTTTAGTTGATTTTAAACAGAAGGTTGGATTCTGTGGAAAGCAGCAAAATTTATGGAGCATGATTTTCCACTGGCCTCTGGCAACGAGTTGCAAAAAACAACAACAAACATAAAACCCAAAAAACCAAACAACACTTTTTATCTTCCTGCTCCATTGGTAGGGCTCAGCAGCTGTGTGCTGGTCTTGCCACGTTTCTTTATTATAGTCCAGAAACCAACAGTGATGTCACCAGGCCAAGACTTGGATTTGAACATTTTGTGTAATTTGGATAATAACTTTTCAGAAAATTTGTCCTTCAGAAATATAAAAGGTCATCCAGTTCCCCGCTGGGAGCTGTATTTCTGGTTCTTTACTTTTTATTTGGAATATCCACTTCTATCACTTGGTTAATTTCTTGAGGCTCAGAATTTTATAATTTGAAAACACTTTTTTTCCTTCACAAAAATTACAAACAGTTTCCCAAATTTCCTTTTTGTTACCAAGACAATAGGTACTGTTATTGATGGGACAGAGGAGACTTGCAATGATTTATGTTTTGACTTCTCCACATTTCTGGTTCATATTGATGCCGGCCATTGATCTTGCTAATATTTTACATATGCAATGTATTTATGGTAGTGGGTAGGTGGAAGGATGAAGACAAATAATCTCAATTTCCTAGATTATTTGCATGACATCCTCCGTGTCTCATGTCTTATTGTTTATTATGAGAAAAGAGATATATTGCTCTTTTTTCCAGTTGTTTTTGCCCCTTTGATTGCAAAGACTGAGTATCAATCTAGTTGTAATCACAGCTATTGTTAGAGCCTGCAGTCATTGTCTGATGTAGTACTCTAGTTATGATAAATCCATGCCATTATGCCAAGATTTCCAGGACTATCACTTGCTTTGTATACATTCACAATTCATTGACCTGCATCACAAGTCACTTGTTAACTAGAGGAGCAAACCATGACCCTAATTTTTAGACATTTCAATCAGCAAGGAAACCAGCATAGCAAGAAACATGTTTTTGCATTGCACTGATTTCTGAACATCAGGTTACATCCCATACCATTACACAATCTACTGCTAGGTAGAGGAGGATAATTTTCCTATAGGTGAATGAAAGCAGTATCAGTCATGTGTTTATAAATATGGGGTATTGCAAGGCTCATTGTGCCCAGACAATCAGCAAGTGATCATAATCCGCTACAGCTCCAGTGTTCTGCTGTAAAAAACTTGGAGACAATCTACCTTTTCTTCTGTCCCAGAATTTAAAGTAACAATGAAATGCAGACGAACCAATGAACTTCAATGAAGGATACCAAACACCCTGAATCCTAATCTAGGAATCTGTTCCATGCTACCACTTTTAAGCCTTAGTGAAACGTAACATGTTTTTTAAATGGATAACGTACTGTGCACCCAAGCTACATAATTTGCAAACTATGCTACAAGCATATTACACGTCAAATCCAATTTTAGTGCCAGGTACCTAGACAAGTGTGCTACATGTTCAAGTCTGCAGTGGGAGCAGTTCTGAACCACAAAGTTCACTGCTCCTCAAGAGACCAGAGCATATTTTTTGGAATTTCCATGTTCCAGATACATGAAGCAAATGACTGTTATGTTAACATCTCTGCATGTTCATTTTATGCCAGTGCTGTAACTTGGCTGCATTCTGCATTCAAGTATACTGCTGCAGTGGGGTTGTCCAATGTAACTGAGCGCAGAACTTGGCCATTGTGCTCCAACTCCCCCACAGGACAAGTACTGCAGTAAATCAAGCTACTGAATTTATTATTGTTCAAGCTCAGCAACTTTATAAATGGCTACGGGTACATGCAGGATGAACTTGAGGTGCTGAGGAAACACATTGGTCAGTGTACCATCCACCCTTATGAAACCGCAGAATGCAGTGATATTTTCAGTAGCTGTGATGTTCCTGAGTGGAAAAGGATTTCTACTGTCATTGATTCCAGTATCCTTTCCTTTGCAATTATTGTTATTATTGTACAATTCCCAAAAGCAGCATCTCACAGCACCAACATCCCTGCCCTATTGTATCGAAAACTGTGATCCCCTGAGTGCTTAGAATGATGGCCTAATGCAGTGGTTTTCAAACTTTTTAGACTGCATACCCCTTTCCAAATAATGTAGACTACTGCGTACCCCCATCTGAGATAGGGTCATAATATATCTATGATTAGATTGCCAAGTCTTATTAAATAAAGTGCGTTGTCTGCCAGTACAGGATTTTTATTGTGTACACCCTGACTAGAGTTCGTACATCTCTTTTGAAAACCACTGTCCTAATGGACAGGGGACTGGCCTGATACTCAGGAGATGTGGATTCAATTCTTGCTTCTGCTGCAGACTTTTTGCATGATATTGGGCAAGTCACTTGAATGTCTACACTGCCAAAAAAAGTGTGATCTTATGTTGGGTTCAAATTGCGGTGAAGACATAGTCCCTTGAGGGGGAGTCTTGGGTTAAACTTCAGCTGCTAGCCACATTGTGTCTGTACTGCTATTTTAACCCAAATTAGCTAACATGGTTAGTTAATGCCAGTTAAGCAGCGCAGACATATCATTGTCGACACTGTGCCTGTGAATTGTGGATGATATCTCCCGGTCTCCCTGACTCACCAAGGTGTTGTGAGGCAAAGAGTTTCAGTAGTTGTTAGGTGCTCAGACTCTATTTGGATGAGGGCCATATAAGTAAGCAGATGGCTAACTTTAATTGCGTCCCATTGACTTCAATCTGCGTTTTAGCAAAATGGGCCAAATTCTGCATTGATTCATGCTGATGCAACCTTGCTGATGCAACCTCACTGCCGCAGTATAACTGAGAGCAGCAATTAACTAATTATTCAAGGATTTGAATGGGACTACTGGCAAGCTTAAAGTTTTTAAAGGTTCAGGGCCTAATTTCAGACACCCTGGAACAAGCAGGGAGAACTAGGGGCCAAAGACAGGGGTTGCAGCAATAAGTTACTCAGCAAAGGCTCGTATACAGCATAGTGCAGCAAACATTCCTCTTTGAACACACAAATTAAAGAAAAGTCTCATTTCTTGAGGTCATTGCAACAGAAGTACTGTGTTAGTTGCTTACCATGGGTGCCGGGCTGCTTGCTCACAGGTATATCTTTTGTTAGGGTCTTTCTCCATCAAGTTCCGAATAAAATCTTTAGCTGTAAAAAATAAAATAAAATAAGCAAAAGCAATTGGGCTGACATCTGGAGAAGCAAGGACACACCGTGGTATTTAAAGGTTCGTCTTAACGACACTGATGTATGACACGATGACTGTCTTCCCCTTTCCCTCCCCCTCCCGCCCACTCATACAAGACCCTCATCAAAATGAAGTGTGCCATTCATAAGACTAGCCCAATAGGCAAGATTAATAATAATAAAGACACAGGAGTCAATTATCAAATTTGAGCACAGAGACTGAGCATTCCAACTCTTTCTTAGGGAGGTCAGACAGATATTTAAATTTCCACATTCCTATTTTAACCATTTAATCATTATTTAATAGGCCTCCCCAGAAGTAAACTAGCGGCTTCACAGAAGACACAGTCACTGGCCTCAAAGGATTTGTGTGCTACATTTTAAATGTGACACCGTGAGTGGGGAGACGGGGTGAAGAAGGACGAGCGTTACAGAGCCTGTGATTACTCATTTCAGTCAAGTCACATCTAGGTGGTTCTGTTAATGTTTTGGCTGCTGTTTTTTAAATATCAAATATAAGAAAAATAGGTGGTGAATGTGATCAGCTCACTCGGGCTTGAAGCAGTGTGTGTTCAGGAGACTTTTAAATGGAGAGAAGACCATTGAAGGGAGGACATCAAAGGTGTATGAGGCAGCCTGAAAAATGTGACCTAAGTGCCTGTCTGAGAAGCCAAATTTGGAATGAAGTGGCTTGATTTAGGCTCCTCGTGTTAATCTGATCTATTTGGGGGAGATTCCCAAAAGTACCCTGGGGATTTCTCAGGAGAAGTCCCACTGACTTTCAGCTTTGTGCTCCTAAATTCCCTAAATCTTCCTCTGGATGGATTTCTACCATCACTATGGTATCTGGGCACCAGATGTACACAGTATGAAATTTTGTAGCACTAGAAAGTTGTTAGCTGCCCCAAGCACAATCCTGCCTGGGACTTCAGTACATAATTGGGTGGTAGCCCATCCTGCCACCTGTGCTGAGGTGGATATACTGATATTTTTAACATGCTAATTTGATCAGAAATAGCACATGTACATCTGTCCGAGCTGGAAATTATACCTCCAACGCCAGTGTACACATACCTTAATAACATGCCTGGGTTAAACAGGAGGTCTGTGGCAGATTCATGAATGGAATCCAGAACTTCTGACTCCCAGCCTAGTGCTATAACTATTTGACCACATGCCCTCCCTTCTCAAGGGACTGATGGGATTTTTCTTTTCTTGTTGTTTTAGCCATTTTCATTTGGAAGCCATTGATTTCCTGGGTTTGCTTCTTTCCTGTTTACACTGCACAGCTCCATCAATCAGGCCAGCAAACACATTCAGGAAAAAAACGCTGTGTTATTTTGTTTTCTATTACTGGAGACAGATGAAAATGTGCATTTTATTCAGATATGCTGGAAAAAAGAAAGAATGTTGTTTTCTTGGGGCTGAATACGAATTCTCATGTCATGGTCTTCTCTACAAGTCAAGTTTTGGTGTTTTATGCCTGACACTGGGAGGAGACAGGACTTAATTTGAGGCTCTCATAGAAATAATTTCCCATGATGCTTAAAAAATATTTGGGTTAAAAGCCTGCCCTCAGTTGAACATATAGTTCCCTCTGACCTCAAGTTAACAGGAGTTGGGCATACTATGGAGAACCAAATTTCACCCTTGGAAAGTATGAATGGTAGACTTCAGTAATATGAAGGAATGTGCAAGAAATGGCTATTGCAATTAAATGAGCTCCTTACCAGACTCTGAGATGTCATCCCAATATGGAGAGTCAAATTCATATTCCGCCTTAAGAATCTGCTCAAAGAGCTTGGAGTCATTTTCATCATAAAACGGAGGATATCCACAGAGCCTAATAAACAAAACAGATCAGGGGATGTGAAACACTTTAATCGCTTTCTGGGGAGAAGGTAACAAATGAGGAGGAGGAATTCATATTTGAGAATCATGGCTGAAATACATGGCACATTCAAGCTTCCCAAAAGAGTCACGTGCTTCTCTAATAGATGCTCTCTTTTGTCAGGAACAAGTGCCTTGTTGCAGCTACAAACAGAGTCCTGATTGCTGAAGGCCCAATCCTGACCCCTGTGCGAAGCACAAATGAAGATGGACTTTATGCAGGAATTCTCCATTGAAACCCCGGCACAGCTGCTACTACAGAGTGGCAGAGTGGCAGAGCCATCTGTGCCCCGCTGGGGGCATTTGGCCAATGGACCCACAGGATCAGACACAATAGCCATGACCCCCTCATCCATCTCTGCCCCTATCGGGGAGTAGAGAAAGTTTTCATGGGATGCTGCTCCATGTTGTAGAGAGAGATCAGAACCCACTGCACAGCTTCTATCACAGCTGGGACCTTTCTCCATGGTCTTCCTTAGCCCTTCTGAAGTCTCTGGCCCCCCGACCAGTCCACACACAATTTAAATCGACTTCCTTCCAGTGGTGTAGGGCCCACGCGGCTCCAATTGGGTGACAGTGCAGAGGCTCACTAGGCTGGCAGGCATCCCCTACCCTCGGAACTCTGGAGTGCACAAAGGAAGCATGGCACCTGTAACAAGCTCTGCTGGCTGGAGCAAGGTAGGGGCAGCATCAGGACCAGCCCTGAGCGCTCTCTGGTACATCTGCATTACAGCCAGGGGTGTGAATGGCAGCTCGTATAGACACACCTGCACTAGCTGTCCTCTAGTTAGCTCGCTAAAAACAGCAGTAAGGGTGTGGGGGCGCAGGCTTCAGTGCTGGCTGCATAAGACTGCCTGGCCCTCCTGGGCATGTACTTATGTGTGCAGCCCACGCAGAAGCCTGTACCACAGCATCCTCACTGGTATTTTTAGCAAGCTAACTAGAGGATAGCTAGTGTGGATACATCTACAGGAGTTGCCATTCACGTATCCAGCTGCAGTGCAAGTGTACCGTTCCTTTTTTGCCAGAGGCACTAGCTATGAGAGGAAGGTTGCTTGCCCATCCATCCCATCTTACTCTTAATGTCCCATAGAAAATAAAACTCCCGAATCACTGCTAAAGAAAAGCTGTACTTATCAATCATTATTATTTGGATTTGGGTAATACCCACAATGCACTAGGCACTGTTTACCCACACAGTCCCTGCCCCAAAGAGCTTAAATTTTAAGGGGAAAAGCAACATATTGATAAAGGGCAAGGGAGGGTGAATACACCCAACATATAGATAATTTTATATATATTTTTAAAATTAAATAAATACATTCTAGTTCTACCCAACTGTGTCTTAACCTACCCATTATTAGTTGACTAATTTCTTGTAGGTGTCATATCATCTCTCTCACTATGTACCTACTGTATTTATCTGGCTCCAGCCCTCGTAGTATCTAGATGCTAACAAGGTATATTTGACAAAGAACAACAAATAAATTTAATGCTTGATCTTTTGCATCCACCTAACAAAAAGCGATCCAAACCTGGAATCCTTGTTTTATCTTTACTTAGGCAAATCTCCTGGCCCTATGTATTTATAACTAGACATTCTGGAAGCTTAGCACTAAGATAACTAGAATGTTAGCATACATAAAACATTGTCTGTATAGTTAGACCAGATGAGCAGTGGCATTTTAATTAAAGCATTCAAAAGATTTCCCCCAGCTGTCTTGTTTTACATACAGGTCTGAACATCACCTTTGTAAAATGACAAATGTACTCTAGAGATTGATCCAGCATTTAAGCAAATTGTGCTCACAGTAACACAGGACCTTTCTATCTGCTCTGTTCCAAGTACTATGTCTGCACTGAGTTGTACCAATCTTCATCCCTTATCTTTAGGCTAGGTTAGTTCTCATGCTGTCACTTGAGCAGTGTCAGGGCCATATGCTTCCATAATGTTCTGTCCTGTGTCAAATCTGGCACATTACACCTATGAGGGACAGGTGTTTATTGACGCTGTCCGGCCACTGTGTCTGAGGGGGTCTTTTCCATCCTGCATTCATTGGGTCAAAGTCGAAGATGATTATCACAGAGAAGTTGGTAGGCATTTGGAACAAAAGACAATACCACCTTAGAGAGCACTGGGTAACTGTTTGAAAGCACAGGACCTGTTTAGTTAGAAGACAGGTATCTTCATTTGGCTTGAATTTCTACAATTCGATGTTTTTAATCATTCAAAGATGCTTAATCTGAATGGTACTGAATTAATCTTTTTAATCTTGACAGTGGGAGCCATGTTTCAGTCCCATCGATCAGGATACTGACCACCAAAGCATTATATATCTGCAGCTTTGTCCCTCTCCTTATCAGGGTGTTCAGTTTGCATAAGACACTCTCGATGAAGCACCCCATTACTGACACTGCTTTTCCAATGATGGCTTCTAGTTCTTTCTCAGTGCAGCCCACGTTACCAACAACAGAGCCGAGGTAGGTGAAATCACCAACAATCTCGACTAGGAGGTTGCCCACTAATATGCTAGAACCTGCAGTGTATTCAGAATTGCTGACAGGAAGAATTTTGGTTTTGCCCCCAAATCATTTTCAGGCTGATTTTTGCAGCTGAGCTTTCCAGGGCTTTAAGCACAGCAGTCAGCTTGTGCATTGATTTGACAACTAGCACTATGTCACTGGCAAAATCGATGCTGGAGAGGTTGTTATCATCAAGATGCATGCCTAAAATGCATTTACTTAGTGTCTGTTCAAGCACATGGTTTATTGCAGAGTTCTGGGGTGGCAATGAAACTCTGTTGAACACCCAACCTAATTTGGAAGAAAGCAGTTCTCTTCCCAGTTACAGGACTGCAGCTCGAGGAGTCATGTAAGAGAAGAAACTCTATACAGCGAGTCAGAGAGGACTATGAGTTTCAAGATCAACCAGAGTGACTCCCTGTCAGAGTGGTTGAGGTGGGAGAGGCGTTCATCTGAGCAGCTTCAGTTTTGGTATTGCACTTGTTGCTTCAACCGTACCGCCACCTCTCATTGGTAGGCAGTCTAACTTCCTGTGCTCAATGCACTGTACAGGGCAACACCAATCCTGCCAGACTGGGTGGAGCCCACTCTGGGGTTCTCATCTTTTCCCACAGGACCCAGGCCTAAGGTTGGATGGGCTAGTAACTGCTATGAAAGTAACGAATGTGTTTGCCTCAGATCAATGTGATTTATGATATATTAAAAATTAATCTCACATGTAGGGGTCTTTTATGTATTGAACAGAAAAAGTGTTAACCCTGAATAAGGAAGGCTCAAAGAAGCTGCTCATTAGAGAAATGTCCAGGTTAAAGATGCCAATCACTGGCCTCACTGAAACCCACCTTAAAGATAGAGGGGAAGAAAGAATAGACAACTATCATCTTATGCAGTCAGGTGCTCAGGGCACGAGAAAGGAAGGAGTGGGTCTCCTCCTTAAACGTCATATCTGCAAATTGTTCTCTTCGTTTGAACCAATTTCCAGTCACCTACTCAAAGCCCAGCACCAGCATAAGCATGGAACATGGACAATTATTCTTTGCTATGCTCCAGCCAATGAAGCTTCTGATGACAACAAGCGAGATCTACAATCAACTCAGCAATCTTCTGTGAACTACCCTGAATGACGACACCGTCACTCTCCTGGGTGAATTTAAGGCTATTGTTGATAATTTGAGTAAAGCATGAAAAAACGTTATTGGGCTTGTTACCCTGGAAGGTGAACACTTTTTACAGTTGCGTGTTTCTCATGAGCTTGTCATTATGAACACCTGGTTTCACAGGAAGCAAATTCACCAATTTACTTGTCAGAGTAAAAATGGCCAAACAAAGATGATGTTTGATTACATGATAATCTCTTATCATTGAAAACTGTCCATCTGCCACTGAAGAACATAAAGTAGTCTCTGCAAATTTGTCTTAGACTAAAAAGCACAGGCAAAGCAGTGATTGGGTTGGCAAAATTTGATTTATCTAACCTAAAAAACTATAGCATTCGAAATCACTGTGCAGTTGAAATCTTGAACAGGTCTGAGACCCTGCCAGAGTGTACTGATGTTGAACTTGCCTGAAAGGACTTCAGATCCCACACAATCAATGCCACTATGACATCACTGGACCCCCAAACAAAGTGCCAAGAAGCCCTGGATCTCTGTTAATCTCTTAACCATCACTGAAAAGCGTTGCCTGGCTCATTTGAGAAGTAATGTGTGGTCCCATATTGTAAGCTACAGGGTGCTTGTAATAAAGTAATACATGCTGACTGCAAACCTTTCATGGAAATCAAAGCCATCACACTTGAGGAAGCTTCTGTGATGCTCTTTGCAGGGAGCCCAGACCGGTAAGCCACCGTGTTAAAATACCGCCTCAGCAAGAGAGAGCTTTGCTGGAGCTTAAACAGCGTGACAGCTCCTTGCCAACTGGTTTGTCTGCCTCACCAGCAAACTCCTTGAGACTCTGCCAGTCTAAACCTTACCTTGCAAGTATCATTCCGTGAACCCCAGGTCCCAAGAGATGTCTCTCTGCAGTGTCCAGTCTCTCTCACAGCAATTATTAAGTATGCTGCCTCCAAAGAGGCCATGCACATCCCAGCCTGTTAGTTTAGCGGAGGACCCACACTTCACTTTAATATAACAGCACTGAGATGGTTTATAGCAATACTAAAGAATGCAGATTTACGTGATACTAAGCAAGAAAGAAAAAGAGATAGATCTCTTATAACACACTTATGTCAGTCTAGTGACTGAAACATATCTTTAGCAAGTTACAATCATGGCCTAAGCAGCTTTCTCACTTACATCAAGCTACCAGAATCCCCAGCCTTCGAGCCAGAAGGATCCACTGTTCACAGAATGTTGCTCCCTTTGTCCCCAAATGACGGATACCAACACGGCTTTTGCTTTTCCTTATATTTCCCCAAACTCATTGTTTTGCCCCCAAGGTCAGGATGACTCCCGCTATTCTTCTCTTCCTATGGACTTCCCGTCCTCTTGTTGACTCTTATGTAAATGGGGTGTCCACTGATTTGGTTCTACAATGCTTTATTTCATTGGTGACAGGGAGATAGTTGCCTTCCCTCCTGTCTGGAAGAAAACCTGTTTCTCCCTTTGTTTGGCCACAGACTTTAAAGTATAATATCAATGAGTATCCATAATTCCTCATATAGTGTTAATACATGCATTTCACAATTATATTAATCACCAGTGTGTCACTGGCTTTCAAAAAAGACCTTACTAGATACACTTTTATAGTACAATGATATTGTATACAATCAGTCGATTCAACTGCTTATTTTTTGTGGTTCAGACCCCCTGGGAGTGTCTGGAACCTGATTGTCACAGCTTCTGCCAGAAATGACATTGCCTCCTAATATAAACACTTACGCGACCTCACTGAGGAGAAATGTAATTCATTCAGAGTGGTCTACTCCAGTTCTGGCCAACTAATCAATACAGAAGCGGAGTGCATGGCATGCTGGAGTGAACTTGAAATGCACCTCCAATTTCTTTGCACCCTGACATTAAGGCTGCTGATGAATTGACCCATTACACACAAAATGATCCTGGCAAATTCACTATTGACAAACTCCACAGCGTTGTAAAGAAGTGTAAGGGAAATAAGGAGGCAGGAGTCTGTGGAATTCCTGCAGAACGGTTAAGAAGTGATAGATCAGCGGTTGTTAATGGTTCCACACACTGTTCAATATCATCTGGAGAACAGAGTCAGTCCATCCAACTGGCAAAAAGGCATTATTTTCCTGCTTTGGAAACAAAGGCAGCAAATGAGACTACTGCAACTATCACAGCATTATTCTTCTACCCTTCCCAGACAAAGAATTTGCTTCTGACTTGCTGGCCCAAGCTGCTGATATCTTAAGGAGAAAGAAAAGACCACGACAAGTTAGCTTTACTCCTGCCCATCCCATGACGGAGCAAATCTTAACAGGGCGGCAGCTACAAAAAAACATCATGAGAATTCAAGCACCCCGATTACACTTCTCTTTAGGCCCTGATGTGAATTGTTCTTTCACACACCTGTCCGATACAGAACTCATATAATATTTTCATAACGTTTTCTTAACCCCCAGGATGATTAACCTAAATAAAGTATTTAATTCAAGAGAGCCAGCCATTGTAAACAAACAAAGGATTTAGCTGAAACATTAGTCTGTAGCAACAACAGGAGTAAGTGAAAAAAATCTGTAAAATATAAAAAAGTAGCATTATGTATAACACAGAGCCAGCTTCCTGCCCTTGAGGTTATTTAAACCCACTTAACACACAGAGTAAAATTATCAATATTTTGTTAACTCTGAAGATTCAGTCTGCTTTATAGATATATTTTATATACTGGGCCAGATCCTGATCTCAGGTATAACAGAATAAATCTGGAGTAACTCCATGGGACTTTGTAGTGTTACTCTGGATTTACTGAGCTATAACTGAAGTTGAAATCTGGCCTTTTATCTTTCAAACCAGATGTACTCTGCTGCAGACAAGTGTCCCATTTGGGCAAGTGTCCTCATCAAAGACTGATAAGATGTTTTCACACCAGCCAAGCTCTTACATTTAAATCAAGATTGGATGTGTTTCTAGAAGACATGCTCTAACTCAGCCATAAGTTATTGGGCTCGATGCAGGAATCAATGAGTGAAATTCCATGGCTTGTGTTATGCAGGAGGACAGACTAGATGATCACAACCGTCTATCTATGCATCTAAACAAGACCTAACATGCCATATGCCTGATCAATGAAAACATAAAATAAAAATAATTCAGACAACTGGGATAAAGCGCCATAGTTACTTAACTCTATGACTGCTTAAGAATATTAACATAACCTACATTATTATGGCAAATATCAACGCTCAGAGCCCGCAGTCACAGGGACTGATCATGCCTCCATGATATACACACGGAGAGGAAGCTATTCATCCTGAATAATACCATTATGGCTATCTTGCTTGTGCAGCTACCTTCAGGAGTAGAGCTCTTGATACAAAGGAACCTACCCAGTTTCGCTCTTCAGCAAAGGGTAGTAGTTAAAACTTTACACACAGAAAGGAAACTGACTAGAATTCTAGCCTCTCTCAGTGTGTGCGCTCTACTCTGTAGCCTTTCCATGCCAGAGTGGGAGAGTGCTGCTCACTTTGCAGGCTACACACTATTGGTAAGCAGTGTAGTTGTAGCCGTGTTGGCCCCAGGATACAGGGGTGAATGTAAAATGCAGATTTTGCTGGTACAGGGCCGCTTTGGCCCCCCCGAAAGGGGTGTGGCCTCGGGCAGAAGGGGTGGGGCTGGGGGGTCAGCATCCCCCAGCCAGTCGTCTGTGCTCCCTGGCCCGCGCCGCCCGTGGCTCCAGCGGTGATTTAAAGGGCCCAGGGCTCTGGCCGGCACAGCCGCGGTAGTGGCAGAGGCAGCCAGAGCCCCGGGCCCTTTTAAATCGTGGCCCCGGGGCAACTACTTCTTTTGCCCCCCCCCCCCCATCAGCGGCCGCTTTAAAGTCAGTGGTACGGGCTGGTCCTGGCGGCTACCTTTTACCGGTACGCCATACCGGCCCGTACCCCCTTACTTTCACCCCTGCCAGGATATTAGAGAGACAAGGTGGGTGAGGTAGTATCTTTTATTGGACCCACTTTTGTTGTCTCTCTCACCTACAGAAGTTGGTCCAATAAAAGATATTACCTCACCCACCTTGGCGCACTAAGGGTGACATTTTCAAAAGGGCTGAAGAGACTTGGGAACTGAGGAGCCTCAGGCCCACATCCTCAAAGGTGTTTTCCCAACGATATTGGAATATTGGGAATGAAGAGTGAAGACCTGTAAGGGCAGAGAATGACCGGGCGGGAAATAGAAACTTATGAATGGCTCATTTGCTACTTGTGGGTTATACCGAATTGTATTGCTGAGCTGCAGGGAGTAGAGCTACTTATTTAAATAAACTGTACATAATTGGTACATAAAATTAGTTATATAAATTTCAACATTTTATTTTTTTCACTATTTTAATTTTATTTATTATTTATTTATTTAACTTTTGGTTTTAACCAATCTACAGGGTGGTCGAAATATATCACTCTTTCCTTGGGTGGGCTCTTATCCCGGGATCTAGATATAAGAGGCTTCATACCTCCTGGCCACTCTCCTGCATTTCCCAGTATCCTCCTTAAAAAACAAACAAAAAAAAAGTCCTGAGGAAATTACAAACCTTGGCTCTCGTGGTCTGCACGCTCCTTCCTGTTCCAGTGAACAGGCATGTGCATGTCCTGTCAGGCGGCTCTAGCGAGAGTAATAACTCATGTAAAGTGTACAGTATACTGATTACTTTGGCCGAGGTACAAGAGCTAAGTTGGGTTTACAGAGGTTTATGGCTGAAAAATGTTCCGCCTTCAGGTAATTGCAGGGACAGATGGTGGCAGTTAAATACTGCCCTGTGCTAGGGAGCCATACAGAAACATATGCCCAAGAAAGAGCTCAAGGAGAGATTCTCCCTCAGCAGGAGTAGTCCCTTCCAGGGCTCCTCCAGGAGGGCATGTGCACCATCCTCTAGAGGAATGTGCTCCACTCTCTGCATCTGGTCAGCTCTGCTGGCAACTCCAGAACTAAAGGAGTCATTTCCCTGCTCCATTCAGATATTTACATGTTCCTCTCATCACAGTGCAAGAACAAGCTCTTGCTCCAGCTGATTAGCTATTATTAACTATCCCTGACATTAACACTTTTCCAAGGTCTCCCACCATGGGCAATGCAACAGAACCTGCTAATAGGTGAACTGGCATAGAGTGAAACTCTGTTAATGTTGAACATAGGGAAGTGCTTGTACGTGGCTGGTAGTGTTCAGCTGAAACACCCCACCCTGTTAGGAGTAAGTGGGTTTGCCAACTCACTGAGCCAGATGGTTCAGTACCTCTATCTGGATATATCGGAGATAGCAGCAATTTTCTAGGGAAAGATGATATAGGGTGTGGGCAGGGCAGCCCTGAGAGAGGAACCCCAGGAGAAGCCAAGCATGGAGAGAAGGTATGAGCAGAATTTTATGTCATCTTATTGGGATGTTAGATGGGTGTGATCTGAGTTACCTCAGAGAATTCTTTCCTGGGTATCTGGCTGGTGAATTTTGCCAACATGCTCAGGGTTCAGCTGATCACCATATTTGGGGTCGGGAAGGAATTTTTCTCCAGGGCAGATTGGAAGAGGCCCTGGGGGGTTTTCGCCTTCCTCTGTAGCATGGGGCACGGGTCACTTGCTGGAGGATTCTCTGCACCTTGAAGTCTTTAAAGCATGATTTGAGGACTTCAATAGCTCAGACATAGGTGAGAGGTTTTTCGCAGGAGTGGGTGGGTGAGATTCTGTGGCCTGCATTGTGCAGGAGGTCAGACTAGATGATCATAATGGTCCCTTCTGACCGTAATATCTATGGATCTATGAATCTATAATCTGTTTAATAGAGCCAGAACCCAGGAAGGGAGATGAGTTTGGATTTTACACTGAGCATGGGCTGGCTTTGCAAGGCAAAATGGGAAAGGACCCTGTTCGGAGTCCTGAAGTCATCCCACATGCAATTTATGATGGCAGTAAGTTGTAGTGGAATTCTACTTTCTAGGCCAAATTCCAAGGTTCTTACCTAGTTTTTACTTGATCCTTACTTAGCAAAAAATCCCTGTGACTTAGCTTTGGCCCATTTTGAAGATCCTGTGTGAAAAAAATGACCTCCTTTTCAGAGGGTTTTGCTATATTTCTTTAGTTATGCGAATAGTCAAAATAAAATACACAATCTCTCTCCAGTGGGAAAATTCTAGTTCACCCTGGGGGAGTTTCAATCAGTTGTTAGCTGTCATCATTTTCTTGAAGTTTCACCAAAGAAATAAGCACTTTAAAGACTATTTAAGGGTCTTGCCACATCAGAAATAGCAACTGGCTGTTTCTTATGTTTTCTCTGTGCCTACCATTCCCACCCTTCCCTAAATTTACTCCCAACCTGTAACCAAATAATAAAATGGGATGCTAATATGAGAAAAACAGCCGGACTTGCAAAAGAGAACCACGTTTTCTGATGTTCTAGGGAAAGTGCTGTAGGGGCCTGCTTAATGTACCTATTTCTTTACCAAAGCAAAACAAAACAAAACAAGCTACACAAGTTCCCACTGCACAGTGGTTGTGATTCCACTTATAGGAGAGGCTCTACACATCACATGCATATGGTCAGCATATAGCTTGCAATCCAGAACGTACCAGGGTAAATCATGCACACTCTTTATTGATATAATAGCACATGTTGAAATCTCTGTGTGAGGTGTGCACAAACCCCACACTAGAGAATAAGAGGTTAAGGAGCAGCAATGGGCCCAGGTGGCCCTGCCCAGCCACACCTGCAAAGTCTGTACAAGCTGGAGACAGGGCTTAAAAGGGGAAGTAGAACAGCTCAGAGGAGAGTAGGCAGTGGAAGGGAGCAGAACTCTGCTCTGAGTTCTGGGGAATTACTTCCCAGGAGCTCTTGTGGCCTGAGACTTGGGAAAACAGACCTGATCAGGCCTACAAAGGAGAGAGTTGGGAAGGTCAGAGACTTTATTTGGGATTCTGTAATTTACTCCATGAGCAGAAGGGCAATTTGGGTAGGAAGTGGTCCAGGGGGCAGCTGCGCAGCATCCTAACGTGCAGGACATAGCTACTCACCATTGGGCCCTGGATTGAAGCCCGGGGGAGAGGGTGGACCCTAGCCACTCCCAAAAGACAGGGCATCAACAGAAGCCTTTACCTCAGTAGAGTCCAGCTGGGGAAGACCCTGACTGTTCAAGGGCCCAGACCAGCAAAGTGCCCATAATAAGGTGAAAGCCCCGAAGCACTTGGAGAAGCTGAAGGACAGGACTATAACTGAAAAGGGGTAGCCACCTGCTGCACTCATGCCTGTCCCCAGGCAGCAGTGGGTGTGAGTGTTCCCCTTTTACACTCTGTAATGGGTAGAGGTAAGGCCTGGGGCAGACAGGTCTGACTTTGAAGCAATGCCCTGTATGGGAAGTTGTCCAAGTGTTACTTATTGTTGGAATATACGTATTTTTCTCATTTTGAGCAGAGACACTCGTTCTGGCTGACACTACCACCTCTGAACCGTACAGCTCTCCAGGGCACAACAATATGGAGAACACTGAGCACATTAACAAGAATAATGAAGCTACTGAATGGCTGATTTTGGCTTGTATTTTCCCAGGGTTTAACTCTGGCATCCTGGCCAATTCCAACATGGGTAACCACATTCTGCTTTCATTAATTCCCCCTGCAGTGTCGAATGGATGTCGTTGCTCATTTCCTCTCCTAAGGTATTGGGTAGTGATGCTTGGTATTACTAAACCTGCCACAATTCTCCCTGTAGGGGGCTTTGTCTCAGTGGTAGTGGGAATTATTTCCTGTATATCAGGTTGTTACATTTTGTACTGTACTTTGGGAACATTTCAAGATAAAGTTTTATATAATGTAAGTTATTAGTATCATTTCATGCACATCTACATCAAAGTAAAAAACAACCCAACAACAGGGATGGCACGGTTTTTGGGAAGGAAACTGCCTTCTACAGATCACTGTTGCTTAACAAATAATAATAATAAAACAGTAACGATGTTACTCTATCAATAATTTGTTAAATATAAATAATCAGAGGCTCAAGCAGAACATGCTGCAACCCATAATTCTTTTCAACTTTATAATGCAATTTTCTATTTTTTGCTTCCATTAACTTAAAATTCGCCATGTACAAGAATCTGAGGGACCAGAATTTTAGCTACCTGGCATTCATTAGCTTGTCCGTGTGGGTCCAAACCCATGGGATAGGAATTTGATAAAGTCTCTCACTCTTTTTTCTATTAAACTGAACACATACCAAAACTGCCTTGTCACCAGTGGGAAACGGAGCCCAACAATGAAGCTATTTCAAACTGGAAAATGTTACAACTGGAATAAGAGGAAGTTGCAAGCTGCTAAAATTAGTTCTTGTGAGTAATGACTTTTTATATAAAATGAGTTTTTGATTAAAAAAACTCCATTGCAGCAGATGCTGAAATCTGGCTGTGATTTATAAAAAAGCATTAGAGGCTGGCACTGAAAGAAGGGTAGCATTTCCTAAGACATCTTCACGTATCAGGGTTACATTTTTCTGTGTGCTTATGATCTATTATATAGCCAAATATTCATCAAAAATAGCAATGCATAAGAAATAGCTTGTTTTCTCAATGTCATAAGCTCAAGACTATCCTGGGAGAGTGTGTGTTTCTGTTTGGATGTAGTTAAATCACTAACAGTAACAATATTTTATAACATTTTTCATTTATGCCCTGCTTCTGAATTGGGTTCCCCTAAACTGCCATCTTTTTAAATCCAACGACGGTGACATGCTAAGAGGAAGTAAGCTCTGGTAAATGTTTTCTGTTCTGCCCAGAAATTACTTTGAATCTCACCCCCCTCAACACACACAATGATTGGAACTAACAGCCTGGCTTGTTAAGCAGGTATTGGCTTCACCTTCACCCACTGGAACTTTTTAGCCAGTCTAGATATAGTAGCATTCTCTGCCTGGTTGAGAGAGTTATTCTGGAAGTGTGAGCGAATAATGCAAGTATAAAGTCAGATGTAGTCACTCATTTCAGGCCAATTATCATCTTAGCTGAAGATCCTAAACTGGTCACTTTCTCTTCATCCAGGCATTAATACTGTTCCCATCAATGTGGTATCAAAAAGCCTGCAGGGCTATTTACTATGAAGACTGGGAGGGAATCCCATTCTCTTTTTCACCGAACATCTACCATTGGCTAAGTCCATCTCAGGGGCTTCCACTTTCTTTCAAAGCATCAGGTATTGGGTATTACTGGAGATGGGATGTCTGAATAATGGTGTGGCAAATACATTATGTCATAGCTGGTATGGCAAATCATTGTTATTATTATACTTTCTAATGTATATAGTAAAAATTAGATTCCTATTAGATATGTAATCCAGAAGCCTTAAAATTCCATCTCTTCTTATAGGACCTCGTTGTTATTCAATGGATTTCACCCTGCTGGGCAGGGAATTCCCGATAGGGTAGTGGAATTTTAAGTCTTCAGAGCAGTATGTGTATTTTTTTTGAAAAACACAAGCACACATCGATTTTGAAAACAAATAGGAGATACTGTTGCACTGATGCCAGCAAAACACACAGTTTCACTGGTGTGAAAAGAGTGTATATTGGTAACATTGCTTGAGCCACGTGTCAAGGGGCAGGACTGAAACCTTCTATCTGATAGTTACACACAGATCACTGGGAGGATTATTTCTTAACCAAGTGCTGCAGAGGGGTTCACTGTTGATCATCTTCATGAGCACAGCTCCTGCCTTCCGACACAACTAATAATAAAACAGGGGTATTAGGGAGCGTAAAAGCAACTAGTGAAACATCAGCAGCAAAAAGCATTTGATTGCATGTGCCATGGCTGAATGGAGCTGAGGACATGGATAGAACATGGACTAATTTTATCTCTGCATAACCAGACAGCACTAGCCAGGCCTGCTTGTGTGTAGCCGTAACAACACATAAGTATTTCTATGGTAAAAACTCTACACTGAACTGTAACTGGGAAAGAGATGCTAATAGTGGCCAAGCCTCTGGCCTGCTGTTCTCTACCATCTAGCCTCTGAGCCAGGCTGAAGTACTATGCTTAGCATAGGCAGGACTGAGGACTTGACTTAAAAATGGACAGAAAAACCTTGCTAGACTTTCCCTCTATTACTAACCTAAGACTCAAAGCTTCAGGAAAACACATGAGGAGGAGTGCTTCACTCAGCAATATGCCTTGGGCCCTGCAGCCCCATATTTGCAGCTGTTAGGTGGCAGGGCTTGAGGGCAGTAAACACCACTCTTTTTTAAAGGAATATTAATGAGTAATGGCATCCCCAGTGATCTCTGAATTATTTAATATTAGGGCTGTCGATTAATCGCAGTTAACTCATGCGATTAACTCAAAAAAATTAACCGTGATTAAAAAAATTAATCTTGCAACCTCCGCACAACTCCTTTTGTGTCAGGACCCCTACAATTACAACACTGTGAGATTTCAGATTTAAATAGCTGAAAGCATGAAATTTACTATTTTTTAAAAGCCTATGACCATGAAATTGGTAGGGCCCTAATCATCAGCATGGATGTATGTCCTCTGGAATGGTGGTTGAAGCATGAAGGGACATATGAATCTTTAGCGCATCTGGCATGTAAATATCTTGCAATGCCGGCTACAATAGTGCCATGTGAATGCCTGTTCTCACTTTCAGGTGACACTGTAAACAAGAAGTAGGCAGCATTATGTCCTGCAAATGTAAACAAACTTGTTTGTCTTGGCAATTGGCTGAACAAGAAGTAGGACTGAGTGGACTTGCAGGCTCTAAAATTTTACATTGTTTTATTTTGAATCCAGGGGTTTTTTGTACATAATTCTATATTTGTAAGTTCAACTTCCATGATAAAGAGATTGCACTACAGTGCTTGTATGCGGTGAATTGAAAAATACTATTTCTTTTGTTTTTTACAGCGCAAATATTTGTAATAAAAATAAATATAAAGTGAGTACTGTACACTTTATATTCTGTGTTGTAATTGAAATTAATATATTAGAAAATGTAGAAAACATCCAAAAATATTTAAATAAATGGTATTCTATTCTTTTTTAACAGTGCGATTAACCGCAATTAATTTTTTTAATCGCTTGACAGCCCTATTTAATATACGTCCATCCTGCCTGGAAGAGCTCTGCTCCTTCAGTGCTCCTGAGACTGCAAAAGGCAGGATTTGGCTCTAGGGATTTAGCAGTGCCAATAGCTTTAATTCTCTCTGCAAAATTCTGCTGCCTCCTTCTGTTGTTAAAACTTGCTCTGAGGAAAATCCACCAGTCAGCAATGTTTTCAGAGGAGAACACTGCAGACACTCAAGCAGAACAGCGAAAGTGTCGGAAAACTGACATTATTTAGGATTGTGTTGTTGTTGTTGTTCAAGAAAAACCGTGCAATATACTTAAAAAAGAAGAAGTAAACCACCATTTGGGTGGCACTGGGGAAAACAGGTCATAAAAGTTATACTCGGGACTAAAAGAAAATGCAGTTGACAGACAAACAATATGCACTGTGCAGCAATGGATAATGTATCAATTATATGGTGTGCACACAAAAATAGCTGTGCTGCATTACGCAAAAGTTACGCAAGCTGACAAGCCATCAAATGTTTACACAAAGGGAAAAGGAACCAAGTAGGAACAATTTGATGCCGTGGCACTTCAGTCACTTTTTGCTGCAGACTTGTTTGACTGTGACATTTGTATAAAATGGAAAAATACCACCACTGGAAATATAAGCATCAACAGGTCTAACCTGGCTTCTGTTATACTTAGTAGCAACAGGGTTGTTCCCTGCTTCAGTAAACAAAGAGAACAAGTTTGTCATGTTAGCTGTGCCCTGTTTGGCCTATCTGAGCCAGCCTATTGCAGCAGCCTAAACATGTTTCAAGGAACCACACATGGTACAAATGCCAATTGATGAAAGGAATCTAAGGCTGCAGACAACATACACAATTACGATCTAACCCACATACGCCCACAGGGAGCTGGGCCCAGAATGCTGACATTTATAATTCGGCGTTCCTCACTTGAGCTGAAGGGAATCTCCCATAGATAACACAAGCAGCAGGTCCCTTCTCTTCCCTGTAGGCCAACCACTAGAGGTTGACCTCACACATTCATACACACACAGCAGGTTTCAGCTGGTGCCCATTGATCCCCAGCACTGTTATAGGCACAGCTCCCTAGTCAGCAGGAATGACCACTGCATCACCATGTCCCTGTGCCCAGGGGTTCCCAGACTCTTTCCATCTTGACTCCCATATCCTTTCCAGCTACTGTGGACTCAGACAATAGGGGTGAGCTTCCCTTGATAAGAGGAAAAATATACACAGCTGAGTATGTGTTACAGATCCTATAGTTATAAAATTAACAGATACTTACAAAATGTATGCGATTACCCCAATAGACCAACAATCCACCGCTTTGCTGTAGGGTTTCTGGGCCAGCACTTCAGGAGCTGGAAAAATAAAAGTCATATAGCTAAATGTAACAAGACCAAAACTGTGCGTGTTGCCAACATGCAGGACTCCACGGTCATTCATAGAATCCCTTGGCCAACATAGGAACGGCCGTACTGGGTCAGACCAAAGGTCCATCTAGCCCAGTATCCTGTCTTCCGACAGTGGCCAATGCCAGGTGCTCCAGAGGGAATGAATAGGACAGGTAATCATCAAGTGATCCATTTCCTGTCATCCACTCCCTGCTTCTGGCAAACATTCAGAGCATGAGGTTGCCTCCCTGACTATCTTTGCTAATAGCCATTGATGGACCTATCCTCCATGAACATATCTAGTTCTTTTTTTAACTCTATTATAGTTTTGGCCTTCACAACATCCCAGGCCCAATTCTGTGTAATGCCCATTATTTATTTTGGGAGCTGAGACTACCTTGACTTGTTCCCTAACTCCCAGACTCAGGCCTCATATTAGAAGGCCAAACCAGAAAGTTTTAAAGAGTATTTATTGAAAGAAAATTGAATCCGAATGCAGAGTTAGCTCATCATCTTCCGATAGAGATTAGAGGACTGAAAACAAAAACAAGCACATAAAAAAAAATATAAAAGACAATCAGGCCACAGGATCATCAGCTTCCCGTCAAAAGAACTTTTGGTAATGCGAAGAAAAACAAGACAGTGTTGCACAATTACTCAAATGTACATTTATAAGTTGGCAGCTCTGTGGCATTGTGCTATCAAATGGAAGATTTCAGGAAGCAACTCAAATTGAGGACCATGTGTCACTGAGCTGATATGCTAAGTTTCCAGGAGAGGGATGAGAGCTAGACAGCTGTCACTGTACCTCCTACAACCTGACTAATGAAGCATCGCGGTTGTCAGAGTCAGAGGGAGCCACTTGCCCTTCTGTCTCAGGGAGCAAAGAGACCACAATAACTGAGAGAAACTAAAAGAGCTAGGAATTAGAGCTAGACACACACAAAAGAACTGAGCCTCATTTGCATTTAAAACTGTTAACTACTATATCCCGTGGAAGATGGAGGCTGAACATTTATTCAAAGGCTTTTGGGTTTTTTTTTTTAAATCACTGAACCTTAAAAAGGCACATTTACTACATGAAAGTCTGGAGAACTATGTCTATGCTGGTAGCTTTCATCTGGAAATGCTTAACACTGAATTTTAAACCCCATGGCCTTAATCTTTTTCATGTAAAGAAGCTTTTGAATTTTCAAAGCAAAATGCCCACAGTAATGCAAAAATCATTGCTCATGATATTTATAAAGTTGACCTGCCGTGTTGGGTTTAAAAGCACAGGGTTTTCTCATGAGTACTGAGGATTTTAAGGGCCAGGTTCTGCCACAACTATTCATGTTGAGTAGTACTTTTACTCTGCAGGTAATCCTACTGAAGACAATGGGGCTACTCCAAAAGAAAGGGGCCACTTAATGTGGTCAAGCATATCACACTCTGGCCCCTTGCTGTACACAATGCAGTACATTTACAGAGCACCTAGCTAAAGATTTCCTGCTGCAGAGACCGAACAGTCTAAATAAAACAGGGCAAAGGAACCCAGGACAAAATTTCTGGAGGAGGAGGGCGTGGAAGTTATTAATGACGAGGAGTTGCTTGGAGGAGAGTGTACAAGGAGGGATTTAAGGAGGACAAGGGACTTGGCTTCAAGCCTTCTCTCATACTGCACCCTATTTACGATATTGTCTCCTTGCTCTCATCTGCCAAGAATAGACTTGGGAGATGTAAGGAGTAATGACTGGGAGAAGTCTAGAGGAAATGAGAACAGAGAGATGGCTGGAAGTGAGGTTACGAAGAGCCTTGTAGGTTAGGATGAATTAAGCTTCACACAGCCCTATGATGTAGGGCAAATATTATGCTCACTTTGGAGATGGAGGAAGAACAGCCTACCAGACTTTGGCCACTACAAAACAACAAATGATAACACTTCTGTTCAAATATAGGATTAACAATATGTTAAGCACATATGCTGGACAATTCTTTTTCATCTTCAAACACAAACACTACTGAACCCTCAGGCATGCCTGTGAGATAGGCCAGTGTTCTCATCCCCATTTTACACAGGGGGAAACTAGACCCAGAGAAGTTAAGGGACTTGCCCTGGTGCCCTAGTGCGAGTCAGTTTCAGAGCTAGGATTAGAACTCAGAGGTTCCTGGTGCCCCATCCTGTGCACTGAGAACATGCCTCAATTTTTATGAGAGTGGAATATATGAACAATGGACTTGCTCCTTCTCCTATTGACGTCAGTGACAAAGCAGCCATTGACTTTAATGGGAGCAGGCTCTGGCTCAAGTCAATAATAACATTAACAGTCATTGCAGGCTCTGATCCTGACATTGACTCTGCATGGGTGGATCCTGAACTTCAGTGGAACTCCATGTAGTGCAAGGTTCCACCTACGTTGTTCCTTTTGCAGGACAGGGGCCATAGTCCTTTCCTCAGTTTGCACCACTCACGCCTCTCAAAAGCCTGCAAAGTACCATACTTCTCCTTTTAGACTCCTCTCTGCACTGGGGGCCCAATCTGACTAGAGCCTCCTGCAACATGATGCTAAGCACATCACACGATCATGCCCTAGGTGAGCATGACTGCAATACTTCGTCTGCATCTGTTGCAGGATGGTGGCTTCTAAAGCAGAAGGGCTGGGACTCTAAAGAGTTTTCTGAATGCTAAAGTAGCATGGCTATTGGTTTTTGTTTCAAAGGGCAATAACTCAGCAATTAAGGTAGGGGCATGTGAAGAAAAGAAGGCAAGAACAGTGGCCCAATCTGCTTTTGATACATATCAACAGGACTTCCATACATGCATCTGAGGACAGGATTTGTGATAATAGCAATGGCGGACACCTATTCTATCTACGGTTCTTATATGGCCTTCATTGCCCTACACACCTTCTACGCTGTCTGTAGTGTATTTATCCTCGCAATATCCCCGTGAGTAGAGAACTTAAGAACAGAGACACTAACTAACTAGTCCAAGTCACACAGGAAGGCCATGGCAGGGCAAGGAATGAAACCCATGTCTTCCAAGACCCAGCCTAGTGCCCAAACCAGTGGGCCAACGTTCCTCCCTAGGCCAGGCCAGACCAGACCAAACCTCATAATGATCAATATGCTGGGGGAGCAACACTTAGGGCAATGGAATTCTGAAAGAAATTCATGTGTCCAGTGATCTGAAGAAACAAGTTGGAGAGAGCTGTGAGAACCAGTTGCTCATGTTGCTCCGAGAGGCGAAAGCAAGAATTGTGATTAAAAAAAAAGAGGCCATTGGTGCTATGCAGTAAAACAAGACAAATGGCTGCGGAGAAACTGAGACAGAAAATGGAAGTAGGGAGAGTGAAATTAACAAGTGGGGAAGAATTCACTCCTTTCTTTCTGTAGGTCGAATTCATTAAAACATATGTGATGAGTTACGCCCTGTGGCAAAAAGCCCTACTCACTTCTGCCAAGGACCCTGGGGAGCTGCTATTTTCTAAAGGTTTACACACTGGTGGAAATTAGGGGTTTTCAACTTAAATTTCCATGAAGCCAAGGGCTGTATGCTGGCACCAGGGAGCAGGAGACTGGACTGCAGCTTCCATCACCACACCCCTCCCTGGATTCCCCAGGAGTCACTGAGGACACGAGGCTGCCCCAGCAGCAGTGAGAAGAGCTTAAAGCTCCAGCTCCCAGAGCATTGCTCACTCTTCCAGCAGCAGAATTTGGAGCAGGGGGCCATGTAATGTACATACTACACACCAGCCACAAGGAGATGTAATCAGAACACCAAACATACCTTTAGGACTGTTTTTATTTACACCTGCTGTCTAACTGTCTGTGCTCCTCTCATCCCTCTGTCTCCCATGTTTGCTACCAGATCACACATTCCCTTGCCAGTTTCTTGTCTTCTCTTCCCCTTTCTCTCCTACCTTTTCTGTCATCCTCCTCCATTCTTCTTTCCCCTTAGCTCCTCCTCCACTACCCCCTTCTACCTCCACCAAGCAAAAAAACCCAAAGCAAAAAGTCAGCCTTAATCATAATCCTATTGCAATAAAATAAAACATCTATTTTAAGAAAATGCCACCAAGATGTGGGCCTAGCCACCAAAGCGAACTCATGATCCTTCTCTGCCTCTTCCCATCCCTGCTCTCTTGGTGCAGGGCTTCATTTCTCTTGTCTCCAGTAATATTTTAAGCTCTCTGGGGCAGAGACTTATTATCTGTTTTCACAGATTCACAACTCTTAAGGCCAGAAGTGGCCATCTAATTTGACCTCTTTGCATAGCACAGGCCAAAGAACCTCACCCTATAATTTCTGCACCAAGTCCACAACTTCTGTTTCAGCAATAATATATAGTTTAGAAAGATATCCAGTCTTGACTTAAAGACAGCAAGTGACAGAGAATTCACCATGCCCCTAGATATTGCAATAATACCGAAGAGCCATACAGTCATTGACTAAGCCCCACTGTGGTAGGAACTGTACAAACACAGAACTAAGGGATGATACCTGCACCAAAGAGCTTACAATCTAAATATCTTTCTTTACATGCCTGTGAAGTGCCTAATATAGTTTCAGATGTTATAAAGCAATACTGAGCATTTATAAGCATCTGTGTTTGGATTAAAATGCTATATACAATGACCAATCAAAAATGTTAAAGGCAAAAAATAGGACCTTCTATCACACAGAGCTCTTCACATCTGGGTCATCATGTTTCATATCCAGCCAATGTCAGCAGTGACTGCATTACTGCCATCTCAAGGGGGTTTGGTGGACAGCTGTGAAATGGTCTCATTTAATTTGTAAGCAGTCCAACGTACATAGCCCCAAAAGCACCACTAGAAATGATGCCCACTGAGACTGCAGCTGGCAATCTCTGGAGAGGTAGTCAAGATGTGAGAGAAAATAGCAGGCAGTAAGGCACGTGAGAGAAAATAGCACTACCTCTTTCTGTTCTTCAGATAAACAGAACACTTGACTTCCCAGCCCTGGCTATCTGGTGTTTTTCACAATTTCATTTAAAATAATCTGGAAAGAAAAATGGAAGGGTTGTTCTGAAAAGAGATTTTTAGAAAAGGAATTAGAAAAGTTGCTGGCTTCGGCCCTTCAAAGTGAGTGGTCGTGCTCTGTTAGAACACACTAATAAATTCCCAGAAAATGCAATAACTGAATGCTGAAGGATAGTAGCAGTTCATGTTCTTGAAGAGTTTAGCACATGAGATTTTAAGCTTGCTGAGCATGCTGCATGAAGTTAGTTATTAGAGTGTGCTGACAGGACACTACCAGTGGTCCCCCCTAGCCCGAGGGCTGAATGTAGCCTTCATTTGCTCCCATAATTGTATCTCCTGCTGGCAGTTTTTGCCATCCCACAAGAACAAAGTATAATGCTATTTTTCCTGTTACACGTGATTTCAGGTAAACTGACAGGAAATCCCACCTTTATACATGTGATCTCCAGAGGAGAGCAACAAATCAGGGAGGAAAATTAAAAGATCTAAATATTTATAGGTTGATTATGGACCCCAGGTACCACAGGAAGAAAGGAATTGAACCCAGGACTTCTAAGTTCCCTACATCAGGGCACACTGCATAGTAAGTTGGACTAGCACAAGCATGGTGCATGCCAGAGTTAGAAGTTTAACTGCTAGCTACTTCAGTGTAGCTACACCAGTGCCAATTTCCCTAAAGTAGGGGAAACAAAAGGGAGTTATGGTACACTTCTGTACCCAGAAAGATAATGGAGCAAACAATTAAGCAGTCAATGTCTAGAAAATAATAAGTAACAGTCAGTATGGATTTGTCAAGAACAAATCATGTCAAACCAACCTAACAGCTTTCTTTGACAAGGTAACAAGCCTTGTGTATGGGGGAAGCGGTAGATGTGGTATATCTTGACTTTAGTAAGGCTTTGGATACTGTCTCGCATATGACCTTCTCATAAACAAATTAGGGAAATACAACCTAGATGGAGCTTCTATAAGGTGAGTGCATAACTGGTTGGAAAACCATTCCCACAGAGTAGTTATCAGTGGTTCACAGTCAGATGGAAGGGCATATTGAGTGGGGTCCCACAGGGAACAGTTCTGGGTCCAGTTCTACTCACTATCTTCATCAATGATTTAGCTAGTGGCATAGAGAGTACACTTATGAAGTTTGTGAACAATACCAAACTGAGAGGAGTTGCAGGTGCTTTGCAGGATAGGATTAAAATTCAAAATGATCTGGACAAACTGGAGAAATGATCTGAAGTAAATAGGATGAAATTCAATCAGGACAAAAGCAAAGTACTCCACTTAGGAAGGAACAATCAGTTGAACACACACAAAATAGGAAATGACTTTCTAGGAAGTAGTACTGTAGAATGGGATCTGAGGGCCATAGTTAAGGCTAGTCACAGAGGTCACGGATTCTGTGACTTCCAAAGACCTCCGTGACTTCAGCCAGCCCTGGCTAGGAGCCGCAGGGTCCCCGGTTGCTGCCGGCGGCCGGCAGACCTCCTGCAGCTCCTGACCACCGCAGGCGGTGGGGTGATCTCTGCAGCTCCCACCACTGCAGGAGGGACCCCCAACACTGCCCACTGCTGCGGGCAGCAGGAGGGATCCCTGTATCTCCCCAGCACTGTGGGCGGCAGCAGGGATCCCCAGAGCTCCCCGCTGCCGTGGGCAGCAAGAGGGATCTCCCGAGCTCCTGGGCTCCTTGGTGGCAGGAGGAACCCCCAGAGTTTGGAGCCCCCAGCGGAGGGGGCCCCTGGAAGTCCCAGCTCACCCGCAACTGTCCAGGCTTCTCATTTTATCATGGATATTTTTAGTAAAAGTCAGGGACAAGTCACGGGCTTCTGTGAATTTTTCATTATTGCCCATGACCTGTCTGTGACTTTTCCTAAAATATCTGTGAAAAAATCTTAGCCTTAGTCATAGTGGATTCCAAGAGGTGCCACGGAGGGTTGGGGAGGGCAGGGCATTGGTTGGCCTAGGGAGAGTCAGGGCTGGAGAACATCTCACTCCATGAATCCTCCTCTGTAGTAGGGGTACTGAAGACTGCTTCAGCCACAACAGCAAAGCAGGATTCACAGAGCAGCTCTGCAGCAGCTCCATAAGCTCGTGAGGAGGATGCCTCCTTTGTCCACCTGCCCATAGATCCTGCCCATAGATCCCCCCGAGCATCCAGGTCACCTGCTTGAGCTGGGTGCAGCTCCTTAATGAGCAGACCAGTATTTGTAAAGAATGATTGCAGTCTACAGTACAGGAAAGGTGTGAACTCCAAGCGGGGAGAGGAAATATTTCCTGTGGTACACAGGGAGAGGTAGAACACATATTTAAGGGATGGTTCTTTCCTATCTGTTGTTACAAAGAAAGCTTTAAGGGGCCAAGCTGGAATTTACACAGCTTCAGCCATGACAACATACAAACAATCCCTATTTTCTGTACGTTAATGCAATGGGGGTGCCGGAACATTGTGCTGCAATTGGCTACAGTCTCTGAGGAAGGTCTGACAAATGCAGTACTCATGCTTTATTTTTACTTTATTACTCATGTTACTGCCTAAACAACTCCTTGAGTTGTTACTTGCTAATAAAGATATTCCAAAAGACTTACTGGTATTTTCCACCATTTGGCTCAAAGTGATACCAAGTAACTCAAAAGCAAACATGAAAATCTGTTAATTACTTTTGTGCCTTGGCCTGGTGTCCTATCCAAAGCTATAATAAAATTACAGCTTTGACATGAGCTGAGATCTCTGCTGGATTTCTGGCAAATCAGAAATGTGGTGAAATGGCCTTTCAGGAATGAAAAACAAAGACCCAAAATGAAGGGGGGAAAAACAGACACAAAGAGTCCACTCCAACTCCCACTGAAGGAAATTTTCCATGGACTTCAGTAGGAGCTGGACTGGGCCCTAAAGCAGTAAGGTTACATTTAGGTGGGATTAATACATTAGAGAGTCCCATGGAACTATATTTCCATGATTCAGCATTCCTGATGTGCCTAATTTAGGGATCTAAACAGGGATACCACCAGATCTGTGTGGACCATGGCTCTGTAATGAGGCATAATTGAGAAGTATTGCTTGGGATAACACTCCATGCATCTGAAGAAGTGGGTTTTTTACCCACGAAAGCTTATGCCCAAATAAATCTGTTAGTCTTTAAGGTGCCACCAGACTCCTTGTTGTTTTTGCCTGGGATAGTCTTTAAGGTCTTGAATAAAATGTTCAAAAGCACCTAAGTCCTGTTTTCAAAAGTGACTTAGGCATGTAGGAGCCTAAATATCATCGAAAGTCAACAGGACTTGGACTCCTAAGTCACTTTTGGAAACAGGACTTTGGTTTGGCTAAGATTTTCAAAGGGGATTAGTGATTTTGGATGCCCCTACCTTTGGTGCCCAACTTGAGATGCCTTAAAAAGGCCTGATTTTCAGAAAGTACTGAGCACCCATCTTCTCAAAAATCAAATCCTTTTAAGTTGTCTCAAGCCAAAAATGAAGATGCCTAAAATTTCTAGTAACTTTTAAACATCTTTCCTTTAGGTTCCTAAGTAACTTAGGCTTGGTCTACACTACAGAGATAGGTCAGCGTAAGGCAGCTTATGTTGACCTAACTATGTTAGTGTCTACACTACAGCCTGGCTCCCACCGGATTCAGTGCCCTACTACTTCAACATAATAATTCCACCTCCACGAGAGGCGTAGGGCTTATGTCAGTGTAGTTAGGGCGACGCAGTGTCTCTGTAGACACTGCGTTCCTTACATCAGCTGTTGGCTGTCTTGTCTATTTCCTGGCTCAGCTGACAAGAAAGTTGGCTCCTGGCTCCCCAGCCAGGCTGGTGCCAGGTCTCTGCTCCAAGCCGGGCTGCCATCCAGGCTCCCAGCTTGGGTTGCCACCTGGGCTCCTGGATGCACCCCCCCCCATGAGAGTACTGGATGCACTGAGGCTCCCAGATGGGAGCCCAGCTGCCCCCCTCGGCTCTCGGCTCCCTTCTTCCTGCCAGGAACTTGGCAGCTGACCAGCCTCTGGGTGTGGATCTTCCTGCCAGAGGTGAGAAGCCCTGGGTGGCTGCTCCAGCTCCCAGCTGGGAATGGGGAGGTGAGAAGCTCAGGGGTCAGCTAGGCTCCAGGTGGGGAGCTGTGCAGAGCTGAGAGCCCTGGCTCTCAGCCCCCCACACTGCCCCTCTTCAGTCAGTGGAAATGCTCCTGGTGAGGACATGCACCACCGACAAAAGGAGGGTAGTGTGCACATCTCCCCCGCAGTAATTACTGTGGTGGCTGTACATCAATGTAACATAGGTCGATTTAAGATTGTCGTGTAGACATGCCCGTAGGTACTTTTGAAAATTTTACTCCCTGTCTAAACTAGGAGAAAAAGGTGTTTTTTAAAATCATGTTCGCTAACTCCGCTTGAAACACGACTTAGCCACTAGCATTGAAGACCTCTAAACTGTCCTCGCCGGGTGGGAGGAATGTCAGTGGGACTATTTATGTGTTGAAAATGAAGCATGTGCCTGGGCACTTGGCTGGATCGAGGACAGACTGCTCAGCAGGCTGCAGGATTGAGCCCTAAATTCACTCCCCGACAACAAGGCAGTAGCTTGCCTGGGACAGAAGAATGTAATTGTCATATGGACAGACTGAAATGTGAGAAGCCTTCTTAAATAAGTAAAAATGTAAAATTATCTCTTGGAAAAACACCCTAATTGAGTTTAATCGGGTTAAATTATCCTAACAGTCACCTTTTTACCGCAGAACCAGTATCTCTGACAACCCTCCTGAAAGAATAAGACCTTCTCTGAACCATTCATATTGATTTAATCTGTAGCGCTGGGACTTAAAAGCCTAGTTAATGTGCTAATGTACTACTGGTTTTAGGCATTAGACCCTCACAGACCATTTCCGAGGCATTCTAACTTGATAAGTAATCATTTACTTTTTAGAAAGAAAACAGTGATATGTATCAAGACGTTTAACTCTACTTACACATTTTGTTTGCTTAGCAAGTGACTGAACCAGGTAGACAGCAGTTCAGTGTATCACTTACCACCCTCTTTTGGAACAAAACTGAGCCTATGGGCTCGTCTACACTGGCACTTTACAGCGCTGCAATTTTCTCGCTCAGGGGGTGTGAAAAAACACCACCCTAAGCACTGAAAGTCTCAGCGCTGTGACGTGGCAGTGTAGACAGTGCACCAGCGCTGGGAGCGACTCCCCTCGTGGAGGTGGTTTTTTGACAGCACTGGGAGAGCTCTCTCCCAGCTCTGGTGCTGCAACTACACAGCCCCGTTTAAAGCACTACCGCAGCAACGCTTTGACGTTGCTCGTGAAGCCGTGCCCTAAGTCTACCCTTAAAACGCTACAGCGGCACAGCTGCAGCGGAGAGGTTGCACTGTGGTAGTGGTTGAGTGTAGACATTCACTACAGCGCTGGGAGGGGTTCTCCTGTCACTGTAGTTAATCCACTTCCCCAGGCCAATGGAAGAATTCTTTCGTTGACCTAGCGCTGTCTACATTGGGGGTTAGGTCTGCTGAGCTATGTCTCTCGGGGAAGGGGGGTTCACACCCCTGAGAGATGTAGCTATGCCAATGGAAGTAGAACAGCCCTATATGAAGCTTCACTTTTGTCCCAGCCACTAGAGGGCTTGATCCTGTAAAGTGCAGAGTCCTTCTCCCACCAGCTTGGTTAGAACTTGAGTGCATTCAACACTTTCTAGACTGGAAGCTGTTTGGGGAAGGAACTATCATTTACTAGTTAAAGGTCAGCTAAAGACTTCTGGGGGGCGGGCGCGGGAGGACGACCCTCGACCTGCTAACTTGTGTTAAAACAACCAACTGCCTTGTCATCATCTACCTCGAGCTAAGAGCCCACCTTTGTTTCGCTAGTGAAGACAAGGCCACGGTGTTTATACAGTGCCTCACACAATGGGGTCCCTATTGGGTTGGCCTCTGGGCGCTACCGCAATATAAATGCTAAATAATAATAATAATAATAATGGATATTAATAACCTCACAGACCTGCCTTTTGCCCGGAGGTATTGAGCCACATGTTCCCAAGGGGTTTAAAAATGAAGCGGCTGAACTAACAAAAGTGGGCGATTTCTCCTTAAAACCAGCTACGATAACGAAGCACTGGGCATTGTACCTATCTTAAAAAAGGCACGAGGGATGATCTTGGGAGTTACCAGCCACTGAGGCTTTACTGCAGCACCAGATGACCTAGCTGAAACAATAGCGGAAAAAGACTGTCATTCAACACCTAGATTATCATGAAACGATAGGGACTACACCGGCAGGGCTTCGGTGGAGGAACACCTCGCCTCTCCAGTCTACTAAAATCTTTACTAGTCATGGTACTCAGGCACCATGGCAGTGCGTGCAGCATAAGAAGCTAATTGGAACAGTACTGTCACATATCAGAAACAGACAGAAAGACGGGAAGCAAAGAGTCTGAATAAATGATCCATTTTCAGCATGTTAAAAGGCTAACAGTTTTACAGCTCAGTGCATCAGGTGTAGCAGAACTGACCCCTAAAACTGTTAATCTTTTGTCACTGACTTAAGTATTGTAGCTTCCGATGTACACTGGTGTAAGATAGATCAGAACCAGGCCCTAAAGATCTAAATCTGGCTATATAATAACAATACCCCTGTCTCTTGTATAGCTCCTTTCATCAATGGATCTCAAAGCACTTTACAAAGGTCACCACCATTATTCCCATTTTACAGACAGGAAAACAGAGGCATAGGAAATTGAACCAATTTGTCCCAGGTCACCCAGCAGGCCAACCAGGACTAGAACCCAGGTCATCTGAATCCCAGTCCAACAGCTATCCACTAGGTCACACCATCACCCTTAAACCTTTGCATAATAATTCATTTTGTGTTCCAGGGAGGAAGGAAAGTTACATTTATGCAGGGCCATTAGGCTACTGCTGAAAATTCTGGTGATACTACAACCCAGGAAAGCTGTTTGATGTAGATAAATTGCAGAGAAAATATGCAGAAGACGTGCAATCAGGTATCGCACCAGCAGTGGCCTCGTGGCAGGCATAATTATGGTGACTGACAGCACAATTTCAATGCGCTTGGAGAGTGTTGTCTGGGCAACCGATGACGAAAAAGAGACAATATTGAAGAGGAGCTAGCTTCTACAGAAGAGGAAAAAAACAGAACAAAACTCTAAATATGATGCAAATGCAAAGCTGTCTGTTCTTTAGGAATACTGCAAGTGTGCTGTGTTGGCTCACACCCCTGAGTCAGTATCAACATAACCAGTGTCTTGAAGCAGTGGGGTCTACAGCATGAATGTATTCTGATTTTGAAATGTAGAGAAGAAAAGAAAATGGGGGAAAATGAACATTTAAAAGGGTAATGGCTGCTGTGAAGCAAAAACAAAATTAGAGAGGCAGACATGAAAATACAACTACTAGAAAAGAATTATTCCCATAAGCTTATAAAGATAGATACACGCTATGTTATCATCCAATGACTCCACACAAAATTGTGGAGCTGGGAGTACCTGTGAATTTTAATAAATAATATCAACAAATTTGATAACTATAGCACTTTCCATTATTTCCAAGAGTTTTGCAACATTAATGAATGAATCTTTATGCCCTCCCCCACCGTGCTGGGTAGGTTTTATCCCCATTTTACAGATGGAACAACAGAGCAATTTTTGTGACTTTCCCAAAGACACACAGGATGTCTGTGGGGAAGTCAGGAATAGAATCCAAATCTCTGGACTCTCCGTCCTGAGCTTTAACCATACAGCTTTAATCCAAATGTAATGGAGGACATGGAAGTCATTCCGGTATCTGAGAGTTCAGAGAACCTGGGGAGCCCATTTGTCTTAGCTGAAGTAATGATGTGAGCATGTAACTTTGTATGTGCCAAAGCCTTTACTTGAAATCTGCGGTGCAAAGACTTGTGCACATAAAGCAGAGGGATCCGATCGTGTTTCAGGATAAGAGGTTATTTAACGAGTAGGATTCAGATGCCAATGTGAATGATTACAGTGAAAACTTGACAAAAAATGAACAGAGGTAGTGAGGCAAATAGTTCAATACAGAAAGAAAGATTGTGAATGGACCTCAAAGACACAAGACCTCTACCATCAGGAATCCAGCATCACCACCCTCCTAATAGAGGTCAGATAATCAAGCCATCACTTCAGTGATGAGCTGCCTTAATCTACCAGGGAGACCTAACACTGTGTTTAGAGTCTTGTCATCAGCAAGATAATGATGAGTATGGAGTCACCTTTCTAAGGGTGGTGGGTCAGTATCCAGACAGTGAGTGATCAGAACTCCCTAAGTATGAGTTAAAGTGGCAGAACTTTTACTCACGTGATAGGAAGAACTTTATTTCCAGAATGTGTAAATGGCAACATGAAGAGGCAGCATGAGATTATTCTCTGCCAGATTGGAGTCAGACTCTCTCATGTTCAGCCACTCTTCAACAAACAGAATCTTAAAATTGATGTTTCTTACAAACTTATTGTTTTTGGCCAGTGGCCCATGGAGAACCTGCTGAAACATTTTAATTAAGAGAGCTGAGCAGCCTACATGAAGAATTATCGAATGTACTGTTTTAGCTCTTGCTCAATTCCTCTATCGAGCTTCAAAAACAAGGTCCCTGATTCAGCTTGATTAAATAAAGTAGAGTCCAGAATGTAACCTAATGCAGGCTGTCTTATGTTTCACAAAGTAATAAGAGATATAAGGCCATGATTGCTGCAGAGTGATCAAGACAAAAGAAAAACTGTTTCTCTTTCCAAGGTTACCAAGATAAAATCAAGTGTATATTGTGCAATATAGAGATAATGTGATTCCATGGATGAACCTGTCTCTCTGTGTCATGGGCTCTGCTGTGTTACATTCAAGATTTTATACCATGCTTATCACTATGGGATCTGAGTGGTTTCTATTTCCTCCTAAATGTATGTAAATTCAGGTGACTTGGCACTCACTAAGCAAAAATGGTAGTGCCAAAGTCATTAAACTCCCCATGTGGGTTTCTCAACAGTTAGAAACAATGCACACAGGAGAATGCTAGAAACACAGCTGGGCCATTCTTTCACCATTATTGCAACTTGCAGATTGAAAGGGAACAGCAATCTTGCTGTGCTGGAAATCAGCTCTTTAACTGAGTGATCACTAAAGAGTACAGTATTTTTATAGACTGAGCTCCAATTCTTCAATTGTATCAGAGCAGGTAGAGTCCTGTGATCATGCAGAACCCCACCGATTTTAACAGAACTTTGCATGGAGCACAAGATCACACCCAAGGGGGCTTGGCTGCAGGATCAGGGCTTTGGTATATATTCATTTTAATGCTGTAGGATGCCAGAGTAGAACGGGAAGGAGGAGATGTCCCTTACTACCCTGCCCACATAAGAGTCACAGCCAAATTAATACTTGGCATAAGCAGGTGCAACTCAAACAAAGTGAACAGAATTGTACCCAGTTACACTACATCATGAATTCGAACCCCATTCTTTCATACAAGATAGGACTGCATAGGAGTGGTGGGAGGAGGAAAAAGTATGCCTAGGTGGATTTTATTGCACAACAGTTGAATAAAATAAAAAATATCCTGTCCCTTTAAAAACACAAATACAACAAGCCTTCCCTCAGTCAGGGTCCAAAGCAAAGGTACTGTCAGGGACAGGACATAGGTGGCTAGGCCTAGGGGTTAGCCAAGGGCAGGGGGCCGTCTCCCTGCGCAAGTCAAGGTTCAGAACTAGAAGGTCAGGGGACGAGATCAGGAACTTAGAGTCAGATTGCAGGAATCAGGCCGAGTCAGGAAACTGGGAGGTCAGGACCAGGAGACAAGAGCAGGTAGTGCTGGGGGAGTAGTTCAAAGCAGGGTGGAACAGAGCTGTAGGAACAACTTCCTGTTCCTCCTTCTGGCCAAGTAGTGGGAGTGGGCCAGTCAGGAGCGGGCCAGTTGGGAGCACTGGTGTTCCTCATGAGAGGATCATGTGGGGGCATGAACATTTTCTGCCAGCTCCCAGGCATGCTACTCAGTGGGGGTGATGGTGATATTTGGGTCCTGTGGGGAAAGGGTTCTGGCTGCCAACCCCACAGCTGCCCCCAGCTGTGGCCCCAGCCTCAGCCCCCTTAGCCCTGTCCAGGTCCCCCCCGCCTAGAGACACGGCCCTGCTCCTTGCCACAGCTCTGAGGTGGGGGGGGGCATGGATAGGGTCAAGGGGCTGGCTTTCAGCACCCCCACCATTAAAAGTGTTCCAGTGCCACTGCCCTTGGGGATGACTGTGTGGTCTGTTCAAACCGTCGGGGCTGCCATGTAGGCAGCTGGGCCTAGTTTTACCATTAGGTGGATGGGTTGGGTCCCTGCACCAGCTGGTGTTCAGAACCAGAAGGTCAGAAACTAAGAGTCAGATACCAAGAGTCAGGCCAAGTCAAGAAACCAGGAGGTCAGGGTCAGGTAGGAAAATCCAGTCTCATTTGACCATACACACAAAACTGTATGTCAGCACAGATGCAAAGAACACCTACTTCTGGCTACTGAAAACCTTAAAGTTCAGATCCTTCCTAGGTAGAAACACTAGGCCAAAGGTATCCCTGGCATTATTTCAATGTAATTATTTAAAAGGAATTACACTAAAGATGAATTTTACACTATAACCTCTTATAGTATCACAGTATTGGAACAGCTACTGCCATTTTGCATGCTCCTCTGAAATATAATGTTTGCATTTTAAATAAAGTCTCTTTAAAAGGTTTCAGAGTGGTAGCCGTGCTACTCTGTATCAGCAAAAAGAACGAGGGGTACTTGTGGCACCTTAGAGACTAACAAATTTATTTGAGCATAGGATTTCATGGGCTAAAACCCACTTCATCAGATGCATGCAGTGGAAAATACAGTAGGAAGATATATATATATATATACACACAGAGGACTGGACTACACATAGGGTTTTCCCATCTCTATGAAATTTCTATGAGTCGATATAACTCAGTGTGGTTAGACAAGAGGTTTATTTGAGACTTAAAAATAAATGCAGCTCATCCCTTTTACTTACTAATACGTCTCTTGGAAGGAATTCGTGAAATGTGATCCTTTATCATTAAAAACAAAATGATACCTATGTTAAAGTGTCTCAGTTTCATATGTGATTTAAAAAAGAAATGGATTAGAAGGATATCATTCAAATGCTTTCAGTTCAAGAGCAGGCCCTGTGTTCAAAACAGCTCACCCTTTGAAGGAATACAATTATGGAGCTTAATCCCACAACCCAAGTTGACCACAAAAATAAATACATGGCAGGATCAGGACACAATAGATGAAAAGGACCAAAGAAAGAGAAGCATTAATTTCAGAAAACTCTAGCTAATGTCTGCAAAATCTTTCACCTACTATACACAGTCAGAGCATTCTCTTATATTACCACCATTCTCACTTACGCTTGGAATAACTGATGATAATTATGACCCAACCACTTACCAACATATCCTGGGGTTCCACATGCTGTGGACATGACGTCTCCTTTATCCTCCATCTTTGACAATCCGAAGTCACTGATCATGATTTTGGATTCTTCATCCTGGCTGTAGTACAGCAGGTTCTCAGGCTAGGAAGAAGTTTGAGACAAACAGTTATGAATATATGAGTCCAGTAAAGAACAAGGTGACACTTTACATTTATTATATTCAATTTTTGAAGCGAGGGGAGGGGATTCCCCAGAACCCTCAACCAATGCCCCTAATAAACATTCTTCAAAGGCAGTACCAGCCAACTTATTCTTGTGATTGAGAAGGATTCTGTGGGAAACGAATCAATGCCACTGTTAAGGCAACTAGCCAGAGGCCCTCCTCTTCAGATGTTGCATGTACCATCTCTGAAGCCATTCCTTTACTTTGACACCCCAAGCAGGAACCATGGCTCCTTTCTTTCTCCTGACCAGAGATATAAGGGGATAGACCTATATACAAACAAGGATAGTCTCTTTACTCTATGCTGATAAAACAGAAGGGTTGGCTTATATGCAAGTATAAATGGTAAGTACTATGTAGAACATTCAAAACATTTTACATAGATGCAGTACGG
The DNA here is from genome assembly GCF_965152235.1 of Eretmochelys imbricata. Taxonomy (NCBI): domain Eukaryota; kingdom Metazoa; phylum Chordata; order Testudines; family Cheloniidae; genus Eretmochelys; species Eretmochelys imbricata. Next base: position 345,613,816 of record NC_135572.1, read on the forward strand.
GGTTAAATTGTAGTTTAAAAAATCCCATTAGTGTTAGAGAATTTTTATATATATCCTGTAGGAAATAAACAATGATAAAAGAGTAAATGCCATTGAAGTTAACAGAGTTACACCAACATTGATTTGGCCCCAGTTAATCAGAAAAAATATTGCACTGCTGAGAATAATGAACTAGGGGCCTAGTAGAAACCAGGAGTCTCTTCACTGAACTCCATGGAGTTTTGCTGATGTTAATCTGGTTTGAGATCAGAATCATGCCCCGGACACCAATGTGCTACATTATTGGTAATCCAAAATGTTCAATACATCTGCTTTTAATAATTCGTTATGTTATTAACAAACAATACAGGTCTTACTAAATACAATACACTTCTGGGAAGTGTAATTTGAAGTTTTACCTCCTAGGGTGATTCCATTGCTAAGGGATTCAGTCTATAAGGTACTTAGGGTCCTCTGTGAGGTGCTGAGCTGCACCCCCGTCTCTCCCCAGCTCCCATTGAAGCTGGGGAAGGTGTGAACACTCCGCACCATGTAGGGCCAGGCCTTAAACTTGTTACATTTTTACAGCACGAGATGACCAGCTTTGCGGCATAGTATTGGAACAGTTTCTGCCAAGAAATTGGAACAAATTCCTACTACAATTTAACACATTTCTTCTATAAACCCAATATACACTCCAGATGTGGATTTCCAGGAAATAATATATGAGACAGATGGGGCAATTCAACATCATTACATTTGTTGGGCCAAACCCAGCCTTGGTGTATAAGGGGGCAACTCCACTGACGTCAATAGCAATGGGCTAGGGCTGAATTTGACACCTTATCTTATAGCAGAACTCAGGAAGTCAGACACATTTTTATGTTTCACTCAGATGGTTATGAACTCAAAGTATTTCAACAACACTCACACTGAGCAAGAACCCAAGGATACCAGAGAAGAGACTTAATTAAATGTTTAGGACCTGATCCTTAGTACTTGCTTTTCAGCGCTCAGTGTGGCATGGTGACAAGGCGGAGAGGGAGATTATTGCAAAGGGGGCCTTAGGGCCCTGAGGTTGTTTTAAGTTGTATGGACTGCCAATAGCCCATAGGGCAGTCAGGATCACTGGGGCATAAGGATACTCCGGCCATGTTCCTTTTTCCCTGGATATTTCCCTTGAACTGGGAAGAGGAGCAGTGAAGGAGCTGTTACACCATCTCTCTACCATCCAGATATTCCCCTTACATACGGAGTATCGTCATGGGGTACTTAAGCCAGCTTTCTGGCTGCTGTGCACCACCAGAGTAGCACCAAGCAGGGTTGCTGGGCCTTAATTTGTGGGACTGAAACATAGTAGACAATGATGTTATCCACTTGTCCTCACATGCGCATGAACACACAAGTGGAAGCAAACGTATGACCTTGCCCAGTGTCTTCTAAAGGGGCTGAGATCAAAAAGGAAACAGGGCTTCTGAAAAACAAAACAAAATTGGCTGTGCTGTGTGTACTGCTTTTCTAAATGCTCTCATGGTGCCTCGTGAGTCCCTCGCCTTCAACGTCCTGCATAGCTCTATCTCTGCCTTACCCGTGGACCTTCCTCTGACATTACACAGGGATGTTAAGGGTACAGCCCATAGGCTGGACCCATTCCATGGTAGTTTCATCTGGACCACAGACTTCCCATGACTCTGTGGGCTTGTCTATATGATCCAGGAGACCACGCTATGAAGGTGTGATTCATAGAGTGCATCAGTGTGTCACCACTCTAACTCCCCGTGTGTACCCTGCTAGTGTGCATTGGTGCAGTCCTGTTTCAAACAGGACGAGATCAATGCACACTAAGTGCATCAATGCATATAGTGTGAGCCAGCAGGTTCCACACGGGGGAATTAGAGCACAGCGCACCGGTGCACTCTGCAAATCACACTCCTGTAGTCCAGACTCTCGCGCAGCAATCCAGCAGTACCTTGCACACAGGTGTAGAACCGCTCGGTCTCATTTAAGAGGCACTGGGGAAGCATAAATCTGGTGGAAGCTGATACGTGTCTGGGCAAGGGGAAATGGCACTGACGAGCGCTTACCCGTTGGCTGGAGATTAGATACCTCACCTCACAAGTCAAAGAAAAGGAAACTTCAAATAAGTTAAAACTTGAATGCCTCCTGCAGCTGGTGGACTCCCTTTTAAATAAAAAATTAAAAAAGAAAAGAAAAAGGATCAGGAGTATATCCTTCTACTCTTCCCTTCCTTCATTTCTTTATTCAGCTTGTAACACATGGCCATCGCGTCTTTATGCATAAAGAGAAAAGCAGATCACGAATGTCCTGCCTTTCAGGAGAAATGGAGAATTTCATATTTCTTTGTGGACATGGCTGGACAGCACACGTGCTTGGTATGTAAGCAACAGGTAGCTGTGATAAAAGAATACGACATTCAAAGACACCGTGAAGCAAACCAGGATGAGAAGTATGATAAGTAAACAAGAAAATTATGTGAAGATAAATACTCCAAATTAGCACAGTTGTTGAAAAAGCAGCCATTAGTGTTTACTAATGCTTGTCATGTAAGTGATTCTGCTGTTAAGGCAAGCTATGTGATTGCCCATGAAATAGCTGTCTCATCAATACCATTTTCTGAGGGAGAATTTTTGAGGAACTTCATGCTGCAAGCTTCAGAAGTAGTGTGTCCAGATAAGTGGGAAGCTTTTGCAAATATCAGCCTCTCAGAAAACAAAATTGCTGAGAGAACCAATGAGTTAGCTGAGAATCTGAACAGTCAACTGCAGGACAAAGCAAAGTACTTTGCTGCTTTTTCAACTGCAACTGATGAAAGCACAGATGTAAATGACGCATCTCAGCTAGCAGCGTTCATTCATGGAGAACGTGTACATAGCAAAGGAGCTTGTAGAACTGTAGACGCAACAGCAGCAAATCATCTCTTTATCAACTCAGTGAAAGCTCTCAACAAATTGGATGTGGACTGGACAAGAGCCCTGAGTCTGGCCACAAACAGAGCATCCTCAGGGGTAGGTAAGAAAGCTGGAGTTGCAACAAAATTGAAGACCTAATTGCAAATGATCAACCACAACCAACAGTTTAGCAGTTTTCTTTGTATTTTACATCAAGAAGCTTTCTGTAGTAAAATTTTGGAAATGAATCATGTGATGGATGTGGCTATTAAAATGTAAATTTTATTCGAGCTAGAGGTCTCTAATCAGTTCAGCCTGTGTTGGAAGAATGTGACATTCATCGTGGACTACCATATCAAACTGTAGTTCAGTGGCTAAATTGGGGAATTCTGTTGAAGCTTAAGAACATAAGAACGGCCATAGTGGGTCAGATCAAAGGTCCATCTAGCCCAATATCCTGTCTTGCGACAGTGGCCAATGCCAGGTGCCCCAGAGGGAATGAACAGAACAGTGATGACATACCCTGACGTCCAGTCCCAGCTTCTGGCAAACAGAGGCTAGGGACACCATCCCTGCCCATCCTGGCTAACAGCCATTAACAGACCTATCCTCCATGAACTTATCTAGTTCTTTTTTGAAACCTGTTTTAGTCTTGGCCTTCACAACATCCTCTGTCAAAGAGTTCCACAGGTTGACTGTGCGTTGTATGAAGAAATACTTCCTTTTGTTTGTTTTAAACCTGCTGCCTATTAATTTCATTTGGTGACCGCTAGTTCTTGTGTTATGAGAAGGAGTAAACAACACTTCCTTATTTATTTTCTCCACACCAGTCATGATTTTATAGACCTCTAGCATATCCCCTCTCAGTCATCTCTTTTCCAAGCTGAAAAGTCCCAGTCTTATTAATCTCTCCTCATATGGAAGTTGTTCTACGTCCCTAGCCATTTTTGTTACCCTTTTTTGAATCGTGTTGAGAGATCCACCTTTTCATGGATCACAAAGGGAAAGATGTCACTGAATTACAGGACAATGAATGGCTTCAAGACCTTGCTTTCATAGTGGATATTACAGAGCGTTTGAACTTGCTCAACACAAGAACGCAGGAGAGCAACCGAGTAGTGACAGAATACTATGACAACATTCACAACTTTGAAACTGAGCTTCAGCTGTGGGAGAAGGAACTTTCCCAGAGTAACTTGGCACACTTACCTTCCCTTGAAATCACTATGTGACACTGTTAGGACTCAGTGTGATGACACCATGGGCAAAATTGCTGAATTGAGAAAGGAATTTCAAGAATGATTCTCTGACTTCAGGAACCAAGAAGAAGAGTTTGCAATTTTCAGCACAACCTTTTCTGTTAATGTGCTTGATGTACTAGAGGAGCTCCTACTGGAACTTAATGAAGTGTAGTGTGATACTGCTGAAGGGCAAATTTTCCAATATTGGTGTTTCCAAGTTTACCAATATCTGGATCAAATTATTCCAAACTGAAGTCCTTTGCATCAAGAATTCTTTCCATGTTTGGGAGCATATATGTGTGTGAACAAGTATTCCCCATCATAAATATCAACAAATCTAAGCTACTTTCTGAGCTAAGCGACACACACCTGAACTTGATACTCAAGATAGCCTCAGCCCGATCATTTGCTTCAAATGTTGATGCACTAGTTCAAGCTAATAGGTGCCAGGTATCGTGGGAGCAACAGTAGCAATCACTAACATCTAAAATAAATGTAATTAGCAACATGGTTTCTCTTTATCTATTTCTATTTTAATAACTTTTGCTGAATGTGGCACATGCCAAGTGGCAGAGTATTGGATCAGGCCCGTCATATGAAATGCATTTGACACCCCTGCATCACATACGCTGGTTTTACATTGGTGTCTGGCCGTATGGGAATTACCCCTGATTTACCACGGTACAAGGTAGATCAAAACCAGGCTTGTTTCTCTAGCCCCACACCTGGGTCCCAAATTGTGCGAGTTTGGCTCACCTTCCTGCTTCCTTTGTCTCCTATTACCATATATGACACCTTATGTATCCTCTTGCTACCCCATCTCCCCCACCCTCAGAGCATCCTCCCTAACCTTGCACAGTAGAATAGCTTAGACATTTTTGACAACGGCAAAAGTACAATGAAAAACAGAAATGAAATTTCATATATATTTTGATGAAGTTTTCCTAATTTTCCAACCACCCTTACAAGCAGCCCCATTCCCTTTTTTCACCCCACTCCACCCTCACTTCTTTCACTACCCCTTCCATCACAGAGCTCCCTCTTCATTTTCTTTCCTGACTAGAAGCTGATTGAAATTTTCTGAATTTCAAAATACTGCCGACATTTCAAAATTCAAAAAATAAACAGGAAATCCCACCTCTCCCCCCACAGTCCTGCCTTTTAACCAGTGTGGGGGGGTTACAATCGTTTGAACTGCACACATTTTAATTTCTAAAATCTTCAATATTAAAAAAAAAAAAAAACACCAAGAAAAAATTGAAAACATTTTCATGATTTTTTTTCCAAACAGTTTTACTCCTGATCGAGTTCCAATCTCAGGGCTTGTCTTCACTATGGGCTAAATCGGTGCTGCTGCAATTGATGCAGTAGTATTGATTTAGGGGGTCTGGTGAAGACGCAATAAGTTGATGGAAGAGCACTCTCCCATCGACATAATTACTCCACCTCAAGAAGAAGCGGAAGCTATGTTGGCAGAACAGCATCTCCTGACATCTCCTGTACATGTGTAGACACCACGGTAAGTCGATGTAAGTTAAGTCGACGTAATTTACATCGACTTACCCTCCAGTGTAGACAACGCCTCATACCTGTCAGAAGCACACCAGTGTAAGGAAGTCAGTACAGTCTTATAGAATAGAGATCAAAATGGCTCTATATTTGAATGTATTAACTAGGGCAGTCGATTAATCGCAGTTAACTCACACGATTAACTCAAAAAAATTAACCACAATTAATCACAGTTTTAATCGCACTGTTAAACAATAGAATACCAAATGAAATTTATTAAATATTTTGGATGCTTTTCTACAGTTTCATATATATTATATTCTGTGTTGTAATTGAAATCAAAGTGTATATTATTTTTTATTACAAATATTTGCACTGTAAAAATGATAAACAAAAGAAACAGTATTTTTTAATTCACCTCATACAAGTACTGTAGTGCAATCTCTTTCTCATGCAAGTGCAACTTACAAATGTAGAATTTTTTTTGTTACATAACTGCACTCAAAAACAAAACAATGTAAAACTTCAGAGCCTACAAGTCCACTCAGTCCTACTTCTTGTTCAGCCAATCGCTAAGACAAACAAGTTTGTTTACATTTACAGGAAATAATGCTGCACTCTTCTTATTTACAGAAAGTCACCAGGAAGTGAGAACAGACATTTGCATGGCACTTTTGTAGCCGGCATTGCAAGGTATTTATGTGCCAGATATGCTAAACATTGTATGCCTCTTCATGCTTCGGCCACCATTCCAAAGGACATGTTTCCATGCTGATGACGCTCATTAAAAAAAATGCATTAATTAAATTTCTGATTGAACTCCTTGGGGGAGAATTGTATGTCCCCTGCTCTGCCATATATTTCATGTTATAGCAGTTTTGGATGATGACTCAGCACGTTGTTCATTTTAAGAACACTTTCACTGCAGATTTGACAAAACGCAAAGAAGGTACCAATGTCAGATTTCTAAAGATAGCTACAGCACTTGACCCAAGATTTAAGAATCTGAAGTGCCCTCCAAAATCTGAGAGGCATGAGATGTGGAGCATGCTCTCAGAAGTCTTAAAAAAGCAACACTCTGATGTGGAAACTACAGAATCCAAACCACCAAAAAAGAAAGCTGCTTTGGATGGTTATCAAGCAGAACCCGTCATCAGCATGGATGTGTGGCCCCTAGAATGGTGGTTGAAAAATGAAGGGACATATGAATCTTTAGTGCATCTGGCACGCAAATATCTTGCGATGCCGGCTGCAACAGTGTCATGAGAACACCTGTTCTCACTTTCAGATGACATTGTAAATAAGAAGCAAGCAGCATTATCTCCTGCAAAAGTAAACAAACGTGTTTGTCTGATTAATTTTTTTAATCCTGCTATTTATCACGATTAATTTTTTTAATCGCTTGACAGCCCTGGTATTAACTGATTAATTAAAAAGGGTGCTAACAAGATGAGTCTGTACCCATCAGAATCTCTCAGGACCTTTCATTTTTCTAACCACTGTCTCCACCCTTTGTTTATTGTCATTCTTTGCTGCGTTATTTAAATCAGAATCTCTTAGAGTAGAGATCTGCCTTTCCTATCTGTTAAGTGGTGCTCTAAGAATAATGATTATAATAGCAATAGTTAATTTTTGATGTTGAAAAGTAAAAGTCCCAATCCCAATCTTGATTGTGGGATCCTCTGGCCTCCATCAGCGTAAGGGGCAGGAACTTCCCCAGCCTAGGAGTCCACAGGACCTGCTTGCCCTCTTGCAGCCTTCTGTGGCAGCCACAACTGTCAACCCTCTGCTGGGCCCAGGTTCCCTGATGGAGTTGGGGTCATCTTTACATCCTGTAGCTGGGAATCACCAGCTGCTATCATTTAGATTCTGTCCAACTGGGTTGGATGATTCCCACCAACTTCCTGCTGGTCTTCTCTCCAGAACAGGGCTGGCTGTTCCCCAGTTCTCTGGCCCTTAAAGGGGCAGACTGGCCTGTCACAGGCATGTTAACAGGGTGGTGTGGAGAAGTATAATATCCTGGTACAAACTTGGGAATTACAGCAAAACTGTAAGGCCTGGTCTACACTAGGAAATTAGGTCAGTAGAACTACGTTGCTCCAGGGTGTGAAAAATCCACAGCCCTGACCGACACAGTTAAACTGACCTAACGCCCCTGTATACAGTGATAGGGCAACAGATGAATTCCCCCCCTAGCTACCGCCATCGGGGAGGTGGAGTACCTAGACCAATGAGAGAACTCCTCTCATTGGCATAGGTGGAGTATTCATTGTGGCTGTTTATGTGTAGACAAGCTCTAAAACTTTACCAACATGTAACGGTCCAGAAGCAGAACCAATGAACAGATGAACAAAGCAATGAGAGGCACAGTACAGTCCTTACCATCTGCTCAACAAAGATTTGAAGCAGCAAGTTGCTTTTGTAAGACTGGAATAAAAAATGAAACCACCCATGGAAAACATGAAGCTTCAGTCATGACTCTCTTCCCACCAGAGTGTGATGCTGCCTGGCTTCTCTTTGGGTTGGATTCCCCTTTTGTGACCTGGGAGGACAACGTAGGGGAATAGGCCAGAATATCAACAGCTGAGGGACAAGAGATGGTTATAAAGTCCCACCAAGTCATTGACAACGGATTGCTTGGCTGAGACCACTTTTCCTCAGTCTTCTGATAGCCAAGAAATCCACTGGCCTCTGTAAAAGAGTACAGGTCCTATACCCTAAGAGGAAAAGTGAATCCTATCTCAAAATGGAGAAGCATTTTCCATCTCTGACCTCCGCCTTACCAAGTATTTAGATAGCTCCCATCACCAGAGTCACTAGGTGCTTCAAATGTTAATTAAACTTATCCTCACAATAATCCTGGAAGACAAGGAATTCTTATCCCCATATTAAAGATGGGGAACTGAGGCTGGAAAGACTAAGCAATTGACCCAGGGAAACTAAGCTAGTGGCAGGAATTGAACTTAAATTGCAGTTTAGTTCAGGTCAGTGCTTTAACCACAAGACCATCCTTTCTCTCTTATAAGTCTGTATTTTGTTACAAGCTACATTAGTTTGCTCTTTCACTTTTATCCTACACTAAGTGATAAATTTGTGACCCCAATGCTGAGTATATATATTCAGTTATTGTCTTTTATTAAAAAATATGCCTTCTGCTACTGTATTGTTCAGGGTACCCAAATCTTAAATGTACTGGTTTTCTCTAGCTATGCACACCATTAAATCTTTACAAAGAAATATCTGCTTATCATCTCAATGGCAGCATTCAAAATGGAAGGAGAAAAGCACGAAGAAATAATGCTATTATTTGAATAGAAGGGATGAGAGATTCTGCTCTAATAACACACGGGTACAGCGAGGAACAAAGACTAATCTCAAAATCATACAATTACACTGTGTTCTTCAGAAAAGAATCACTTGTGCAGAAAGCACTTACAAAAACATTGGCTCAAATGGAATGACCCTAAAGCGGGATTGATAGGGAATTGGTAAACATTTTCCAAACAATTAATCTTGTGACACTCTGTACATAAAAGCAGTACCCGGGAACCCCCATATTCACCCCTGTCATATAATTATGATATATTGCACACAAAGCTTGCCATGTAAGATATAATATGAAAGGTCATGATCTGCTGAAACCCATTGTCCTGTCCAAATCTGTATATCATTTGTGTGTATCAAGTTATGGGATTTTGCTGTATGGTTGTTACTGAAATATGTGGTAAGTTTGCTAGTGACATACAAAGGAGGCAAACCACTCCCAGGAGGATGTTCAACAATCATTAATCAGCAGTGGAGTTGTAATCAAGGGATTTACAATTCAATGGCAGTTGCACAAGACCACACCAGGGGGAATTGCTTAATCCTGTGACTCAGCAAGGCCCACCAGAACATGTCTGGGCTAATATTTTCCAGTCACATGGATTGAGGGTATAAAATAAGGGCAGTGGCATCATGCCTGGGCCTTTCTCCTCCTCCACCTATGCTAGAAGCATCAAGAATGCTGGAAAGACAAAGACTTCATTTGAGGAGACTGGTCCCAGGCTTGAGAGAGAAGCTTGTATATTAAGAATTGTAACATCCAGTGTGATGAGAAAACTGCTTGATCTAAATACTACCTAATGTAATAAGGTTTAAGATTTAGACTGTGCGCTTACCTTTTACTTTCTTTGGTAACTATCTCTAACCTTTTATGCCTACCACTTATAATCACTTAAAATCTATCTTTCTGTAGCTAATATGTTTTGTATTTTACCTAAAACAGTGTGTTTTACTTGAAGTGCTTGAGAAATCTCAGCTTAATTTACAAAGGCTTCCGTATGTCCTCTCCTGACAGAGGGGCAGATTGTCTAACAAACTTACACTGGTCAGGCTTCTGACCAGGACAAGATGGTACAGCTTTGGGATGCACAGCTGGAGAGCTGGGGGGAATGGGCTTGTGCCTTTCTCTGTGTGATTCATGAGTGGCTTAGGGACCATTCATGCAATCTAGCTGGGTGTGGGGCTCCACATGCTGTTATGCTGAGTGATAACAATGCCTGGAGGGGTTTTTTGCTTGTCACTAGCAAAGAATTGCGAGAGACAGCCCAGGCCGGAGAGTTAAGGGGGCACAGCGGTCCCATAATTCCAGGTTGTAACCCAGGGATTCCGTCACAAATCCCTCATCATAAGTAGTATGTAGTATTTAATGTAGCACTGTAAATTTGCAAGGCACTTTTCAGCAGTAAAAACACATGCGTCTGCCCAGAAGAGCTCACATTCTTAATGTAACAGATGTCATTTTCCCAGAGGATAGATTTGCTGTAATCCCACTCACCACTAATGTTGGTGAAGGTGGCAGGATAAGGCCCTTCATGAGACAAGATAAAGAATCACTACTCTAGATAAAACACAGGACAGCTGTTCACATAGGCGACGGTATTGATTATACAAAGCCTCATTCAAAGGATGAATCTCTACTCAAATGGGTAGTCCCACGGTAGTCCTGAAGAGTGAGAGTTAGGCTTTGTGGTAATTGGGCCCGCACTCATTAATACTATGTGGAGATACAAATAAGTAAGTGGCCTTACCTTGAGATCTCGATGCACAATGCCCATTCTGTGCAGGTAGTAGACAGCATCCAGGACCTGCCGTATCAGAGTGCTTGCATCCTTCTCGGTGTAAAACCCTTTCTCTACTATGCGGTCGAAAAGCTCGCCTCCAGACACGCTGAAAAACATCATGGAATATAGAAGTGTGAAGATGTGCTTATAACTCTCTAAAGGTATGTCTACACTGGGGCTGATTGCAGCTTGGGTAGACACACCCAAGCTAGCTTTAATCTAGATAGCTCGGGTCCTGGAGCAGTGAAGCTGCTAGTTACCCAAGACCCTGGGATGACTTGTATAGCTCATATGGAAGCCCATACAGCCCCAGTTCCACTGCTCCAGCACCCAAGCTAGCTAGACTAAAGCTAGGCTCTGTGTCAGCAATGTACATATACCCTAAATGATGGCCGATGAGAGTACAGAATCAGATTCAGTTCAAGCAAGTGACTGTCTAGTATTACGGGGATGCTCAGACAAAGTAGAAGAAGCCTCAAATATTAGGATTTTGGGGGGCTTCCCCTAGCACAGAAGCTTGTCAGTTTGCTTTCAACACTGAATCCACCTAATGGAAGAAAAAGTTTGATTGA